>NC_044321.2:69829773-70443637 GCF_007474595.2 Lynx canadensis | reverse complement strand
TACCTGGGTTGTTAATGTTAGCCATTCTGACAGGTGTGAGGTGATATCTCATTTTGGTTTTGATTTGTATTTCCCTGATGATGCGTGAAGTTGAGCATGTTTTCATGTGTTGGTTGGCCATCTGGATGTCTTCTTTGGAGAAGTGTCTATTCATGTCTTTTGCCCATTTCTTCACTGGATTATTTGTTTTTTGGGTGTTGAGTTTGATCACTTCTTTATAGATTTGGATATTAACCCTTTATCAGATGTGTCATTTGAAAATATCTTCTCCCATTTCATCAGTTGCCTTTTAGTTTTACTGATTGCTTCCTTTTCTGTGCAGAAGTTTTATTTTGATGAGGTCCCAATAGTTCAATTTTGCTTGTTTTCCTCGTCTGCAGAGACATGTTGAGTAAGAATTTGCTGTGGGCAAGATCAAAGAGGTTTTTCCCTGCTTTATCCTTGAAGATTTTGATGGCTTCCTGTCTTACATTTAGTCCTTTCATCCATTTTTAGTTTATTTTTGCGTATGGTGTAAGAAAGTGGCCCAGGTTCATTCTTCTGCATGTTGCTGTCCAATTTTCCCAATACCACTTGCTGAAGAGACCGTCTTTATTCCATTAAATATTCTTTCCTGCTTTTTCAAAGATAAGTTGGCCATACGTTTGTGGGTCTGTTTCTGGGTTCTCTATTCTGTTTCATTGATCTGAGTGTCTTTTTTTGTCTGGTCACCATTTTATATGAAAATTTTCTAATATTTGAAATAAATATAATATTTATCTTTAATTTTTCTCTTTCTAGGTTAACATATATCATGACTTAAAAATTTCCAATGTGGTTTTAATTATGAAGCATTTCAAAAGCTAAATATATAGAAAATGATATTATGAACAATCATGTACCAACATCAACTTTGAAATACCATACCATATGTAAGTCATATTTGTGGGGAATAAGCTTAGGAATTCCCTGAACCTTCACTGAGTGGTTAACAAGACGTAAAAAATTACAAAGCCATAGGATGCTCACACCCAAGTTTGGGTAAACAAGATTAGATAAAAAAAAGATATAATGGGGGATGCAAAAGTCCCCCAAAATAGAGTAGGAGGGGCAAAGAGCCCCAGATAGAGGGGAGGCAAGACCCCAATACAAAGGTATATGAGGTAAGCAAGATTAGGTATTCAGGGCGAAAATGCCCCCCAATTTACTACTATAGCAGAAAGTTGCTTTCACAGGAAGGAAGGACCAAATTAGGTGAACAGGTAAATAGGGCTATAGACCAGCTGTCGGTGAAGTTGCCCAGAGTGAAGTTAATTAACAAAACAAAGGTCCCTTGTTGACCCTGAGGTTACATGCTCTGTCTTTCTTGTCCTCTAGACCAGATTGGGTAAACAGAGGTGGGCCCTCCTGTCTACTGTAAACAACCTTCTCCCCAGCTGCCTGCCACCAATACTTTTTTTTGTATTAACCCAAACCCCTAACTCCACATATCTTCAAGACCCCCTTTCCCTCACATCCATGAGTTAATGTTCACAGTTTCATTGTCCCTTTGTGCACGTCCATCACCATGATTGTAAGCCTTCTGATCATAATAAAAATGGAGCAAGGACTCTTAATTGGGGCTCCTGTCTTCTCCTGGACTTTAGCCATCTCTTGCATTTTAATCCTGCATCCTGCTTTCTTGCTAGACAAGAAAGAACTCTAGACCCAGAGTCTACGACACATATTTTTAAAGAAAAAAATATTACAGATTTAGTTATAGTGCCGTGTGTACCTCTATTCTATTCCAATTGTTTTCCTCCTCATAGGTGATGGCTATATTGAATTTTACTGAATTTTATATGCATCATTCATACACATGAGAGTTTGTGAAATCACTTTTATTATATATTTGTGCATTCATTAATGATATGATAAATAGTTCTGATGTTAAGATTTTAGATACATGATAATATACTGTACATACATATGAAACTTCTATTTTTAATCTAATATTATGTTAAATACTTGATGCATTTGAATTAGTTCATTCATTTTCACTGCTGTATAGAATTCTTTGAATGTATATACCAAAATATATTTGTCTACACTTAAATTAATGTATGTTTAAGTGCACTTACTCATTCTACAATTGTTTACAGAGTGTATACTATGTGTTAAATATTTTTCTAAGTGTTGGTTATAGAGGTCTGAATTTTCTTTTCCTTTCTGCCACCAACAGTTTTACTATGAACACTTTTATATATGCTTCACTGTTAAATGTTCAGATTTTTTAAAATTTATTTTGGACAGTGAGAGAGAAAGAGTGGGGAGGGACAGAGAGAGAGGAAGACACATAATCCAAAGCGGTCTCCAGGCTCTGAGCTGTCAGCACAGACCCTCAACACGGGGCTCAAACCCATGATCTGTGGGATCACGACCTGAGCCAAAAGCAAATTTAACTGACTGAACCACCCAGGTGCCCCTGAAATATATACATATTGTCAGAGGATAGATTAGAATTCACTGAAAGGTGGAAATTTCAAGTTTTTAGATATGTGTATCTTTAGCTTTGCTAGATGTTGAGAATAGTTGTACAAATTTATACTCACACATTCATTATGGTAGACATTTTGTTTTTCTCCATCATTGCCAAAGTTTATTCCCCAATTAATAGTTTCTGCCAACCATATAAATGTGAAATCCCATTTTCATTTAAAAAGTTACATTCACGGGGGTGGAAGCCAAGATGGTGAAACAGCATGGAAGTTTTTTGTGTCTCACATCCATGAAATACAGCCAGACCAACACTAAACCATCCTACACACCTAGAAAACTGACTGGAGTATTAACACAACAATCTGCACAACCTGAATCACAGAATTCAGCAGGTATGCAGCATGAAGAAGTGAACTTGGGGAGTGAGAAGGTGTAGGAAGGGAGGTGCTTTGTGAGCAGAGAGAGGACAGAGACTGGGGGATAATAGGGGAAAAGCACCCCTCCCTTTTGAAAGTTGAAAATTGGAAACAGCTGCAGGGACTAAACTCAAAAGGGAGAAAGGAGAAAAGGGAAAGGAGAGGGTTTAAATTCCATTAAGACTGTAAACAAGGGGAGCACAGTCTGCAACTCCACAGGTCCATACCTGGCAGTGATCTGGTGAGAAGAGCAAATCCCCAGGAACAAAGCGGGGTCTGGGAGGTCTTCAGGCCACACAGGGAAAAGCAGTACCCTGCTGGAAGGAAATTTGGTAGAGACTATTGAAGCCACCTGGTCCCAGCAGAACCCGGAAAATGGCCACATTCGCTGGTGCTGGAACAAGGTCGTTAAGGGTGAAGCCTGGTGTCAGATGTGTGTTGTGATTTTCCATAATCCCTGAAACACTGCTGCTACACTATCTTGTGAACTTTTTTCTGGGGTGGCTGGCACCTGGCCATAGTCTTGGGGCACCAGCAGCAGCAGGAGCCAGCAAGCGTTCCTGGGTGCAGCAGACATTCGGCCATTGCTCAGTGAGACCCCCCCCCCCCCCGCAGAGGGGCAGAATAGGTCAAAACTGCAGTCCTTCAGAAGTAAAAGGCCAGGGAAAACAGCCGCATCTGAGACAAAACTCAGGAAAGAGGTACTGCCTTGGGCCTGGTCACAGAGAGTGAAAAAGCAGGGAGTGGATGAAAGCTGAAGACAGAGGATATGTGAGCAATTGCTGATCTGGGGGAACAGACTGGGTAGCTGGGTAGCGCCATTTTCACCGCTGCCACGCATGTGCTTATGCACCTAAAGCACTGCAAGAATCCACTCCAGTAGGCTAGCAACACCATCTAGTGGAGAACAGAACCATTACACTGAGCCCCGCCCAGCTGGGCCAACTTCGCTTTCAAGAATACAAGTCTCACCGCTGGCTTACTTTATGGACTCTAAAGTGCTACATAGACTGGCTTCTGGGGGAAAACAAAGTAATTTCAGTCCTACTTCAGTTTGTTAGCAGGTCCATCTATTCAATTTTCTGTGTTTCTTTTCTCTTTTACACTTATTTTCTTGAATACAGAAAGAGAGTGAGCTCATTTTTATTTTCAATTTTTATTAAAAATAATTTTCTATAATTTTTATCATTATATTTTTTACTTTTGTGTAAATTTTTTCAAATCCTATTTTACTTCCACCATTTTATTTTAGTCTACTTCAGTGTATTCCCCTTTTCAAATTCTCAAATTCCTTTTTTCTTTTTTTCCTCTTTTTAGTTTCTTTTTCTTGAATGCAGAAAGATAAAACTTCATTTACACTTTCAATTTCTATTAAAATTTTTTTTAATTTTTTTCTATATTTTTATTTTATGTAAATTTTTTCAAATTCTATTTACTTCCGTCATTTTATTTTAGTCTACTACAATGTATCCACTTTTTCAAATTTTCAAACGATTTCCTTTTTTTCTTTCTTTTTTTATCTTTTTAAAATATTTTTCTCTTTTTCGTTTCTTTACTCTTTCTTGACTACAGAAAAAAAAGGTTCAAATTTACTTTTAATTTTTATTAATTTTCATTAATTATTTTCTACTTCATTCTTTACTTTTGTGTGTATTTTTCAAATTATATTTTACTCCCATTATCTCATTTTAGTCTACTTAAGGGTATTCATTTTTTTCAAATTCTCAAATATTTCCCTTTTTGTTCTTTCCCCCCTATTTTTCCTCTAATCTGTCAAACCACTTTCAACACCCACACCAAAAAACACCTAGAATCTAGCATCATTTATTAGATTTGTGTGTGTGTATAATTTTTTTAATTTGAATATTTTTTTAATTTCAATTTTTCTACCTCATTAATTCCTTTTCTCCATTCAAAATGACAAAACGAAGGAATTCACCACAAAAGAAAGAGCAAGATGTCTGGACAAGAATTTAGAATCACCATAATAAGAATACTAGCTGGAGTAAAAAATAGATTAGAATCCCTTTCTGCAGAGATAAAAGAAGCAAAAAAATAGCCAGAATGAAATGAAAAATGCTATAACTGAGCTGCAATCATGGATGGATGCAGCAGTGGTAAGGATGGATGAGGCAGAACAGAGAATCAGTGATATAGAGGACAGATTGATAGCGAATAATGCAGCAGAAAAAAGAGAGAGATTAAGGCAAAACAGCACGATTCAAGAATTAGAAAAATCAGTGACTCATTAAAAAGGAATAAAGCAGAATCATAGGGGTCCCAGAAGAGGAAGAGAGAGAAATAGGGGTAGAAGGGTTATGTGAGAAAATCATAGTGAAAAACTTACCTAACTTGGGGAAAGACGCAGACATGAAAATCCAGGAAGCACAGAGGACCTCCATTAGATTCAACAAAATACTGAGACAAGGAGAGAATCATGAAAGCAGCAAGGGAAAAAAAAAATCCCTAACCTACAAGGGAAGACAGATCAGGTTTGCAGCAGACATATCCACAAAAACATGGCAGGCCAGAAAAGAGTGCCAAGATATATTCACTGTGCTGAATCAGAAAAATATGCAGCCAAGAATTCTTTATACAGCAAGGCTGTCATTCAAAATAGAAGGAGAGATAAAAAGTTTCCCAGGCAAACAAAAATTAAAGGAGTTTGTGACCACTAAACCAGCCCTGCAATTAATTTTTAGGGGGACTCTCTGAGGAGAGAAAAGATGAATATATATATATATATGTGTGTGTGTGTGTGTATCACTAAATATATATATATATATACATATATATATATATATATATATATATATATATAAAGCAACAAAGATTGGAAAGGACCAGATAACACCACCAGAAACTCCAACTCTACAAGCATCATAATGGCAATAAATTCATATCTTTCAGTACTCACTCTAAACGTCAATGGACTCAGTGCTCCAATCAAAAGACATATGGTAACAGATTGGATAAGAAAACAAGATACATCTATATGCTGTTTACAAGAGACCCATTTTAGACCTAAAGACACCTTTGGATTGAAAGTAAGGAAATGGAGAACCATCTATCATGCTAATGGTAAATAAAAGAAAGCTGGAGTAGCCATACTTATGTCAGACAATCTAGACTTTAAAATAAAGACTGTATCAAGAGATGCAGAAGGGCATTATATCATAATCAAGGGGTCTATCCACCAAGAAGACATAACAATTTTAAACATTTCTGCACAAAATGTGGAACACTCAAATATATAAATCAATTAATCACAGACATAAAGAAATTCATCGATAGTAATGCCATAATAGTAGGAGACTTCATCAACACCCCACTGACAACAATGGACAGATCATCTAATCAAAAAATCGACAAGGAAACAATGGTTTTAATGATACACTGGGCCAAATGGACTTAACAGAGATATTCAGAACAATTCATCCTAAAGCAGCAGAATATACATTCTTCTCCAGTGCACAGGCAACATTCTTCAGAATAGACCATATACTGGGACACAAATCAACCCTAAGTAAGTACAAAAAGATCGAGATCATACCGTGCATAGTTTCAAAAAACAATGCTATGAAACTCGAAATCAACCACCAGAAAATATTTGGAAAGGTAACAAATATTTTAAGAGAGAAGAACATCCTACTAAAGAATGAATGGGCTAACCAAGAAGTTAAAGACAAAATTAAGAAGTATTAAGAAGTCAATGAAAATGATAACACCACAACCCAAAATCTCTGGGATGAAGCAAAGGTGGTCATAAGAGAAAAGTATATAGCAATCCAAGCCTTCCTAAAGAAGGAAGAAAGATCTCAGATACCCAACCTAACCTTATGCCTCAAGGAGCTGGAAAAAGAACAACAAATAAAACCCAAAACCAGCAGAAGACAAGAAATAACAAAGGTTAGAGCAGAAATTAATGCTATTGAAACAAACAAACAAAAAAAAGTAGAACAGATCAATGAAACCAGAAGCTGGTTCTTTGAAAGAATTAACAAAACTGATAAACCACTAGCCAGTTTGATTAAAAAGAAAAAGGAAAGGACCCAAATAAATAAAATCAAGAATGAAAGAGGAGAGGTCACAACCAACACAGCAGTAACACAAACAATAACAAGAGAATATTATGAACAATTATATGCCAATAAAATGGGCAATATGGAAGAAATGGACAAATTCCTAGAAACATATACACTACCAAAACTGAAACAGGAAGAAATAGAAAATTTGAACAGACCCATAACCAGTAAGGAAATGGAACTAATAATCAAAAATCTCCCAAAAAACAAGAGTCCAGGGTCAGATGGCTTTCCAGGTAAATTCTACCAAAAATTTAAGGAAGTGTTAACATCTATTCTCTGGAAGCTGTTCCAAAAAATAGAAATGGAAGGAAAACTTCGAAACTCTTTCTATGAATCCAGCATTACCTTGATTCCAAAACCAGACAGACACCCCATTAAAAAGCAGAACTATAGACCAATTTCCCTGATAAACATGGATGCAAAGAGCCTCAAGCCAACCGGCTCCAACAATACATTAAAAAAAATTATTCAACATGACCAAGTGGGATTTATACCTGGGATGCAAGGCTGGTTCAATATCCACAAAACAATTCACGTGATTCATCACATCAAGAAAAGAAAGGCCAAGAACCATATGATCCTCTCAATAGATGCAGAGAAAGCATTTGACAAAATACAGGAACATTTCTTGATAAAAACCCTCAATAAAGGGGGGATAGAAGGAGCATACCTCGAGATCATAAAAGCCATATATGAATGACCCAATGGTAATATCATCCTCAATGGGGAAAAGTGAGAGCTTTCCCCCTAAGGTCAGGAATGCGGCAGGGATGTCCACTATCACCACTGTGATTCAACATAGTATTGGAAGTCTTAGCCTTTGCAGTCAGACAACACAAAGAAATAAAAAGCAACCAAATCGGCCAGGAGGAAGTCAAACTTTCACTCTTCGCAAATGCCATGATACTCTATATAGAAAACCCAAAAGGTTCCACCAAAAAACTGCTAGAATCGATTCATGAATTCAGCAAAGTTGCAGGATATAAAATCAATGCTCAAAAATTGGTTGCATTCTTATACACAATGAAGTGACAGAAAGAGAAATCAAGGAATAGATCCCATTTACCATTGCACAAAAACCATAAAATACCTAGGAATAAATCTAAGAAAAGAGGTGAAAAATCTATACACTGAAAACTAGAAAGCTTATGAAAGAAATTGAAGAAGACACAAAAAATGGAAAAATATTCTATGCTCCTAGATAGGAATAAAAAATATTGTGAAAATGTCGATATTCCCCAAATCAATCTACATATTCAATGCAATCCCTATCAAAATAACACCAATATTCTTCACAGAGCTAGAACAAATAATCCTAAAATTTGTATGGAAACAGAAAACACCCCAAATAGCCAAAGTGATCTTGAAAAAGAAACCCAATGCAGGAGACATCACAATCCCATACTTAACACTATACTACAAAGCTGTGATCCTCAAGACAGTATGGTACTGGCACAAAAACAGACACTCAGATCAATGGAACAGAATAGAGAACCCAGAAATGGACCCACAAATGTATGGCCAACTAATCTTTGACAAAGCAGAAAAGAATATCCAATGGAATCAAAACAGTCTCTTCAGCAAGTGGTGCTGGGAAAACTGGACAGCGACATGCAGAAGAATCAACCTGGACCATTCTCTTGCACCATACACAAAAATATACTCAAAATGGATGAAAGACCTCGATGTAAGACAGGAAGCCATCAAAATCTTCGAGGACAAAGCAGGCAAAAACCTTTTTGACCTTGTCTGCAGCAACTTCTTAGTCAACACGTGTCCAGAGGCAAGGGTAACAAAAGCAAAAACGAACTACTGGGACCTCACCAAAATAAAAAGCTTCTGCACAGCGAAGGATACAATCAGGAAACTAAAAGGCAACCAACAGAATGGGAGTAGATATTTGCAAATGGCATATCAGATAAAGCATTAGTACCCAAAATCTATAAAGAATTTATCAAACTCAACACCCAAAAAACAAATAATCCAGTGAGGACATGGGCAAAAGACATGAATAGACACTTCTCCAAAGAAGACATCCAGATGGCCAACTGACACGTGAAAAATGCTCCACATCACTCATCATCAGGGAAATACAAATCAAAACCACAATGAGATAACACCTTACACCTGTCAGAATGGCTAACATTAACAACTCAGGCAACAACAGATTTTGGGGAGGATGCAGAGAAAGAGGATCTCTTTTGCGTTGTTGGTGGCAATGAAAGCTGGTGCAGCCACTCTGCCAAACAGTATGGAGGTTACTCAAAAAACTAAACATAGAACTACCCCTGGACCCAGCAATTACAATACTAGGCACTTATTCACGGGATACAGGTGTGCTGTTTCAAAGGGGCACATGCACCCCCATGTTTATAGCAGCACTATCAACAATAGCCAAAGTTTGCAAGGAGCCCAAATTTCCATCGATGGATGAATGGATAAAGAAGATGTGGTAGATATATGTACAATGCAGTATTACTCGGCAATCAAAAAGAATGAAATCTTGCCATTTGCAACTATGGGGATGGAACTGGAGGGGATTATGCTAAGTGAAATTAGTCAGTCAGAGAAAGACAAAAATCATATGAAGACTTTAAGAGATAAAACAGATGAACATAAGGGAAGGGAAACAAAAATTATATAAAACAGGGAGGGTGAAAAAACAAAAGAGACTCATAAATATGGAGAACAAACTGAGGATTATGGGAAGGGTGTGGGAGGTGGATGGGCAAAATGGGTAAGGGGCACTAAGGAATCTACTCCTGAAATCATTGTTGCACTATATGCTAATTTGGATGTAAATTAAAAAAAATTAAACAAATAGTAAATAAAAATAAATAGTTACATTCACGGGGAGCCTGGGTGGCTCAGTTGGCTTAGTGTTTAACTTGGCTCAAGTCATGGTCTCATAATTTGTGAGCTCAAGCCTCACGTTGGGCCCTGCACTGACTACTCGGAGCCTGAAGCCTGCTTCAGATTCTATGTCTTCCTCTCTCTCTGCCCCATCCCCTTCTCACACTCTGTCTCTCTCTCAAAAATTAATAAATGTTAGAAAATAAGAAAAGTAAAATGTGCATTTACTTAATTATTAATAACACTGAACATTTTTTAAGATTTTTTTCTTCCATGCTTTTTTCTTCATTTTATTTGTTTTTGAGAGAGAGAGAGCACACAAGTGGAGGGTAGGGGTAAAGGGAGGTAGGCTTAATCTTAAGTAGGCTCCATGGTCAACATGGAACCCAATATCAGGCTCAATCTCATGACCTGAGCCAAAAAGAGTTGAACATTTAACTTACTGAGACATTAAGGTGCCCCCGCCATTCTTTCTCTTTAAATTACCTATTAATAGATTTTCCCAGGGAGTTAAGATGGCAGAGTAGGAGCAGGACCTTATGCTTGCCTCAGCTCTTGAACACAACTACATAATTATCAAATAATTCTGTAAGCCCACGAAATCGATCTGAGAACTGAAAGAACAAACTGCACAACTAAAGGGAGAAAAAAGGTCACATTGTGTAAGGTAGGAGATGTGATTTAATTTGGGGGAGAAAAGAGCCAGGGAGCTCTGATCATGGAGAGAGGAGACAGACAGACAGATCAATAAAGCAGCATGTAGGGGATTGCACAAGAAAACACTTCCTCAAAACCACTAACTGGGAATATAAGAAGGGCTATTTTTTACAATTTTTTACAAGCAGTGGAGATGAAAGTTTGAAGTTTTAAAATTCCCACTATAACCAGGGTCAAGCCTAGTGGATGTAGCATTGCTCTTCTGGAGAAGGGCAGAAGTCCAGGAGAGGTCAGTATGTCTTAGGATCCCCTAGGTCAGGCTGGAAGAGACAGTTCCCCTTCCTGGAGTGCATTTGCAAGAAGTGGTACTGCCTCTCCCAGGACAAAATAGCCCACAGGCATCATTGAGCTTCCCATTTATTAGCAGTGATACCTGATGAGGAGAGCTAATCTGGATGCCGGCTTTTTGCCATGCTTTATCATAAAATCACAGCATCTGTGTGGTCCTACAACTGCTTTTCTGGAACAAACCAGTAGCAGTCACAGCACAGAAAGACCCTCCCCCCGAGGATCATCATGGGTTCATGCTGTACTGGATCCCTAAAATTAGAAATTATTAAATCCAGCCTCACACCTGAGATGAAATAACAGGAATACTGTGCTGCCCTGTGGGAAGATGGCTTGGACACAGACAGGGTGAAGGCAGGGATCTGATGGAAACCTGGGACAAAATCAGGATTGTTTACATTGCTGTGAGGACTTCCTGAACAGCAGTGGATGTTAACTCCTCTCTCTGGGGAATGCAGGTAGGGGATACTAGCTGGGTTTGATTAAAGCATATGAGAAACCAGAAAGACCCTTATGGCAGAAATAAAAGACCTAAAAACCAGGTAGCCCAAAATTTTAAAATGCAAAAATTGAGATGCAAAGCCAACTTATTGTAATGACCACAGGATGAGAAGAAGCAGAGGAACAAATAAGTAATACAGAAGATAAAAATATGAAAAATAATGAAGCAGAAAAGAAGATGTCAAAAAACATTGGATTACAAATGTAGACTTACAGAAATCAACAATTCCATAAAGCATATTAATATTCATGACATAGGAGTCCCAGAAGAATAAAAGAGGGAAAGGGGGGCAGAGGATTATTTGAGAAAATTACAACTGAAAACTTCACTAAACTGGGGAAGGAATGGACATCCAAATTCAGGAGGCACAGAGAACTCCAATCAAAATCAACAAAAGCCAGCCAACACCAAAATATATCATAGTAAAGTTTGCAAAATACGGAGATAAGGAAAGAATCCTGGAAGCATCAAGGGAAAAAAAATTAACCTACTAGGGAAGACAAATAAGGTTAGCATCAGACCTATTCACAGAAACTTGGTAGACCAGAAGTGAGTGACATGCTATATTCAACTTGCTGAATGGGAAACATATGCAGCCAAGAAGCCTTTATCTACGAAGGCTGTCATTCAGAATAGAAGGAGAGATAAAGTGTTTCCTAGACAAAAACTAAAGGAATTTGTGACCACTAAACTAACCCTGCCAGAAATATTAAAGGGGACTCTTTGAGTATGAAAGTCATACAGAGAAAGACAGATACCATGTTTTCACTCTTACATGGATCCTGAGAAACTTAACAGAAGGCCATGGGGGAGGGGAAGGAAAAAAAAAGTTAGGGAGGGAACCAAAACATAAGAGACTCTTAAAAACTGAGGACAAACTGACAGTTGATGGGGAGTGGGAGGCAGGGGAAGGTGGGTGATGGGTATTGAGGAGGGCACCTGTTGGGATGAGCACTGGGTGTTGTATGGAAACCAATTTGACAATAAATTTCCTATTAAAAAAAAGAAAGACAAAAATTTTTAAAGACTAGAAAGTAACAGAGAAGATCTCCATTATCACTGACTTTAAAGGTAATAAAATGGCACTAAAGTCATTTCTTTCAATAATAAATCTGAATGTAAATGTACTAAATGCTCCAATGAAAGGATATAGGGTATCAAAAAGGATAAAAAGAGACAAGACTCATCTATATGCTACCTACAACAGACACATTTTTTATTTGACACCTCCAGATTAAAAGTGAAGACGTGGAAAAACATTTATCATGTAATGAATGCAAAAAGATATCCAGAGGATCTATATTTATATCAGAAAAATTAAATTTAATTTTTAAAAAATATTTATTTTTGAGAGAGAGAGAGATTGAGTGTGAGTGGTGGAGGGGCAGAGAGAGAGGGAGACACAGAATCGGAAGCAGGCTCCAGGCTCTGAGCTGTCAGCACAGAGCCTGATGTGGGGCTTGAACTCATGAAGAGCGAGATCAAGATCTGAGCCAAAGTCGGACGCTCAACTGACTGAGCCACCCTGGCACCCCAGAAAAACTAGATTTTAAACCAAAGACTATAACAAGAGATGAAGAAGGACATTGATAATATGAAAAAGGGGACTATCAATCAAGAATAACAATTGTAAATAATGTATGCCCCCAACTTGGAACAGCCAAATGTATAAATAAAACCATAACAAACATAAGGAAACACATTGATAATAAGTAAGTAATAATAGTGGAAATTAACACCCTACTTACAGCAATGGACAAATAAGCAGAAAATAAACAAGGAAAGAATGGCTTTGAATGACACACTGGAGCAGATGGACCTGACACATATATTCAGAATATTTCATCCTAAACCATCAGTATACATTCTTTTCAAGTGCACATGGAACATTGCTAAAATAGATCATATACTGGGTCACAAATCAGGCCACAACAAATACAAAAATATTGAGATCATAGCATACATATGTTCAGACCATGACACTATGAAACTGGAAGTGAAACATAAGACAAAATTTGGAAAGACCAAAAAAATGCATGGTTAAAAACATCCTCCTAAAGAATGAATAGGTGGTCCAAGAAATTAAATAGAAAATAAAATCATATGAAAGCAAATGAAAATAAAAACTTGACAGTCCACAACCTTTGGGGTGCAGATAAACCAGTCCTAAAAGACAAATATATAGCAATACAGACCTAACTCATGAAGCAAGAAGAGTATGAAATACAAAACCTAACTTTAACTTTACACCTACAGGAGTTAGGAAAGATATACCAAAAAGAAAAAAAATGCCTAAGGCCATTAGCAGAAGAAAAATAACGAAGGTGAGAGTAGAAATAAATGACACAGAAACAAAAACAAGCAGAAAAGCTCAACAAAACTAAGAGTTTATTCTCTGAAAGAATTTATGAAATTGATAAACTCCTAGCCGAAGTATCAAAAAGAAGAAAAACCCAAATAAATAAAATCACAAATGAAAGAGGAGAGATCACAACCAACACCACAGAAATATAAATAATTATTAGAGGATATTATGAGAAATTATATGTCAACAAATTAGGCAATCTGGAAAAAGTGGATAAATTCCTAGAAACATATAATCTAACAAAACTGAACCATGAAGAATTAAAAATTTTGAACACAGCCATAAACAGCAAAGAAATTGGGTCAGTAATCAAAAATCTCCTAACAGGACTGCCTGGGTTGCTTAGTTGGTTGAGCATCCAACTCTTGATTTTAGATCAGGTGGTCAGTTTGAGGCCCATGTCTATGTGGAGCCTGCCTACAATTTTACTTCTTCCCTTTCTCTCTGTCCCTCCCCTTCTCACCCCCTCTCTCTCAAAATAAATATATGAACTTAAAAAAAGTCTCCCAACAAATAAAATTCCAGGGCAAGTTGGTTTCCCAGGGTAATTCTACCAGACATTTAAATAAGAGATAATACTTATTCTTCTGAAATTGTTTCGAAAATAGAAATAGAAGGAAAACTTCCAAACTTATTTTTCAAAACCAGAATTATCTTAATTTTGAAACCAGACAAAGTCCTCACTAAAATGGAGAAGTACAGGCCAATATCCATGATGAACATAGATGCAAAAATTCTCAACAAGATACTAGCAAATCGAATCCAACAGCACATTAAAAGAATCTTTCACCATGATCAACTTGGTTTTATTCCTGGGCTGTAGGGCTGGTTCAATATTCATAAATCAACCAATGTTATACTCCACATTAATAAAAGAAAGGATAAGAATCATAAGATCCTCTCAATAATTCATAAAAAACATTTAACAAAATACAGCATCCATTCTTGATCAAAACCCTCAACTAAGTAGGGATAGAGAGAACATACCTCAACATATGAAAGACTGACAGATAATATCATCCTCAATGGGGGAAAATCTGAGAGCTTTTCCTCTATGGTCAGGCACAAGACAGATGTCAAGTCTCTTCCTCTATGGTCAGGCACAAGACAGGGATGTCAAGTATCACCATTTTTATTTAACATAGAACCGGAAGACCTAGCCTCAGCAATCAGAAAACAGAAAGAAATAAAAGACATCCAAGTATGCAAAGAAGAAGTCAAACTTTCACTATTTGTAGATGGCATGATACTGTGTGTAGAAAACCCCAAACACTCCACTAAAAATTGCTAGAACTGATACACAAATTCAACAAATCACAGGATATAAAATCACAGTAGAGAAATTGGTTGCATTTCTATACATCAGTAATGAATAAGCAGAAAGAGAAATCAAGGAATCGGTCCCATTCACAATTATACCAAAAACCATAAGATACCTAGGAATAAACCTACCCACAGAGGTAAAAGATCTGTACTCTTAAAACAATAGAACACTAATGGAAACCAAAATTGAAGATGACACAAAGAAATGGAAAAAACATCGTATGCTCATGGTTTGGAGAAACAAATATTTTTAAAATATCTGTATTACCCAAAGCAATCTACACATTTAATGCAATCCATATCAAAATACCAACAGCATTTTTCACAGGGCTTGAAGAAGCAATACTAAAATTTGTATGGAACCACGAAAGACCCCATATAGTCAAAATAAATTATATTACAAATTATACTGTGTACACACACACACACACACACAATTACAAATCAGTACTTATCCAAATACTACGGTACTGACACAAAAATAGACACATAGAATAATAGAACAGAATAGAAAACTCAGAAATGAACCCACAACTCTATAGTCAACTAATCTTTGACAAAACAGGAAATAATATCCAATGGAAAAAAAAAAACAAATCTCATCAGCCAATGGTATTGTGAAAACTGGACAGCAACATGCAAAAGAATGAAACTGGACCACTTTCTTACACCATACACAGAAATAAAATTCAAATGGATGAAAAACCTAAACGTGAGACAGGAAACCGTAAAAATCCTAGAGGAGAACACAGACAGTAACCTCTTTGACATTGACAGTAGTAACTTCTTACTAGATTTGTCTGCTGAGGCACGGGAAACAAAAACAAAAATAAGCTATGTCTTTGTTTTCTCTATGTATATTTTTTTCTTATTCTTTGGTTTTTCACAACTATGTTAACTAAAATTATCTCAAAGCTTCCCTCCATGTTATTAATTTGCTTTTTATCCATATCTGTTCTTTGCTCTTTCTAGTTTATTTATTAATTATATAAATATGTTTTGATCCTTGATTTATTATCTTAAGTCAATAATATTGTTTTTTCTCTCATTAGCCACTTCATTTTATTTAATCTAAGTTGTTCTTAGGTACCAAACATTTGTGGTGACTTTCTTTGTGTTCCTTGGGTTATATTTTCTTCTAGCATATCTAGTATAGTTTCTTTCTCTGTCTTTTGTATTAAAAGGTGTATCACTGTATTTTTCTTTTACTGTAACACGTTGCCATAATTTCCATGTCAACTTTTTTTTTTTTAGCTTTTCCACACTATGGAATTCCTGTGACTTTGTCTAGACCTTTTTTTTTTTTTTAAGCTCTCATATAATACGGGTGACTGAAACTCCTTGCCAATCCTTTTGAGAGTTAAGTTTCCAATAAGGAGTTATTTAAGGGTGGCTATTTTTTTCCATCCATTTTTTTCTGTAGTCTACATCTATGGAGAGGGAAAGGACAATTTTGATCTTGGCTTTCCTTTCCCAATATTTGTCATATCTGCTGTACCAAGATGTACTACCTAGTTGTGAAGTGTATTTCATTCTTTCAATGTATATTTTAAATTAATACTTACTCCACTAATTCTTCATTTATCTTTAGAATGTTCACTTCTGTCAGAAAATTCAGTCTCATAACTTCCTGTATTTTACAAGTATATCACCATCATTTTTCCCTCTTAAGAGTTTCAGAGTAATGATATCCAACTAGTCTGCTTTTACACATTTGGTAAAATTAATATAAACACTCAGGTTTTTGTGGAATCACCATTATAGTTACTAACATGTAAGGATGGAGTAGGTCTTGCTATATCCCTTTCTAAGATGGGCCCTGCCACATTATTACATCTTTTTTTTTCTTGCCTGCCACTTTTTGAAGCTAATTACATTTGCCTGTACCTCTCTCCTTATTAAGAGTTTGCTAGCTTTTTCATATTACTTCTTATCTTTTTCTTACATTTTTTGCTGTTTTTTCTTATTAATATGTGCTATTTTTATTAATTGTTCTTTTAACTAAAATCTGAAGATTAGAGGAAGAATATTCTCTCAGGAAGTTTTTTTTCCTTTCCATTGAAAACTGAAAATCTAAAAATTTGCTTTAATGTGGTCCAAGCCTAGAATTTTTAGAATATGAAAAAATGACTTTATGTCCCATGGCTGAGTGATTTTAAGAATGTCTCATTGTAAATAATACCTTCTGAACTATTGAAAATTATAAAGGCCCATTGACTGTGAAAACATGAAATTTGGCTCCCATAAAAATAGTGGGAATCTAGATCACACAAAATTATATGAAAAAGATATTTTTTTTCACATTGAACATGTTTTGTGTGTGCAAATAATGTCAGAATTCTTATTTAAAGCCACAAACCAAAATCCATAATGCTTCCTTGAAATAATTTATGTTTATTTTTCATTATTTTTTTATTTTAGTCTTATCCATTATATTACTAATATAAAAATATTAAAATTTCTTCATGTGATATCATTTTGATCTTTAGATATGACTTAATATGGCATTAATGTTAACAAATGGAAAAGATCTACCACTTAATCATATAAATTAGAGATGAAAAAGATGTATTGATCAACTTATCCAGCCTCCTCATTTTCTAAATATATATTTGGTTTTAATAAGAGTCATGGATTTTCTGTGAAACAGAAAACATATTGATTTGGTTTTATTCCAAAGGTCTAAATAAAAATTGAGTCCTAATGGGACAATATAAAACCCTATTTTAAGTTTATGATACTCAGCTGAAGTTATGCATTATTACACTTTATTTTCCTAGCAGTTATGTATACATATCATCATTTTTTTCAATGGGAAAGTACTGTGTATGAGTTACAATTATTTCAACGGCACCTAAAACCTGACTTAGTAGAGCTATTGACAGGAAGAGAGTGAGGTCTAATTGCATCTGGCATGACTCATATAGTTAATAACAACTTGTACTTCTGTCTAATTAATCTATAAGATACGTATTTGTAGGCAATATGTTAGCAACCAAAAATGTATAGCTTTAAAACTTATCTTCCACATTGTTTTTCATCAATTTCTACTCTGTACATAACTGGAAAACCAGAAATCAATTTACATTAAATTTTCACTGGGGTAGATACAGTTCTTTAAAATTAATGAGCACACATTATTTATATTTAAAAAGTTAGTACTAAGAATCTTGATTCCAAAATTATACACATGCCTATCAAATGTAAAAACAAACAAAAAAAAAAGTAAAAAAGTCACTGTTGAAGTATAATATCACTTAGGCAGTTAAAACACAGGAAATGTACCAAAGAAAAAAATGGATGAAGATTGGAACAAACAATTTTTTTTTTTAAAGCTCAACGTTAAATTGTTTATTTTTTTATTTATTTATTTTTTTTATGAAATTTATTGACAAATTGGTTTCCATACAACACCCAGTGCTCATCCCAAAAGGTGCCCTCCTCAATACCCATCACCCACCCTCCCCTCCCTCCCACCCCCCATCAACCCTCAGCTTGTTCTCAGTTTTTAACAGTCTCTTATGCTTTGGCTCTCTCCCACTCTAACCTCTTTTTTTTTTTTTTCCTTCCCCTCCCCCATGGGTTCCTGTTAAGTTTCTCAGGATCCACATAAGAGTGAAACCATATGGTATCTGTCTTTCTCTGTATGGCTTATTTCACTTAGCATCACACTCTCCAGTTCCATCCACGTTGCTACAAAGGGCCATATTTCATTTTTTCTCATTGCCACATAGTATTCCATTGTGTATATATACCACAATTTCTTTATCCATTCATCAGTTGATGGACATTTAGGCTCTTTCCATAATTTGGCTATTGTTGAGAGTGCTGCTATGAACATTGGGGTACAAGTGCCCCTATGCATCAGTACTCCTGTATCCCTTGGATAAATTCCTAGCAGTGTTATTGCTGGGTCATAGGGTAGGTCTATTTTTAATTTTCTGAGGAACCTCCACACTGCTTTCCAGAGCGGCTGCACCAATTTGCATTCCCACCAACAGTGCAAGAGGGTTCCCGTTTCTCCACATCCTCTCCAGCATCTATAGTCTCCTGATTTGTTCATTTTGGCCACTCTGACTGGCGTGAGGTGATACCTGAGTGTGGTTTTGATTTGTATTTCCCTGATAAGGAGCGACGCTGAACATCTTTTCATGTGCCTGTTGGCCATCTGGATGTCTTCTTTAGAGAAGTGTCTATTCATGTTTTCTGCCCATTTCTTCACTGGGTTATTTGTTTTTCGGGTGTGGAGTTTGGTGAGCTCTTTATAGATTTTAGATACTAGCCCTTTGTCCGATATGTCATTTGCAAATATCTTTTCCCATTCCGTTGGTTGCCTTTTAGTTTTGTTGGTTGTTTCCTTTGCTGTGCAGAAGCTTTTTATCTTCATAAGGTCCCAGTAATTCAAACAATTTTAAAACAGATCTGGCAAAATTTGAAAGTAGAAAAATACTTGGATGTAATAAAAATATTAACTTAAATGACTACAAATAATATGGTGGGAAATTGGTGTTCTATGACTTTTATCTTAAAATTGCCTGCATCTAATAATAATAATAATAATAATAATAATAATAATTGTGGTTTTGGTTTATAAATTGTTTCATTGTAAAAATTTTCATCCTTCATACATAACAGATGAACAAAAAGAAATGTTTTATTAATTGTTCTTCTAAATAATAAACTGCTTACTTTGAAAGCCTTGATATTTTTGCATGCTGTGAACTGGAGAAGTATGTAAATATTTTAATATGATGGAAAACCATATTTATTTTTTTTAATTGGCAACATTATAAGTCAAAAACATGATAAAACCTCACAGTATATTTCTAAATGCTTTGAATTTTAATATGCTTGAAGTTAAGGCAATAGGTAATTTTAGGGATTTTTCCCTTGAGCAACATAGTTTTTTGTATATACAATTATTCTCTGAGTGTATTAGGTAATTCTATGGTTCCCATAGATGTATGCACATCTATAAATCATTAATGAGGCAGTTAACTGAAACAAAACTATAAAATATTTGCACTACCTGGCAGAGGACTGCTTCAGTTGACCTCGAGTTATTTACAATTAATTTTTCCTTTTTGAATAATGATCGTAAGTAATTTAGGATTCTTTTATTCACATAGAAATTAGATGTTGTCTATTTATCCAAATATTTTTTTCTATGTAACAGAAACTTTCAGTGACCAACATGGGGACTGAGGTAATATTTTTTACTAGATTAAATGCCATCCCACTCTCCTTGCTGCACTACCTGCCACCTAAAAGAGCAGGGGCAATTGATGTCCAGAAATGAAAAGAAAACACATATGACCAAAAGTAAGGAGAATGAGCCCACATTTGGAAATGTTTATTGATTCCTTGCTTTTGAAGGAATATTTTATTTTATTTATTTTTTTAACGTTTATTTATTTTTGTGACAGAGACAGAGCATGAATGGGGGAGGGTTAGAGAGAGGGAGACACAGAATCCGAAACAGGCTCCAGGCTCTGAGCTGTTAGCATAGAGCCTGACACGGGGCTCGAACTCATGGACCGCGAAATCATGACCTGAGCCACCCAAGCGCCCCTTGAAGGAATATTTTAATGAAATAATATATTTAAAATCCAGTATAGTTAACATACAGTATTGTATTAGTTTCAGGTGTACAATATAAGGATTCAATATTACTATGATTTACTCAGTGTTCATGATGAGTATTTAAAGTGTACTCTTTAAGTTCCATCACCTATTTCACCCAGCCTCCCACCTACCTCCATTCTGGTAAATATGTTTGTCCTCTATAATGAAGAGTCTGTTCATTGTTTTCTCTCTACCTTTCTTTTTTAACAATTTGCTCCTTTGTTTTGTTTCTTAAATTCCACGTATGAGTGAAATCATATGGCACTTGTCTTTCTCTGACTGACTGGTTTCACTTAATATTATAATTTCTAGCTCTATCCATGTTGTTGTAAAGTATTTCATTCCGTGTGTGTGTGTGTGTGTGTGTATCACATACTCTTTATCTGTACATCGATCAATGTACACTTATGCTGCTTTCATAATGTGGTTATTGTAAACAATGCTAAAATACACACAGGGGTGCATGCATACCTTTGAATTAGTATTTCTCTATTTTGGGGGTAAATGCCCATTACTGTGATTAATGGACAACAGGGTAGTACTATTTTCAACTTTATGAGGAACAGCCATAGAGTTTTCCAGAGTCGATTCACCAGGTTGCCTTTCCACTAACAATACACGAAGGCACCTATTTCTTTATATTTTTTTCCGCACTTCTTGTTTCTTATGTTTTTATTTTAGACATTTTGACAGGTATGAGTTAATATCTCATTGTAGTTTTGATTTACATTTCCCTGATGATGAGTGATGTTGAGCATATTTTCATGTGTCTATTGACCATCTGGATGTCTTTTTTGGAAAAATGTCTATTCATATCTTCTATACATTTTAAATTAGATTATTTCTTTCTAGGACATTGAATTTTATAAGTTGTTCAAATATTTTGGATACAGACCTTTTATCATATATGTCATTTGTAAATATCTTCTCCCATTGCATAGGCTACTTTAGTTTTTTATTGTTTCATTTACTGTGAATATTTTTTTTATTTTGATTAAGTCCCAATAGTTTATTTTTGCTTTTTTTAAATCTTGCCTCTAAAGAACTATGAGAAAAGAAGTTGCTACAGCTCATGTCAAAGCAGTTACTGTATGTGTTCTCCTCGAGGATTTTTATCGTTCAGGTCTAACATTCAGGTCTTTTATCCATTTTGCATTTATTTTTGTGTAAGGTGTTAAGACATTGGTCCCCTTTCATTCTTTTACCTGTTGGTGTCCAGGTTTCCCAACACCATATGCTGATGAGACTGTCTTTCCACATTGTATATTATTTCCTGCTTTGCTGAATATTAACTGACATATAGCAGTGAGTTTATTTATTTCTAGGTTTTATATTGTTCTATCACTCTATGTGTCTACTTTTGTGCCAGTACAATACTGTTTTGATCACTACTGCTTTATAATACAACTTGAAGCCTGGAATTGTGATGTCTCCAACTTTCATTTTCCTTTTTCAAGTTTTCTTTCACTATTTGGGGTCTTTTGTGGTTCCATTCAAATTTAAAAATGTTCCAGCTCTGTGAAAAAAAAAAAGCTGTTGGCATATTTATAGGGATTGTATTAAAAGTGTAGATTGATTTGGGTAGTATAGACATTTTAAAAATATTTGTTCTTCCAAACCATTAGCATGGAATATTGTTACATTTTCTAGATCCTCTTTAATTTATTTCATCAGTGTTTCATAGTTTCAGAGTATGGGCCCTTAACCTCCTTGGTTAGGTGTACTCCCAGGTATCTTATTGTTTTTGGTGCAATTGCAAAGGGGATTGATTCCTCCATTTCTCTTTCTCTTGCTTCATTTTTCTCTTTCTCTTGCTTCATTTTTGGTGTTTACAAATACAACAGATTTCTATATGTTAATTTTGTATCATGCAACTTTACTGAACTCATATATTGAATGTAGCAGATTTTTGGAGTAGTATTTCAGATTTTCCTATTTATTTAGTCAAGTTTTTAAATTCCACTTAGTTAACATTCATTATAATATTACTTTCAGGTATAAAATTTAATGGTTCATCACTTACATACAACACCCAGTTCTCATTACAAGTGTCCACCTTAACATCCATCACCATTTAACACATACCCCCAGCCACCACCCCTCCAGTGACCCTTAGTTCCTTCTTAACAGTTAAGAGTATGTTTAATGGTTTGCCTCATTCCTTGTTCCCATGCTCATCTGTTTTGTTTCTAAACTACACATGAGTGAAACCATATGCTATTTGTTTTCTCTGTCTGCTTTCACTTTCTACTTTAATATGCATTTTTTATTTATTTATTTTTTTAAACGTTTATTTATTTTTGGGACAGAGAGAGACAGAGCATGAACAGCCCAGAGCCTGACGCGGGGCTCGAACTCCCGGACCGCGAGATCGTGACCTGGCTGAAGTCGGACGCTTAACCAACTGCGCCACCCAGGTGCCCCTATGCATTTTTTAAAATAGCAAGATTTTATTCTTTTTTATGGCTGTGTAATATTTCCTTGTATGTATATACACTTCATCTCCTTTGTGTAATATTCCTTTGTATGTATATACACTTCACCACCTTTATCCATTTGTCCAAGGACATTTGTGATTGTTCCATAATTTTGTTATTGTTGATAATGCTGCCAAAAACATTGGGGTGCATGTATCCCTTCAAATCAGTATTTTTGTATCCTTTGGGCATATGCCTAGTAGTGCAATTACCTGATCATAAGGTAGTTTGATTTTTAACTTTTTCAGAAATCTCCATAATGTTTTCCAGAGTTTCTGTATGAGTTTTCCCACCAACAGTGTAAGAGGGTTCCTTTTTCTCTGTATCCTTGCCAACATCTGTTCTTTCCTTAATAGTTAACTTTAGACATACTGACAGTTGTGAGTTGATATCTCATAGTGATTTTGATTTGTATTTCCCTGCTGATGAGTGATGTTGAGCATTTTTTCATGGATCTGTTTGTCAACCTGATGCCTTCTTTGGAAAAAATGTCTATTCGTGTCTTCTTCCCAGTTTTTAAAAAGTTTATTTATTTGTGTGTGTGAGAGAGAGAATACCCTAAGCAGACCCTGAGCTGTCACTGTGAAGCCCAATGTGGGGCTCAGACCCAAGAAGTTTTAGATTGTGACCTGAGCCCAAACCAAGACTCAGATGCATAACCAACTGAGCCTCCCAGGCACTACTTCTGCCCATTTTTTAAAATGTTTATTTATTTTTGAAAGGGAGACAGAGAGTGAGCAAGGGATGGTCAGAGAGAGAGGGAAACACAGAATCTGAAACAGGCTCCAGGCTCTGAGAGTTCAGCTGCCGACGTGAGGCTCAAATTCACGAACTGTGGCATTATGACCTGAGCCAAAGTCAGACACTTAACCAACTGAGCCACCCAGTTGCCCCATCCCATTTTTTAACTGGATTATTTGTTTTGGGCTGTTAAATTTTATAAGTTCTTTATATATTTTGGATACTAACCCTTTATCAGATATGTCATTTCAAGTATCTTCTCCCATTTCACAGGTTGCCTTTTAGTTTTCTTGTTTCCTTCACTGTCCTGAAGGTTTTTATTTTGATGAAGTGCCAATAGTTTACTTTTGCTGTTGTTTTCTTTGCCACAGGAAACATAACTGGTAAGAACTTGCTACAGCCATTGTCAAAGAGGTTACTACCTGTGTCCTTCTCTAGCATCTTTATGATTTCCTATCCCTCATTTAGCTCTTTCATCCATTTTTTTTTTATATGAAGTTTATTGACAAATTGGTTTCCATACAACACCCAGTGCTCATCCCAAAAGGTGCCCTCCTCAATACCCATCACCCACCCGCCCCTCCCTCCCACCCCCCATCAACCCTCAGTTTGTTCTCAGTTTTTAACAGTCTCTTATGCTTTGGCTCTCTCCCACTCTAACGTCCTTTTTTTTTTTTTTTTTTTTTTTTTTCCTTCCCCTCCCCCATGGGTTCCTGTTAAGTTTCTCAGGATCCACATACTGATGCATAGGGGCACTTGTACCCCAATGTTCATAGCAGCACTTTCATCCATTTTTAATTTATTTTGTGTGTGGTGTAAGAAAGTGGTCCAGGTTTACTCTTTTCCATGTTGCTTTATAGTTTTCCCAATGACATTTTTAAGAGACATTTTTCCATTTGATATTCTTTCTGCTTTGTTGAAGATTAGCTGACCATGTACTTGTGGGTCCACTTCTGAATTTTTTACTCTGTTCCATTGATCTATGTGTCTGTTTTTTGTGCCAGTATCACACTGTCTTGATAACTACAACTTTTAATATATCTTGAAGTCTGGAATTGTGATGCCTCCATATTTGCTTTTCTTTTTTTCACAATTGCTTTGGATATTGGAGGTCTTTTGTGCTTCCATACAAATTTGAGGATAGTGTTTTCTAGTCCTGTGAAAAAAAATCTGTTGGTATTTAGAAAGGGATTGCATTAAATGTATAGGTTGTTTTTGTTAGTATTAACATTTTAACAATAATTTTATTCCAATCAATGAGCATGGAATGTTTTCCCATTAATTTGTGTCAGCTTCATTTTCTTTCACAAGTGTTTGTAGTTCAGAATATAGACCCTTTACTTCTTTCCTCAGGTTAATTCCTACATATTTTACTTTTGGTGCAATTTGGTGCAATTCCTTGATTTATCTTTCTGTTGCTTCATTATTGGTGGTGTATAGAGTACAACAGATTTCTGTACATTGATCCTGTATCCTATGACTTTATTTAATTTGTGTATCAGTTCTAGAAATTGTTTGGTGAAGTCTTTCGGGTTTTCTACATACAGTATCATATTATCTGCAAGTAGTGAAAGTTTAACTTCTTCCTTGCCAATTGGATACCTTACATTTCTTTTTGTTGCCTGATTGTTAAGGCTAGAACTTCCAGTACTATGTTCGATAACATTGGTGTAAGTTGATATCCCTTTATTTTTCCTGACCATAGTGGAAAAGCTCAGCTCAGCTTTTCCACATTGAAGATGATATTAGCTGTGTTGTTGTTGTTGTTGTTGCTGTTGTTTTAATTTGGCCTTTATGATGTTGAGGTATTTTCCCTCTATCCCTACCTAGTGTAGGGATTTTATCATGAATGGATGTTGTACTTTGTGAAATGCTCGTCTGCATCTATTGAGAGGATCATATGGTTCTTAACTTTTCTTTTATTAATGTGGTGTATCATGTTGTTTTATTTGTGAATATTGAACCACCCTTGTGTCCTAGGCATACATCCCAATTAATCATGGAGAATTATTCTTTTAAAGTGCTGCTGGGTTCAATTTGCTAGTATATTTTTGAGAATTTTTCCATCCATGTTCATCAGGTATATTGGCTGTAGTTCTCTTTTTTAAGTGGAGTATGTTTCTGGTTTTGGAATCAGGGTAATGCTAGCCTCATAGAATGAATTTGGGGGGTTTTCCTCCATGTATATTTTTTGGAATAGTTTGATATGACTAGGTATTAACTCTTCTTGAAATGTTTAGTAGAATTCCCCTGTGAAGCCACCTGGCTTTGGAATTTTTATTCCTGAGGGGTTTTGACTAATTATTTAATTTCTTTGCTTGTTATTGGTCTGTTCAAGTTTTCTATTTCCTCATGTTTCAATATTTGCTGTTTATATGCTTCTAGAAGTTTATTCATTTCTTCCAGATTGTCCAATTTGTTGATATATAGATTTTTAATAATATCTTATAATTGTTTTAATCTCTGCTGTGTTTATTGTTATTTCACCTCACTACTTTGTGATTTTATTTATTTGGGTCCATTCCCTTTCCTTTTTGATAAGTCTGGCCAAAGATTTATCAATTTCGTTAAAAAAAAACTAGCTTCCTGGTTTTACTGATCTGTTCTATTATTTCTTAGTTCTATATCATATATTTCTGCTTTAATATTTATTATTTCATTTCTTGCTCTGGGTCGGGGCTTTATTTGTTCTTTTTCTAGCTCCTTTAGGTGTAAGGTTAAGTTGTTTATTTGGTTTTTTTTTTTTTGCCCTGTGAGGTAGGCTTGTATTGCTCCTAAGGCCAACATTGCAGCATACCAAAAGTTTTGGGCCATGTGTCTTCATTTTCATTTGTTTCTATGTAATTTTTTAATGTCTTTTTTTAATCTTTGTTAATAGGTTATTGCTTAGTAGCATGTTGTTTAACCTCCATGTATTTGAAGTCTTTGCAATTTTTTTTTCTTGTCATTGACTTCTAGTTTCATAACCTTGTGGTCATAGAAGGTACATGGTATGGCTTCAATCTTTTTGTTTGTTTGTTTAGGCCTCATTTGTGACCCAATATGTGATATGTTATGGAAAATGTCCTATGAGGACTTGAAAAGAATGTGTACTCTGATCTTTTAGGATGGATTGCTCTGAAAATATCTGTTAAGTCCATCTGCTGAGTGTGTCATTCAAAGCCATCGTTCCCTTCATTATTTTCTGTTTAGATGGTCTGTCCGTTGATGTAAGTGGGGAGTTAATGTGCTCACTGTGGCAGCAGGCCAGTTAGAGGGCCCAAGGTTTTCTCCCATCCGTGCTATTAAGGTGGAAGGGGGAGCATAAATTGCATCAGACAACCTCTTCCATCTGCAGAGCATTCCAGAAGCTCACCCCACCATTTTCAAGGGTTCTAGAGCTAGCTCTTTTATGTGTTAGTTGCTTTTTTAAACTTAGGCTTTTTGTTTTAAATTTCTGTGCCCCAAATGTGACCATGGCAGGTGTGAGCTATGGGACAAAAGGTTTGATGAAGCGGCAAGTTGGTTATGGTGTCTGTACCCGCTCTGGTCTCTACTTTCATCTTTTTTCTGTGCCCAAGCACAGAGGAATAGGTTCCTGGTTCTTCAGTACTATCCCTGCCCACTGCAGTTCATAGCATTGGGAGTGGGGATTCCCTTTATTACTGTGTCGCCATCTTTCTCGCTTAGCCATTCTCTCCATCTATTGTTGTGCAGAAGCTGTTCAGTTGGCCCTAAGTTCTTCAGGAAGAATTGTGCTATAAATATCTGTGCCTTGGTGTGTTTTGTGGAGGAGGCGAGTTCAGGGTCTTCCTACATTGCCATCTTGCACTGGAATCTCCTCCCAATTATCTACTTTTAAAGTTTCAAATGATCCTCCTTCTAATTCTCATAGTCTGAAAAACCACCTCACATTTAAAATAAGGTTTGATAGATGAATTTGAGTTGCATGGTTCTGCATTTTCCCTTATAACCATGATTTCAAAGAACACACTCTATCTTTATCCTTAAGTAATACCTTTCTTCATATCCTTATACTTCTACATTCTTCATTTGTCTCTCTTTTTCCTTATATTTTCTTGCTTCTCTTCAAATACTGCCACACAGAGCAGCAGTGGCAATCTTGTTAGCAGTTTAGTATTCTAAACATTGATGCCAACTGGGAAAAATGTTACATGGCAGACAAATAACTACCTAATTATGTAAGATCATTCCAGATCACTAACATAGACCAAATCAAGGAAGCAAGATTTTAGCATAAGCATATTTTATATTTGCTCAATACTTTGTTTTTTTATGCCCACTAAATATGACTCTTACAAAAAGAATTAAGCTCTAGAAAAGTGAAGCTTAAACAATTAAATATATGGTCCAGTGGAAGAGAAGTCCTTAAAATTTTTATCACATGTGTTATAATCAGTTTAACCAGGTCTTGCTCACTAGTTAATTCTTATGTCACCATTAAGATCAAAATTTCCTCAGGGAATAGGTTTATTTCTTTTGCAAACTTCATACTATATATCATAATCAGTTTAGGTTATAAATAGATAGTTGTGAATTAATTCACCTCCTAATATGAAGTAGATGCTCAAAAGGTGTTTCTCAATTACTTAATTTCTACCTATTAATGTCACCTTGGGCACTCTGACTGGCCTGCTGCCACAGTGAGCACCAGGTCCCCTAGCTCACACCAGTCCAAGATGCTCTGGGGCACAGAAAAAAAGCCTTGTTTTTAAAGAACACCTAACATATATAGGAGCTAGCCATGGAACCCTTCCAAAGGTGAGGTACTGGAACTCTGGGTGGGAGGGACTGACAGACACTTTATGCTTCCCCTTTGCTTTGAAAGAACAGACAAGTGCATAGTACAGGAACCCTAACCAGTCTGCTGCCCATGTCGTGTTCCACACTGAGCATGTAGCTGGCTTAAGATTATCTCTCTCTCTCCCTGCCTCTGCTCTTCTCCCTCTCTCTCTAAAATAAAATTTAGAA
Organism: Lynx canadensis; assembly: GCF_007474595.2. NCBI lineage: Eukaryota > Metazoa > Chordata > Mammalia > Carnivora > Felidae > Lynx > Lynx canadensis. Next base: position 70,414,814 of record NC_044321.2, on the reverse strand, counting down.
ATTACAAAAAGGAGATAAAGAGAATTTTAATGGCAGAAAGAGACAAGCAAAAGTTTATGTACCAAGGAAACCTTATAAAGTTATTAGCAGATTTTTTTAGCAGAAACCTTGCATCCAGAAGGGACTGGCATAATATACTCAAAGTGCTAAAAGGAAAAACAACCTGCAATCAAGAACACTCTACCCCGCAAAATTATCATTACAAATTGAATGAGAGATAGAATTTCCCAAGGAAAAAATAAATATGTTTATCACCACTAAACCAGCATTAAAAAAAAAGGTTAAAGAGACTATTTTAAGTGTAAAATAAATTGTGATAATTAGATTAAAGAAAATTATGAGTAAAATGTTTAAAATATGACATCACAAAAAATATGACACTACATACATAAAATGTAGAAGAGGCAGTAAAAAAAAAAAAAACAAAGTTTTGAGGAGCCTTGGAAGATGGCTGACTAAGAGAATAATCAGCTCACTTCCTTTCATGGATATACCTAGATTATAGCCACATCAGTGTAACTAACCCAGAAAATGAACCAAAGACTGGTAGAAGAAACTTTCCACAGTTAATCCTACAGAAGAGACCATATAAAAAATGATAGAGTATAGATGCAGTCAGGAAATAAACTAACCTGCAAGACTAACCACAAATTGGAGGGGCACCAGAAGCATGGAATAGGAGCAGAACAGACCCACATGAGTTATCCCAGAGATGGAGGACCTGCACAAAGAAGACAAGTCCATATAATGTTTGCTTTGAAAACCAGAGAGACTTCACATTGCAAGTTTTTACAATCAGTGGGATTAACACCAGGCACTTTAAAAATCAGTCATCCTTGCTTTCAGAAATCCAGAGGGTGGCAGGAAACAGTCACTTGTTTAAAGAGACAGTATAACAAGCAACCCCACCAGATACAGCATAGACGAAATAATTTAAAAAGTAACTGGGGTATACAAGGAGATTTATTTATTATACTCATAATATTGCTGGAGGGGCAGGGATCTTTAGGAAATTTTCCAAGAACAAAAAAGCTGCTGAGTGGAATTTCTCTTCCCTGCCCCTGTGCTTTCCTGTGGTCTCACCCCATCCAAACTGCTTCATATGGCAGGAGTCTTCTAAAGTGAAGCCTGATGTTTCTCATTCTGCAAACAATGCCAAAAATGACAAGGAGCACTCCAAAGTGACTGTCACCTTGGAGAATAAAAAGATAACCACACACCAATTCAACTGCAGTCCCAGCAGTGAGCTCAGAACAGACACCTGATCTGAAAGTCAGCTCTGCCCACCAAAAAATGCCTAACAAGATCCAGCAAGTTTGGGGGTGACTAAAACCCAGAAAGAGACTGGAAGCAGACATCTGGTCTGACTGCAGTCCCCACCCACCACCAAAAGTTCCTCAGGGAGACAAAAACAGGAACAGTACCCTGAAATTCAGTGCAACCACAGTTCTAGAAAATGAGCTGAGGGCAGACATCTGGTCAGAAAAAACTATGAGCCCAAGGTGGCCCTAGACTGGTCCAATAACAACACAGGAACCAAATCCTGCCCACAACAGAATGAGAGTACCATTGCATCTGACTGGACTGAAGGCAAACATTAATCAACCACAACTGTAGTGTGCACAGAGCACACATAGAAGACAATCCTGAGGCGCCAAGTTCTGGTAAAGACAGGACATCATGCCACAGAATACTAAAAGACTCCTTCATAAGGTCAGTACATTCATGGCAGGAGATGCATCTGACTTTCCTAATACACAAAAACAAACACAGAGACTTAGACAAAATAAAAATACAAAGGAATATGTCCTTAAAAACAGAGCAAAATCACAACAACAAAGCTAAATGAAATGAAAGTAATCAATATATGTGAGAATTCAAAGTAATGGTCATAAAGACACTTACTACCTTCAAGAACAGAGTGGAGGATCTCAGTGAGATCTTCAAAAAAGAGATAGAAAATATAAAAAATCAACAAATTAGGGATGAAGTAATCAATAACTGAGATAAAAAATACAATAGAGGGAGTAAATAGTAAAGTATAGAATGCAGAAAAACAAATCAGTGAGCTGAAAGAGGGAAGAATAGAAAGCAACCAAGCTGACCACCACCACCACCAACAAACAGAAAGAAAGAAAGGGGAAAAAAGAAGAGTTTAAAGGAGCTCAATGACAACATAAATATAACATTCCCATTGCATGGATCCCAACAGGAGAACAAAGAGTAAAGGGTACATAAATTTTAATTGAAGAAATAATAGCTGAAAAGTCTTTGAATCTGGGGTAAGAAGCAAACATCCAGATCCAGGAGATACAGAAGTCCTCAGCAAAATCAACCCAAGGAGGTCCACACCAAGATACATAATAATTAAAATGGCAAACAAAGTAGTGATAAAGAGAGAATTTTAAAAGCAGCAAGAGAAAGAAAACTGTTACATACGAGGGAAATCCCATAAGGCTATCAGTTGATTTTTCAGCAGAAATGGTGCAGACCAGAAAGAAGTGGCACAATATACAAAAAGAGCTGAAAGAAAAAAAAATCTGCAAACAAGATTACCCAGCAAGACTATCAATCACTGTAGAAAGAGAGATAGAGTTTCCCAGATAAACAAAAGTTAAAGGAATTCATCAAACCTGAACCATCTTAACAAAAAAAAAAGTTAAAAGGAAAAATTTGAGAACTAAGAAAATTAGAAATTAAAAAAAATCACCATTGCATACAAATATAATGAGGTAGTAAATTAATCACTTATGAAACTAGAACATAGATTAAAATACAAACACAATAAAATCAATTATATCTATAAAAATTACTCAAGGGATACACATAATAAAATGATTTACAGCACATCATATATATAAACTGTGGAGGTGGAAGTAAAAATTCAGTGCTTTTATAACCGGTTCAAACCCAAGTGACCATCAACCTAATACAGACTGCTATAAGCGTGGAATATTAAACATAAACCTATTTGGTAACCACAAATCAAAAACAGGTAATAGATGTACAAAAAATAAAGAGAAAGAAATCCAAACATATTACTAAGAAAGCTATCAGAACACAATAAAAAAAAGATCAAAACAAAAAAGAGAAAGAGAAGAACTATGCACACAACCACAAAACAAGAATAAAATGGTAATGAATACATACCTATGAATAATAACTTTGAATATAAATGGATTAAATAGACTAAATTTCCAATCAAAATATATGGGGTGACAGAATGTATATAAAAAAAAGCAAGAACCCTCCCCGCTGAAAAATAAGGAACCATCTATATGCTGCCTAAGAAGGACTTACTTCAGACCTAAAGACACACGCAGATTTAAAGTGAAGTTATAGAAAAACACCTATCATGCAAATGGAAGCATAAAGAAAGCTGGGGTAGCAATACTTATATCACACAAAATAGACATTAAAACAATGACTATAACAAGAATCAAAGGACACTACATAATCATAAAGGGAATGATCTAACAAGAAAATATAATAGTTGTAAATATTTAGGCCCCCAACATGAAAGCATCCAAATACACAAAAATTATAATAATAAACATAAAAAAATGAAACAAACAGTAATAGGATAATAGTAGGGGAGTTTAACACCCTAGTTAAATCAACGGACAGATCATCTAAACAGAAAAATCAATCAGGAAAAAATGGCTTTGAATGACACATCAGACATAACAGATATATACAGAATATTCAATCAAAAACAACAGAATACAAATTATTTTCAAGGGCACCGAAAATATTCTCCAAAATAAATCACATATTTGGCTACAAAGAGAGAGTATGCAATAAATTCAAAAATGTTGAAAGGATATCATGCAACCTTTCTAACTACGATGCTATGAAACCAGAAATTAAACACAATAATAATTATGGAAGAACACAAATACAAAGAGTCTAATAAATATGCTACTAAACAGTGAATGGACCAACCAAGAAATCAAAATAATCTGAAAATACACGGAGAAAAATAAAAATAGAAACACAATGATCCACAATTTTTGGAATGTAACAAAGCTGTCCTAAGAGGGATAATTATAACAATACAGGACAACTACCAAAAAAAAAAAAAAAAAAAAAGAAAGAAAAAAAAGAAAGAAAGAAAAAGAAAAATCTCAAACAACCAATGATATCACCTAACAAAAAAAAAAAAAAACTAGCAAGAGAAGAACAAAGAAAGCAAAAATCCACTAAAATGAAGGAAAAAAAAAAAGATTGGAACACAATTAAATAGAGACTAAAAATAATGAAACAGATCATTAAAATCAGGAGATGTTTCTTTGAAAAGATTAACAAAATTGATAAAGTTTTAGTCAGACTCATCCAAAGAGTGGAGAGAGAGAATATAAATAACTAAAATCAGAAGTGAAAGGGGAGAAATAACAACCACCACCACAGAAATAAAAAGGATTATAAGAGAATATTACGAAAAAATATATCTCCCAGAATTAGACAAACTAGAAATAATGGATAAATTTCTAGAATCATATAACCTACCAAAACGGAATCAATGGGAAATAGAAAATTTGAACAGACTGATTACTACTAATTAAATTGATTGAGCAATCAAAAAATTACCAACAAATAAAGTCCAGGACCAGAGAGTATCACATGTTAATTCTACCAAACCTATAAAGAAGAGTTAATCATTTTCCTCCTTAAAGATTTCAAGAAAACAGAAGAGGAAGGGAAAGTTCCAAATTAATTCTATGAGGCCAGCACTACCCTGATACTAAAACCTAGTAGAAACTACAAAAAAGAAAACTATAGGCCAATACCTCTGATGAACATAGATGCAAAAATCCTTCACAAAATATTAAAAACACAAATCTAATAATACATTAAAAAATCATTCATCACAATCAAGTGGGATTTATTCCAAGAATGAAGGAGTGGCTTAATATTTGCAAATCAATCAGTGTGATACATCACATTAAGAAGAGAAAACGGAGAAGATGGCAGTGGAGCAGGAGGACCTTGGGCTAGTCTCCTCACAGAAACACAACTAGGTAACTATCACATCATCCTAAATGCACCAAAAATCAACTGGCAAAACAAACTCCACAACTAAAGGGAGAGAAGGGAACATTGGAAGGGTAGGAAGTGTAGAGATGTGGTTTAGGGGAGAAGTAGATCACAGGTACTGTGGTGGTGAAAGAGTTGCGGTCATGGAGAAGGGCAAGACAGAATAGAGCATGCAGGGGAACACACAAGAAGAACATTTTCCCAAAGCCATTGTTGAGAAATTGAAAGAGGCTGATTTTCCTGAGTTCCTGCAACAAGTGGCCCTTAGAGACAGGAGTTTTAAAAATCACCTGGCTTGGCTGGGATAAAGCCCTGAGGGTACTGCCATGCTTCTATATGGAAGTCAGGCAAAAAACCTGGTGGCAGACAGTGTGGAAACAGTGATTTAAAGAATGTCTGGGGCACACACTCTTTTTGGAGTGCATCCCTTAGAAGCAGCATTCACAGCGATACCTCTCCAGGGACAATGGAGATTGCCAGCACCATTTCCCCCCACACCACTCAGCACAAATACAGTTCTACCTACAAAAAGCAGTGGCATGCCTACACTACCTGCCTACTGCTTGTTTACACAAAACACCATACCCCTGGGCTCTGGTAGGACTGCACTTCTCAGTCAAGCTTGCATCATTCAGTCCAAAGTGGGCCCCACCCCCAGAAGCCCAGCAGAAAACCCTGCCCACACAATGTCTCCCAACCAGAGAGCTCTGCAGGGCATCAGTACTAGTGGAAGTAGTATCAGGTCTCATTTGACAAGTAGACGAGAGCACACCTAGTTGAAATTCACCACATTCTGGCCAAGGACCAAACACAACCTACTGCAGGCAAAGAGAGCCTTTGTAGATGACTGGCCTGAAGGATACAGCAGCCAAAACACAACAGCCAAGTGCATGCAGCACACACCAGAGACATTTTTTAAAGCCTTAGGCCCTGGACACTACATGACGTCTTCTTCATAAAGCCACTACTGTTATGATCAGGAAACCTCACCGGCTCTTCTTTTCTTTAACTTTTTGTCTTAGTTTTCATTTAAATTCCAGTTAATATATAGTGTATTAGTTTCAGGTGTACAATTTAGTGATTTAACACTTGCATAAAAGACCTGGTGTTCATCATCTATTTAACTCATTTCCCCACCCACCACCCCTCGGGTAACCATTAGTTTGTTCTCTATAGTTTTTTTTTTTAACTTTAAAATTTTTAATGTTTATTTTTGAGAGATAGAGACAGAGCACAATCCAGGGAAGGGCAGAAAAAGGGAGACACAGAATATGAAGTAGAATCTGTGCTGACAGCTCAGAGCTTTGCTTAGCCTACTTTGCTTAACATAATACTCCCTAGTTCTATCCACATTGTTGAAATGGCATGATTTACATTTTTATGGCTGATTAATATTATACACACACACACACACACACATATATATGTGTATATATATATATATATATATATATATATATATTCTTCATTGTCCATTTATCAGTCAATGACCATTTGAGCTGTTGCCATAATTTGGTTATTGTAGATAATTCTACCATAAACATCAGGGTGCATTATCAATTTGAATTAGAATTTCCAATTTTTTGGGTAAATATTTGTAGTGAAAATTCTGGATGTTAAGTAGTTTTATTTTTAATTTTTTTGAGGAACTTCCATACTGTTTGCAGAGTGACAGCACCAATTTATATTACCACCAACAGTGTAAGAGGGTTCCCCTTTTACAATATCCTTGCAAAATCTGTTGTTTCTTGTGTGTGTTTTTTTTTTAACTAGTCTTAAAGGTGATACTATAGTGTAGCTTTGATTTGTATTTCCCTGGTGATGAGTGATATTGAACTCTTTTCATGTATCTGTTGGCCATCTGTATATCTTTTTGAAAAAAAAATGTCTATTGATATCTTCTGCCCATTTTAATTGGATTATTTATTTGGGCGGAGTTAATTTCTTTATAGATTTTTGATATTAAGTTTATCAGATATTTTATAATTAACTATCTTCTCCAATTCCAAAGGTTGTCTTTTAGTTTTGTTTATTATTTCCTTCAATGTGCAAAAGGTTTTTTATTGTGATGAAGTCCCAACAGTTTATTTTTGCTTTTGTTTCCCTTGCCTCAGGATACATATCTAAAAGCTGATGTTAAGGCTGATATCAAAGAAGTCCCTGCTTGTATTTTTCTCGAGAATTTTAATGGTTTCGTGTCTCACATTTAGGTCTTTCATCCATTTTAAAAGTATTTCTGTCTATGGTATAAGAGAGTGATTCAGTTTTATTCTTGTGCAGGTAACTGTCTTTCCTAACACAGGGAAGAAGGTGGAGACTTAGATAAAATGCCAAGACAGAGGAATTTATCCCAAATAAAAGAATAAGATAAGACCATGGCCAGATATCTAAGTGAAATAAATATAAGTAAAATGATTGATGGAAAATTTAAAGCACCAATCATAAGAACACTCAATGAGCTTGAGAAAAGAATGGAAGACATTAGGGAGATGTTTAGCAAGAGCCAAAAGAGTTTTAAAAAATCAGTCGAAGGTGAAGAATACAAAAAATGAGATTGATGCAATGAACAGCAAGCTAGAAGAAGCAGACAAATAAATTAGTGACCTAGAAGAGAAAATAGTAGAACATAATGTACTTGAACAATTTAAAGAATTGTGGAACACAAGAATATACAAAGGAAATCCAGTGACTCCAATAAATGTAATAATATTTTTACTCTAGGCGTCCCAGAAGAAGACAGAGAAATGGGGAGACAAAATTTCTTTGAGGACATAGTAGCTGAAAATATCCCTAATCTGGAGAAGGAAACAGACATTTCCAGGAGTCAGAGAACTCTCGAAGAAGAAGAAGAAGAAGAAGAAGAAGAAGAAGAAGAAGAAAGAAAGAAAGAAGTCTAGCCAACACCAAGACATTATAAATGTATATTAACAAAGAAATATATAGTGACAAAAAATCTTAAGAGCAGCAAGACAAAAGAAGTCCTTAATGTACAAGGGAAGACCCATAAGGTGAGCTGGCGATTTCTCAAAAGAAACTTTGCAAAGCAGAAAGGAGTGACATGATATATTCAATGTTCTGTAAGGTAAAAATCTGCAGACAAGAATACTCTACCCAGCAAGGCTATCATTCATACTAGAAGGGGAGATAAATATTTCCAAGGCAAACAAAACCTGAAGGATTTTGTGACCACGGAAATATACCTGCAAGAAAAAATAAAGGGCACTCTTTGAGTGCAAAAGAGAGAACAAAACTCACAAAAACAACAACAAAATAAGAGAAATTCTTCAAAAACAGTTACAAAACCAGTAATAAAATGTCACTAAATACAGATATATCCATCATTACTCTGAATGTAAATGGAACAAACACTCCAATAAGCAGATGTAGATTGTCAGAATGTATAAAACAATAAGACATATCAATATGCTGCCTACAAGAGAGTCATTTTAGACCTGATACACCTGAAGATTGAAAGTAAGGTGGTGTATAAACATTTATCATGCAATGGACATCAAAAGAAAGCTGGAGTAGCAATACTTATACCTGACAAACTGGACTCTAAAACAGACTCTAACAAGAGATGAGGAAGTATAATATATCATAATAAAGGGAACAATCCATGATGAAGATATGACATTGTATTTATGTGTCCAAAATTGGAGCACCCAAATATATGAAACAATTAAGAAATATAAAGGAACTAACTGGGAATAATATAATACTGGTTAGTGACTTTAATGCCCCACTTACATCAATGCACAGATCATCAAACAGAAAATAAAAAAGGAAATGATGGCTTTGAATGCCACACTGGACCAGATGGACAGATATATTCAGAACTTCCCACCCTAAAAGAGCAGAATACAGATTCCTTTCAAGTGCACAATGGGGCGATATCCAGAATAACTCACGTACTATGTCACAAATCAGGCCTCAACAAATAAAAAATATATTTTCATCTTATCATTCATCTTTTCTGTCCACAAAGATATGAAACTTGAAGTCAATCAGAAGAAATAATGTGACATGCCCACAAATACATGGAGGTTAAAGAACATACTAGCAAATAATGAATGGGTCAACCAGGAAATGAAAAAGGAAATTTAAAAAATACATGGAAACAATTGAAAATGAAAACATAATGGTACAAAACCATTGAGATATAGCAAAAGCAGTCCTAAGAAGGAAATATATAGCAATACAGGCCTAACTTAAGATGCAAGAAAAATCTCAAATAAGCAACCTAACCTTGCATCTAAAGGAGCTAGAGAAAGGAAAACAAATGAAGCCTAAAGACAGTAGAGGAAAGAAATAACAAAGAATTAAGTGATATAGGAAGTAAAATAACAGAACAGATCAATGAAACAAGAGCCAGTTCTTGGAAAAAATTAATAGAGTTGAAAGTCCTCTACCTTACTTTTCAAAAATAAAAATAAAATACCAAAATAAAATCACAAAAGAAAGAGGAGAAATAACAATCAATATCACAGAAATACAAAATTATAAAATAATATTATGAAAAACTATATACCAACAAACTGGACAACCTAGAATAAATGGATAAATTCCTAAAATCATATAAACTAAAAAATTTGAAACAGGAAAAAATAGAAAACTTGAACAGACTGAAAAACAGCAAAGAAATTAAATCAGTAACAAAAAATCTTCCAACAAAGTCATCTGTCAGATGGCTATACAGGCAAATTCAAACCAACATTTTAAGAATAGTTGATATCGGGGCACCTGGGTGGCTCAGTCGGTTGAGCGTCCGGCTTTGGCTCAGGTCACGATCTCACGGTTTGTGGGTTTGAGCCCCGCGTCGGGCTCTGTGCTGACAGCTCAGAGCCTGGAGCCTGCTTCTGATTCTGTGTCTCCCTCTCTCTCTGCTCCTCCCCCACTCATGCTCTGTCTCTCTCTCAAAAATAAATAAACATTAAAAAAAAAAGAATAGTTGATATCTATTCTTCTCAAACTATTCGAAAAATTGGAAATGGAAGTAAAACTTCCAAATTAATTCTATGAGGTTAGCATTACACTAATATATCAAAACCAGATAAAGAGTCCACTAAAGAAAAGCATTAAAGGGCAATATCCCTGATGAGCATGGATGCAAAAATTATTAATAAAATACTAGCAAATTGAATCCAACAGTACATTAAAAGAATCGTTCATCACAATCAAATCTGATTTATCCCTGGGCTGCAGGGTGGCTCAATATTGACAAATTAATCAATGAGATACACTAAAATAGTTTTTAAAAGTACAAGAACCATATGGTCCTTTCAATAGATGCATAAAAGGCACTTGACAAAGCGCAATATCCATTCATGATAAAAACTCTCAAAAAACTAGGTTTGGAGGGAATATACCTCAACATAAAAAAGGCCATATTTTAAAAACCCACAGCTAGTATCATCCCCAATGGGGAAAAACTGAGAGATTCTCCTCAACTGTCAGGAACAAGATAGGATCTCCACTCTCACCACTGTTATTTAACATAGAACTGGAAGTCCTAGCCTTGGCAATTAGAAAACAAAAGGAAATAAAAGACATCCAAATTGACAAGAAAGAAGTACAAGCTTCACTGTTTACAAATGACATAATGCCCTATATAGAAAACCTGAAAGAATCCACCAAAACATTTCTAGAACTGATACACTAATTCAGTACATTTGCAGGATAAAAAAATCAACATACAGAAATGTGTTGCATTTTAAACACCAATCATGAAGCACCAGAAACAGAAATTATGGAATCAATACCATTTACAATTGCACCCAAAACAACAAGATACCTATGAATAAACCTTACCTAAGGGGCAAAAGACCTATACTGTGAAAAGTATAAGACACTGATGAAAGTAATTGAAGAGGACACAAAAAAATGGAAAGACATTCCAACCTCTTGGGTCAGAAAAAAAATATTGTTAAAATGTCTATATTACCCAAAGCAATCTACAATTTCCATGCAATCCCTATCAAAACACAAACATTTTTCACTGAGGTAGAACAATCTTAAAATACTTATGGGACCACAAAAAATATAGCCAAAGTGAAAGCAATCTTTTTTTTAATTAAAAAATTATTTTAACGTTTATTTATTTCTAAGAGAGAGAAAGAGACAGAATGAGAGTGGGGGAGGGGCAGAGAGATAGACAGACAAACAGAATCTGAAGCAGGCTCCAGGCTCTGAGCTGTCAGCACAGAGCCTGATGTGGGGCTCAAATTCACTAACTGCAAGATAGTGATCTGAGCCGATGTTGGATGCTTATCTGACTGAACCACGCAGGTGCCCTGCCAAAGCAATCTTGATGAAGAAAAGAAAAGCCAGAGACATCACATTTGTGGACTTCAAGTTATATTACAAAGCTGTAGGAATCAAAACAGCATTGTACCAGCATAAAAATAGATGCATAGATCAGTAGAACAGAATAGAAAACCCAGAAGTGAACCCACAAATATATAGCAAACTAATCGTTAATAAACCAGAAAAAAATTCCAATAGTAAAAAGACAGTCTCTTTAACAAATGTTCTTGTGAAAACTGCATAGAAACATGCAAGTAAATGAAAGGGGACCACTTTCTTACACCATATACAAAAATAAATTCAAAAGAGATTAAAGAACTAAATGTGAGACAGGACACCATTAAAATCCTAGAGGAGAACACAGGCAGGAACCACTTTGACATCAACCATAGCAACTTCTTACTAGATAGGTCTCCAGAGGAAATGGAAAGAAAAGCAAAAAATAAACTATTGAGACTTTATCAAGATAAATAGCTTCTGCACAGTGAAAGCAACAATAAAAAAAACTGAAAGTCAACCCTGAGAATGGGAAAAGATATTTGCAAACTACCTATCTGATAAAATGCTAATATCCAAAATATATAAAGAGCTTATAAAACTGGACTCCAAAAAACAAATAATCAAATCAAAAAATGTCCAGAAGACACCTATAGACATTTTTCCAAAGAAGACATCCAAATGTCCAGAAGACAGAGAAAAAGATGCTCAACATAACTGATTATCAGGGAAATGTAAATTAAAACTACTATGAGATATCACCTCACACCCATCAGAATGGCTATAATCAACAATACAAGAGGGCTCCTGAGTGGCTCAGTCATTAAACATCTGACTTTGGCTCAATCATGACCTCATGGTTTGTGAGCAGGAGCTCCATTTCAGGTGAGTACTGCTTCTCTCTCTCTCTCTCTCTCTCTCTCTCTCTCTCTCTCTGTCTCTCTCTCTGCCCCTCACTCACTTGCACCCACTCTCTAAACCAAACAAACAAACAAAAAACAAAAAACAACAACAACAAAAATAAACCAAAGACACAAACAAGAAACAACAGGTGTTGGCAAGGATGTGGAGGAACAGGAACCTTCCTGCACTGTTGGTGGGAATGCAAACTGGTGCATCCCTCTGGAAAACAGTATGGTGATGCTTCAAATGTTAAATATAGAACTATATAAAAAATATATGGCATTGGCACTTAAATAGTCTCATGAATCAAAACAGTCCAGAAATAAACCCATGATTACATGGTTACTTATTTTATGACAAAGGAGGCAAAAGTATACAGTGGGAAAAAGTTACTTCAACAAATGCTGCTGGGAAAACTGAACATCTACATGCAAAAGAACAAAACTGACCACTCTCTTACAGCATACATGAAAATGAATTTAAAATAAAGACCAGAATTACCTTTATTCCAAAACCAGACAGAGACCCCACTAAAAAGGAGAACTATAGACCAATTTCCCTGATGAACATAGATGAAAAAATCCTCAATAAGATATTAGCCAACCTGAGCCATCAATACATTAAAAAAAAATTATTCACCATGACCAAGCGGTACTTATACCTGGGATGCAAGGCAGCTGGTTCAATATCTGCAAAACAATTAACGTGATTCATCACATCAATAAAAGAAAGGACAAGAACCATATGATCCTCTCAATAGATGCAGAGAAAGCATTTGACAAAACACAGCATCCTTTCTTGATAAAAACCTTCAAGAAAGTAGGGATAGAAGCAGCATACCTCGAGATCATAAAAGCCATATATGAACGACCTGACGCTAATACCATCCTCAGTGGGGAAAGACTGACAGCTTTTCCCCTAAGGTCAGGAACAAGACAGGAATGCCCATTCTAGCCACTGTTATTCAACATAGTATTGGAATTCTTAGCCTTTGCAATCAGACAACACAAAGAAATAAAAAGCATCCAAATCAGCCAGGAGGAGGTCAAACTTTCACTCTTCGCAGATGCCATGATACTCTACATGGAAAATCCAAAAGATTCCACCAAAAAACTGCAAGAATTGATTCATGAATTCAGCAAACTTTCAGGGTATAAAATCAATGCACAGAAATCAGTTGCATTCCTATACACCAACAATGAAGCAACACAATGAGAAATCAAGGAATCTATTCCATTTACAGTTGCACAAAAGAACATAAAATACCTAGGAATAAATCTGACCAAAGAGGTGAAAAATCTGTACACTGACAACTATAGAAAGCTTATGAAAGAAATTGAAGAAGACACAAAAAAAATGGAAAAAATATTTCACGCTCCTGGATAGGAAGAACAAATATTGCTAAAATGTCGATACTCTCCAAAGCAATCTACATATTCAATGCAGTCCCTATCAAAATAACACCAGCCTTCTTCACAGAGCTAGAACAAATAATCCTAAAATTTGTATGGAATCAGAAGAGATCCATAATAGCCAAAGCAATCTTGAAAAAGAAAACCAAAGCAGGAGACATCACAATCCCAGTCTTCAAGCAATACTACAAAGCTGTAATCCTCAAGACAGTATGGTACTGGAACAAGAACAGACACTCAGATCAGTGGAACAGAATAGAGAACCCAGAAATGGACCCACAAAAGTATGGCCAACTAATCTTTGACAAAGCAGGAAAGAATACCCAATGGCATAGACAGTCTCTTCAGCAAGTGGTGCTGGGAAAACTGGACAGCGACATGCAGAAGAATGAACTTGGACCACTTTCTTACACCATACACAAAAGTAAACTCAAAATGGATGAAAGAACTAAATGTAAGACAGGAAGCCATAAAAATCCTCGAGGAGAAAGCAGGCAAAAACCTCTTTGATCTTAGCTGCAGCACCTTCTTTCTCAACAGGTCTCCAGAGGCAAGAGAAACAAAAGGAAAAAAGAACTACTGGGACCTCATCAAAACAAAAACCTTCTGCACAGTGAAGGAAACAATCAGCAAAACTAAAAGGCAACCGACAGAATGGGAGAAGATACTTGCAAACTACATATTCGATAAAGTGTTAGTATCCAAAATCTATAAAGAACTTAACAAACTCAATACCCAAAAAACAAATAATCCAGTGAAAAATAGGCAAAAAACATGAATAGACACTTCTCCAAGGAAGACATCCAGATGGCCAACCGACACATGGAAAAATGCTCCACATCACTCATCATCAGGGAAATACAAATCAAAACCACAATGAGATACCACCTCACACCTGTCAGAATGACTAACGTTGACAACTCAGGCAACAATGGATGTTGGCGAGGATGTAGAGAAAGAGGATCTCTTTTGAGATGTTGGAATGGAAGCTGGTGCAGCCACTCTGAAAAACAGTATGGAGGCTCCTCAAAGAAATAAAAATAGAACTACCCTATGACCCAGCAATTGCACTACTAGGCATTTATCCACAGGATACAGGTGTGCTGTTTCAAAGGGACACCTGCACCTCCATGTTTATAGCAGCACTACCAACAATAGCCAAAGTATGGAAAGAGCCCAAATGTCCATCGATGGATGAATGGATAAAGAAGATAAAGAAGATGTGGTATATATATATATATATATATATATATATATATATATATAATGGAGGATATATATATATATAATGGAGTAGTGTATATATATATATATATATATATATATATACACAATGGAGTATTACTCAGCATCAAAATAATGAAATCTTGCCATTTGCAACTATGTGGATGGAACTGGAGGGTATTATGCTAAGTGAAATTAGTCAGAGAAAGACAAAAATCATATGACTTCAATCATATGAGGACTTTAAGAGATAAAACAGATGAACATAAGGGAAGGGAAACAAAAATAATATAAAATCAGGGAGGGGACAAAACATGAAACTCATAAATATGGGGACAAACAGAATTGCTGGAGGGGTTGTGGGAGGTGGGATGGGCTAAATGGGTAAGGGGCATTAAGGAATATACTCCTGAAATCATTGTTTCACTTTATGCTAACTAATTTGTGTGTAAATTTTAAAAAACAAAAATAAATAAATAAATAAATAAATAAATAAATAAATAAATAAAAGTAAAGACTAAAATGTGAAACCTCGAACCTCAAAATCTTTACAAGAAATCGTAGACACTAATTTCGTTGACTTTGGCATTAAAAGCATTTTTCTATTATGTCTAATATGTTTTCACTTTACTTATATCAGACCCTCCCCCAAGTTAACAGCACATGATTTAGAGATACTTCATTGGTCAATGATCTCCTTATTGGAGAGAGAGAGAAAGAGAGAGAGAGAGAGAGAGAGGAATATAAATAGAACACTCCTGTTTTTTCAGGATGTTGCCTGAATGTCCAGTTTCTATCTCATGCCTCCCAGAGTGCTGAGGGGAATAGCATAGTTTGGATATTTAGGGACAACTAAGAGCAAATAAAAATAAATCTTTACAAATCTGAGGAGGTAAATGGACATCCAGAATTGTAAAGTACAAAAGTCTCCAGTAGAATGAATCAAAAGAAGTCTGAACCAAGATTCATGATAATCTAATTGTCAATTTCAAATAAAGGAAGATAATTTACAAATCAGCAAAATGAAAGCAACTCATTATATACAAGAGAGACACTGTAAGACTCAGTGGATTTCTCAGCAGAAAATTTGAAGGCTAAAAGGTAATGGTGTGATACATTCAGTGCTGAAAGAACAAAACTGCCAATCAAGAATATTATGTATGACAGAATAATCCTAAAAATTGAAGGAGAGTTAAAGAACTTTTCAGACAAACAGAAGCAGATAGAATTGATTTCTACTAGACTAGACTTATAAAAATATTCCAAAATTTACTCTTCAATTTAAAATGAAAAAATGATAAACAGCAACATTAAAGCATATGAAAATATAAAACTCACTTATAAAGTGTAAAGATAAACATATAGACAGATAAAAATTCTATAATACTATAATAGTGTGTGTTAATTACTTTTAAATTAAGTATAAAAGTTAAAAATTATTAGGAATAAGTATAACTACAAAAACTTGGTAATGGTACACACATACACAAAGATGTAAAATGGGAAATCACTAACATAAACTGTGGAGGGAGAAGCAAATCAGTTGAGTTTTTGTGTGTGATTAAAGTTAAATTGTTATCAGTTTAAAATACACTGTTGTAGAGGCACCTGGGTCTCTGTCAGTTAGCCATCCAACTCTTGGTTTCGGCTCAGGTAATGATCTCATGGTTTGCAAGTTTGAGCCCCGCATTGGGCTCTGTGCTGAAAGCCTGAAACCTGGTTGGGATTCTCTCCATTCTCTCTCTCTGCCTCTCTCTCTCACTCTCCCTCCCAAAATAAATAAATAAACTTAAAAATTAAAAAAAAATAAAATAGACTGTCTTAACTTAAAAAAAAGATGTTTTATATAACTTTCAATGTAACCACAATGAAAATACCTATGGAAGACACACACAAAAAAGAGAAACTACATAACTACCTAACAATCAATGAAATGAAAGTATATTACTACCAAAATAATACCAGCTTATCATTAAAGCATACCAAAGTATATCACTACCAAAGAGTCAATGAAATGAAAAGGAAGAAAGAATGAAAGTAAATGAGAAATAGCAAAATGAAGACAGAAAATGATAAACAAAATGGCAACATTGAGTTCCCCATATTCAAAAAACATAAGGGGGCTGAATGCATAAAAAATTTAGACCTAACTATATACTTGCAAAAAAACGTACTTTAGATTTAAGGACAAATATACACTGAAAGTGAACTGATGTAAAAAGATATTCTATTCAAGTGGTAAGCAAAAGAGAGCAGCAGTGGCTATATAAATATCAGACAAAATAAAATTCAAGTCAAAAAATGTCACAAAAATAGTGTAGACCATTATATAATCATGAAAGGATAAATTCATCAGGAAGATACTTCTCTGTGTGTGTGTGTGTGTGTGTGTGTGTGTGTATACACTCAGTATCAGAGGACCTAAATATATAAAGAAAACATTGACCAAAAAAAAGAGAAATAGACAAGAATAAAATACCAGTAGGAGACATCACAACTGATGCACAGAAATAAAAAAGATAATAACAGATTATTATAAACAATTATATAACTCCCAAAATCGAATAACCTAAAAGAGATGAATAAATTCCTAGAAACACAAAACCTACCAAGACTGAATCATGAAGAAATAGAAAACTTGAACAGATAAATCATAAATAAGAATATTAAGTCAATGATAAATAACCTCCCAACAAAGAAAATTCCATGCCAAATGGCTATGGTCAATTCTACCAAACATTTAAACAAAAAGTAACACCAATCATCCTGAAACTCTTCCAAAAAAGTAGAAGAGGAACCACTTTCAAACTCATTTTATGAAGACAACCTCACCCTGATAACAAAGCCAAAGATACCACAAGAAAAGAAAAAAAAAATCCCTGATAAAAATATATGTAAAAATCTATAAGAATATGTTATCAAACTGAGTTTAACATTACACTAAGAGGATTATACACCATGACAAAGGTATTGATCCCTGGATGTCAAGGATGGTTCAACATACACAATTAATGTGATGCCACATATTAACAGAATAAAGGATAAAAACTATATGATCATCTCAATAGATGCATTAAAGTATTTGACAAAACTAAAAATTATTCCATGATAAAGTGTTCAATAAACTTGATTTAAGAGGAATTTACCTCAATATAATAAAGGCCACGTAAGAAAAGCCAACTAATCTACTCAATGGGGAAAAACTGAAAACTTCTCCAAGATCAGGAAAAAGACAATGGTGCCCATTTTGTCACTTTTATTCAATGTAGTACTGAAAGTCCTAACTAGAACAACTAGACAAGATAAACAAATAAAAGACATCCAAATCAGAAAGGGATAATTAAACTGATCTCTGACTGCTGATGACATGAAATTGTGTGTAGAAAACCAAAAAACTCCTAAAACAAATTGTTGGAACTAATAAATGAATTCAGCAAAAATGAAGGATACAGGCTTTCACCTCCTTGGTTAAATGCATTTTTAGATGTTTTTATCTTTTTGGTGTTATTGTAAGTGAGACTGTTTTAAATTTAGTTTGGGTTTGTTCATTGCTGGTGTTTGAAATACAATTGATTTTTGTGTGTTGATGCTGCATACTGCAACTTTACTGAAATTTTTATTAGCTCCAGTAGCTTTTTTTTGTGAAATATTTCGGATTTTTCCACATATAGGAAAATGTCTTCTGAGAATAGAGATAGTTTTACTTTTTCCTTTCCAACTTTTATTTCTTTTACTTTTCTAATTGTTCTGGCTATAACTTAAAGTATACTTAAAGTATATATATATACTTAAAGTATACTTAAAGTATAATGCACAGTGGTAAAAGTGAGCGCCCTGTATTGTTCCAGATATTAGAAGGGAATTTTTCATTTTATCACCAGTGAGTATGATGTTACCTGTGGGTTTTTCATAATTTTCTTTGTTGTATTGAAGAAGTGTACTTTATTCCTAGCATTCCAAATGTTTAAATCATGAAAGGTTATGACATTTGTCAAATAAATGGCATTTCTGCATCGATTGAGATAATCATGTGTTTTTCCCTTTGATTTCCTATAAGTTCTATCACATTGATTTGCTTCCTTATGTTGAACCATTGTATGTCTGGGATTAATCCCACTTTGCTCTGTTACTTTTCATATACTGTTGAATTCAGTTTTCTATTATTTAGTTGAAAATTATTGTATCTATATTCATAAGTGATATTAGTCCATACTTTCTTTACTTGTGGTATCTTTATCTGAATTTGGTATCATGGTAATGCATGCCTCATAGAATGAGTTTGAACAATGTTCTATCATCTTCAGTTTCTTGGAAGAGTTTAAGAAGTATTGATGTTAATCATTTTTATTGTTTGGTAGAATTCACCAGTGGAACCATTTAGTGCCGGACTTTTCTTAATTGGAAGATTTTTGATTACAGACTTAGTATCTTCAACTTGTTATAGCACTGTTGAGAATTTGTTTTTTCTTGAGTCACTTTAGATAATTTGTGTGGTTTTAGGAATTTGTCCATTTCATATGAGTTATCTCATTCTTGATATAATTGCTCATGGTATAGTCTTATGACACTTTTTACTTCTGTAATATTGGTAGTAATGTACGCACTTAAATTTACAAATGTAGTTACTTGTACCTCATCTCTATTTTTTGTTAGTCTAGCTAAAGTTTTGTCAATTTTGCTGATGTTTTCAAAGAAACAACTGTGGTTTCCCTTATTCTCTCTATTGTTTTCTACTCTCTATTTTATTTATTTCTATTCTAATTTTATCATGTTCTTTCTTCTAATAACTTTGGTTTTAGTTTACTCATCTTTTTCTATTCTCTCTGGGTGTAAATCTGGGTAATTGATATGAGTTCTTTCTTCTTTATCATTAAATATGTGCAGCTATAGATTCCCCTCTAAATATTATCTTCACTGCATCCTATAAGTTTTGATACGTTTTTCCATTTTTAACTATTTTCATATGTCCTTTGTGATTTCTTCTTTAATCAATTGATTTTGTTAACAGTACATGTTGCATTTTCACATATCATTAAATTTTCCACTTTTTGATATCTATGTCCATTCCATTGTGGTTAGAGAAGTCACTTCATATTATTTCCTGGTTGTAAAATTTGTTGTAGCTAGTTTTGTGGGCTATCACATGGCCTACCCTAGAGAATGATCTGTGTGAAGTTGAGAATAATGTATTCTGCTGTCACTGGGTGTGATGTTCTCTATAAGTCTGATAAGTTTAGCAGGTTTCAAGTGTTGTTTAAATACTCTATTTCCCTACTAACTTTCTGTCTGGGTCTTATATCTATTATTGAAAGTAGGATAGTGAAGTCTCCCACTATTATTATAGAATGATATCAAGCCAGAAAAAGATACAACAAAAGAAAGAAAACTGGCAGACCAATATTCCTTGTGAATATAGATGGGAAATCTTCCACAAAACATTAGCAAGTCAAATCTAGCAGCATATTAAAAGGATGACACACAACCAAGTGAAATGTGTCCCAGGAATTAAAGATTGCTTTGATATATGAAAATCAATAAAAGGAACGTGGCATGTTAATTGAATTAAGGGAAAAATACTTCAGATCTTCTCAATAGATACAGAAAAAGTATTTAACAAAATCTAACACTCCTCATGATTTAAAAAAAAATTACACAAACAAAACTGAAGGGAATTTCCTCAACTGTTAAAGGGCATCAATGAAAAATCACAAATAGCATCATACTTAATGGTGAAGAATAAAAACTTTCTCCCTCAAATCAGAAATAATACAATGCTCACTCATGCTACTTACATTAAACATCATACTGTAGTTCTAGCTAGTGAAATTACACATAAAAAAGGCATCCATATTAGAAATAAAGTCATAAACCTACCTCTATTCATAAATATCATGTGACTATGTATGGAAAAATGTAATAAATCCATGGGGAAGGGGAACTTTCAGAGTTACTAAGTGAGTTCATTAAATTTGCAGATAAATATAAAAATGTGTTGTATTTCTATGCATTAGGAATAATCTGAAATTAAACTGTAAAATAATCATATTTACAATAACATCAAAAGAAATAAAATACATAAAGACAAATTTAGGGAACATAGTTCAAATCTTGTGTACTGAAACTACAAAACATTGTGTAAAGAAATTAAAGAAGATCTAAATAAATAGAAAGATATTCCATGTTTTTAGATCAGGAGATTTAAGGTTATTAAATAACAATACTCAACAAATTAATCTACAGATTTAAAAAAATTCTTATAAAATTCCAACAGTTTTTTTATGTAAATAGAAGAAAAATAATTCTAATAATAAAATGGAAATGCAAGGACACTGAATGGCCAAAAAAATCTTGAAAAGAAGAACCAAGTTTGAAAATTCACAAAAACTGATTTTAACACTGAAAGCTCCAGTAATCAAGAGAATGGTCCTGACATAAAAACAGACATATAGACAAATACAATGGAGGAGAGTGCACAGAAAAAAAAATCATATGCAGTCAACTATCGTTGATAAGGGTGCAAAAAATACAAAATGGGTACAATATAATCTTTTCAAAAACGGTGTTGATAAAACTGGATGTCCTTATACAATTTTTTAAATGTGGAGGACCTTTATATTCCATCATACACACAAAAAAGTGAATTAAATACTTAATAAGACCTGAAACGGCAAAACTCTTTGAAGGAAACATAGCTGTAAAATATTATGACCATGGTTTAGGCAATATGTTCTTAAATATGAACAAAAACAAACAAACAAACAAACAAACAAACAAAATTAGCAGGCATTCTGATTCAAAATGGCAGCATAAGAACTCTGAATTCACCTCCTCCATGGACCACACCAAATTACACCTATTAATAAAATATGTATTCCTGAAGAAGTGAGGGCTCATTGAACAGCTACTGAACCATCAAAGACAGAGTTACAAGAGAATAGCAAGACACAAAGGCACACTATTGTTTAAAATAGTAACTAGCATGTACAGTCACAGCTCCAGTGAGCCAGAAAAAGTCACCAAACACAGAGTCTACATAGGGGTCACCATACCTTCCTTCATACCATTCTTTCAAGTTTAGAAGTAACTATTTTGCCTAATCCACCAAAACAAACACAGAAACTCAAGCAAAATGGTGGAGACAGAAGAATATGCTACAGAAGAAATAACAAGAAAATAACTTCAGTAAAAGTATTAAATGAAACAGAGATGGGCAATATACCTGATAAATAATTTAAAGTAATAATTGTAAATATACTCACTGGGCTGAAGAAAAGAATGGAAAAACTCAGTAGGACATTCAGAAAAAGAGACAGAAAGTATTAAAAAAAACAATCAGAGCTGAAGAGTACAATAAGTGAAATAAAAAATACATTATAGGGAATCAACTGTAGATTGGAGGATGCAGAAGAATGTATCTCTGATCTGGAAGACAAGGTAATGGAAAGCATACAATCTAAACAGCAAAAAAAAATTAATGAGGTTTTATTAAGATACCCATTTATATGCCATTTACAACAGATTCACCTCAGGCCTAAAGATGCATACAGACTGAAAATGAAGGAGTGGAAAATATTTTAGCATGCAAATGGGAGCAAAATAAAAAACAACAGGGTAGAACTATTTATATCAAACAAAATAAATGTTAAAGAGTGTAATGAGACAAATAAGGATATTATAATGATACAAAGATTAATCCAATAAGAGGATAGAACAATTAAAAATATCTATGCACCCATGGGTGGAGAGTTAAAATAGCTAAGTAGTAGGGTGACCCTGGTCTTGCCTCATCCCTGGAACACAGATAGATTAATATCAAATCATTTTAAGCACCTATAAAATTGATCTGAGAATTAAGAAAAAACAATCTGCTCAATTATAGGGAGAGAACATGATATGTACAAGGTACAGAGATATGAATTTTGGAAGAGAAAAGCCATGGTACCCTAGAAGGGAGGATGACCTTTTTGCAAACAGAGGAGAGAGAGAAGAGCTCATCAGGTTCATGCAGGAAAAACACTCCCTCAAAATGATTGACTGGAGAATTAAGGGTAACTGAGTATCCCAAAATTTTACAAACACTGGGGCTCATATTTTGAGGTTTTAAAAGTACCTGCCATTCACTGCTATCAACCTGGGTGGGCAGCAAATCTGGGAAGGAAGGCAGAGCCCCAGAGCAGACATCAGAAAGTGTGGTGAAGGGATCCCCTGAGCAACACTGGGAAAGAATGTTCCCTTTCCTGGAGTACATTTGGAAGAGAGAACATTGCCTCTCCAAGGATGGAAGACCTGGCATGCACCTTTGACCAGTGGTTCATCAGCAAGGGACAGAAGAGTACACAGGAGGAAGATACCCAGTTCCAACATTTCTCTTTGCTTCACCATAAATTCCAGACACATTATTGGTCTTGCAACTGATTTTCATGGAGAAAATGACAAGAGACACAACCCTGTGGGACTCTCTTCTGGAGGAGGGGAGCAGTTCAATGCCAAGTTGGATTCTTTACGATTTGCAGTTTCAAATCCCAGCAAGCCACCAGAGATAAAACACAGGAGAATTGTGGTGCCAGGCATGTGGATGGCCCAGGCACAGACAGATTGAGGGAAGGTTTCTTACTGAAGCCTGGGATGCAAGAGGATAGATTGTTTTTCTGTGAGGGAATTCTGAACAAAAGTGGTGGTGATGTCCCCTCCCCAGAGAAGAGAGATTACACTGGTGCCATGTTCCCTAAGCCCACCAGTATGGTCAGACTTCAGTGATCAACACAGCAGCCCCACAGGAATGTGGAACTTCTTACACAAAATCCCACTCCTTTGCACCTTGCAGAGACAACCTTATAGGGCAAGTCTGACTGTGAGGCAGTGCAGCAAGCCTCTCCACCAGAGGATCAACACAAGCCCCCGAATGTACCAAGTCTACTGATCATAGAGTGCTCCAAAGCATCAGCTTCAGATCCTGTGGAAATGGGAGTAGGAATTACTTTTTTATTGTATTTCCTTTGGAATCAGGCTTATAGTTTTTTTTCTTCTTTGTTTCCTTTTCTCTTTTTTGGATCAGGCTTCTTCCCCCCGTCCCACCTCTGGAATCATGTTTATAGATTTTGTTTGCTGTTTGTCTTTCTCTCTGTATCTTTTTATTTATTTTTTGATCAGGTTTTTTTGTTAATCATATTTATTGTAACAAACAAATCAAAGCAACTAGGTAAAGGTCCAAACACTCCCTACTGCAATCTACAAGAACCTCTTCAGAGGACTTAACTGTGGGAAAGAGCAGCCATAATGCAACAGCAAAGGGCACAGAGCATACACCAGAAACACTTCCTGAAGTGCCAGGCCCTTGACAGTGTATGACTCCCTCTTAATACAACATTAGTCTCAGAAGTAGGAAACAAATAAGCTTTCATAAAACACAAAAGACAAAAACATATACAAAATGACAAGATGGAGGAATTCTTTCCAAAAGAAAGATCAAGAGACACTGAGTTCTCTAATTCTTACATTGTGCTCTTTTGCTCTTTAGTCTTCCTCTTTTTTTTCTGCTTCATTATTCTCCATAAGTTTGTCCACTATATCGCTGATTCGCTGCTCTGTTTCTTCCATCCTTACTACCATGGCATCTATTTAAGATTGCAGCTCGGATATAACATTTTGTATTCCATACTGACTAGCTTTTACTTGTTTTATTTATTCAGAAAGGGATTCTAATTTATTTTCAACAACGGCAGGTATTATTTTTTTATTTGATTTTTACTTTTATTTATTTATTTATTTTTTAAAATTTATATCCAAGCTAGTTAGCATATAGTGCAACAATGATTTCAGGAGTAGAGGTGTTGTGTCCCTTCAAAACAGCACACCTGTATCTGAAGGAAAAATGCCTAGTATTGCAATTGCTGGGTGGTAGGGTAGTTCTATTTTTAGTTTTTTGAGGAACCTCCATACTGTTTTCCAGAGTGGCTGCACCAGATTGAACTCCCACCAACAATGCAAAAGAGATCCTCTTTCTCCGCATCCTCGCCAAAATCTGTTGTTGCCTGAGTTGTTAATGTTAGCCATCTGACAGATGTAAGGAGGTATCTTATTGTGGTTTTGATTTGTATTTCCCTGATGATGAGTGAAGTTGAGCATGTTTTCATGTGTCGGTTGGCCACTAAGATGTCTTCTTTGGAGAAGTGTCTATTCATGTCTTTTGCCCATTTCTTCACTGGATTATTTGTTTTTTGGGTGTTGAGTTTGATAAGTTCCTTTTAGATTTTGGATAGTAACCCTTTATCTGATATGTCGTTTGAAAATATCTTCTCCCATTCTGTCGGTTGCCTTTCAGTTTTGCTGATTGTTTCCTTCGCTGTGCAGAAGCTTTCTATTTTGATGAAGTCCAGTAGTTCATTTTTGCTTTTGTTTCCCTTGAATTACAAGTCCAGAGACTTGTTGAGTAAGAAGTTACTGCGGCCAAGCTAGTATTCTTATTTCCGTGATTCTAAATTCTGGTTTGGACATCTTGCTTTTTATCTGTGTTGATTAAGTCCCTGGCTCACATTTCTTCCTGTTCTTTCTTTTGGGGCAAATTCCTTCGTTTCCTCATTTTGAAGATAGAAAAGGAATTAATAAAGTAAAAAATATATATGTAAATTAAACAATTAAAAACAACACAAAAAATCAAATAAAGGATTCTAGATACTAGGTGTGTTTTGGTCTGGTTATTTATAGAAACTTGATGGATTACAGAAGAAAGGGAAAGATAAGAAAAGAAAAAAGAGGAAAAGGAAAATGTTTGAAAATTTTAAAAAATGAATAGAATAAGATAAAATGAAAATATGGAAGTAAAATAGAGAATAAAATTTATAAAAATGTAAAAATATAGTAAAAAATTTCCAAAAAATCTTTTCAATAAAAATGGAAAATAAAAATAATTGTTTTCTCTTTCTGTATTCAAGAATGAGAAAGGAAAAGAGAAAGAAAGAAAGAAAATTGAATACATAGGCCAGTGAAAAGAATTAAATATTATTGAAATTACATTGTTTCCTCTAGAAATCAAACTATGAAGCACTTTATAGGCCATAAAATAATCAGGCAGAGAGACTTGCAGTATTCCTCAAGACTGCAGTTGACCCAGTCTCAGAACATGAAGAGACAGAAAAATTGGCAGGTTTGTGTGAGCAAATCATAGCAGAAATTTTTCCTAACCTGGGGAAAGACAAAGACATCAAAATTCAGGAAGCACAGAGAACCTACATTAGATTCAGCAAACACTGACCATCAACAAGGCATACCATAGCCAAATTCAAAAAATACTCAGGCAAGGAGAGAATCATGAAAACAGAAAGGGAATACATGTCCTCAACCTACAAGGGAAAACAGATTACATTTGCATCAGATCTATCCACAGAAACTTGGCAGGCCAGAAATGAGTGGCAGGATATATTCAATGTGCTTAATTGGAAAAATATGCAGTCAAGAATTCTTTATACAACAAAGTTGTAATTCAAAATAAAAGTTGAGATAAAAAGGTTCCCAGACAAACAAAAATTAAAGGAGTTCATGACACTAACCCTTCCCTACAAGAAATTTTCAGGGGAACTTTATGAGGGAAGAAAAATGGAAAAAAATGCAAAAAGACCAAAAGCAACAAAGACTAGAAAGGACCAGAGAACACCACCAGAAACCACAACTCTACAGGCAACATAATGGCAATAATTTATATCTTTCAGTACTCACTCTAAACATCAATGGACTCAATGATCCAATCAAAAACATAGGGTTAAGTATAGATAAGAAAACAAGCTGTTTACAAGAGACACATTTTAGACCTAAAGACACCTTCATATTGAAAATTAGGGAATGGAGAACCATCTATCATGCTAATGGTCGCCAAAAAGAAGCCAGAGTAACCATACATATATCAGACAAACTAAATTTTAAAATAAAGATAGTAAGGGATGAAAAAGGGCATTATATCATAATTAAGTGGTCTATCCACCAAGAAGACCTAACAATTGTAAACATTTATGCTCCAAATGTGGAAAAACCCAAATATATAAATCAATTAATCAAAAACATAAAAAAACTGATTGATAATAATACCAGTGTTGTAGGGGACGTCAATACCTTACTTAACACAATGGACAGATTCTCTAAACAGAAAATCAACAAGGAAACAATGGCGTTGAATGACACACTGGACTGGATGGACTTAACAGATATAGACATAACATTTAATCTTAAGGAGTGAATTACATATTCTTCTTCAGTGCACATGGAACATTCTCCAGAATAGGTCACATACTGGGACACAAATCGGCCCTCAACAAGTACAAAAAAGATTGAGATCATATCATGCATATTTTCAGACCACAACACTAGGAAATTCGAAGTCAACCACAAGAAAATATTTGGAAAGATAACAAACACTTGGAGACTAAAGAACATCAAACTAAAGAATGACTGGGCTAACCAAGAAGTTAAAGAGGAAATTAAAAAGTATATGGAAGCCAATAAAAATGATAACACCATAGCCCAAAACCACTGGGATGCAGCAAAGGTGGACATAAGAAGGAAGTATATAGCAATCCAGGATTTCCTAAAGAAGGAAGAAAGGTCTCAGATACACAAGCTAACCTTAAACCTTATATAACTGGGAAAAGAACAACAAATAAAAACCCAAACGAGCAGAAGACAGGAAATAATAAAGATTAGAGCAGAAATCAATGCTACAACAACAACAAAAACATCAAACAACAAAACAAACAAAACAAGCAAGCAAGCAAACAAACAAACAAACAAAAAAAACAGTAGAAAAGATCAATGAAACCAGAAGCTGGTTCTTTGAAAGAATTAACAAAATTGGTAAACCCCTAGCCAGTTTGATCGAAAAGAAAAAGGAAAGTACCCAAATAAATAAAATCAAGAATGGAAGAGGAGAGATCACAACCAACACAGCAGAAATACAAACAATAATAAGAGAATATTATGAACAATTATATGCCAATAAAATGGGCAATTTGGAAGAAATGGACAAATTCCTAGAAACATATACACTATCAAAACTTAAGCAGGAAGAAATAGAAAATATAAACAGACCCATGACCAGCAAAGAAATCGAACTAGCAATAAAAAATATCCCAAAAAACAAGAGTCCAGCACCAGATGGCTTTCCAGGAAAATTCTACCAAACACAGAGGAGTTAACACCTATTCTTTTGAAGTTTTTCCAAAAAATATAAATGGAAGGAAATCTTCCAAACACTTTCTATACAACCAGCATTACACTGATTCCAAAATCAGACAAAACCTCACTATAAAGGAGAACTACAGACCAATTTCCCTGATGCACATGGATGCAAAAATCCTCCACAAGATACTAACCAAGGGGATCCAACAATATATTAAAAGAATTATTCACCATGATCAAGTGGGATTTATTCCTGGAATGCAGGGCTGGTTCAATTCTGCAAAATAATCAATGTGATACATCACATCAATAAGAGAAAGAACAAGAATCACATGATCCTCTCAATATATGCAGAGAAAGCATTTGACAAAATACAGCATCCTCTCTTGATAAAAACTTGAGGGAATTAGGGATAGAAGGATCATACCTCAAGACCATAAAAGCAATATATGAAAGTCCCACCGCTAATATCATCCTCAGTGTGGAAAACCTGAAAGCTTTCCCCCTCAGGTCAGGAACAAGACAAGGATCTCCACTCTCCCACTGTTATTCAACTTAGTATTGGAAGACTTAACCTCTGCAATCAGACAAGACAAAGAAATAAAAGGCATGCAAATCAGCTAGGAGGAGGTCAAACTTTCACTCTTCACAGATGACATGATACCCTATATGAAACACCCTAAAGATTCCACCAAAAAACTGCTGGAATTGATTCATGAATTCAGCAAAGTTGCAGGATATAAAATCAATGCACAGAAATCGGTTGCATTCCTATACCCTAACAATGAATCAACAGAAAGAGGTATCAAGGAATCAATCCCGTTTACAGTTGCACCAAAACCCATAAAATACCTAGGAATAAATCTAACCCAAGAGGTGAAAAATCTATATGCTGACAACTATAGAAAGCTTATGAAAGAAAATGAAAAGACACACAAAAAAGGGAAAAAGATTCCATGCTCCTGGAGACGAAGAACAAATATTGTTAAAATATCAATACTCCCCAAAGCAATCTATATTCAATATAGTACCTATCAAAATAACACCAACATTCTTCACAGAGGTAGAACAAATAATCCTAAAATTTGCATGGAACCAGAAAAGACCCCGAATTACCAGAGCAATCTTGAAAAAGAAAACCAAAGCAGGAGGTTTTGGTCGCAATCCCAGACTTCAAGCTGTACTACAAAGCTGTAACCCTCAAGACAGTATGGTACCAGCAGGAGAACAGACACTCAGATCAATGGAACAGAATAAAGAACCTGGAAATGGACCCACAAACCTAAGGCCAATTAATCTTTGAGAAAGCAAGAAAGAATATGCAATGGAATAAAGACAGTGTCTTCAGCAAGTGGTGTTGGGAAAACTGGACAGCGACATGCAGAAGAATCAACCTGGACCACTTTCTTACACCATACACAAAAGTAAACTCAAAATGGATGAAAGAAATCAATGTAAGACAGGAAGCCATCAAAATCCTCAAGGAGAAAGCAACCAAAAGCCTCTTTCATCTTGCCCCCAACAACTTCTTACTCAACACGTCTCCAGAGGCAAGGGAAACAAAAGCAAAAATGAACTATGGGGATCTCATCAAAGTAAAAAGCTTCTGCACAGCGAAGGAAACAATCAGCAAAACTGAAAGGCAACCGACAGAATGGGAGAAGATATTTTCAAACGACATATCAGATAAAGGGTTACTATCCAGAATCTAAAAGGAACTTATCAAACTCAACACCCAAAAAACAAATAATCCAGTGAAGAAATGGGCAAAAGACATGAATAGACACTTCTCCAAAGAAGACATCCTAGTGGCCAACCGACACATGAAAACATGCTCAACTTCACTCATCATCAGGGAAATACAAATCAAAACCACAATAAGATACCTCCTTACATCTGTCAGATGGCTAACATTAACAACTCAGGCAACAACAGATTTTGGCGAGGATGCGGAGAAAGAGGATCTCTTTTGCATTGTTGGTGGGAGTTCAATCTGGTGCAGCCACTCTGGAAAACAGTATGGAGGTTCCTCAAAAAACTAAAAATAGAACTACCCTACCACCCAGCAATTGCACTACTAGGTATTATCCACGGGATACAGGTGTGCTGTTTGAAAGGACACATGCATCCCAATGTTTATAGCAGCACTATCAACAATAGCCAAAGTGTGGAAAGAGCCCAAATGTCCATCAATGGATGAATGGATAAAGAAGATGTGGTGTATATATATATATATATATATATATATATATATATATATATACAATGGAGTATCACTCAGCAATTAAAAAGAATGAAGTCTTTCCATTTGCAACTACGTGGATGGAACTGGAGGGGAGTATGCTAAGTGAAATTAGTCAGTCAGAGAAGACAAAAATCATGACTTCACTCATATGAGGACTTTAAGAGACAAAACAGATGAAAATAAGGGAAGGGAAACAAAATAATATAAAAACAGGGAGGGGGACAAAACAGAAGAGACTCATAAATATGGAGAACAAACTTAGGGTTACTGGAGGGGTTGTGGGAGAGGGGATGGGCTAAATGGGAAATGGACACTAAGGAATCTAGTCCTGAAATCATTGTTGCACTATATGCTAACTAAATTTTATGTAAATTTTAAAAATAATAATAAAAATTTTAAAAAATGCAGAATCAAACCTATAAATACAGAGAACAAACTGATAGTTGCCAGAGGAGAGAGGGCCTGGGGGATTGGCAAAATGCGTGAAGAAGAGTGGGAGTTACAGGCTTCCAGTTATGGAATGAATAAGTTATGGGGATAAAATGCACAACAAAGGAAATACAATCAATGATATTGTAATAGTCTTGTATGGTAGCAAATGGTAGCTACACTTATGGTAAGCATAGCATAACATATACAGAAGTTGAAGCACTGTGTTAGACACCTAAAACTAATGTAAGATTGTGTGTGAGCTATACTTGAAAACAACAACAGTGGGGCTCCTGGGTGGCTCAGTCTGTTAAGAATCCAACTCTGGCTTAGGTCATGATCTTACGGTTCATGGGTCGAGTCCTGTGTCAGGCTCTGTGCTGACAGGTCAGGGCATGGAGCCTGCTCCAGATTCTGTGTCTCCCTTTTTCTCTGCCCCTCCCCTATTAGTGCTCTCTCTGTCAAAAGTAAACAAACATTAAAAAACCAAAACAGCAAATAACAGAGTCCAAGCCCAGATGAATTCACTGGTGAATTATACCAGATATTGAAAGAAGTATTAACACCAATAAGTCACAAAATCTTCCAAAAAATAGAAGAAAAGGGAACATTTCCCAAATCATTCTTTGAGACTGATGTAACTCCAATATCAGGAAAAAGGCAAAGGAGAAAAAGAATATTATATACCAGTGTTTCATCATATAGATGCAAATTCCTAAGCACAATACCAGGAAACCGAATGCAACAACATATTTAAAAAAGCCACCATGACCAAGTGAGATTTATTCCAAGAGGTGATTTAACATATAAAAATCAATGTACTACATCATATGAATATCATTAAAGACCAAAAACACATGGTGGTGTGAATAGACACACAAAAGAATTTAACATAATTGAACAGCCCGTTATGACAAAAATACTCAACATAGTAGAAATAGAGGACTTATTCACTCTGATAAAACTATGAAAAAATCTATAGCTAAAATCATGGAATATATACTTTATCCCTAAATTTGGGACAACACAAGAATGTCTGTTATTGCCACTTCTATAGAGTATTGTACTGGAAGCTCTAGCCAAAAAGTTTACACAAGAAACAAATAAAAGTTATCCAGATTGGAAAGGAAGAAGTTAATCTATCTTTATTTGCAAACATCATGTTCTAGTATGTAGATACTCATAAGGAATACAAACACAAATGCGTGCACACACACACACACACACACACAAATACACACAAACTACTAGAGATAACATGAGTTCAGCAAATTTGCAAGATACAAGATCAGTATACAGTAACAATTGTGTTTCTACACACTATCAATGAGAAATAAAAAATTAAATTAAGAAAACTACCAAACTAAAATAGCATTAAAATGTTAAAACATTTATGAGGCATCTGAGTGGCTCAGTCAGTTGAGCGTCAGACTCTTGATCTCAGCTCAGGTCATGATCCCAGGGTCGTAGGATCAAGCCCCACATCAGACTCCACACTGAGCATAGAGCCTGCTTAAGAGTCTCTCTTTTCTCCTCACAGCCTCTCCCCCATTAGTGCTCTCATAAATAAATAAATAAATAAATAAATAAATAAATAAACAAACAAACAAACAAAACATTTAGTAACACATTTATCAAAAGAAGTACAAAACATATACCCTAAAAATTACAAAACATTGTTAAAATAAAGAAGACATAAATAAAATAAGTGAATATACATCCCATGTTCATGTATTGGAAGACAATATTGCTGATGTGGCAATAGTTTTCAAGCTGACCTACAGATTCAGTCAAATCCCTATTAAATTCACAGTTGATTTCTTTGCAAATATTAACAACTGAAAATAAAATTACTATAGAAATGTGAGGTATGGTGAACAACCATAACAATTTTGAGATGAAAAACAAAAAAGGAAGGTAAACATTTTCTGATTTCAAAATTAATACAAAGCCAAAGTAATCAAGATAATTTTGTATTGTAATAAGATTAGATATACATATCAAGGGAATATAATCAAAAGTCTAGAAGTAAACCCTCAAATGTTATGGTCAATTGATTTTTGTCTAGGGTAACAAAATGTTTGAATGGTTATTGAGTAAAGTTTTCAACAAATAGTACTTGTACTACTGGATATTCCCAAGCAGAAGAATGAAATTTAACTCCTTCACTATACTATACATGAAATTAACTCAAATGAATAATGTATCTAAATGTAAGGATTAACACTATAACACTCTCAGAAGAAAATATTGAAGTAAATAATTCTGAATTTGTATTTAAAAAAAGCCTTCTTATATGGCACCAAACACACAAGGGATGAATATAAAATTCAGAAATCAATTCCATTTACACTAGAATCAAAATAATAAAATACATAGGAATATATTTAACAATGTTCAAATTTTGAACACTAAAAACTACAACACATTGTTGAAATAATTTTTTTAATAATTACAAAATTGGAAAGATATTTTATGTTCATTGATAGAAGATAATATTAAGATAGCAATATTAACCAATCTATAGATTCAACACAAACTCTGTAATGAACACAAAGGGTTTTTTTGGTTTTTTTATATAAGTTTCTATTTTAGTTCAGGTATGTTAACATACATTATTATATTAGTTTCAGGTATACAGTATAGTGATTTAACAATTAACAATTCCATACATCACCCAGTGTTCATCATGATAAGTGCACTTCATCCCCATCACCTATTTAACCCATCCTCCTAATCACCTCCCCTCTGGTAACCATCACTTTGTACTCTGTAGTTAAGAGTCTATTTCTTGATTTCTCTCTCTCTCTCTTTTTTCCCTTGGCCCATTTGCTTTTTTTCCTTAAATTCCACACATGACTGAAATCATACAGTATTTTTCTTTCTCTGACTGATTTAATTCACTTAGCATTATACTCTCTAGCTCCAACCATGTCACTGCAAATGGCAAGATTTCATTTTTTAATGTTTATTTGTTGTTGGAGGTAGAGAGAGACAGAGACAGACAGGCAGAGAGAGAGAAAGTGCCAGCATGAGCAGGGGAGGGAGAGAGAGAGGGAGAGAGAGAATCCCAAGCAGGCTCTGTGCTGACAGCTTCAATGTAGGGCTCGATCGCACAAACCATGAGATCCTGACCTGAACCAAAATCAGGAGTTGGATGCTTAACCAACTGAGCCACCCAAGTGCTCCAAGTTTTTATTCTTTTTTTTATGACTGAATAATATTCCATAGTATACACATACGACATCTTCTTTTTCCATTCATTCATCAGCGGACACTTGGGTTGTATTCTTATCTTGAGTACTGTAAATAATACTGCTATAAACATAGGGGTGCTTGTTTACCTTTGAATTAGTGTTTTTGTATTCTTTGGGTAAATACCCAAAGATTGTGGGTATGTGATTGATGAATCATAGGGTAGTTATAATTTTAACTTTCTGAGGAACCTCCATACTGTTTTCCACAGTGGTTGCACCAGTTGGCATTCCCACCAACAGTGCAAGAGTGTTCTCCTTTCTCCATGTCCTCGCCAACACCTGTTGTTTCTTGTTGTGTTGATTTTAGTCATTCTGACAGGTGTTAGGTGATATCTCATTGTAGTTTTGAGTTGCATTTCCCTGATGGGAAGTGATGGCGAACATCTTTTCATGTGTTTGTTGGCAATGTGGATGTTTTATTTGGAAAAATGTCTGTTCATGTCTGCTGCCCATTTTTAATGGGATTATTCACTTTGGGGGTGTTGAGTTTTATTAGTTCTTTATAAATTTTGTGTACTAACCCTATATCAGATATTTCATTTGCAATATCTTTTCCCATTCTGTAGGTTGCCTTTTAGCTTTGTTAATTGTTTCCTGTGCTGTGTGGAAGCATTTTATTTGTATGTAGTTATAACAGATTATTTTTGCTTTCATTTCCCTTGCCTCAGGACACCTATCTAGAAAAAAGTTGTTATGACTGATGTCAAAGCAGTTACTGCCTGTGTTCTTTTCTGGATATTTATGGTTTCAGGTCTCATATTTAGGTATTTAATCCATTTTAAATTTATTTTTCTGTATGGTGTAATATGGTATACCTTATTACAGTTTCTTGCTTTTACATGTTGTTTTCCAATTTTCCCAACACCAGTTGTTGCTGAGACAATCTGTTTTCCATTGGATATTACTTCCTGCTTTGTCAAAGATTAATTGACCACATAGTTGTGGGTTCATTACTTTGTTGTCTATTCTATTCTATTTATCTATGTGCCTATTTTTGTGCCAGTGCCATACTGTTTTGATGACTACTCCTTTGTAATATCATTTGAAATCCAGAATTGTGATGCCTCCAACTTTGCTTATTTTCCTCATGATTTCTTTGGCTATTTGGGATCTTTCCCGGTTCCGTACAAATTTTAGAATTGTTCCTTTTAGTTCTGTATAAAATGCTGTTGGTATTTTTATGGGGATTACATTAAATGCATAGATAGCTTTGGGTAGCAAAGACATTTTGACAATATTTGTTCTTCTAATCCATGAGCATGGAATGCCTTCCCACTTCTTTGTGCTATCTTGATTTTTTTTCATCAGTGTTTTATAGTTTTAAAGTACAGATTTTCACCCTTTGGTTAATTTTATCCCCAGGTATCTTATGGTTTGTGGTACAATTGTAATAGGATTGTCTTCTCAATTTCTCTTTCTCTTGCTTCATTATTAGTATGTAGGAATGAAACAGATTTCTGAACATTGATTTTCTCTCCTGTGACTTTACTGAAATCATGTATCAGTTTTAGCAGTATTTTGGTGGAATTTTTCAAGTTTTCTTTATATAGTATCATCATCTGCAAATAGTGAAAGTTTTACTTCTTTCTTACCAATTGGGATGCCTTTTATTTCTTTATGTATTCTATGTATTCTAATTGGTATGGCTAGGATGTCCAGTACTTTGTGAGTAAAAGGAGAGTGGACATACCTGTCTTGTTTCTGATCTTAGGGGATAAGCTTTCAGATTTTCCCCACTGAAGATGATATTAGCTGTAGGTTTTTCATATATGTCATTTGTTATGTTGAGGAATGTCCTATCTAAACATATTTTATGAAGGTTTTTCTCATGAATGTATATTGTACTTTATCAAATGCTTTTTTCCTGCATCTATTGATATGATCATATTGTTCTTATACATTCTTTTTTTTGATGTGGTGTATCATATTGATTGACTTGCAAATATTGAGCCACCCTTGAATCCAGGAATAAATCTCACACAATCATGGTGAAGTTTTTAAATTATATTATCGAGTTTTGTTTCCTAGTATTTTGCTGAGGGCTTTTGCATCTATTTCATCAGGGATACCCAAGGGTTTTTTTTTTTTTTTTTAGATAGAAGTGGGAAAATTAATTCTAAAATTCATATAAAATTGCAAAGGATCCAGAATAACCAAAATTTTCTTGAAAAGGAATAACAAAGGAAACTCATCATTCTCTGTTTAAATATTTAAAACTTACTAAAAATACATATTAATCAAAAAAGTGTGGTACTAGCATAAGCATAGACATATAGACCAATAAAATTGAATTGAGAATCCATAAATAAACCCTACTTCTATGGTCAGTTATTGACAAGGATGCTAAAATTATTCAATGGAGAAAGAATAATCATTTAAATAATGATGCTGAGACAACTTGATATCCACATAAAAATGGAGTTGGACTGCTACCTGACATCATATACAAAAATTAACTCAGGGCACTTGGTGACTCAGTCAGTTGAACGTCCAACTCTTGGTTTCTGCTCAGATCATGATCTTGTGGTTCATGAGTTTGAGCCCAACATTGGCCTCCACATTGACAATACAGAGCCTTCTTGGGATTCTCTCTCTCCCTCTCTCTCTTTCTGCCCCTCCTCCACTCATGCTGTATCTGTCTCTCTCAAAAAAAATAAACTTTAAAAAAATTTAAAAATTAACTCAAAAGTCACTAGCAACCTAACTCTAACAGCCTAAAGTATAAAACCCTTAGAAAGTAATTTATACATAAATATTAATTACCTTAGATTTGTTTAATGGGTTTTTGGATATGACAATAAAAGAATCAGAAAGAAACAATAAATAAATTGAACATCATCAAAATTACAAACTTTTGTGCATCAAGGGATGATATCAAGAAAGTGAAAACCTTCATTATGGTAAAAAAATTACAAAGCTTATGCTGAATAATGGATTACTAACCAGACTGTATAAATAACTGTTTTTTAGAGCTCTTACAACTGAAAAAAGTAGACAAATAATCCAATTTAAAAATGGACAAAGGACTTAAACAGACACTACTCCAAAAAATATGCAAAAGGCAAACAAGCATATAAAAACATTTTTGATGTCATTAGTTATCAGGAAAATGCAAACAAGCCTAAATAAGTTACCACTTCACATTCAGTAGGAGGGGTATTTGAAAAAAGAAAAGAATGACTGTGGGTGAAGATGTGGATAAATTGAAAAATTTGTACATTGCTGATGAAAACATAGAATGGTATATCCACTGTGGAAAACATTTTGGCAGTTACTCAAAAAGCTAAATGTAGCATTACTACATGAAACAACAATTTCATTCCTAGATATATACCCTGAAGCATTAAAAATAGGTATCAAACACAGGGCGCCTGGGTGGGTCAGTCAGTTAAGCATCTGACTCTTGATTTTGACACACGTCAGGATCTCATGGTCATGAGATTGAGCCCCACCCCCATCTCTACACTGACAGTGCAAAACCTGCTTGGGAATCTCTCTCTCTCTCTCTCTCTCCTCTCTCTATCTCTCTCTGTCTCTGCACCTCCCCTGCTCATTCTCTCTTTCTCTCAAATAAACATTAAGAATAGGTATCAAAAAAAAATGCTTGTACGTGGATGTTTATGGCAACACTACTCACAATAGCCCAAAGGGGAAACATCATAAATGTTCAGCCACTGATGAATTGATTAAAATACATGATATAACCATATAATGGAATATTATTAATCATAAAACAAATAAAATACTGATATATGTTGCAACATAAATAAATCTTGAAAACACTATAAGTGAAAGAAGCCACACACAAAATGTCTCATACAGTATGATTATATTTATATGAATATCCAGAATAAATAAGCCCATAAATTCAGAAAGCAATTTAATGTTTCCCAGAGACCAGGGTAAAGTGAGGAAGGAAGAAAGACTGCTTAATGGAAATGGAGATTATTTTGGGGGTGAAAAATATTTTGGAACTAGACAGAGATGATAGCACAACTTTCTGAATGTACTAAATGGCACTGAATTGTAGTCTTTAAAATAGTTAATTTTAGGGTCGCCTGGGTAGCTCAGTCAGTTAAGCGTCCGTCTCTGGCTGTGGTCATAATCTCATGGTTCCTTGGTTACAGCCCCATATCAGGCTCTGTGCTGACAGCTCGGAGAGCCTGGAGCCTGCTCCGGATTCTGTCTCCCTCTCTCTGTCTGCCTCTCCTCTGTTTGTGTTTTCTCTCTCTCTGAAAAATAACCTTTTTCTACAGTTAATTTTATTTTATATAACTTTTATTTTATGTGTAAAAAAGCACAAGTGACAAAATTATAAGCAGATAGAAAATTTTAAATTAAAAACTTTTGTCCTTCAAATTACATAGTCAAGAATGTGTAAAGATAACCCACAATGGGGTGCCTGGGTGGCTAAGTGGGTTAAGCGCCTGACTCTTGATTTCAGCTCAGGTCATAATCTCACAGTTTCTGAGTTTGAGTCCTGCATCAGGCTCTGTGCTAATGGTGGAAAGCCTGCTTGAGATTCTCTTTCTCCCTCTCATTCTTCCCCTCCCCCACTCATGTTCTCTTCCTCTCTCTCAAAAATAAATCCATGAACATTTAAAAATAAATAAATAAAAAGCTTTGCTTTGTTTAAAAATTAAAAAAAAAGATAACACACAGAATGGGAGGACATATTTTCTTTTTTTTTTTTTTGGAGGACATATTTTCAAATAAAAACATCTAACAAGTTTTTAGTATCCAGAATATAATTGGCTCTTCCAACCCAATAATAAAAATATTAATAACAATTACAATGTCGAAAATATTAATAGACTTTCTCCAAAAAGATATGCATATGCTCAATATGCAATAAAAAGTTTTTCTTCAAAAGCTATCAAAGTGCAAATCAAAACCACAATATTGTACTACTTCACAAACCCAAAGATGGATGAAATTTAAAAAGACACATAATAAGTGTTGGTGAGAATGTGGAGAAATTAGATCCTTCATGCTGTGCTGAAGGTAAAATCTAAAACGAAGGACTTGTAGAAAACTTTTGGACATTTCCTCAAAAGTTTAAGCATACATTTACCTTCTGATCCCATAACCTATTGCTACCTATGTACCTAAGAGAAGTGAAAATATGTAGTCACATAAAAAGTTGTACATGAATGTTCATTGTAACATTATTTATTTATATTAGCCCCAAAGTGGAAACAATGTCCATCAATTGAAGAATGGAATAATAAAAACTGGCATATCCATAGAATGGTATATTATTCAGCAATAAAAAGAGATGGCATACTGATAAGTGGCACAACATAGATGAACTTTGAAAACATTATGATGAATGAAAGAAGATGGTCATATTAGGACACATATTGAATCACTCCATGTATATGAAATGTCAAAATATGCCATCTATGCAGATAGAAAGTAGATGAGTGGTTGTCAGCGGTCAGTATGTTGATGGCATTAAGGAATGACTTCTGATAAATATGGGTTTTCTTTTTGATGAATAAAAATATTCAAAAATTAGATTGTGAAGATAGTTGTACAACACTGTGAATATACTGAAACCCTGGACTGTACACTAGTGAATTTTATGCTATGTGAGTTAGGTCTATAAAGCTGTTAAAATAAAAGTGACTATATTAACATAAGTATATACCTGACCTTTCTTTCTTTATTGATGTATTTGTTTCTCTTTGTGACATTATTAAACTTTCTTGATTATTATTGTTTAATAGTACATCTAAAAATGAAATAATGTAAATTTTGAAATGATATAAATTGTGAAATTTTCTTCTTTTCAAAATAGTATTAACTTTTCTATATTTATTTGTAGGTAAAATTTAGACTCATTTTTTCAATTTGTACAAAAAAATCCTACTGGGATTTTGATTGGTACTGACTTAAATATAGAAAAACTAGAGTACAATTAACAATATTGAGTCCTGAAATTCGTAAACATAGGTAACATCTTCACAAATACAGATCTTTAATTTCTTTCAGAAATATTTTGCATATTTCACTTTGGGTTCTTATACATATTCGTTTCACGTATTCCTAGGTATATTGTCTTTTGATGTTTTTGTATATAGTCATACAATTTTCAAATATTATCTTTTATATTGTTTTTAAATTTTTATTACTATCAAAATTTCTATGTTAACCTTGTCTCCACTAACGTTTATAAACTAATTGATTACTTCTAGTAGGTCTTTTGTACATTTCTTAGACTTTTTTATGTAATCTTACTCATTTCATTTGCAAATAGAGACCTCTTCATTTGCAATCTTTGAGCCTTTTATAATTTTCTTTTCTCCTTTCGTTGGCTAGAATTTCTAATAAAATGTTGAATAAAAGTGGTGACAGCAGTTATCCTTGCCTTTTTCAGAGCTTAAAAGAAAAATATTCAATTTTCACCATTATGTATGACATTAGGAAGAGCATTTTACTAGAAGCTTTAGAATAAGAAAGTTTGCTGAGATTTTATTATTAGTTTGTAGTTCTTTGATGTTGTTACCATCTGTTGAGATAAGTATATGATTATTCTACTTTATTCTGTGAATGTGGCTAATTATATTATTGTGGTCATTCCTCAGAAATAGTAGGGTCCCCTATCTAACATTCAGTTTATTTTTTTTTTATGTTTATTCATTTTTGAAAGACAGAGAGAGAGCACAAGCAGGGATGGGGCAGAGAGAGAGGGGGACACAGAATCTGAAGCAGGCTCCAGGCTCTGAGCTGTCAACACAGAGTCCGAGGCGGGGCTCGAACTCACTAATAGTGAGATCATGACCTGAGCCTAAGTCGGACACTTAACAGACTGAACCACCCAGGTGCCCCTAACATTCAGTTTAGATGTTCATGCCACACTACATCAACAGGGCATGAAAAGTTTTATTATTCACATAATGAGGTTTTCTGGAAAGAGCAGCCTGGCTCTTAATCAGGTCTGAAAATGGCTTAAGAGAGCAGAGAAAAGAACCTGGCTTGGGATTTTTATGGTCTTTAGGTGTTATGATTGGTATGAGGGTTACCATGTGTGGTAGGTATATACTTTTTATCAGCACCAACAGAGTGAGCATCCAGAAATTTTAATTTGCTTTCCCAGATATGGGGCAGATGGGGAAAACAAAGTGGTTAACTCTTTAAAAGCTGTGATTAGTTGAATATTAGAAAAATGGAATCAGACTTTAAAAAATATTTAACTTTATTTATTTTGAGAGAGATAGAGACAGAGACAGAGAGACAGAGAGAGACAGAGACCCAAGGAAGCTCCATATTGTCAATGTGGAACACAGTGCAGGGCTTGATCCCATAAACTGTGAGATAATGATCTGAGCTGAAATCAGGAGTTGGATGCTTAACCAACTGAGCCACCCAGAAGCCCCTGGAATCAGACTTTTTATTATAATCTACTCCTGCTGTTTGATCACTGAATGTACCATGTTGAAGCCCATTGAATTATAACTTAAGAAGTCATTATGTTACATTATGAGGTCTGAGGCTTAAGGATGTTAGTGAGGTGAAAGTTCCATTAAATGCCTTGTTCAACAGCCTAGCATTTTGTATTCTCTGAAGTGACATGGGTGCCTTGGTCACTATCAATGATGTCTAGAATTACAAAGGGGATAAGAAGTATATGGGTGAGGACTTATTTTGTGGCTTTAGTAGATATGGAAACATATGTATGACTTTGATTTATCTTTTGTGTATCTGTGAGGTAAGAGATTCCTTAAACCCCAAATGGACTCAAATTCCTTATTAATGTAAGTTTTGATTTCAAGTGTTAAATCAACATGTTTTCCTGGAGTAAATGCAATTTGCTCATGAAGTGTTATCTTTTACATATGTTGTTAGAATTTATTGGCTAATATTTTTGTTAGTGTTGTTTTCTTTCTATGTTCACGTGGGATATTTGTACTTTTAAGTACTTTGCACTTTTTTAAAAATACTATTCTTCTCAGGTTTTAGTATCAGATTTATTATGGCATCACAAAATGAATTGGAATGATAGCTCTCATTTTCTGAAAGTGTAAGATTTATATTGATTCTTCCATAAATGTTTGATAGAATTCATCAGTAAAGCCATCTGGGTCAGATTATTGTGGAGAAGATATTAAATTACATATTTAAAATTATATAACAAATATAAAACTATTTACATTTTGTATTTTTACTTTTGTCCATGTTGACAAACTATGTTTTCAAGGATTCCATATTATGTCTACTTTGTGGAATACATTGGCCTAAGCCATGTTTTTGTTATATTTTCATTATCTGCAAAATCTGTAGAGATGTCCCTCTCTACTTCATCATACTGATAGTTTGCTTTCTCTCTTTTTTTTATCAGCATTGCTAGGTGTATATCCATTTTATTAGCCATTTTAAGAATGAACATTAGGCTTTGTTGTTTTTATTTTTTCCAACTTTCTTTTTATGTTTACTTTTTATTATTTATTATCTTCTGCTTTGGAAGCTTAAATCATGGGCTTTAAAATTTTCTTCTTACATAATATGAACATTCAAATTATAATTTTCCCTTAATTAAATTTCTACAATATTGATATTTTAAAAATATCCTTTGTGATTTCTTCTTCCATCGTGGGATATTTCAAAAAGTGTTTTTAAATTCCAAATACTTAAAACCTTAAAAAAAATTTACACATTTTTATTTATTTTTGAGAGACAGAGAAGGACAGAGTGTGAGCAGGGGAGGGGCAGAGAGAGAGAGGGAGACACAGAATTGGAAGCAGGCTCCAGGCTCTGTGATGCCAGCACGGAGCCCGACACAGGGCTTGAACCCACCAACTGTGAGATCATGACCTGAGCTGAAGTCGGATGCCCAACCGACTGAGCCACCCAGGCGCCCCTTGAAACTTTTTGAATAGCATACTTTTTTTGATGTTTATTTCAGAGAGAGAGAGATAGAGTGTGAATGGGGAAGGGACAGAGAGTGAGGGAGACACAGAATCTGAGGCAGACTCTGGGGCAGGCTCCAGTCTTCTCTCTTCTCCGTGTGTCTCTCTCTCTCTCTCAAACTTTCTTCCTTTCCCCCTGTCATATTTTGTTTTATTTCCTCTGTCCTCTGTTTTGCTATCTGCTTTTATGTTATTTTTAATGGTTACAATATCCAACCTTATCACAGAATACTTCAAATTAATATTGTAACAATTTACCTCTATAAGAAATTAAAATTGGGTAATTATTTTGCCCTTCCAAACTTTTGGTATGCAGTTTGTCTCAAACAGTAAATTTTCCTTTTAAAAATTAAGAAATAAAAGTAGACTTTTAAATTTATTTATATATTTGACATTTCTGGTGATCCTCTTATAGAATTTCCTTGTAGATTCAAATTTCTTTCAAGTATCACTTTCCTTTATTATTTTTTTTAAATCTCTATGGCCAATGTGAGTCTCAAACTCATAATCCTGAGATCAAGAGTGTCACACTCTACTGATTGAGCCAGCCAGTTACCCACCCTTTATTGTTTTAAAGGTATTTTTTTTTAATTTTTTTTTTCAACGTTTATTTATTTTTGGGACAGAGAGAGACAGAGCATGAACGGGGGAGGGGCAGAGAGAGAGGGAGACACAGAATCGGAAACAGGCTCCAGGCTCTGAGCCATCAGCCCAGAGCCTGACGCGGGGCTCAAACTCCCGGACCGCGAGATCGTGACCTGGCTGAAGTCGGACGTTCAACCGACTGTGCCACCCAGGCGCCCCTTAAAGGTATTTTTTTAATGTTTATTTATTTTTGAGAGAGATACAGGCAGAGCATGAGGGGGTAGGGGCGGAGAGAGAGGGTGACACAGAATCTGAAACAGGCTGCAGGCTCTGAGCTGTCAGCACAGAGTCCAATGCAATGCTTAAACCCACCAACCAGGAAATCATGACCTGAGCTGAAGTCGGACCTTAACCGACTGAGCCACCTAGGCACCACCATTTTTTAAAAGTTTTTATTTTAATTCCAATTAGTTGACATATAGTGTTATATTTGTTTCAGGTGTACAATATAGTGATTAAACAATTCCATACATCACTTGGTTCTCTTCATGACAAGAACAGACTTAATCAGAGAACAAACTGATGGTTACCAGGGGGAAGGAGGAGAGGGGGAATAGGTTAGATAGTTGGTGGGGATTAATAAATTCA
Source organism: Lynx canadensis (assembly GCF_007474595.2). Taxonomy (NCBI): domain Eukaryota; kingdom Metazoa; phylum Chordata; class Mammalia; order Carnivora; family Felidae; genus Lynx; species Lynx canadensis. The sequence goes on along the minus strand of NC_044321.2, from coordinate 70,370,695 downwards.
CTTCCATTTAATATAAGGAATTCCCTTTAGTAAATTTTATAATGTAGTTTTGTTGGCAACACAAGCTTTTGATTTTTGTTCACCTAAAAATTATTTTGCTTTAATTTTTGAAGGATGTTGCTGGATATTGAATTCCTAGGCTTGCTTTTCTATCCTAGCACTTTTAAGATATAATTCTATTGTCTTCTAGTTTTTATTGATTATTATGAAAAAGTAGTAACCATACTTAACATATTCCTCCTAGTTAATTCTTTTTCTGACTGAAAAAATTGTCTCTTTATCTTTGATTTTTAGCGGTTTGACTATAAATGACTCTATGTGTGGCTTATTTTGTTTTTACAATTTTTCTATCTTCATTGAGATATAATTGACATATAATATTGTATAAGTTTGAGGTATAAAATGCGTTGATATGTTATGCTCACATATTGTAATATGATTACTACTATAGAGTTAGCTACCATCTATATCACATCACATAATTTCTGTTGCAATTTAGTGGTGAGAACATTTAAGATTTACTATCTTAGCAAATCTAATGTATATACTATGGTATTATTAACAGTAACCACCATGCTATAAAGTAGGTCCTGAAAACTTTTTTGTCATATAACTGGAAGTTTGTACCCTTTGACCAAAATCTCATTTCTTCATTCCAAGCCCCTAGTAACCACGTTTCTACTCTCTGTTTCTATGAGTTCACATTTCTTAATTCCACATATAAACATGATACAGTATTCATCTTTCTTTGCCTGACTTATTTCACTTAACATAATGCCCTCATGTTGTTACAAATGACAGGAATTCCTCCTTTCTATTGGCTATATATAGGAATATATATAATCTTCTTTATCAATTCACCCATTGACAGAAACTGATATTGTTTTTGTATCTTGGTTATTGTAAATACTGTTGCCATAAAATTGGGAATGCAATTATCTCTTCAAGATTCTGTTTTCATTTTCTTTGAATATATACCCAGAAGTGGATTTGCTGAATCGTAAAGTAGTTCTACTTTTAAATTTGTGAGAAACATCCATACTGTTATTTACAGTAGATGTACAATTTTATATTACCCACCATCACTATACACAGATTCTGTTTTTCCACATCCTAACAAACACTTGTTATCTCTTGCCTTTTTGATGATAGACATTTTTTTTTTAAATGTTAGTCAATACTTCATTATTGTTTTGATTTGCATTTATCTGATGGTTAGTGTGGTTGGGTACCTTTATATATACCTGTTAGACATATACATTTTCTTTGGGAAAAAAAAAGGTCTATTTAGTTCCTCTTCCCATTTTTTTTGAGAGAAAGACAGAGAGAGAGTGCAAGTGAGGGAGGGGCAGTGGGAGAAGGAGGGAGTCTCAAGATGAGGCTCCACATCCAGCACAGAGCCTGAGGAGAGGCTCAATCTCACTACTGTGTGACCATGACTTGAGCTGAAATCAAGAGTCCACTGCTTAATCAAGCCACCCAGTTGCCCTCCTCTTCCCATTTTTAAATTAGATTCCCTTTTTTTTTTTTTGCTATTGAGTTTCTCTGAGTATTTAAAATATATTTTGGATATTAATCCCTTATGAGATATGTAATTTGAAAATATTTTCTCCAATTCCATAGTTTGCCTTTTCACTTGGATTGACTATTTCTTTTGTTGTGAAAAACAAAGGATTTTAGTTTGATGTAGTAATAGTAATTGTTTTATTTTGTTGCTTGTGATTTTGGTATCATATTAAAAACACTGTCACCAAGACCAATGTCAAGGATCTTTTTCCCTATGTTTTCCTCTAGAATTTTAATGATTTCAGGTTTTATATTTAAATATTTAGTTTATTTTGAGTTAATTTTTATGAGTAAAGTAAGATAGGAGTCCAATTTCATTATTCTGCATGTGATTATTCAGTTTTTGAACACTGTTTATTGAAAAGACTATCCTTTTCCCAATTACTGTTCTTGGTTCCCTTGTCAAAAATTAGTTGACCATGATTGTGTGGGATCATTTCTCAGCTCTTCTTTCTGTTCCACTGATCTATGTGTCTGTTTTTAATGTCAGTACCACGTGTTTCAATTACTACAGCTTTGTAATATAGTTTGAAATCAAAATATGTAATACCCTCAGCTCTGTTTTTTCTCAAGATTTCTCTGACTATTCAGGGTCTTTTGTGGTTCCATATAAACTTTAAGACTGTTTTTCTAGGAGAGCATCTTGGAAAGATGGCAGAGTGGGAGGACTCTAAGCTTACCTTGCCAAGCGTTTACAAATACATATCACTCACATCTGAATAAATAAACTGGAAAGTGATCTTAAGACTGGAAGAACAAACTCCACAACTAAAATATAGAGAAGCTGCCTTTGAGAGGTTAGGAAGGTCAGAAACAGTGTGGGGGAACTGTCTACAAGGAGGGAGCTATGGACTCAGAGGGGGATAACATCAGAGGGCCCTCATGGGTAAAATGAATCCCTATGATGGCTGGCTTTAAAATCAGAAAGGCTGAATTTCCTGACTGTATAACCAGCAGGACATAGAGCTTAGAGCTGTAAAAATCAGGTGACTCAGCACTGGGTGATTCTGGAGTGTGATAGCGGTCTTTGCCCTTAAAGGCACAACAGCCCTTGGAGAGGCACTATAGAAGCAACAGTTTATACAATGCCTGGGAAAATGGAGGAAGAACTGTTTATTCTGATTTCGGAGCATATTAGTGTCTTCTCTGGGAATAAAGGAGCAGGCAGACACCATTTTCATCTTCGATGCATAAAAACAGGGCTACTTCGGGCGCCTGGGCGGCTCAGTCGGTTGAGCGGCCGACTTCGGCTCAGGTCACTATCTCGCGATCCGGTGAGTTCGAGCCCCGTGTCGGGCCCTGTGCTGACAGCTCAGAGCCTGGAGCCTGTTTCGGATTCTGTGTCTCCCTCTCTCTGACCCTCCCCCGTTCATGCTCTGTCTCTCTCTGTCTCAAAAATAAATAAACGTTAAAAAAATAAAAAAATAAAAAACAGGGCTACTTGTAGGAGGCGGCATTTCACAGACACATGCTACCTTACCTGCTAGCTATGTGCCTTACCCATGAGTTTTCCTGAGGAAGTGCCCATGCCAAGTCTACTGGCCTTGGTCCTGGGCTCAGTGCAAATGTGGGCTAATGCTGCACACACAGGCACCATGCATCTGGCAGCTCTAGCCTCCTCCACATGTCACACCTGTGGCTGTCACCATGCTCACTATGCTTCAGGGATCCAGCCTTGGAGTAGTGGCTCAACACAAATTTTGCTAACACAACTACCCCACTCCTGAGTTCTTCTGTGATCACGCTGCCTCAGAGCCAGCCTGTCTGGGTCTCATTAATACCACAGAGAGTAAGCACAGACCACAACAGAAAGTGAGATAACGTAGACATCTGGACTGAAAGAAAAAGGTACTCATACACAAAAACAGGACACAAACAACTTACATAGAAGGCTCCTCTGAAGTATCAGGTTCTGATGAACAGAAGATACTGCACTGCAGGGCATTATAGGACCTCTTCTTCATAAAACGACTACTTTCAGGAGCAGAAGATGTATCTGACTTTCCTAACACAGAGAAACAGACACAGAGAGGTAGATAGAATGAGGAGACAGGGGAATGCATCCCAAATGAAAGAACAGGACAAAATCACAGGATATTTAAGTGAAACAGAAATAAGTAATATGCATGCTATAGAATTTAAAGTAATGATCATAAAGATACTCACTTGACTTCAGAAAAGGATGAAGGACATCAGTGAGACCCTTAACAAAGAGATATAGAATAGTATATCAGAGATAAAGAACTAAATAAATGAAAATAAAAACACAATATATAGAATAAATAGAAGGCTATAAGAAGAAGAGGAACATATCAGTGACCTGGAGGATAGAGTAACGGAAAGCAATCAAGCTGAGCAAGTAACAGTCAAACAAATACTGCATAGTGAGATTAGACTTAGAGGACTTAGAAAACTTAGTGACTCCATGAAGCATAATAACATTCATATTATAGGGATCTGAGAAGGAGGAAAGCTAGAAAAGGGGAAAAATGTATTTAAAGAAATAATAGCTGAAAATTTCCCAAACCTGAGAAGGAAAACAGAGATATAGATTCAGGAGATACAGAGACACCCAAAATATTCAACTCAAGCAGGTCCATACCAACACACATACTAATGAAAATGTCAAAAAAAGTGATAAATAATTTTATAGGTTGCAAAAGAAAAGAGATCGTTACATTAAAAGGAAAACCCATAATGCTTTTAGCTGATTTTTCAGTAAAAATTTACAGGTGAGGGGTACCTAGGTGACTCAGAAAGCTGGGCATCTAACTTCAGCTCAGGTCATGATTTCACAGTCTGTGAGTTTAGCCCCATGTGAGGCTCTGTGCTGACACCTCAGAGCCTGGAGCCGGCTTCAGGTTCTATGTCTCCCTTTCTCTCTTCCCTCTGCCACTCACACTCTGCCTCTCTCTCTCTCTCTTTCTTAAAAATAAATAAACATCAAATTTAAAAAAAATTCAGGCAAGAAAGGAGTGGCATGATGTTTTAAAAGTGCTGAAAGGAAAAAAATCTGTAGCCAAGAATACTCTATCCAGCAAGGCTATCATTCAGAATAGGAGAGAAAAAGGGTGCCCTAGACAAAGAAATTCATGACTACTTAACCAGCACTACAAGAAATGTTAAGTGAGATTCTGTGGCCAGAAAACAAAATTGATAAGTAAGAGTAAGAAAAGAGAAAGTACACAAGAAAAAAAAATTAAGTATACCTATAAAAATGAGTCAATAGAGGCACACAATAAAAGGATGTAAAATATAATACCAGATATCTGAAACATAGTTGGGAGAGCAGTAGTAATGAGTTTTAAATTAAGTGACAATCACTTAATATAGAACACCAAATGCACAAGATGTTATATATAAACCTAATGGTAATCACAAATCAAAAAATGGTAATAGATATGCAAGACATAAAGAGTAACCAATCCAAGTATATCACTAAAGAAAACCAGCAAGCCAAGGAAGAGAGAAAAAGAAGAATCAGAGAAAAATTATGAAAATCACAAAACAAGTAACAAAATGATGATGGATACATATTTATCAATAATTACTTTGAATGTAAATTGATTAAATGCTCGTATCAAAAGACATAGGTTGACAGAATTGTAAAAAAGAGGCCCATATGTATGCTGCATAGGAGATACACATTTCAGACCTAGACACCTGGAAATTGAAAGTTAGAGGATGGAGAAACAGTTATCATACAAATGGATGTCAAAAGAAAGTTGGAGTAGCAATATTTATATCAGAAAAATAGACATTAGTTCAAAGACTGTAGAAAGAGACAAAAAAGGACACTATATAATAATAAAGAAGATAATCCAACTAGACAATATAGTAATTGTAAGTATTTGTGCACCCAACATGGAGGAACCCAAATACATAAAACAGTTAAAAACAAACATAATGGAACTAATTGATAGTGATACAATAAAAGTAGGGGACTTTCATATCCCACTTACACTGATGGATATATTCCCAAAAGGAAACTAACAAGGAAACAGTGACTTTGAATGACACACTGGACAAGATGGATTTAACACATATATTCAGAACATTCCATCCTAAAACATTAGATTACACATTTGTTCTAAGTGAAAATGGAACATTATTTAGACTAGATCACATATTAGGCCATAAAACAAGCCTCAACAAATGAAAAAAAATACTGAAGTCATATCATGCAACTTTTCTGATCACAGAATTAGGAAACTAGAAATCAAACACACAAAAAAGTTGGAAAGGACACAAATACCTAGAGTTTAAATAACATGCTACTAAACGTTGAATGGGTCAACCAGGGAGCCAAAGAAGAAATTCAAAAAAAAAAATGCATGCAGACAAATGAAAATGTAAACACAAAGGTCCAAAAACTCTGGGATACAACAAATGCAGTTCTAAGAGGGAAGATTATAGCAATACAGGCCTACAACAAGAGACAAGAGAAATCTTAGATAAATAACCTTACAACTAAAGGAACTAGTAAAGGAAGAAAAAGCATAGCCCAAAACCAGTAGAAATAAGGAAATACTAAAGATTAGAACAGAAGTAAATTATGTAGAAACTAGAAAACAACAGAACAGATAAATATAATTAGTAGCTGCTTCTTTGAAAAGACCAATAAAATTGGTAACCTCTAGCTAGACTCACCAAAAAAGAGGGGAGGACTCAAACTAAGAAAATCACCAACAAAAAAGGAGAAATAACAACCAACACCACAGATATAGAATTTTAAGAGAATATTATGAAAAACTACATGTCAACAAATTAGACAACCTAGAAGAAATGGATAATTATCCATAAAGATATAACAATCCAAAACTGTATCAGGAAGAAATAAAACATTTGAACAGATCAATTACTAGTAAGGAGATTGACTCTCTAAAAAAAATAATAATAATAACTCAACAAATGCCAGTCCAGATCCAGAAGTCTTCACAGATGAATTCTACCAAGCACTTCAAGAAGAGTTAATACATATTCTTCTCAAACTATTCCAATAAATAGAAGAAAGAAAACTTGTAAATTCATTCTATAAGGCAAAATCACCATGACACCAAAACCAGAGAAAGATATCACAAAAAAAATGTGTACTACAGGTCAATATATCTAGTAAACACACATGCAAAAATTCTCAACAAAATACTACCAAATCAAATCCAACAACATATTTAAAAAATCAATCATCACAACAATGTAGGATTTATTCCCAGGATGCAAGTGTGGTTCAATATTCACAAATCAAATAACATGATATATCAAATTAATAAGAGAAAGGATAAAAACAATATGATCATTTTAATAGATGCAGAACAAAATTTTTGACAAAGTATAAAATCCATTCATGATAAAACAACCCTCAACAAAGTAGGTTTAGAGGGAACATACATCAACATAATAACAGTCATATATGAAAATATCACAGCTGGGGCACTTGGGTGGCTCAGTCAGCTAAGTGTTTGACTTCAGCTCAGGTCATGGTCAAGGTGTTTGTGAGTTCAAGCTCCATGTCAAGCTCTCTGCTGTCAACACAGAGACCACTTCGGATTCTCTGTCCCCCTCTGTTTTCCCATCCCTGGCTTGTGCTCTCTCTCTCTCTGTCTCTCTCTCTCTCTCTCTCTCTCTGCCTCTCTTGCTCACTCGCTCTCTTTCTCTCTCAAAAATAATTAAAACATAAAAAAAAACACAGCTACCATTAGCCTCAATGAGGAAAAAATTGAGATTCCCCCCTTCTAATTTCTGTAACAAGACAAGGATGTCCATTCTCACCATTTTTATTCAACATAGTATTGGAAGCCCTTGCCAAAGCAATTAGACAATAAAAAGAAATAAAAGGCATCCAAATCGGTAAGGCATCTTTATGCACAATGACATGATACTCTATATAGAAAAGGTGAAATATTCCACCAAAAAACTGCTAGAACTGATAAATAAATTTAGTAAAATTGCAGGTTACACAAAGTACAGAAATCTCTTGTTTTTCTATACACTAATAATGAAGCAGCAGAAAGACAAATTAAGAAAACAATAACATTTACAGTGACATCAAAAATAGTAAGATATCTGGGAATAAACGTAACCAAAGATGTGAAACAACTGTACTCTTAAAAGTATAAAACACTGATAAAAGAAATAGAAGACAACACAAATAAATGAAAAGGCATTCCATGAACATGGTTTCAAAGAAAAACACATATTGTAAAAATGTCTATACTACCCAAAGAAGTCTACACATTTAATGCAATCTCTATCAAAACACCAACAGCATTTTTCACAGAAGTAGAACAAACAATCCTACAATTTATATATAACCGCAAAATATCTGAAATAGCCAAAGCAATGTTGAAAACGAATAGCGAAGTTGGAGGTATAACAATGCCAGATTTCAACCTATATTACAAAGCTGTAGTGATCAAAACAGTATGGTACAGGCACAAAAATACATACATTGATTAAAGGAACAGACTAGAAAAAAACAGAAATTAACATACAATTCTATGGCGAATTAATGTTTGTCAAAGCAGGGCAGAATATCCAATGGGAAAAAGTCTTTTCAACAAACTGGATAGCTACATGCAAAATAATGAAACTGGATCACTTTCTCACACCATACACAAAAATAAATTCAAAGTAGATTAAAGATATAAATGTGAAACCTGAAGCTATAAAAAATACAAGAAGAGAGGACAGACCATAATTTCTTTGAGATCAGACATAGCAACATTTTTCTATATATGCTCTCAAAGGCAAGGGAAATGAAAGCAAAAATAAACTTTTGGGATTACATAAACATAAAAAGCTTCTGCACAGCAAAGGAAACAACCAATGAAACTAAAAGATAACCTGTGGAATGGGAGAAGATATTTGCAAATGACATATCCCATAAAGCATTAGTATCTAAAATATACATTAGTATCTTTGCTAATATACATTAGTATCTAAAATATACCTTACAACTGAACAACCAAAAAAAAAGAAACCAACAAATAATCCAATTAAAATGGGCTGTAGAAATGAACGGACATTTCTGTAAAGACATTTACATGGTCTACAGACACATGAAAAGATGTTCAACATCACTCAACACCAGGGAAATGCAAATCAAAACTACAATGAGATATCATTCACATCTGTCACAATGGCTAAAAACAGAATGACAAAAAACAAGTGTTATGAGAATGTGGAAAATAAAAACCTCTTGCACTGTTGGTGGGAATGCAAACTGGTGCAGCCATTCTGGAAAACCTTGTGAAGATTTCTTAAAAATTTTAAAATAGAACTAAGCTACAATCCAGCAATTGCACTACTTGTTATTTACCCAAAGAATACAAAAACACTAAGTCAAAGGGATACATTCACCCCTATGTTTATAGTAGTATTGTTTACAATAGCCAAGATATAGAAGCTATCCTGGTGTCCATCAACTGATAAATGGATAAAGAAGAAGTTGTATATATGTACCAGGGAGTATTACTCAGCCATAAAAAGGATGAAATCTTGCTATTTGCAATGGCATGAAGGGGACTAGATAGTTTCATGGTAAGTGAAATAAGCCAGAGAAGAATTTCCATTTTTAATTTTTCTGAGGAAGCCCCATACTCCTTTACCAATTTACATTCTCACCAACAGTGCATGAGTGTTTCTTTTTCTCCACTTCCTCACCATTATTTTTGTTTGTTTGTTTCTTGTCTTTTGATTTCATGCCTTCTAACAGACTTGAGGTAATATCTCACTGTAGTTTTTATTTGAATTTCCCAGATAATTAGTGATGTTGAGCATATTTTCATCTGTCTGTTGACATCTATATGTCTTTTTTTTTTTTTTTTAGGAAAATATCTATTTGGGTCCTCTGCCAACTTTTTAACCAAATTGATTTTTGGGTGTTGTATTGTTTAAGTTGTTTATATAATTTGGATAAGAATCTCTTATCAGGTGTATCATTTGCAAATATCTTCTCCCATTTACTATGTTGTCTTTTGTTGTTGCTGATGATTTCCTTTACTGGCCAAAACTTTTTGATGTTGATGTAGTCTCAATATTTTATTTTTGCTTTTGTTTTCCTTGTTTTAGAAGACATATCTAGAAATGTGTTGCTATGCCTGATGACAGAGAAATTACTTCTGGTATTGTCTTACTGAATTTTTATGGATTTAGGTCTCCCATTTATGTCTTTGAACTTATCTTTGTGTATGATATTAGAATATATTACAGTTTCATTCTTTTACATGTAGCTGTCCAGTTTTCCCAGCACTATTTACTGAAAACACTGCCTCTTCCCCATTATATATTCTTGTCTCCTTTATCATTGTTTAATTGACAGTTTAATGTGGGTTTATTTGGGGGTCTCTATCCTGTTCCATTGATTTATGTGTCTATTTTTGTGCCAGTAGCATACTGTTTTGATTACCACAGATTTGTAGTCTATCTTAAAATATGGAAATGTGATACCTCCAGCTTTGTTCTTTACTAAGATTGTTTTAGCTATTCAGGGACTTCTGTGGTTTCATAAAAATTTTAGTAGTATTTGTTCTAGTTTGTAAAAATGCTGTTGGTAGTTTGATAGGGATTGCATCAAATATGTAGACTGTTTTGTGTAGTATGGACATTTTGACAATATCAATTTGTCCAATCAATAACCACATAATGTCTTTCCATTTGTTTGTGCTATCTTCAATATCTTTCATCATGGTTTTATAGTTTTATAAGTATAGGTATTTCATCTTTGATTAAGTGTATTCCTAGGTATTTTATTCTTTTTGGTGTAGTTTTAAATGTTGTTGTTTTTTTATATTTCTATTTCTGCAACTTTGTTGTTAGTCTTTAGAAAAGCTACCCATTTCTGGGTTTTCATTTTGCATCCTGCCACTTTTCTGAATTTTTTTCACTTCTAGTAATTTTTATGGGATATTTAGGATTCCTTCATATAGTGTCATGTCTTCTGCAAATAGTGACAGTTTAACTTCTTCTTTACCCATATGGATGCCTTCTTCTTCTTGTCTTATTGCTGTGGCTGGGACTTGCAGTGCTATGTTGAATACACATGCTTAGAATGAACATCCTTGCCCTGTTCCTGACCTTAGATGGAAAGCTTTCAGTGTTTCACCATTGAGGATGATGCTGTGTGTTATTCATATTTGGTGTTTATTATGTTGAGTTTTGTTCCCCATTTTTTGAGATTTTTGATAAATGTGTTGAGTCTTGTCAAAAATTTTATGCATCTATTGAGATAATCATAATTTCTATATTTTGTTTTGTTTATGTGGTGTGTGATGTTGATTGATTTACAAATACTGAATGATATTTGCATCCTGGTGGTGGTGAATGATATTTTTAAGTACTGTTGTATGTGGTTTGCTAATATTTTGTTGAAGATTTTTGCATCTATGTGCATCAGGGATATTGGCTTATAGTTTTCTTTTTTGTGTGTAATGTCTGGTTTTGCTATCAGGGTAAGACTTGTCCCATAGAATGTATTTGGAAACTTTTCTTTCTCTTCTATTTTCTGCAATAGTTTCAGGGGAAAAGGTATTAATTCTCTTAAAAACTGTCACGTTTTGTGGCCAACATGTGATATATTCTGGAGATGGATCAATGTGCACATAAAAATCATGTGTGTTCTGTTATTTTTTGGATGGAATATTCTGTATAAGTCTGTCATTTCCAACTGATCCAATGTTTCATTCAAAGATATTGTTTCATTATTGTTTCTCTGTTCATCTAACCTGTCCATTGATATACAGTAAAACCTTGGATTGTGAGTAACTTGTTCTTCGAGTGTTCCACAAGATGAACAAACATTTCTAATAAATTTTAATTTGATAAAGGAGTGATGTCTTGCAATATAAGTGGTATATGATGCCGAGTGTCACATGGTCATAAATAAGCCAATGGTTCTTCTCTCTCTTGCTTTGGGATTGTGGGTGATTGTCTCCCATGCTTGGATGCTTAGTCTCAGGATTCAGTGTTTGGCAGAAATCAGTGATTTTTCGTTACATTGGAAGGTGTCCACAACTGACACTAGTGTATTTTTTGTCACATCAAAGCACCTATGGACAGTCCTTTGCTTTTCCATTCAAAAGTAATCTTAGGAATGTTTTGCTTCATTGTATGTCAGGCTGCTATAGATATAGACCTTTTCCTCTGCTGCTTTATTGTCAGTTACATTAAATACAGTACATGACAAAATTTTGTTAATACTGTACTGTAGTCAATATCCGTTAGTGGTAATGAAAGTTTTCCTACAGAATTACAGTCCTCTCTCTTGCCTCTCTCACACCAGCCACAAAGATTTTCAAAGGTAAGCACAGGTTAATTTGTTTATTTTTCTATATATTTTCTTTATATTCTTTATTATTTTGTATTATATATAATACAGTATTGTAATCATTTTTATAAGAATATTTTTGTGTTTTGGAATGAATCATCTGAGATTCCAATACTTCTTATGGGAAAATTCACTTTGATACACAAGTGCTTTGGATTATAAGCATGTTACCAAAATTAATTATGCTCACAAACCAAGGTTTTAATGTATGTGGAGTGATAATGTCCCCTATTATTGGGTTATGATCAATTTCCCTTTATCTGTCTGTTAATATTTTCTCATGTATTTAGGTGCTCCATTGTTGGGTGCACATATATATTTTTTCTTGTTCTTTTTTTCTTACAAGATATTATTCAAATTCAAGTATTTAACATATAGTGTAGTATTGGTTTCAGGAGTAGGGAGTAGAATCTAGTGATTCATCACTTATGTATACAACTGTTCATCATAAGTGCCCTCCTTAATTCCCATTACCCATTTAGTCCATCCCCCCACCAACAACTCCCACCCAGCAATGCTCAGTTTGTTGACTAAAGTTAAAAACCTTTTGTTTTTATATTATTTTATTTATTTTATTTCCCCTATGTTCATCTGTTTTGTTTCTTAATTTCCATGTATGAATGAAATCATATACTATTTGTCTTTCTCTGATTAGCTTATTTAGCTTAGTATAATGCAATAGTTCCATCCATGTCATTGCAAATGGCAAGATTACATTCTTTTCCATGGCTGAGTAATATACCACATCTTCTTTATCCATTGATCTGTCATTCCAAATCGGGGCTTTATCCATAATTTGGCTATTGTCAGTGGTGCTACTATAAACATTGGGGTGTAGTTTGCATTCAAATCAGTATTTTTCTATACTTTGGATAAATACCCAGTAGAAAAATTGCTGAGTCATAAGGTAGTTCTTTTTTTTTTTTCTTTTTGAGGAAACTCCAAATTTTTTCAAACATGGCTGTTTGAAAACAGTTAACGTTTCCACCAACAGTGTAAGAGGATTCCACTTTCTCTGCAACATAGCAACATCTAATTTAGCCATAAATTTAAATTTAGCCATTCTGAAAGGTGTGAGGTAATATCTTATTCTGATCTGATTTGTATTTCCTTTATGATGAGTGAAGTTGGGCATCTTTCCATGTGCCTCTTAGCCATCTGGATGTCTTCTTTGGAAAAGTGACTATTTATGTTTTCTGCCCACTTATTAACTGAATTATTTGTTTTTTTAGGTCTTGAGTTTGAAAGGATCTTTATAAATTTTGGATACAAGCCCTTATTCTGATATGTCACTTGCAAATATCTCTTCCCATTCCACTGTTTGCCTTTGAGTTTTGTTGATTGCTCCTTTCACTGTGCAGAAGCTTTTTATCTTGAATTCCCAATAGTTCCTGTTTGCTTTTGTTTTCCTTGCCTCCAGTGACATGTCTAATGAGAAGTTGCTCTGGCGGAGGTCAGTGAGGTTGCTGACTGTGTTCCCTTCTAGCATTTTAATGGTTTCCTGTGTCATATTTAAGTCTTTCATCCATTTTTAATATATTTTTGTGTATGGTGTAAGAAAGTGGTCCAACTTCATTTTTCTGCATGTCGCTATACACTATTCCCAACACCATTTGTTGAAGGGCTGTTATTTTCCATTGAATATTCTATCATGCTTTGTTGAAGATTAGTTGACCATATAGCTGTGGGTCCTTTTCTGGATTTTCTGTTCTGTTCCATTGATCTATGTGTCTGTTTTTGTGTCAGTACCATACTGTCTTGAAGATTACAGCATTGTATTACAGATAGAAGTCCAGAATTCCAATGCCTCCCACTTTGATTTTTCTTTTCAACATTACTTTGGCTGTTCAAGGTCTTTTCTGGTTCCATACAAATTTTAGAATAGTTTGTTCTACCTCTATGAAAAATTCTGGTGCTAATTTGCTAGGGATTCGATTGAATATGTAGATTGCTTTGGGAAGTATAGGCATTTTAATGATATTTGTTCTTCCAATCCATGAGTATGGAATGTTTTTCCATTTCTTTGTGTCTTTTTAAATTTATTTCATAAGCGTTCTACAGTTTCCAGAGTACAAATCTATTACTTCTTTGGTTAGGTTTATTCCTAGGTATCATGTTTTGTGTGGGTGTACAATTGTAAATGGGATGGACTCCTTGATTTCTCTTTCCCCTACTTCATTATTGCTGTGTAGAAATGCAACCAAGATGAGGCACCTGGGTGTCTCAGTCGGTTAAGCGTCCGACTTCAGCTCAGTTAATGATCTTGCATTTTGTGACTTCAAGCCCTGTGTCAGGCTCTGTGCTGACAGCTCAGAGTCTGGAGCCTACTTAGGATCCTGTGTCCCCTTCTCTCTCTGTCCCTCCCCCGCTTGTGCTCTGTTTATCTCTGTCTCTTAAAAATACATCAACTGATGAATGGATAAAGAAATTGTGGTATATATACACAATGGAGTACTACGTGGCAATGAGAAAAAATGAAATATGTCCCTTTGTAGCAACGTGGATGGAACTGGAGAGTGTAATGCTAAGTGAAATAAGCCATACAGAGAAAGACAGATACCATATGGTTTCACTCTTATGTGGATCCTGAGAAACTTAACAGGAACCCATGGGGGAGGGGAAGGAAAAAAAAAAAAAGAGGTTAGAGTGGGAGAGAGCCAAAGCATAAGAGACTGTTAAAAACTGAGAACAAACTAAGGGTTGATGGGGGGTGGGAGGGAGGGGAGGGTGGGTGATGGGTATTGAGGAGGGCACCTTTTGGGATGAGCACTGGGTGTTGTATGGAAACCAATTTGTCAATAAATTTCATAAAAAAAAATACATAAACATTAAAAAAATTTTTTAAAGAAATGCACATTCCATACATTGATTTTATGTCCTACTACTTTGCTGAATTCACGTATCAGTTTTAGCAGGATCTTTTGGTGGAGTCTTCCAGGTTTTACATGTAGAGTATTATGTCATCTGCAAAGAGTGGAAGTTTGACTTCTTCTTTGCCTGTTTGTAGGCCATTTATTTCTTTTTGTTGTCTGAGCCTAGGACTTCCAGTACTATGTTGAACAAGTGTTCAGAGTGGACATCCCTGTCATGTTCCCAACCTTAGGGGGAAAGCTCTGTTTTTCTTTGTGGATGATATTAGCCGTGAGCTATCATATATGACTTTTACTATGTTAAGGTATGTTTTTTATATCCCTACTTTCTTGAAGGTTTTTTATTAAGAATGAATGCTGTATTTTCTCAAATGTTTTCCTGCATCTACTGAGAGGATCATATGGTTCTTATCTTTTCTTTTATTCATGGGGTGTATCACATTGATTTGTAAATATTGAACCAGGTGTGCTTCTGAGGAATATATTCCCCTTGATCATTGTGAATAATTCTTTTAATGTACAGTTGAATTCAATATCCTCGTACCTTGTTGAGAATTTTTGCAGCTATTTTAATCAGGGATTGGGTAGTAATTCTCCTTTTTAGTAAGATATTTGGTTTTGGAATCAAGGTAATGATGCTTCATTGAATGAGTTTGGAAGTTTTTCTTCAATTTTTATTTTTTGGAACAGTTTGAGAAGAATAGGTATTAACTCTTCTTTAACTGTCTATTAGAATTCTTCTGGGAAGCTACCTAGCCCAGGACTCTTTTTTGTTAGATTTTTGATAATTGATTCAATTTCCTTGCTAGTTATGGGCTTGTTCAAATTTTCTATTTCTTTCTGCTTGAGTTTTGGAAGTGTGTGCATGTCTAAGAATTTGTCTATTTCTTCCAGACAGTCCAGTCCATTGGCATAATTTTTCATAGTATTCTGTTATAATTGTATTTCTGTGGTGCTGATTGTGATCTCTCCTCTTTCATTCATCGTTTTATCTATTTGGGTACTATCTCTTTTCTTTTTGATAAATCTGGCTGGGGCTTATCAATTCTGTTTCATTTTCTAAAAACCCAGCTTGTAGTTTCATTGATCTGTTCTACTGTGGTGTTTTTATTTGTTTCTATATTACTTATTTATGCTCTAGTTTTTATTATTTCCCTTCTGTTTGCTTTGGGCTTAATTTTCTGCTCCTTTCTAACTCCAATAAGTGTAAGGTTATCTTGTATATTTGGGACCTTTCTTCCTTCTTGGTATAGCCCTGAATTGGAATGTACTTTCCTCTTAGGACTGCATTTGCGTTATCCCAAAGGGTTTGGACTATCTTATTTTCATTTTCATTTGATTCTATGTATGTTTTATTTCTTCTTTAATTTCCTGGTTGACCCATTCATTCTTTAGTAGCATGTTCTTTAACCTCCTTGTTTTTGAGGGCATTCCAAATTTTTTCTTGTCGTTGATTTCATGTTTCATAGTGTTGTGATCTAAAAATATCCATGGCATAATCTCGATCTTTTTGTACTTATTGAGGGTTGATTTGTGACCCAGTATGTGATCTACTCTGGAGAATGTTCCATGTGCACTCATAAAGAATGTGTATTCTGATGCTTTAGGATGAAATATTCTGAGAATATTTGTTAGGTCCATCTGGTCCAATGTGTCATTCAAAGACATTGTTTCCTCTTGGATAACCTCTTACATAATGACCATTTCTGTAAGTGGGGTGTTGAAGTCCCCTACTATAATGACATTATTACCAATGAGTTTATTTATGTTTGTTATTAATTGATTTATATATTTGGGTGCTCCCACATTGGGGGAATATTTATAATTCTTACATATTTTTGATGAATATACCCTGTAATTCTGATATAATGACCTTCTTCGTCTCTTGTTATAGTCTTTTTTTTTTTTTAAACCTACTTTGTCTGATGTAAGTTTGGCTACTTCAGCTTTCTTTTGACCTCCATTAGCATGATATATAGTTCACATCCACTCATTTTTAATCTGTAGGGATCCTTAGATCTAAAATGAGTTTCTTGTATGCAGTATAATGATGGATATTGTTTTTTATCCATTCCAATGCCTTATGTCTTTTGATTGTAGCATTTGGTCCATTTAGATTCCAAGTATTATTGAAAAATATTAATTTAGTGCCAAAGTATTATCAGTAGATTTTGTGTTTCTGGTGATGTTCTCTGGTCATTTGTAGTTTTTGCTGCTTTCATCTTTTTTTTGTTCCTCCACTCAGAGACTCCCCCTTAAAATTTTGTGTAGGGCTGGTTTAATGGTCACAAACTCCTTTAGTTTTTGTTTGTCTGGCAAAGTCTTTATCTTTCCTTCTATTCTGTATAACAGCCTTGCTGGATAAAAGATTATTGGCTGCATATTTTTCCTATTCTTCACGTTCAATGTTTCCTGCCAAATGCTTTCTGGCCTTCCAAGTTTCAGTGGACAGGTCTGCTACTAACCTTTTATATCTACCCTTTTAGCTTAAGGACCTTTGTCCCTAACTGCTTTCAGAATTCTCTCTCTATTCTTGTATTTTTCCAGTTTCACTATGATATGTCATGGTGTTGATATGTTTTTGTTGATTTTTAAGGCAGTTTTCTGTGTCTCTTGGACTTGGATGCTTGTTTATTTCCCCAGATTAGGAAAGTTCTCAGCTATAATTTGTTCAGACAACCTTATGCCCCTTTTTCTCGCTCTTCTGGGACTCCTATGATACCGATATTGTTTCATTTCATGGGATCACTTAGTTCTCTAGGGCTTCCCTCATGATCTATGCATTCCTTTTCCTTTCTTTTCAGCTTAACTATTTTCCATAAATTGATCTTCTATTTCACTGACTCTCTCCTCTGCTTCTTCCACCCTGTCACCATATCCAGTTTATTTTGCAACTTGGCTAGAGCATTTTTTAATTCATCCTGACTAGTTCTTAGATCTTTGATCTCTGCAGCAAGGGTTTCTCTGGTGTCTTCTATACATTTTTTACAAGACAAGCTAGTAGTTTTATGACTGTTGCTCTAAATTCTTGTTCACATATATTGTTTATCTCTTTTTTTGAGCTAGTCCTTGACTGTGATTACTTTTTGACCTTTCTTTTGAGGAGAATTTCTCCATCTTGTCATTTTGGCAATTTTTTTTGCATGTTTTAAAAGCTTGTTGCATTTCCTGCACCTGCGAGTATTACTATATTAAAAAGGGGTCATACACTTACCAGGGCCTGGAACACCATTTTTTTGGGGGGGGGTTATGCTGTGTGCACTCTACTATTTCATTTGGGATGCTCTTTCCATTTGGTTAGTCCTTTGCCTAGCTCCTCCTTTTTTGCAGTGGCAGAGTGTTTGTACCTTTAACTACATGTGCTTTGATTTGTTTGTTGAAGTAACCCTAGAGGGGGATAAGGGTTAAAAAGTAACCCTGGGGGAAAACAACCTGATCCCACAAAAGGTGGAATGGGTAAGAAACAATGACAACAACAACA
Source organism: Lynx canadensis (assembly GCF_007474595.2). NCBI lineage: Eukaryota > Metazoa > Chordata > Mammalia > Carnivora > Felidae > Lynx > Lynx canadensis. The sequence goes on along the minus strand of NC_044321.2, from coordinate 70,352,454 downwards.
AGAAAAACAGAGAATCAAAAAGCTATAAGTCTGATCCCAAGGAAAAGAAAAGAAGAAAAAAAGCAGAAGAATGGAGAAAAGGAGGAAAAAGAAAAGAGTATTAAAGCCCGGTTCCAAAAAGAAAAAAAAAAAAGATAAAAAGAAATGACAAAAAAATAAAAATAAGAAACAATGAGCCTGATTCAAAAAAAAAAAAAAAGAATAATGAGGTAAAAAAGAAAAAAAAATGGTTGTCTATTGGTGTCTGGGTGGTAGTGACTGTGCTGGTCTGAAGGAGAGGCCAGCTGCATTGACTCAGGGTAAGTCTTACCCTAGTAAATAAGTAGTTTCCAGGCATGGAGGGGCAGGGTTTCATGTAAACAGGTCTTGCTTCCACTGGGAGCTGCTGTGTTCCTCTCTGAATTCCACCATGTTGGTGTTAGGGAGGAAATGGCACCACCCCAATCTCTTGTGCCCTGACTGGATTTCAACCCTGCTGTTCAGGCAGCTCTCAGAGAATAGCAAGAGAGCAAGGGAAGTCAGCGCACCCTGTACCAAAACTTCCACCACCACCACCACCCTCCCCCCCCCGCCCCCGCACAGCTGGGATTCAAAATCCAAAGTCTTAAAAGACCTGAAACGGCAAGGATCTTCTCCCTTCCTCCAGAGTAGAACCTCTCCACCGTGCTGATGAAAGGCTTTTGGTTGACACCTGCAGAGTCTTTTGTCCTTGGGGAGAGAATAAATCCTCTTCCAAATGTACTCCAGGAAGGGAACTGTTCTTTCCCAGTGCACCCCAGAAATCACTATACCACAGTCTGAACTCTAGGGCCAGCTTCCTTCTCCCCAGGATTGTGTACCACAGCTCTGCTCCCAAGAAAGTTGCACATTTCCAAAATGTCAGTTTGAGGTCTAAAAGTTGTTTGCAAAAAAGAACTGAATACTCAGTACTTTTCACTCCCCAGTCCATGGTCCAGAGAGGTTCTCCTCTTGCACAAACTCGATGCCACACTTTCTCAACCCCTCTTTCTTTCTCTTCCTTTTGTCTTTCCACAGAAAGTGTTCCCTCCCCTCTACAGCTCCATCATTTTTTCTCCTGCAATTCACATCCACACACCTTGCATCTGTCAAGCTGTCTCCTTCCAATTGTGGAGATCCTTCTGTCCCTCTGCAGATCTATTTCCTGGGTGTTCCAAATAATCTGACCTCAATACAGCTGTGTTTGAGGATTCAGGAGACCCCAAGGTCCCTCTACTTCTCTGCCATCTTAACTCCTCCAGCCATTATTATTATTTTTTTTTATTTTTTTATTTTTTTTTTTTAATTTTTTTTTTCAACGTTTATTTATTTTTGGGACAGAGAGAGACAGAGCATGAATGGGGGAGGGGCAGAGAGAGAGGGAGACACAGAACCGGAAACAGGCTCCAGGCTCTGAGCCATCAGCCCAGAGCCCGACGCGGGGCTCGAACTCATGGACCGCGAGATCGTGACCTGGCTGAAGTCGGACGCTTAACCGACTGCGCCACCCAGGCGCCCCTTTTTTTTTTTTTTTAATTTTTTTTTTCAACGTTTATTTATTTTTGGGACAGAGAGAGACAGAGCATGAATGGGGGAGGGGCAGAGAGAGAGGGAGACACAGAACCGGAAACAGGCTCCAGGCTCTGAGCCATATTATTTTTTTTTTAAATAAGCTTTCTGCCCCTTTCTATCTTATATTTCTGGGACTCCCACATAGAATATATTAATTCATTTGGTCATGTCCCATAACCAGGATGCCTTCTTCACCCTTTTTCATTCTTTGTTGTTGTTGTTGTTGTTCCTCTAACTGCTTAATTTAAAATAGTCTCCTTTGAATTACTGTTTCTCTCTTCTGAATGATTGATTATGTTGTTGAAGATATGTATTGAATTTTTAAATCTCAGTCATTAAAGTCTCAGGTCCAGTATTTCTATTTGGTTCTTTTTTATGGTTTTCATTTCCTTATTAAACTTCTTACTTTGTTCATCCATTGGTTTTTCTGAGTTCATTTAGTTGTTTATCTGTGTTTTCTTTTATCTTGTTGAGATAATTATTTTGATTTTCTTGTCAAGCAATTTGTAGATCTCCATTTCTTTGGAATCAATTACTGAAATTTTTCTTTGGTGATGTTATATTTGAAACTTCTTGGCCCATGTAGCCTTGTGTTTGTTCATTTTTTAATGTTAATTTATTTATTTTGAGAGAAAGAGAATTTGTGCAGGGAGTGGAGTGGGGGAGGGGCAGAGAGAGAGGAAGAGAGACAATTCCAAACAGGCTCTGTGCCAACAATGCAGAGCCCAACACAGGGCTTGATGTCATTAACCATGAGATCATGACCTGAGCTGAAATCAAGTCAGACACTGAACTGACTGAGCCATCCAGGCATCCTGTGTTTGTTCATTTAAAAGTGCAAATACCCCTTCCCATATTTACAAAATGGTTTCAGCAGGTAAATACCTCCTCTCAGGTTCCTGGACTTATGGGATTGCATCCAGGATCACAGTTAAGTAGGGCTTGAGTCAGGTAACATGGCTGTTACTATGTCTGTAGTGGAGTCCGTCTTTTGTGCAACTGTTACTTGGAACTTAGGTGGGCTTGGGTCTTGCCTCATTCATGGAAGAATAGGACTGCTTCCAGGACCTTTATCAGTAGGGGTAGTGCTGGACATAAGTCTGCTTCAAGAAAGTTAGGTCCAAAGAGGGCAGGCATGTTACCAGGTAGGTGTGGCTCTCATCAGGTCCTTAGGAGCAACCCCGCCAAGTCACTGGGCAAGATCCCTGGGTGGATAGGACTAGACGCAGACCACAGCTGAGAAAGACTGGAACCAAATAACAGGGCAATATCAGTGTCAGCAACTAGGACTGAAGTCTTCAGTCTTCTCTCCAGGGTTACAGAGATACATGCCTTCTGTCAAGTTTCTGGACAAGGGATACTCTCCCTGGACTGTGACCAAAATGGGCTAGAGCCAGGTCAGAGGTCTGCTTCAGGATCTGCAATCAGGCCACAGTCAGCAGACCTGCCAACTGAGGCATGCATGGGCACGTCTCTTGTTGAGTGCCTGTGTGGGCAGGACTGCTCCCAGACCACAGCTGAATGAAGCTGGAGCCAAGCCACAGGCTACTTCAGTGTCCACAGCCAGGACCAAATCCAGCTGGTCTGTGTCTTAGGTCCCATGGCAGAATGTGTTGGTGGCAGGACCAAGGTCAAATAGGGCTCCAGCTAAGTACACAGGGCTTCTTGGTCTTTAGCCTATACCACAAAGATCCTGTGACCTGGGCATGAGCCTGCTTTCTAAAATTGCCTTGCTTGGTTTGGGGCTAGATCATTGTTTTATAATTTCCTACATGGATCCCAAAGCTCCCACAAAGGCACTTTTTACCATAAATGGATGCCAAATTACTGTTGTGAGGACATATCAGCAGGGGACTTTCTATTCTGCCATCCTGCTCAACATAATATTATTTTATGCAACCTGAATGTCTAACATATGAGGTACTTTAAATTATTGTATCTCTGAACTGTGCAATACAATGAAGTCATTAAAAAAAAACATGTTGCTGAGTGCCTGGGTGGCTCAATTGGTTAAGCATCCGACTTCAGCTCAGGTCATGATTTCATGGTTGGTGGGTTTGAGCCCTGCATCAGGCTCTGTGCTGACAGCTCCGAGCCTGGAGCCTGCTTCAGATTCTGTGTCTCCCTCTCTCTCTGCTCCTCCCCCACTCTCACCCTGTTTCTGTCTCTTGAAAATACATAAATGTTAATTTTTTTTAAAAAATCATGCTGCACTGTAAAAAATGATGCTATATATTGTTATTTGAATAAACAGTTCTAAAATATTATGTACAAGGAGATTCTGATGTGTTAAGAGCTTATAAGTTATCACTATTGTCTTCACAACAAGAAGGTGAACTGAAAATCAGCAACTCTTCTTATATTCATCAGGAAATTGAGGTCAGAGGGCAAACAATTGCCAGGAAAATTTGAGAAATTGATACTAAGAATCCACCACTGAAGCTAGGACTAGTTGGAACTTAAACTCTCATTGATGAATTGCTGGAGGCTCAGGGTGGACTAACTTAAGAATTAAAAACCTGGCAAGTCCAGTTTTGGTGGGGCTCCAAAAACTTTATGTTTTATTTCCAGGAACCCAAACAAATCCACAGGATGAAGGTTGGAGAAAAATCCTCTGATCCTCCTGGCACAAGAAGGGAAAATGTAACCATTTTGAAAAACACCTAGAGCATTCTGTTCTCCTTAACCATGGCACATTCTCAGAAGAAACCATGCATGAAAGACTAACCCACATTATTATTATTATTATTATCATTATTATTATTATTATTTTACCAGAGACTAACCTGGGGGAAAGGAAATACCCAACTTCAGTTCCCTCTGGTTGTTCTGCTCATCTAAGAGAAAAAAATCTAAGAGGCACTTGTGAAAGTCAGTCCAGAGACACATGCTCCTTAAATTACTGAGACCCAGTCATAGGAGTATATAATTCTTCCTCTCCCTCACACCATACCACCATATCAATCTTGTTCCTGTATGATAATAATGGATTACAACGTAACTACAATATTCACACCGTATTTAAAAATAACTCTCTAGGGAAATCCAAAGACAACAAGGGAAATAAAAACAAGCACTCTAGAGAAAAATTTAACCTCCTCTAACTTCAGCTACAGCAAACAGTAAACACAGACTATCTCCAAGCTAGGAAAACAAAACCTTTAACCAATACATCATGTCTGATTTTGAACAAAAAAATTACAAGACATGCTAGAAGGCAAAAAACACAGTTGAAAAGATGAACAAATATCAAGATTAGACTATGATATGACATAAATTTTGGAATTATCAACTGGATTTAAAATAATTGTGATAAATATGCTAAGGAATCCAATAGAAAAAGTGAACATGGGAAAACATACAGGTAATGTAAGCAGAGAGATGGACATGATAAAAAAGAATCAGAAGGATGTAGTAGAAATCAACAACACTATAAAAAGAAGTAAAGAATGCTTTCAGTTGGCCATCATTAGAGTAAACATGGCCAAGGAGAGGATCAGTGATCTTGAAAATATGTCCATAGATACTTTTAAAACATAAATACAAAGATGAAAAGGATGATTTAACAATCTGAGATAACTATTCAAAATAACATTAGCAAGGAGACACCTGAGTGGCTCTGTCAGTCAAGTATCTGGCTCAGGTCATGATCTCACAGTTCATGAGCTAGACTCCCACACTGGATGAGCTCTAGTCTCTCTTTGGGTGAGCTTGAGCCCTGCTTCAGGTGAGTACGAGCCCTGCTTCAGGTGAGCACGAGCCCTGCTTCAGGTGAGCCCTGCTTCTGTTTCTTTTCGACTCTCTCTGCCCCTTCTCTGTGCCCTTTGCTCACTCACGCCTTCTAGTAAAAAACAAATAATAATAGCAACAATGTATACAATGAATATAGTTTATGGATAACTGAAATGAATAACAATATGATAAGAGATGGGAGGGAGGAATTGGGAATAATACCTTATAAAATACACTATCCGTGAAGAGGTACAGTATTATTTGAAAGTTGATTTAGATTTATTGTAAATATATACTGCAACATCGAGGGCATCCACTTAGAATTTTTAAAAGTAAATTTATTTGAGGGGCGCCTGGGTGGCTCAGTCAGTTGAGCGTCCAGCTAAGGTCATGATCTCACCGTTCGTGAGTTCAAGCCCCGTGTTGGGCTCTGTGCTGACAGCTCAGAGCCTGGAGCCTGCTTCAGATTCTGTGTCCCCCTCTCTCTCCGCTCCAACCCTGCTTGTGCTCTCTCTGTCTTTCAAAAATGAATAAACAATTTTTTAAATAAATTTATTTGAAATGTTAAGTATGAAGACAAAAATTTAATCATATAAAATGCTCAATTAAAGCCAAAGAAAGCATAAAAAGAGTAGAAGACAAAATAGCAAGAGAAAAAATAACAAAGCAATGAATTGAATATAGATAAGTATATATTAGATTAAACCAACTATATTTATAATAACCTTAAATATGGTCTAAATACACTAATTAAAAGATAGAAATTGCCAGAGTGGTAACAAGACCCAAACTTGTGTTATATTCAAAATAGTATGTATAATATGACTTGAATTTTTAAAAGCTTTAGAGCCACGTGAACCTGGCTGGCTCAGTCAGTAGAGTACACAACTCTTATTTTCAGGGTTGTAAGTTCGAGCCCCATGTTGAATGTAGAGATTACTTTAAAAAAGAAAAGCTTTAGACCACATCCATATCTTTATTTTGATAACAAAAAAAACAAGATGAAAAGGGCATAACTAACAAATAATTATAAAAGGGATTATATATTAGTAGTAAAATGGTAGGCAGAATTTGCTTTGTCTTTTTACATATTTCAAACATCATCTACAATGAAATTATACTGTTTTGTAATGAGAAAAAATAAATTTTATGAAAATAACAGTGCAATTGGAAATGTTTGTGCATTTTGTAAATCACTAACTTTTATAGAGAAAGTTACCTATGAATTAGAATTCAACCTAAATAACAAAATATGACTGACCCTAGTTCTGGGTTTTAGCACAATGCTTATTAATACATATTTTTATTAAAAATACCACCTATAACAATATTCTGTACTCGTAGCACAGGTAGAAACTGTAGAAACAGAAGTAATCAACTCTATAGGTAACATTTCCAACCTTACAGAGTAGTATTTAGAGACTTATAGATGTGTGTGTGTGCATGTGTGTATGTTTCTGTATTATTGTGGTACCCATAGTTTTGTAGGTTTTTTTTCACTTATTTATATATGGTGAACATTTTCCTTTTTTTTTAACTTTATTTATTTTTGAGAGAGAAAGAAAGCACGAATTGGGGGAAGGGACAGAGAGACAGAGAGAATCCCAAGCAGGCTTTGCACTGGCAGCTCCCCCTTGAGGTGGGGCTCAAACCCTTGAACAATGAGATAATGACCCGAGCCAAAACCAAGAATTGAATGCTTGCCTGAACCACCCAGGTGCCCCAATTATGAACATTTTGTTAAGACCTTTATGTATACAAAATATCCATGGCTGCAGAAAAGTCCCCTAAATGGAGGCGCTTATTTATTTAACTAATACCTATTGTTAAACATATAAATTTTATTTTCTCTTCATACAAAAAAATGCTAATGTGAATAATCTTGTATATCCATTTTTATAAGTTAAGGGAAGGATTTTACAAAATAAATTTATAAAAGATAATTACTAAGTCAAAAATCTGCAAATAGGAAGTTTTTGAAACATATTGATAAATTTTCCTCCAAAAGGTTTAACAGTAAACAATATTTACTGCCATGTGTGTATCAATTTTCCACCCATATTCATTAATACTAAGCATTCTTTTTCCTTTCTGTTAATATTATATGTAAAATAAGGTTCTTATTTCACTTTGCATTTTATTGCAAGTAGGATTGAGTATGTTTCAAATCTGATATACATATATATATATTTAGAGAGAGAGCACAAGCAGGGAAGAGGGGCTCATTAGAGAGAGAGTCCTAAGTAGGTTCCACACTCAGAATGGAGCCCAATGTGGGCACGATCCCACAATGCTGGAATCATGACCTGAGCTGAAATCAAGAGTCTGATGCTGAACCAACTGAGCCACCCAGACACCCCCAAATTTGAATTGTTTACTAAAATCATTAATCTGTCCATTTTTCATTTGACTTTTTTTATTAAATGGCAATAACTCTTTTTTTAATAACTCTTTATATAATAAAGTTCATAGCCCCTTTTCAGTCTGTAGTGCAAATATATTGCCTGTTGTTTTCCTTTAACTTTCATCTTACAGTATGTTTAATATGAAGATATGGTTGATTACTAAGATTCAAATCCCTCAGTCTTTTCCTTAATGGTTTCTGTCTTAAGGGTTATGCTTAGAGAGGCTTTTCTTTTCACAACACAATATAGATATTAATCTATATTGGTTTAATTACTTGTATGGTTTCTTTCAAAATTTATACTTTCAAATTTAGCAGTCCTTACACTTGAAAATTCCATATAAGCACATTTAAATATATCTTGTAATGAATGCAAATGATTTTCAATCTTAAAAAGAATATTTACTAGTATATATTTTTAATATTCTAAAATTACTATAATAAGGCTTTGAATAGATATAGATATGCATGTGCATTTGTATATATTTAAGCAAATCAACTATTTTCTTCTCTCTTTAGAAGCATCTGTATTGTCTGTATAGGGATATGTGCACATACATGTTAACGATGTGGGTCTTTATCAGACAACTGATGTTTTAGTCATAATTTTTCACTATGTTGTCATGGTTGTATCTTAAAACATCTTACATAAGCTACTTTTCAAAACATTGCTGTATTTACACTTTTAGTATGTCAATAATTCACTTCCATACATTTGAGGAGTGTTGGCATAAAATCATAATAACACTTTTATATATATTGTTATAGTCCATGTAGTCAAACTAGACTATGTAATTTGAGGTGTACTCTTATTAGCTGCCATACATGTTTTGCACCAATTATCAACCAAAATTTCCTTTAGTAATTATTTTAGATAAGTGTAGATCTAATAAGCTTGTCTTTTTTTTTTTAAGTTCAGCTTTTTATTTTTTTTTTCAACGTTTATTTATTTTTGGGACAGAGAGAGACAGAGCATGAACGGGGGAGGGGCAGAGAGAGAGGGAGACACAGAATCGGAAACAGGCTCCAGGCTCTGAGCCATCAGCCCAGAGCCTGACGCGGGGCTCGAACTCACGGACCACGAGATCTTGACCTGGCTGAAGTTGGACGCTTAACTGACTGCACCACCCAGGCTCCCAATAAGCTTGTCTTGATGATAATGATGCTTATGATTTTTATCCTTTTAGTTAAAGAAAGCTAATATTAAGTAGATGCTTATGGCTTTTAATTTGTACATAACTGGAGTCAGTTTAATTTTCAAAATGGAATCACATATTCGTGGCTAAAAGTAATGTACTTTGCCCTCAGTTTTCCACTAGAGACTGTTGTTCTGTGATGAAACTCCTCTTTTAAGGAAAAATAAATCTAAATGTATTGAATAGCATTCCATTGCTGTGATTTATCATTAGGCTTTGTGAGACAGACCATGTTAAAAATAAATATTTTAAACATTAGATTGCATAATAAGAAATTCTGTCCAGATGACTATTGGAGTTATGCTTTTATGGCATGAATGTTGCTTTAGTGCTTATGGCCTCTACAAATGATATCTCTGGACTGCAGTCACACATATGCACTTTGATTTTGTCTATATCCATCACTGTGTACTTCCTCAAGATATAAGGGAACATTAGCCCTGAAAGAAAATCCAATTGAGAAACATTACTATTATGAAGTTCTTTGGCATCCTTGAAATGGAAATATTATTTATCACGTTTTCTGGCAGCCTGATTCACATGGAAGTTACACAAAGGCAATGTATGTGTTCTGATTAGTTAATTTGAACTGCATATTTAGGAACCAGTGTTTGCTCAGAGATAATCTCACAATGTTCCTCAATGATCAAGAAGAATGAGAGGGAGAAGCCAAGATGGTGGAACAGCATGGAAATTTTTTGTGTGTCTCACGTCCATGAAATACAACCAGACCAACACTAAACCATCCTACGCACGTAGAAAACTGACTGGAGGATTAACACAACAATCTGCACAACTGGAACCACAGAACTCAGCAGGTACGTGGCATGGAGAAGTGAACTTGGGGAGTGAGAGACACAGGAAGGGAGGTGCTTTTGCGAGTGGAGAGAGGACAGAGACGGGGGGGGGGAGAGAATACAGGAAAAGCATCCCTCCCCAAAAGCAGCTGGAGAGAAAGTAGAAAATTGGAAACAGCCACAGTGGCTAAACTAAAAAGGTAGAAAAGACAAAGGAAAGGGTTTAAGTTCCATTAAGACTGTAAACAAGGGGATCACAGTCTGCAACTCCACAGCTCCATATCTGGCGGTGCTCTAGTGGGAAGGACGAATTCCCAGAAAAACAGTGGGGTCCGGGAGGATCTCAGGCCACATGGGAAAAAGCAGTTCCACTGCTGGAGGGACATTTGGTAGAGACTGTTGAGGCCACCTGGTCCCAGCAGACCCCAGAGCGTGGCCACATTCACTGGTGCTGGAACAAGGTTTTAAGGGTGAAGCCTGGTGCCAGATGTGTGTTGTGATTTTCCATAATCCCTGAAACAGTGCTGTTACACTATCTCACAAACATTTTCTGGGGCGGCTGACACCTGGCTGTAGTCTCGGGGCACCAGCAGCAGCAGGATCCAGCAAGCATTCCTGGGTGCAGCCGACATTCGGCCATTGCTCGGTGAGACCCTCCCACAGAGGGGCTGAAAGGGCCAAAGCCTCAGTCCTTCAGAAGTAAGGGGCTGGTGAAAGCAGCTTCATCTGAGACAAAACTCGGGAGTGAGGTACTGCCTGGGGCCTGGGTACAAAGAGTGAAAAAGCAGGGAGGGGACAAAAGCTGAAGACAGAGGACAGGTGCGTGATTGCTGATTCTGGAGAACAGACTGGGTAGCTGGGTGGCGCCATTTTCACCGCTTCTGCGCATGCGCCTATGCACCTACGAATGCCACAACACTCCACCTCAATAGGCTACCAGCGCCATCTAGTGGAAAGCGGACCCATTACACTGAGCCCTGCCCAACTGGGCCAACCTCGCTCTTCAAGAACACAAGTCTCAATGCCAGCTCAGTTTATGGACTATAAAGTGCTACATAGACTGACTTCTGGGGGAAGAGGAAGTAATTTCAGTCCTATTTCAATCTGTTAGCAGGTCCATCTATTCAATTTTCTTTCTTTTTTTTCCTCTTTTGCACTTTTTCTTGAATACAGAAAGAAAAATTCATTTTTATTTCCAATTTTTATTAAAAATATTTTTCATTAATTTTTATTACTATATTTTTTTACTTTTGTGTAAATTATTTCAAATTCTATTTTGCTTTCATCATTTTATTTTAGTCAACTTCAGTATATTCACCATTTCAAATTTCAAACAATCACCTTTTTCCTTTTTCTTTTTTTCTCTTTCTCTTTCTTTTTTTTCCTTTTCTTGAATGCAGAGAGAGAAAAACTTCATTTTTACCTTCAATTTCTATTAAAATATTTTTCTTTATTTTCTTTACTATATTTTGCTTTTATGTAATTTTTTTTTCAAATTCTATTTTAATTCCATCATTTTATTTTAGTCTACTACAGTGTATTCACTTTTTCAAATTTTCAAACGATTTCCTTACCTTTTTTCTTCTTTTTTCTCTTTTTTGTTTCTTTTCTTTTTATTGAATATATAAAGAGAAAAAATTCATTTTTATTTTTAATGTTTAATAAAAATACTTTTCTTTAATTTTTCTACTATGTTCTTTAGTTCTGTGTATATTTTTTCAAATTCCATTTTACCTCCATCATTTCACTTTGGTCTTCTTCAGTGTACTGAATTTTTAAAATTCTCAAACGATATATATATATATATATATATATATATATATCAAAAGCAACAAAGATGGCAAAGGACCAGAGAACACCACCAGAAACTCCAACTCTACAAGCATCATAATGCCAATGAATTCATATCTTTCTGTACTCACTCTAAATGTCAATGGACTCAATGCTCCAACCAAAAGACATAGGGTAACAGAATGGATAAGAAAACAAGATCCATCTATATGTGGTTTATAAGAGACCCACTTTAGACCTAAAGATACCTTCAGATTGAAAATAAGGGGATGGAGAACCATCTATCATGCTAATGGTCAACAAAAGAAAGTCGGAGTAACCATATTTATATCAGACAATCTAGACTTTAAGGGATCTATCCACCAATCAAGAGGACCTAACAATTGTAAACATTTATGCGCCAAATGTGAAGCAACCAAATATATAAATCAATTAGTCACAAACATAAAGAAACTAATCAATAGTAATACCATAATAGTAGGAGACTTCAAGACCCCACTGACAACAATGGGCAGATCACCTAATCAAAAAATCAACAAGAAAACAATGGCTTTGAATGACACACTGGACCAGATGGACTTAACAGATATATTCAGAACATTTCATCCTAAAGCAGCAGAACATACATTCTTCTCCAGTGCACGTAGAAAATTCTCCAGATTAGACCATACACTGGGACACAAATCAGCCCTAAGTAAGTACAAAAAGACCAAGATCATACCGTGTGTATTTTCAGAACACAATGCGATGAATCTTGAAATCAACCACAAGAAAAAATTGTGAAATGTAAATACTTGGAGACTGAAGAACATCCTACTAAATAATGAATGGGCTAACCAAGCAGTTAAAGAAGTATTTAAAAGTGTATTAAATTCAATGAAAATGATAACACCACAACCCGAAACCTCTGGGACACAGCAAAGGTGGTCATAAGGGGAAAGTATATAGCAATCCATGCCTTTCAAAAGAAGGAAGAAATATCTCAGATACACAAACGAATCTTATGCCTTAAGGAGCTGGAATAAGAACAGCAAATAAAACCCCAAACCAGAAGAAGACAGGAAATAATAAAGATTAGAGCAGAAATTAATGCTATCAAAACCAAAAAACGGTAGAACGGATCAATGAAACCAGAAGCTGGTTCTTTGAAAGAATTCACACAGTTGATGAACCACTAGCCAGTCTGATCAAAAAGAAAAAGGAAAGGACCCAAATAAACAAAATCAAGAATGAAGGAGGAGAGATCACAACCAACATAGCAGAAAAAAAACAATAATAAGAGAATATTATAAGCAATTATATGTCAATAAAATGGGCAATCTGGAAGAAATGGACAAATTCCTAGAAACATTTACACTACCAAAACTGAAACAGGAAGAAATAGAAAAATTGGAACAGACTCATATCCAGTAAGGAAATCCAACTAGTAATAAAAAAATCTGTCAAAAAACAAGAGTCCAGGGCCAGATGGCTTTCCAGGGGAATTCTACCAAACATTTAAGGAACAGTTAACACCTATTCTCTTGAACCTGTTCCAGAAAACAGAAATGGAAGGAAAACATCCAAACTCTTTCTATGAAGCCAGGATTACCTTCATTCCAAAACCAGACACCCCATTAAAAAGCAGAATATAGACCAATTTCCCTGATGAACATGGATGCAAAAATTCTCAACAAGATAATAGCCAACCAGCTCCAACAATGCATTAAAAAAATATTCACCATGACCAAGTGGGATTTATACCTGGGATGCAGGGCTCATTCAATATCACAATTAACGTGATTCATCACATCAGTAAAAGAAAGGACAAGAACCATATGATCCTCTCAATAGATGCAGAGAAGGCATTTGACAAAATACAGCATCCTTTCTTGATAAATATCCTCAAGAAAGTAAGGATAAAAGGAGCATACCTCGAGATCATAAAAGCCATATATGAACGACCCAACACTAATATCATCCTCAGTGGGGAAAAACTGAGAGCTTTCCCCCTCAGGTCAGGAACAAGACAGGGATGTCCACTCTCAGCACTGTTATTTAACATAGTATTGGAAGTCTTAGCCTCTGTAATCAGACAACACAAGGAAATAAAAGACATCCAAATCATCCAGGAGGAGGTCAAACTTTCACTCTTCGCAGATGACATGATACTTTATATGGAACACCCAAAAGATTCCACCAAAATACTGCTAGAATTCATGAATTAAGCAAAGTTGCAGGACATAAAATCAATGCACAGAAATCAGTTGCATGCCTATAAACCAACAACGAAGCAACAGAAAGAGAAATCAAGGAATCGATCCCATTTACAGTTGCACAAAAAAACATAAAATACCTAGGAATAAATCTGACCAAAGAGGTGAAAAATCTATACACTGAAACCTATAGTAAGCTTATGAAAGAAATTTAAGAAATCACCAAAAAATGGAAAAAGCTTCCATGGTCCTGGATAGGAAGAACAAATATTGTTAAAATGTCAATACTACCCAAAACAAACTACATATTCAATGCAGTCCCTATCAAAATAACACCAGCCTTCTTCACAGAGCTAGAACAAATAATCCTAAAATTTGGAACCAGAAAAGACCCAGAATATCCAAAGCAATCTTGAAAAGGAAAACCAAAGCAGGAGGCATCACAATCCCAGGCTTCAAGCAATACTACAAAGCTGTAATCCTCAAGACAGTATGCTACTGGCACAAAAACAGACACTCAGACCAATGGAACAGAATAGAGAACCCAGAAATGGACCCACAAACGTATGGCCAACTAATCTTTGACAAAGCAGGAAAGAATATCCAATGGAATAAAGATACTCTCTTCAGCAAGTGGTGCTGGGAAAACTGGAGAGCAACATGCAGAAGAATGAACCTGGACCACTTTCTTACACCATACACAAAAGTAAACTCAAAATGGATGAAAGACCAATGTAAGACAGGAAGCCATAAAAATCCTCGAGCTGAAAGCTGGCAAAAACCTCTTTGATCCTGGCCGCAGCAACTTCTTACTCAACACGTCTCCAGAGGCAAGGGAAACAAAAGAAAAAATGAACTACTGGGACCTCATCAAAATAAAAAGCTTCTGCACAGCGAAGCAGCAGAAACAATCAACAAAACTAAAAGGCACCCAATGGAATGGGAGAAGATATTTGCAAATGGCATATCAGATAAAGGGTTGGTACCCAAAATCTATAAAGAACTTATCAAACTCAACACCCAAAAAAATATATAATCCAGTGAAGAAATGGCCAAAAGACATGAATAGACACTTCTCCGAAGAAGACATCCAGATGGCCAACTGACACATGAAAAAATGCTCCACATCACTCATCATCAGGGAAATACAAATCAAAACCACCATGAGATACCACCCTACACCTGTCAGAATGGCTAACAATAACTCAGGCAACAACAGATGTTGGCAAGGATGCAGAAAAAAGAGGATCTCTTTTGCATTGTTGGTGGGAATGCAAGGTGGTGCAGCCATTCTGGAAAACAGTATGGAAGTTCCTCAAAAAACTAAAAATAGAACAACCCTACGACCCAGCAATTGCACTACTTGGCATTTATCCACAGGAAACAGGTGTGCTGTTTCGAAGGGACACATGCACTCCCATGTTTATAGCAGCACTATAAACAAGAGCCAAAGTATGGAAAGGGCCCAAATGTCCATCGATGGATGAATGGATAAAGAAGATGTGATATATATATATATATATATATACACACACACACACACACACACACACACACACATACACACAATGGAGTATTACTCGGCAATCAAAAAGAATAAATCTTGCCATTTGCAACTATGTGGATGGAACTGGAGGGTATTATGCTAAGTGAAATTAGTCAGAGAAAGACAAAAAATCATATGACTTCACTCATATGAGGACTTTAAGAGATAAAACAGATGAACATAAGGGAAGGGAAACAAAAATAATATAAAAGCAGGGAGGGGGACAACACAGAAGAGACTCATAAATATGGAGAAAAAACAGAGGGTTTCTGGAGGGGTTGTGGCAGGGTGGATGGGCTAAATGGGTAAGGGGCCAAGGAATCTACTCCTAAAATCATTGTTGCACTATATGCTAACTAATTTGGATGTAAATTTAAAAAAAATAAAAAATAAAGTTAATTTAAAAAAAAGAATGAATTCTTACCATTTGCAGCAATGTGGGTGGAACTAGAGTGTATTGTGGTAAGTGAAATATGTCAGTCAAAGAAAAAAGTTATCATGATTTCACTCATACATGAAATTTAAGAAACCAAACTGATGAACATAGGGGAAAGGAAGCAAAAATAAAATAAAAAAAGATAGACAAGCCATAAGACACTCTTAAATACAAAGAACAAACTGAGGTTTGCTGGCAGGGTGTTGGGTGTGGGGATGAGCTAAATGGGCGATGGACATTAAGGAGGGCACTTGGGATGAGCACTGGGTGTTATATGTAAGTGATGAATCATGAATCATTAAATTTTATTCCTGGAATCATTATTACACTATATGTTAACTATATATTGTTATATATAGCTACATATATATATTATATATATAACTATATATATTATATATATTATATGTATATAACTATATATATTATATATATAACTATATATATAACTACATATATATAAACCTTGGATATTAATTTAAAAAATATATTAAAAACAACCTTCTAGTTATAAGATAAGTAAGTTCTAGGATGTAATGTACAGCACGGTGACTATTAAACAAAAAAATAATTTTAGTCATTGAGAAATTTATTTATGTACCTTATCTTCTTCACTTTTAAAGTTTAATCATGTGGTATTACTTCTAAGCAACCTCTGATTTTCAACTAGAATGTGTTCAAGAATTTCAATGATTTCTTTGTTCAGAATAAAAACTACATTTTTATATCAGTCTTGTCATTTGTAATGTTTACCTTCTTAAACCAACAAGAAGTACAATTAAACTAATGGAATAGCTGATCTATAGATAGAACCATCACTGCTTTAAAACTTCCAGCTACTTATCAAATCTAACAATATTTTCCACAGGGAAAAAATGGCCTCATTATGATTTCCATAATAGACCCAAATGATATAACAACTAGTGTATCCTTAGTAGCAAGATATGGAATTATTTCATCATCATTTCAGTCTATTGAGTGATGAGACAAAGAGTTTCATGGGACTGTGAATGTTGTAGAAGGTCTGACTTTGGGGTTAGCCTGGACAAGGAAGTTTAGGTGGCAGAGGGTGAGTGAGGGTTCAGTGGGAGCATGCCAAAGTGGTAGAACAGCCTACATCTAAAGTAACAAAAGGAGTGAAACTTTGAGTGGTGGGAAAGGAGATGAGGGAAAGCTGGAGCCATCGTTCATAAATAAAAGATGATCCTTGCTATGCCATTTAGTATTCAAGGATTGCCTGTATTAGTAAAGGTGTAAGAATTAAGTTGACTAAATCCTCAGTTGAAAGGTTTATTTCAAATAAAACTTTCTATGGCAAATGATTTTATTGATGTTTGTAGAGGCTGAAATCCAAATATTAAACCTTTCTTCATATTGATAAATCCTGAGAATAAGTCATGTTTTCATAATTCACTGATTTTAAACATCAGTAAAAACTGATAACAAGTGTGTCATCCCTAATTACAAGGAATACTGCTTTTAAATTAGAAATATGTAGAGGAAAACATGTTTTTTAATGTTATTTTATGACAGGTAACTGTCTCTCTTCCTGTACCATCTCTGTTCAATCCATCCCACGCTGCTCTCAGATTCATCTCTCAAATGGGTTCCTGTTATGTTTATTGCTACCTATTGTATATTTTTATCATAAATTTAATGTATTATGGGCTTAGCTTTCTTCCAAAAAAAAGTCATCCAAAGATGAAGAAACATTCCTCCCATCATAACATAATGAATTCTCATGACATGGCCTAAAAAGTTCATTAGTTGAGTTTAACTGCATTTGCATTTATTGTAGTGCATACTAGCTACCACAGCTCTCTGATTTAAATAGGTAAGGGAAGTTGTTGATGAGGCATAAGTCAATTCTAATAATTTTAATAAATATGCCCAGATATTCTAGGCAGCCCTACTATTGCTAAATCAGTGTATTTGCCTTCCTGAAATTCCTATTCCCTGTATTTCTCTAATGTATCATGACTTAAAACAGGGTCCCAGGTCTGTGTTCTCAGTTCTGTTATTGTTAATTTAAAACTAGAAACTGTAGAGAAAGATCACAATTTAACTGAGATAAGTTGAAAAAGGGGGAAATCTCACATGGACATTGTGAGTCAAGAGAAGGGACTATAAACTATTAAAGAGCTGTGTTTCAGAATTATTATCAACATCTAGGCATTTAATATATAAACTTATTTCCACCCTTCCCAATGATAGCTAACTACCTTAATACCTTTCTTTTTGTGGGGGATAAGCTCAGGAATCTCCCAGACTTACACCAATGGGTTAACAAAGCATAAAGTAATACAAAGTCATAAAATGCTCACACCCGAGTTTGAGTAAATCAGATTAGCACTCCATGAATAGGGGTTGCAAAGACACCCGAGAATAGTAGGGCACAAAAATGCCTGGAATAGGGAGGTGCAAAGGCACCCCAAAATTGAGAGGTAGAGGCAAAGGCCTGAAATAGAAATGACACAAAGATGCCCAATACATAGGAATATGAAATGAACAAGATTAGATATTTAGGGTGAAAACACCACAAATTTAGTACTGTAGCAGAAAGCTGCTTTCACAGGGGAATAAGGCCAGGTTAGGTAAATTGGTGAATGGGACTATGGACCGCTGTGCTGCAGGCAAAGCAGCCCAGAGTGGAGATGGTTAACAAAAGAAAAGGTGTCTTGTCAACCCTGAGGTTATTTCCCCTGTCTCATCCCCTAGGCTAGCTAAGATAAACAGAGGTGCTTCCTCATGTCTGCTGTAAACAACCTTCCTCCAGACTGCCCGGCACCCGGATTTTGTTTTGCGTTAACCCAAACCTCTAACCACAAATATCCTCAAGACCCCCTTTCCCTCACGTCCACAAGTTAATGATTGCAGATTCATTGTCCCTTTGTGCACGTCCATAACCATGTTTGTAATATTTCTGATCCTAATAAAAACGGGACAAGGACCCTTATTTGGGGCCTTGTCTTTTCCCAGACATTAGCCATCTCTCACTTTAAACCTGCGCCCACTCTTTTGCTGGCCAAAAGAGAACTTTAGACTTAGAGTCTACGGCATTTTTTAAAAATGTTTATTTATTTTTGAGACAGAGAGAGACAGAGCATGAGCAGGGGAGGGGCAGAGAGAGAGGGAGGCACAGAAGCTGAAGCAGGCTCCAGGCTCTGAGCCGTCAGCACAGAGCCCAACGCGGGGCTCGAACTCACAAACTGTGAGATCATGACCTGAGCCGAAGTTGGATGCTTAACCGACTGAGCCACCCAGGCGCCCCAATGACATCTTTTTTACATCATAAATTATCTGCACATATTATTCCAGAGAGAATTTAATCATGTGAAAATTTTAAAACGTTCAGATTTAATTTCAGTAACTCATTGAGAAAGAAAAGCAGATGTGTTTTTTTGTGTATATATTGTGTGTGAACACACATGCATGCACATGAGTTCAAACAGGAATGAATCCATGCTGTTTCATTTTACATTACCAGTAATACCTGATGGATTTCTATGATTTTGAATAACAAGTGTCTTAGCTGTGTTTATGATTGGGGGTAGTTTTCCTCCATGAAGTGCAATTTGAAGTGGCAAAATTTTGTTTCAGTATCAGTTTTGTGCTTTCCAATACTAAAATTTGTCTAACAAAAAAGTAGCCTTGTTGGCATTATAATTGTTCAGATGTTAACTGTGTGCCTACATTGAGGTATCAGGCTATTGATGGTATTCAATGATCCTCCTACTCACTTATTAATCTAAGATTCTATTATAAGCTATTTTTTGAACATCATCCACAGAGACACTTTTCCCTGAGTAAGAAGGCACAATATTGGTATTTGTTGATGGAGGGGGGGCTTTCATGACTAAATCCCCTGACATTCATTTGTACATGATCAGTTAGTTGGGAAGCATGACAACAATTGGATCTCCAAAACTGTTAGGTGCTTTGAAATATATGGGAACATCCTTATACTAGAATTATAATTATATATGTAGATACTATGATTATACACCAATGGAGGTAGGAGCAGTTGTGTTCCCCCACTGTTACTGCATAAGCAGCGAACTTGAGGTCAGAGTCCCTGAAGTTTTTATGCAGCAGATCCTCTAGCCAGTTTCAGGATGAATGAAAATTGTAGGATCTCCACAGAGGGGGGAATGATGTATCATTGATCTTCCCAACACTAGAAGACAGTTTACTCTAAGAAAGAGTTGATATACAGGAAACCACTGGCCTGCAATGAAGGAATCCCTATCTTGTACCAGCTCTTTTCTCTAGGTTAAGGTTCTTATGCTGATGAGGGAGGTAGTAGTGAGGAGGAGGTTGTGGAAGGGTAGTCAAACATTTGCATTCAAATGGAAAGCAATTCTATTCCAGGAAACATGAAGGTGCAGGGTTCAATCTCAGTGTTTTCCTATCCCATTCCATTCTCCCCAGAAAGGCCAATGAGTTGAACTTCAAATAACCAGTAGATTCTCATAGGTGCTTCTACTTCCCAAGAAATCCCACCAGTCCACCAGACTCAGATTCAAATTGACACAACAATGTCAAGCCAGTGTGGATAACTGCTACCAGATGGGGTTAAACTATAGTCAGATTTGGCTCCTACACCCCTCGGAGTTGGGCAGCAAAGGGCACAGGCTTCCTATGGTCATTACATTAAGCTGTAAATAATGCAACACTGCATATCATGTGATTGACTATTTGGTACCCTTCTTATCGTGTTATGGTGGGGGGGAGGTCGTACTACCAGAGCAGGCCTGCTTAGCCAACAACAACAACAAAAAACCCTTAGTGGCCTTTCTCCTCTAGAGCAGAGAAAGAACTTAAAGTCTCCTCAGTACTCTTTAAACTTCAATAAACAAAGATGGTGAGAGGAAACATATGGAAGTAAGCAATATGGTTCCAAACTAGAAGACCTAAAGTCTGTGGTGAGCCAGCTAGAAATACTGTGAAATACAACACAACTTTTACAAGACCAGATGAGTAGCAGAATGGTAATGTGTAGGAATAACTGAGAGGTTCCTTATTGAACAGGAATTTGGATGGACTCAAGGATTTTAGTGGAAATGAACCAAAGAGAAAGTGAAAACATTTTAGATAAACTAAGGCAGGGCCATGGTTTCAGTTTGTTTCTTCATTAGGCTTTTAAAAATTCTGGCCTTGGTTTATCATTAGGCTACAATGAATATTTGGATGTACAGAAATTTCTTTGGGACAGAATAGTTAGATGCCCTTTCCATTTTTTTTTTTTTTGTTCTCCACTGCAGGTAGTTCTCAAGAAGAAACTTTTTAGAAATAATAGATGTTCAGAAATGATTTTCCAGTCTTTGCTTCACTACATTCTTTTTGCTTCCCAGTACATCCTTTCCTCCTAAAAACAGGTTCACTAAGCACACACAGCCAGGAAAAGGCAATCTAATATGACTCAATAGAACAACTGAGGACAAGGATATTGGCCTGTTTAAACAAGTGAACTGAAATAAGATGTATGTTCATATTTGTTTGGAAAGAACCAAACCAAAGGAAGCTTTGCAAACACCAACCTAGTTCCTGAATTTTGATTTGCACTATGACTCTACTTCAATGACTGCAGTTGGAAATTTGAAAATAAAAACTCAGTGACAATGACAAAGTCAAAATGCTTTTATTTATACTGAAGTTAGCAAGTACATTTTTAACAAAGAAGGTGTACTTCAACTTAATATATGATAGAACCATACATGTTTCTAATCTCTAACACACTACTGCATTTTTCCCCTTAAAATGCAAAAAGCCAAGCTGAATTGAGCATAGAAAAGCATCAAATATGGTCAGGTTACTTTACCCATTAGTACTTAGCTCATATTCTTAAACTGATCAATTGAATGCAAGGACAAAGTTACATCATTGCATTTAAACTGTACACATGTTTATTTTTTAAAAATGTAATATAGATTGAATAAATGCTTCGGTAAACAAAACTTTGCTATAAACACAATTGAAATAACTCCATGTTGAATAGTTTCAGAGATAAACTGGAATCAGAAGCATCTTCATTTATGTAAAGCCAGCGAGGACTTTTCATGCTGAATAAAACTGTTATGCCATTGCTAAACAGTAATAGCTGCCTCCTTAAAAAAACAAGTTAGTTCTTCTGAGAAATAATTCTCATATGTGCTTAAAAATACTGAACTTCTATTTTCAGGAATCCAAATAATCTGATGTAAGAGACTTGATTTAGTATCGGTAAAATTTAAAATTTCTTAACATTTCTATAGGTAAAGTGTCAGTTTTTAAAGATCTTTCAAGTTTTTTGCTATAGTGTCTCCACTTCCCACAGCACTGAAGACCTTGAAGACTGATAAGACTAATTTCATAAACCGTGATGTTTATAGTAATCCACATTAATTTTGCTTTTTGTACATAATGGTATGTTTGAGATCCCTATGGTTTACCACAACAAGGAAGAAGGAGTGTATGGTTATCATCTAAGGTAATGATAGCATTGTACATTTATAACTTCCCCTCCTCAGCTTAACCCTGAAACTGTGTATACTGCATGAAGGCAGACTAATTATGAGTATCAATTTAACCACGTGTTTGGTCAAACCAGTATCTACTTAAATGTTGACAATCATAAGAATCCATACCATCCATATTTGTTTCTGTGGATAAAAATTATACTTGGAAACAATTTTCAAACAGCAATTCTACCTCTTTTTGTGTAACCTTGCTCTCTTCCATAGCCATGGCTTATGGGCTGAGTCTCTATCCAGCTACCTCGTAACAATTCACCTTTTGTCACAAAAGAAGAATCAGAAAAGAAAGTATGGATGTACAAATCCATCACCCATGCTTAAGAAACATCTAATGTACAAATCTATCACCCATGCTTAAGAAACACCTAAAGTCTGTGTTTGTGAGTCAAATGTATCAACTTCACACATAAAAGAGAGTACATTATCATTGTTGGACTGATATTTCTAGTCTAAAATATTAATTCAGTCTAGTCAAAGTTTAGCATTGCCAGGAGGAAAATATACACTTTTTATGCCTTGTGTATAAAATATTTAAAATATTTATTCTTTCTCTATAGAGGTATTGTGGTGAGTCGCTGGAATTTTCTGGATAATACCTCAGAACCAAAAATAAAGGTATGATAAGGTAAGAGAATAATAAAAGTCTGTGTTAGATGATCTAGAGGGCAAAACTTCATTAAACAGCAACCAGATATTTTGCCAAAGAGTCTGTGGAATTCACCTGTTTTTCCTATGACCAGAAGAAAAATAGGTTGAATTTGGGGGAATTGTTAAGTAGTCTGTCAGCCTGGAGAATTGCTTAGATAGCTTTGTGGCATCTGAGCACAGATATTTGATAAAATTCACCAGATACCTGCTCAATTTTCCATTCTACCTCATCTTCTGTACACACAGCTTAAAGGTCAAAGGAAAGCTCTTCAGCCTCAAGTGGAAAACGGTCATTTTATCAGGATTGAATTTTATACAATGTAGCTAAAGCTTAAATCATGCAATATAAATTGTGAACATTACAAACATGAAAGCAATGGCAAAACAAAATAATATTTTATAGAAAAGGTCCATAAACCCAGCAACAAATGGTAAAAAGCAATCACCATTTACCCTTTAGAAAAATGGTTTCTTAAAAACCTCTTTTCTTTATTATGTTTAATTACTGCCTTTATAAAAACAGATAAACATATCTGCCCACAACCTTCATTAAAAGTGCTGGTTTACAAGGCCTATCAGGAACTATTTCCACAGCAGCTCAAATCCAAAGAAAAACTAGGCTAACAAGAAGAAGACAGTATTAATATGAATCAATGTTTCTACCCAGAATACAATAAATTAAGATTTCATAGTAGTAAAATTTTTCTCCTAATTTGGAGGAGAGTATCAAAATAGATTCTTGTGCAGCATGCTGTATAATGATGACACAGATTCTGTTATTGTTTTACATATACCAATACTGAGTGATCATCAGGAAAAAGCCAAAATTGACCTGCTAACTGACACTGATCCTTGGAACAATCTCAAAGTTTGCCACATTTCGATTTCAAAATACACTTTAGCTATAATGAGTGATTTATCATTTAGTAGTAGCTGTCAAAGTAAACTCCTAGATAAAAGAAAACATCTGGAACCATAAATAGAGGAGAGCAAAAGCTGAATTTCAATCCAAACCCAGCATGCTCACTTCATTAGGAACAGGAAACAGCTAATTAGTAATTAAATGTTTCATGTTTTTAACAGGATTTGTACTTAGCTTCCAAAAGAAATGCTATAATATGCACCCTAGATATAAATAAGATTAAAGATCAGGAAAAGCAACCAACAAAACCTCTCTAGAGGAATGTTATGGAGATTGGAAATTTATAAGGAGTGATACACAATGACATTTGGGAAGAGCTGACACAGTTTATTCCATTAAGATTTACCAGATAAGTAAAAGGGTGAATGTGATATACACAAATGTGACCATTAAAAAATTGGCCCATATAGTCCTTCCCTTAGTACAGCACTGCCTGACATGGACACGCACCATGGCACAAGAGTCTGAATATGAGCTTCTGCTGATCAGTTATGTTTAAAAGGCCACACCAAGTTGTTACAAACTCAGAAAGTGTGAGATTGGCCTTCTGTGTCATACATCTTAAACTTATGAAAGGAAAAAGCTAAAATCAGGTGTTACAAAAAAGGCAAATATGTGGGAAAGGACTAGAACAAAACATATGAGGATTTCTTATAGTTCAATCAGAATGAATTAAACATATCTATTTGTAAAAAGACACTAGTTTGTTTTTATGCTGTTTGACTATCAAATAATGAGACATTTCTGGATGTTATATTTTTAGTCATACCTTTTTGTTATTCAATTCAGATATTTGATATTAAAACAAGTTTTAAAAATTTTATTTGCCTCTGTCCATGACTTATTTCTGATCTTATTTCACTGAATTAGGTTAAAATAGCACACCTACTCTACACAAGTAGACCTTCTACAGTCTATCAAAAGCACAAGAAGCCAAATTCCTGTGTCTTAGAAGAAATTTTTTCGGAGTATGGAATGACTGAAATGTCACATTAATATTAATTAATGTAACATTTTAAAATGTGTAGAGTAGGTGGTCATTACAGCAGAAATTGCATGTACTTCCACAGGGAACTGATTATTGGAGAATGGATTAAAAACAGAATTGGCCTTTTACATAAGAGTGGTGCTTTTGTCACATCAGAATTTAATTCTAGGCAGTTGTAAAAATGACATAACAGATTAGATTTTGTTTGGTGTAAGGAGGGCATTATAGGATGAGACATTAAAAATTTTTGATCACTAGATGCCACTTAACACATTGGAATACTGCTTTATTAGATTCTTAAGAGGCATGAACGTAATGATGACAGGTATTGCCACCATAATGATGACAGGTCTTTAGTCATGTCTCCATTAAGTAAATGGTTAAAAATATTTGAGGGAATTTCCTGGACAATTCAGACAAATGACCCATTTGGTTCTAATTACTGGAACATCTTAGGCATCTGGTCATATCTAGATCAGGAGGTGAACAACGGAAAATAATGATGTTACCGATCCATCATGTCTGCCTTTTTCCTTTCTTATGTCTATACATTTTTCAGTCTGGTTAGTTGTTGATTACTTAATAAAGAGGAAGCAGGATTGGAGATAGGAGGAGAGTAGAAAAGAATAAAAGGGGTATTATTAGTAGCTTGGCTATATTTTTTACTATTGCCTTCTTTACAAATAATGAATGTGCTAGTAGAGATTAAATGACTTGCTTTACATTAACAGATCAAAGGAAGAACTAGGTATGGTAAAATCTACAAACTAGATCTGTCTATATTCCCTTGGAGAACACTACAGGTAACGTGCTTTTTGTTTGTTTGTTTCTTTTTTTTTTTTTTTTTTTTTTTTCAGAAAAGTGAGCTCCAAAGCAGTGATAACAAATATTGGTCATTTGCACAAGTGCGTTATCTCCTCACATACTTCCTATTAAATCCCAGGTCAGGCAAATATAAAGCTATTTCATAGTAATGACAGCTTAAGTGGGTTTACATTTAAATTTCTGTCACACCATTTAGAAATAGCATTTTCTCTGTCTTAAAAATTCTAGCACCTACTTACCCCACTAGGATGCTGTGTGGATTACTGTGATAACGTTTATGAAGCACTATGAGCTCCATGGAAGAAAGGGGTTATAGAAGTGTAAAGTATCATGTTCTATCATCATTATGATTATTCCTTAAAAACTTGTGAGGCCCATTCTCTAGCACATTTTTCCTGTACGTGCAAGGTTCTATTTATCAGTAATGAACAAATAGTAATTGAAGGTTCCATATTTTAAGAATTTGAGTATTAATTCTAAAGAATTACAGCACTGGATAAGCAGGTAACTTTTACAGCACTCTATTCGTGCTTATGATCAGTTGGAGTTCCGTCATCAGTGTTCAGGCTGCACAGAAAAAACAATAAGACCTGGTCAAAATTTCATTACAACAAAGAAAACCTAAAATCTATTCAATGAACTTCACTGAAAACCACAAACTGGCTTTACAGTATTTTTTTTTGTGCTATATATGTTCAAGAATTTAATAAATCTCTGTGCAATAAATCTATTATTTTATTAGGCTTATCCCTTAAACATATATTCATTCATGTGAGTTTCATTCTATTAAAAACAAAATTACACAAAGGTCAGCAAAACTGTAGATTTACAGTAGTGTAAAGTTTAATCGTATTCTCTACAGGTGATATTGACAATATAAAAATAGTATAAATTATATTTCCTAACTCTAAAATATCCTTATGAGCCCCTTGTGCATGTGCTACATCTTTACAACCTGCAGTGAAATGAATTACTAGCTTAATAAGCAAGGCATTTAGAAAGGTTTTCCCCCCTTTATAATATAAAATGTGAATATAGATCCACACCATTTTCTCTGTGCCAAAATCTTTACTAATAATTGCAATTTCATGAGATTTCCTTCCCTGACAGAATGGTTATTTATAAGTAACTTCTCATTGTGTATTTATTTAATTTTTTTTATTTGAGTATAGTTGGCACATAATGTTACAGTAGCTTCAGGTGTAAAACATAGTGATTCAACATCTTTATATATTGTGCTATGCTCACCACAAGTGTAGCTACCATCTGTCACCATACAAGGCTATTACACTATCATTGACTGTATTCTCTATTCTGTGCCTTTTATTCTTGTGACTCATTCATTCCATAACTGGAAGCCTACATTTTCAGGAAGCAAAGATGAAAGCCAAGAAATGAGTCTATTATGTTTTTGAATATTGAATTTATGCTTAGAGAAGAAATATTTTTCTTACCCAGGGTTCATGTTTTCTTCCAAGTGTTTCCTTACCACTTAGTCACTCATATAAACAATGGGATTAAGGAGTGAACTTGTGATGAACACCAGGTGTTGTATGTAATTGTTGAATCACTAAATTGTATACCTGAAACTAATATTATACAGTGTATTATTAACTAACTGGAATTTAAATAAAAACTTAAAAAAAACATGGGATTTTCTTAAGAACTGATAGGCTTCATCATAGGCATACTTTGGGCTATGAAACATTTATTTTGGGGTAGTTACCTTATTTTTTTTTCTTTTTTTTAGTTTATTTATTTTGAGAAAGAGAGAGTGCACACGGGCATGAGTGAGGGAGGGGCAGGGACAGAGAGGGAGAGACAGAATCCTCAACAGGCTCTGTGTTGTCAGCACAGAGCCTGACATAGGGCTCAATCTCATGAACCGTGAGATCATGACATGAGCGAAGATCAAGAGTTGGCTGCTTAACCGACTGAACCACCCAGGTGCCCCTGTGGTAGCTACATTATTCATGAATTAATGGCAATGTTTTATAAATGATTTCTCCAACTAAGTATTTAGTTTCATGTTTTATTTAAGTTGTTTAATTAATGGGCACTATATTATTTGGCACTAAAAAAGGTCACATCTGAAAGGCCATGTTTTCCAAACCTGAATACGAGAGAGATAAAACACTGTGCTGGTTAATGTTCCACTTCAGTCTTAGGTTCAACCCAAATTAAATATTCAATTAATTGTATGAGATCTACTTAAATTGTGGAAATTTGTTCAGAATGTGGCATTCCCAAATCAAATAAGTGATAATAGTTTAGGTTCCAGTTTGTCATTAGTACAGTAGTAAAAATACAGAGCTATTGGGGCGCCTGGGTGGCACAGTCGGCTAAGCGTCTGACTTCAGCCAGGTCACGATCTCGCGGTCCGTGAGTTCGAGCCCCGCGTCGGGCTCTGGGCTGATGGCTCAGAGCCTGGAGCCTGTTTCCGATTCTGTGTCTCCCTCTCTCTCTGCCCCTCCCCCGTTCATGCTCTGTCTCTCTCTGTCCCAAAAATAAATAAATGTTGAAAAAAAAATTAAAAAAAAATACAGAGCTACTAATCTGAAAGTAGGGAAAGTACACTAATGTAAGACATGGGAAGATAATAAAATAGTACAACATTTTATTACTTTTTGTCTAGAGAAAGCACTGCTTTAGAGTCATCTTTAGCAGTATCTGGTGTTGATTTTATAATGTGGTATTTTAAAAAATGGAAGTTTCTTGAAAATAGTAACCACTTGGCTTTATTAGCCCCCCCCCCAAATTTCTGATATATGCTTTAATCAAAACAAAGATCAGTATAGGCTGTCTTTTCTTACGCACAGTGGAATATCAACCTCTCTTGCTCACTTTTAACTCACTTTGTTTTTTTAATTAATTCTTTAATATACCTTTTTCCCCTTTATTTAATTTCTAGTCCTTGTAAGACCAACCTTAAAAGGTGATTTATTTCATTCATTCAAATATTAACTCATTTATTCATTTTTTTATTAAGCACCTGCTACATAAGGCACAGTACTTGGTGTTCAATATATGGTTATTCTAATATGAGGATAAATTATAAAAATATATTTGCCATAACTATATACTGAAGAGAATGTTTTAAAGCAAGTTTTACACATCAGCTTTATGCCGAATATTTCCCTCTTACTAAAATCTACACATGGAAACACAAATAATAACTTCATATATATTTTATAGGGCATAGTAATAATGATATCTTGTATTTGTCATACTTTCTGACAAGTATGGATCTAACTTTCTGATGAGGATGATTAGGCAAATATAATTAATATTTTACTAAAATTAAGGCAGAGAGAGGTTGAATGACTCTTCAAGGTTAGTAACCGAGTTAGAGAGTAAATAATTCTGACTACTAGACTAGTGCTCTTCCTACTACTTCATTGTGTCTCCCACAGACCAGTTATAAAATGTCAATAAAATCACATGTGTCCAGTACACAGACCTGCAACTGTTGGGCCACACTAAGATCTAGATGTACTTAAATTCTACTTTCCTGCAGAGAAGAGAAACAAAAAGAAAAAACAATAAATAAAAACTAGTATCTATGGAACATTGATTGTTAGGAAACATACTAAGTCATTCTAAGCACTTGTTTCACATGTGGAATTCCAGATTCTTTCACTACTTATTATAGATAATTCCATGATGAAAAGTGGTAAGTTGTTTATGTTTCTATGTCATTCCTCTAAAAATCTAAAATTAATTATATCACCCACCTTTCATAAGTAAATAAGGTATAAAATGTGTTGTAAAGGTCAAATTTGTTTGAGTTTTGTTTACGATGCATATTGCAGATATTTTAACGTAATACTTAAAAGTACAATTAAGGGGCACCTGGATGGCTCAGTCGGTTAAGCACCCAAGTCTTGATTTCAGCTCAGGTCATGATCTCATAGTTGGGAGATCGGTTCTTTCTCTCCCTCTATCCCTTCCCCCTGCTCATGCTCTCTCTAAAAATAAGAAAAGTAAGAGTACAATTAAGTTCTTCTTGTATAACTTTTAAGTATTCCTTTTGTATGTTAAACTAATAGAAAAACACTAGAAATCCCTCATTTCAAAGGAATTAAAATGTGCACTCAAAATATGGAGGAAAATGAAAATGAAAGTAATGGGAAGACATTGTTTACTTGAACAACATTAAAAATGACCACATCCAACATTTCCCATAGAGGGTTGAAATACAGTTAGCAGGAGATTGTAAGATTTGAGTTGCAGGTTTTGCCTCACTCATTTTAAATGGTTACTCACCAATGCTGAGATCAACATGATATCCATTTGTATTTTTTAAAATTTATTTGTTGAGAGAGACAGACAGACAGACAGACAGAGAGAGAGAGAGAGAAAGCAGGGGAGGTACACAGAATTCCATGCATACTCTGTGCTGTCAGCACAGAGCCTGATGAGGGGCTCGATTCTACCAACCGTGAGATCATGACCTGTGCCAAGATCATGACCTGAGCTGAGGTCAAGAGTGTGATGCTTAACTGACTGAGCCACCCAGCAGCCCCCATTTGTAACTTTTTTAAAGAAAATAAGAGGACTTAAACATTTATGGTGCAATAGGGAAATAGTGAAGGAATGCTTTAAAAATGCTGTTTTGGGGTGCCTGGGTGGCTCAGTTGGTTAAGTGGCCGACTTCGGCTCAGGTCATGATCTCGCGGTCCATGAGTTCGAGCCCCGCGTCAGGCTCTGTGCAGATAGCTCAGAGCCTGGAGCCTGTTTTGGATTCTGTGTCTCCCTCTCTCTGACCCTCCCCCGTTCATGCTCTGTCTCTCTCTGTCTCAAAAATAAATAAACATTTTAAAAAATTTAAAAAAATGCTGTTTTCTTAAAAGAGAAATTGGTGAAAATGTTGTCCAAATACCTATTTGCATTATTGAGTTAAAGTAGATTCCAGTTTCAGTATGCAGAATATTACTAATGTTAATTTTCAAACATTAAACAAGTGAATTATAAACTGTGGGGGTCATCAAATTAGGGGACTCCAAGGAGGTCTGTATAACATTCTAAAGAATGTTTCTCTTTGAAGTCACTTTAATTTCAAAAGTTGATTGTTATATGGCTATTATAAATGAGAAAGCAGTTCCCTATGGTGAACAAATAAAACTTTATGCTAATGGCCCATGGTAAAGAATCTGGCCTAAAGTCACATAATAGAGGACCTGCTAGGGTCTTGTTCTGATAGGATGATGTAAGTTTTGCCACAAATTGAAAATTTTCTATTTCTACTTCAGCTTCCGTATACAGTTACAAATAGAAAAGGGAGCTATATGGTATTTGTGTAATTTTTATAAGTACTACCTCAATCTCTGCAGTTTTAAGGTAGAAGTGATTATTTAATTATAGTTGGTTTTAGACTATTTTGGTTAAGTAACTACAAATGAGAGAAGCCTTCTTCCATCTAGATCCTGCTGCATTGTTTTGCATAGGATAATATTACAGTTAAGATATATATCCTAGTTAGCTGACTATGAGAGATTTTTACAGTATAGGCTGAAAGTGATAATATCAATTTGAATTGATAATGAAAATAATGAGTGAGAGAGTTAAGATTGCTGTGTTTTAGAACCCATTATCAATAGAAAGCTAATTAGCTTTTCCTAGGCTATTTCCCTACTTATAAAATGAGGTTAATCATACCTTTATTATTTATCACACAAGGATAATCCTGGTAGAGAATGTGTGTGTTAAAAATGTCACAAAGACAAAATCCTCTTTCTGATGGAATTGTTACTAAGCCTAGGCTTGCCACATTTTGAACAATGGAACAGATAAACTTTGCCAAGTCTAAATAAAACCCAAAGTTTTCAAAGGGAAGGGAGACGAGGGAACTGGGAAGGGAAACATCTTGAATGTATATATTATTTGAATTCCTGGATCCAGCCATACCTGAATCTATCCCTGGAAGTTTCAGTTAAGTCACCTAATAAGTTGTTTTCTTAAATTAAGCCCTCCCCCACTCGATCCCCAAAAAAGAAAAGAATGGCACAAAGTTCACCAGGCTATACAAATACTAGATCTTACCTTTCTTTTTTTCACTATTCCATTTTTAGGGTTATCAAATAAGCATGTTGGCATAGAACCACCATACATTTATGTGGCTGCAACATAATTCTGCTTTTTTTTTCATTTTATTCTACTTTTCAAAAAAGTGGTGTAACAACAATGACATATTAATACAGGCTTGTATGAAAATTCTATGTATGTTTTTAATTAAAACACAAATGTGAAACTGAGGAACATTCAGAGAAAGGTTTTCCCTTGGAATTTTCCACAGGTGTATCTGGGTTTGGGGTGGGATGGAATGAAATTTTTTTACCTTATTTATTTATTTTTGAGAGAGAGAGAGAGAGAGAGAGAGAGAGAACAAGTGGGGGAGGGGCAGAGAGAGAGAGGAAGACAGAGAATCCCAAGCAGGCTCCACACTGTCAGCACAGAACACCATGCAGGGCTCGAACTAATGAAACCATGAGATCAGGACCTGAACTGAAATCAAGAGTCAGCCACTTAACCGACTGAGCCACCCAGGACCACCCCGCCCCCCCCCAGATGGATTGAATTTTATGCTTAAAAATGTATTGCATAAGTACAGAGGATGGAGCATAAACTAGTTAGGTAGTTATCAGAATTTAGTTAACCCTTCCTAGATTATAGGCAGAAAGACCTGCTGATTGATGAATTAGTTCTATAGACTTCCAAAATGCTGAGTAGCAGAGCAACCTTTTTTACCTTGCAACTCCCACTATCTTGTTATCATTACAACTACAATTTCATGTATTGTGTGAGATTAACTGGAATTTTTAGTCTTAGATCTGTAGATGAGATTTTGTTATCATCATCATTAGTGTGGCATCCGTTCAGTCATTGCAAATATTCTGACAACAATGCAATAGTAGGTGGTGCAAGCCATCCCTTGACATCCAAGCCCTAAATTATCAAGTAATGTAAGGTCTTTACATCCTCCTAAGAAAGAACTAAAATGATAATGTGTGTTATCTGACAGGTATTTCATAGAAAAACGTATAATATGGACTGGGATGTACTACTAATCAAGATAAAAAATCCGGTGAAGGATGAAGGAAATGAGAGAGAAATAAATACCTGCTGCTTTAGAGAAAGTTACTCAAACCTTCTCTGTGGGGTGTGTGCTAATTTTTTTCACTCTATATTGGCAGTTGTAGTAATGTTTCTCTGAGTAGTAAAAAGGCTCTTACTCTCAAATGAAGCATTTAAGAGGAAAGAAGACTCACCACAATCTTTCAAATCTCTGACACTCTAGACACTTTACAAAAGAACATTTCCACTTTAAAATGGGAATATTAAAGTGCCTATGTATACCTTCCAACATAGTACAAGACATAAAAGGGGAGGACAATTAATGATTGATGAGGATAGGGCAGGAAGTAGTCTATGGAACCCCAAGAGAAAGATGTAGAGCACAATGTGGTGGGAGTTAGTAGAAAAGCCTATAGAGAAATTCTACCTTCTCTCCCTTTAGTTTTTCTTGTCATATAATATACATGACAAGTAATATATTTGATTTATCTTTTCCAGTCTCCTTACTTGCTCCTATCATCACTTTCTGTGCTATTATACAAAATTCTGAAATGACAATCTTAGCCCAAGTGTAATTGTTTTCAGTAAATATTGGCATTCTATCTTAAGCTCATTGGAGAAATGTTATTCTAGGTTACCAAATGAGCAGCAAAGAGAGAATATAAGGAAGTTTCAAAGGTCAAGGAAGGCCAGACATTGCTCAAATGGATTTTGAGAGAGTAGATGAGAATATACATATTCATATGTATTTCATAGTATAAGTATATATTCAAATTTTTACATTATAAATATATATTAAATTACACTGTAAGATATAATAAGGGTATTTTTAGCAAAGAAGTGTTAAAATTGTGTCTGCTGCTTTTAGAGTCAAATAACACTTCAGTTACCTTGCTTTTAATTCTTCAGCGGCATCTTCACCAAGAGCTGTATGGATGAGATCATGCATTTTGTATTTTACAATGGTTAGTGTATATTCTCTGACTAAGCTTTCACATTTTTTGAACAAAAATGGTTCAGTAGGGAAAAATTTTTAGTACATTTATTTTTTGCATCAAATTTGGGTTTACTTTTTACATGTAGGTTGCACTTAATATCTACTTCTGGTGTGTCAAACATGTAGGCAAAAAAAGCAAATGTAAAAATTATTCACAGAGATTAATATTCCTCTTGGAAAAGCAGTTGCTAGTTTGTTTTCTTTCCCCAAAACAAATACAATGACAGAAACAGAAGTAATGTGTCACTGTGCTCTTGCACTTTACGATGCTATCTCCCTTGAACTTTTTTTATGATTTTCTTTTATTACTAGAAAGTCAGTTCATTAAGTCTGTTATGTTTTTTTCTAAAACTTAAGAGCTTCATATCCTGGATTTGCTTTATCTGTTATTATTAAGATGATGGTGTCAATTCTCAAAAATTCAAGAAACATGCACTGTCAACTGCACCAGTAGCCCCTAACAATGAAATACAGTCATACAAAAGTTAACTAAGGTATAAACATGCAAAAGGGGAAGTCTCCCTGTGATCATAAAATGCTATTATTTTTTGTTCAGCAGTTCATATTACTGCTGTTCATGCTAATTAATTAAAGGAGCTGTTGCTATAATGTGCAAATATGGAATCTGAGAAACTGAGAGGGCTTTTAGGTCTCCAAGTGAAGATAAGTCAATCTGGGTGCGGGTAATCAAATGTAATGAAATCACTTGTCAGTGCTAAGATTGAAAAAACTATGAAGTTTGACTAGGGAGTAAAATGATTATATAACTAGATTTCCAATAGGTTAATAACTAAATGGCACAACACAGGAAAGAGAAAATATTACTTTGTTAGTTAATGGTACTGCTGTTCAGTCTTAGTTTTTATCAGTGCATTTGTAGTTGTGCTACTTTGTTTTTATCAGCAAAAATGCACTACACAAACGGTACTTGAATGTCATTTGCAAAAATCATTGATCTGAAGGTGCATTTAATGATACCCGTATGTTTATTTTATGTGAAACAGAGATTGGTTGATAAGATGGTTAATGTACTGTCTTATAAGCCCTCAACTGAGTTATGGGAATCTGGGTGGGAGAATGTTAGTTTATATGTTCCACCGAATCCTTCACCTCCAGCAATAGTGGACAGAGCCATCAGAATGAGTATGTATTCATTGTTTGATCACCTTAAAATATTCAGAAGAAGCTGCTGTAATAGACTGCTAAAATAAGGTATACAGAAATCCTTATATCAGAAGGTGGTTTATGCATAGATACCTTGTCTGTCAACCAACATTCAAGGCATAAAAGACATGAAATAACTAAGCTAAAGAGATTTAGAATACATATAAGAAACTTACTGTAAAGTATCTTTGTACTAAATTTTATGTGAAAATTATCATAAAACTGTATAAGACTGTATAACTTTTAAAGATGACCAACTAACATTCTTCCAACTCCTCTTTAAACTCTCTTGAGGATCTATCCCTTTGGAACTAGTTCAATTTCAAGTGAGAGCACTAGGTGATTGATATATTTCTATCCAGCAGAGCTATTGACAATGGAAAGAGAAAAGACTTCACTGATGTTGGTATTCTTTGCTGTGATAAAGATGAGTTTTGGAAATGGAATTTGATTGGCATGCATGAATTGACCCTCATAAGCAATATTAGGAAATAATCTTCCAAGGTAAAAAATGGGTAATTGAGAGAAATGGAAAGATGAAGTCAGTATCAAAGTAAGTCACAAAAGATAAAAACTATGACACACAAGAGCAAAACTATTAGAAAGAATGAAAAAATAATGGCTAAGTTTGTATTTTATGTTTTCCAGGTGTTACACATTTTCTGAAGTTCATATATACATATAAAAGTAATTTTTGAATTCTGAGCATTTTAAATAATAACTAATATTATCAGGATTTACAGGTAATTGTTTGAATTGACTGATTTTGTGAACTGCACCTTAAGATAGGTCTAATAATATTTTCAGGCATCTATTCCCCTGGCTAATATTTTTTTTGCTCAAAAATAAACTTATTTTAGATATTAAATCGTGATTCTACTGTCATATTAACATGAAGCATTCACTTTAGTTTTCCATAAATTGATGATGGGAACTTTATCATTTACAGTGCTTAAATGCTATGCTGAGATAAGAATGTGTACTTTTCCATTTTTATCACATTTATCAAGAATATTATATAATATAACCTAAATGGTTGACATTCAATAAGTGATTTCTAACACACCTTCCTTTGCCATATATTGACAATATTAACCAAAAATATTAGACAATTTGATCTGTAATTAGAAAAATATAATAAAAGTTAATTCCATTGCTTTAAAATAAATTCTATCTTTAACCCTTTTAAAGGTACACTAATTTACTCATGTTTATTCAGCAAAAAGTAGAACTTTTAAAAGTTTGCTCAATGAAAATAAATATTAAATGTTCTATCCCCTAATCACAAATTAATATGCAAATGCCATCCTTTGCAAACTTTGTTAAAGTAAAAAAAAATGAGCCAAATGGAAGGCTTTTGATTTATATTATCCAATTGACCTCCCATGAGTAAGATATCTGTTTTTTGTTGCATGGAAATGAAATAACTTTAGGATAGTTCAAAAGCTTGTATTAATTCAGAGCTTGGAAAGATGTTACTGTTGTAAATTAAAGGCATCATATACATTAAACAAACAGCAATTAATTGAAAATATAGGATTAAAAGATAATAAAGATAGAACCCTCTGATGGTATGTTTGGTTTACTCCCTCCAGTTCCAAAACTGACCTTAGATGCCACTCAAAGAGGGGGGGCACAATCAAGCTCAATGTTCCCTAAAGACTGGGTTTATACTGATTAAGAAGGCATCAGATGCTTCAGGCTTATTAAACCCTACCTTGGCCCTGATATGTGGGAGCAACCTCAGCTAATGGTAGCTTACAACTAGTGGGGTTTTCTTCATAAATTTAACTGTGGCAAATTGGACAAACACTGAATCCAATCCAAATTGGCTTTGGTCACATAGACACAGCCTTTAAGTTAAAGGAAGAAAGCAGGCAAACAAAAGAGGGATAAGAAACAGCAAAAGTTTCACTGAATGAAATAAACATTCATGCTTTCACAATTAGCAAACTTAAGGTATTTATTAGGTCTACCCAACTGCAGCAGAATCAGGGATTACCAGAAGATCCATGAGCTCTGACATTCTTTATTTTGTAAAAATGATGGGCAACTCTACATGAATGAAGGTTTCTAAATTTCCTGAAGCTGCCAGATAAATGGTGACCCTCAAATGGATTTGTCAGTCACATCCAGTTTGTTGCCTTCTTGTAGATCTATTCGTTACACAGTGAAAAGGCAGTGATTAGTCAAACCTCTAGCAAGCAACATATCCATGGTTGTCTTCCTTTCTGAAGTTAAGAAATAATTTTCTCATGGAGATGCCTTTTCTTTTTTATTTGAGTGAGAAATTTCTTCATATTAAACATGAAAGTAAATGTAATCTACATCCAAAGGGCTAGAAAACTCCATTAGAATCATACTGGAAAAACTCCAGTGGTTAAATTCGGTTTTTATTTTTAGATAATTTTGCACTCCAGT
The DNA here is from genome assembly GCF_007474595.2 of Lynx canadensis. Taxonomy (NCBI): domain Eukaryota; kingdom Metazoa; phylum Chordata; class Mammalia; order Carnivora; family Felidae; genus Lynx; species Lynx canadensis. Next base: position 70,315,234 of record NC_044321.2, on the reverse strand, counting down.
GAAAATCTATATTGACTTGTTTTATATATTTTCTTACTACTAAGTATTTAAAAATTTTTAAAGGATCTAAGCATTTATTGGAATCCTGAAAATAATGAGTAACAAGTTGTAGTCTTATTTCCATATTTAGACAGTTTCTAGTTATCTAAATTTAGCATCAGAATTTAAAGATTGATAAAAAATGTTGTCTAGAATACTTTAAAAATATTGATAGTTTATTATTTTTCTACTTGTGGTTTTTACAAACAGTAGTGATATTTTTAAAGTATACTATTGTACACTTCAGAAAGGTAAATTATATTCACATTTATGCATTTTTAGAATATGCCTAACACATAAATATACACCCTTTTAACAGCTAAACATACAAGAAATTTGCTCACATTGTATATGTAAAATTATTAGTCCCTATATATAATCTCAAAAAACACATGAATACTTCTGCCTCTGCCATAAAGTAAGAATTAAACTTATTTCTTTTATTTATATGAAGAATATCAATATAGGAACTCATGCCCACTTCATATCAGGCAGTTATAGAGAGAAGTATGCTGTTTACTGTACCTTGAATAGAGGTACTATCATGAGAAGTCCCATTTTTTTCTATTTCAATATCTGGAATTCCAGTATCTGAAAGAAGTGACATTTAAGATTAAGGCACAATTCTATTTTTTCTGATTCCATTTAAAGTGAAACCAGTACTTTGGTCCTATAGATAACACAAGACCTTGGAACGCATTTTTGTTTTTGTTTTTGTATGTCTATTTCTTTGTAGTGGTAAAAGGGAGGATTATAAACTGTAGCAGAATTCTACAATTTGGCATATATTTTAAAATATATAGTAAATACTTTTTTATTTCATTCTCTAGAGATAATTCTCGTGAAAATAATCTGTCCATAAAAATCCCCTCAGACTATCAAGTAACATGCCATGGCTGTGGAATAAGATTGCATAAGTGGAAGTGCCCCTTCCTTATGGTATATTTTTCATTTGTGAAATGCTGTAGATAATAAGATTATTTCTATGTTAAGTGTACTGAACACCAAAACACAAATTGTGGTTTGTGGTCTTTATGCAGTACTGGCTATAAGGGCAAAGGGACACATGAATTGTTTTTGAAAAAATTCAAGCAAGAGAAAAAAGAGTTAGGTTTTTATTTTTAATTTTAAATATGAGATGTGATTATCTAAAAGTTATCCATATCCATGAAGTATAGCATTATATGAGCATTTGTGTATATATACATTTTCCTGGACACCCTTGTGTAATGTGATAACAGATGCCAGCGTATCACCCAATGCCATCAAAGATTAATGTGAGAAGAAAATGATTTGAATACAAGGTACCCATCATGCTGTAGAAACAGCTGTTTTTCCTTTATACTTTTACTTTATACTATACAGCTTTATAGAAAAGCTAAACCTAAATGGAGTTTACTTATGGGTGGATCTTAAATATGTAAAAAAAAATGTCAAACCATTTCAGAATGACAAGTTCAGGGCCTCAAATAATAATAATGAGTACACAGAACATATGTCCCATTGCTATTCAAGAAATGTTCCTTTTAAAATCTTTGATAAGCAAGGATGCTGGCTCCCACTAAGATGCCCATTGTGTGAGATATTATTTACTCTTTCTTTACTGTGTCTCAATGAGACATGGTTAGCATGAGCTAAAATAATCTAGCACTATATTTGTACTGATTGTGAGCACAATGATCCAAGACAGTCACAGTAAAAAGGGAATTGAACTTTTGGAAAGAAAGAATATGACTGACGTTTGTACAAAATTCTTTATTCATTTTTAGTATAGGACCCTGAAGCACTCTTTTAGTTTTGTGTGTGTGTGTGTTATACATGTGAATAGAGCATGTATACATGTATGTATAAAATTCTTAGGCTTATACTTGTTACACACATTTATCAGTTAATATACACCTATGTATTTAACATATCAGTTAAACATACAAGCTGTCAATGAGCTATGAAAGAAGAACCTGAATATTCCATGAGATGAAATGATGTTGTGGGATTTAATAATTGAAAATGTAATAAAAAATTTGGAATTAAGAGATTTCATGACAGAAGCTTCTCTTCTCACAGAATTTCCAGGATGTACTTAGAGCATTCTTTTTCAACCAGGTCCTCCTTAAACCCTCAACACTGATGCAATCTACATTCAAGAAATCAGGATCCTATAATTCATTAAAATAGAGTACACCAAACATCAGCATATTTTAATATGAATGGACCTAAAACACTTACATTTTTTTAATATGAAATTTATTGTCAAATTGGTTTGCACCAACACGTGCCCTCCTCAATGCCCATCACCCACCCTCCCCTCCCTCCCACCCCCCATCAACCCTCAGTTTATTTCCAGTTTTTAAGAGTGTCTTATGGTTTGGCTTTCTCCCTAACTTTTTTTTCCTTCCCCTCCCCCATGGTCTTTTGTTAAGTTTCTCAGGATCCACATAAGAGTAAAACACTTACATTTTATGTGCAAGGATGTTATCAATATTAGTGCTTCTACTGCAAAAGTCAGCAGGATTTCCTGTTATTCCTAGACTATTTGTATCTCTCAGCGTAGGGATTATTTTGACACATTTAATTAATAACCCAAAGCACTTAGCCTCAAATGGATTTTTTAATGATTCTTGAGCAAAGCCCCTTCCTTCCTTCCTTCCTTCCTTCCTTCCTTCCTTCCTTCCTCCCACCCTCCTTCCCTCCCTCCTTCCTTCCTTTCTTTTCCTTTTTCTTTTCCTTTCCTTTTTCTTTTCTTTTCTCTTTCTCTTCCTTCTTTACTTTCTTCCTTCTTTCCTTCCTTCTTCCTCTCTTTTTTAAATGAGACATTACCTTTCAACCTCCTCAAGTCACCATCACTAGTAGTGGCTTGCTTAAGTGCTTGTTCCACTTGTTCCCTGCGTTTTGATTCAAATTCCAAGGCTTCCTGCAGTTTTCTCTTGGCTTTTTTCTCCTTCTTCAGACGCTTTTGCATGGTAGCTAAAACATGAAAAGGTAAATTGTTTGCAAAACTTTGGTGAATAAAATAAAATACGTTGCCAATTTTGATGTATTATAAACCATAGATACAGATACAGAGAGAGATATTTACTGCATATGATTAGCTTCTTTGGACTCCAATTCTCATTAGACTCAACCAGAGTGTTCAATCATGTGATTTACTTATTTTTGCTTTCACTTTTCCAGTGTGTATGCTTTATAATACATATACATTTATATGGCAGTGGCACTGTCGGTAGAAAATCATTTTCTGGGGCGCCTGGGTGGCGCAGTCGGTTAAGCGTCCGACTTCAGCCAGGTCACGATCTCGCGGTCCGTGAGTTCGAGCCCCGCGTCGGGCTCTGGGCTGATGGCTCAGAGCCTGGAGCCTGTTTCCAATTCTGTGTCTCCCTCTCTCTCTGCCCCTCGCCCGTTCATGCTCTGTCTCTCTCTGTCCCAAAAATAAATAAACGTTGAAAAAAAAATTAAAAAAAAAAGAAAATCATTTTCTACTTTCACTAACTACATGCATTAAATGATAGTATTAAATATTTGATAATTTTTTAGATAGAATTATTGGGATCCTGCAATTATTGGTTCACAGCAGGGTTCTAAGCATACCAACCTTCACAGTCTTTCTGAATCAGTTTTTAAAAATTAAGATATTGACATTGTGGTGATAGAAAAACATTCAAGAAGCATTACACAAAATTAAAATTTTTATAACATTTAAGAAATGTTAAAAGTGCTCACATATAATTAAATATTTTTATTAAACTAATTATGATACTAATTTAAGTTTCAATTGTATTTATTTCACAGTTCATTGTCTTTCATATAAATGACCTCCAGCACCTTGAAGAGAATCAGTTACCCAGGTAAATTTATGTTCATGTGAGTCTAAAATTCATAAGTCTGAAGTAAAAACAAAATTGGAAAACTTGAAACAATGACGCTGAGGATGTATAGTTTCTGTTATTTTTGATGAAAGATTATTAAGTGAGGCTGAACATAAAAATAGTTTACCATTATAATTATAATAATTCATATAAAGTATTCAACCAATTATTCAAACCAGCAATCTAGATTTGTTCAAATTAACATATAACTTAATGTCCTTGATAACACAAATGTTAGCTTCCAGTAAAATTATTGGTTCAAAAATATGCTATATGTTGATTCCCTTGAAATTTATAATTACATATGGTATAAACAATGTTACAGTAATGAGAGATAGAAGCAAAAACAAAATGTTCACCTTTAACTCAGAAGGCTGACCTATAGCCTGCATTGTTTCAATAATGCTAACATATGTGCTAGTTACTACATTCTTTTTTAAAAAAAATTTTTAAATAAATTTCTTTAACTTTTTTATTTATTGAGAGACAGAACATGAGCATGGGAGGGGCACAGAGAGGGGGAGGAGACACAAAATCTGAACCAGGCTTCAGGCTGTTAGCACAGAGCCAGATGCAGGGCTCGAACTCACAGAACCATGAAGTCATGACCTGAGCTGAAATCGAAGACTTAACCAACTGAGCCACCCAGGCACCCCTGGGTGCTACCTTCTTAAAGGGTCTCATGACTGCCTATAAATCTCACCGACAGCTCATATTGATCTGAATGATAAGAACCAGAGAAATCTTACGAAAGCAGTTTTATGAGTAGAAATTTGACAGACATTTATGATGTAATACTCCCTGCATGACCCCTTCCCTTTGAGCATTAAGCATATAATCACCAGCTTAATACAGCAAAAAGTGCAGTTATTTCTGCCCATTGTCCTGTCCCATGCAACTTAAATAAACTTACTAAGTTGCACCATAAAATATCTCAAGAATTTTTTCTTGACTGCCACTCTCAACAATTCCATAGCAACCACATATTACATTTTAAATTATATCAATAAATGATAATGACTATCATTTATTTAGAACCTACTATGAGCATTTTTCTGGGACTCTGTCTTATTACTTTCTTTAATTGAAGAAAAGATAATAATAAGGACTATATATATATAATTATTATATATAATTATTATAAACAATTATTATATATAATTGTTTTACAAATATACACATATACATACATATATATAGTTATGTAGTTACTCTTCTTTCTATATCCTTGGACAGTTGTCATTTTTAACCATAGTATCAATTTCTCCCCCTCTTTCTTTTCAATCATATGACTTGAGATAAAGCAAGCATTCACCATTTGTCATAAAAAGTTAGTTATCCTGGGTATGAGATATTTAGGGAACTAGAAAGGAACTTACGTGATTTTAAAGCTCATCTATTGTAATAGATGAGGATACTGACTTTCATAGAGATGAAGTAGATATTTTTTCTAAATCAATGAGGATAACAGAGTAGTTTCATATAATTATGTTAGTTCTAGATGTAAAATGTTAAAAACAATGCCTAGAACATAGCAGACAGTTGATAAGTATTAGCCAGTAGTAGTAGTAGCAGCAATCGTGACAGTAATGATAGTAGCAGTGGTATTATTATTATATCATAATATGCTACATTAATAAAATACAAATACTTAAGAATATGCTTGATAATATATTGAATATTACATCTACCATGCCTATGCCTTTTTAAAAGACAATAGATATGATAGTAATTATAAAGATAGACTTTTAAGAGTCTATGAGAAGTTAGTAAATAGAAATTGTCATGAGCACATACCTAAAAGTTGGAAGCCAATTTTACTCTATGTAGTAGATATACATAAGTCAATTTGACAGTGTTATTATATTTAAGATGTAATTATTAGGTTCTTTAGTATAAATAAATATCCTAATAAAAATGTGGTTTTTATGATGGCTAATCATAATAATGTATTTTGCATACCAAATACCAGAAATAAATGATTTTTTCTAAACTTTAAAAAGAAAGGTTGGCTTTTGCTAAATAGTATTTAATGACTTTGGCAAGATAATAAGAGGTTTAAGTCTGTTTTTAAGATTTGTATATATGTATGTAAACTCTTCACCCAATGTGAGGCTTGAACTTACAACTCTAAGATCAAGTGTCACCTGCTCCTCTAACTGAGCCTCTTTTTCTCATATTTTATTTTTCGAAGGGATTATTTTTTTTTTCTTTTTTGAGACACAGAGAGAGAGAGAGAGAGAGAGAGTGTGAGCACGTGAGCAGGGGATGGGCAGTGAGAGGGAGAGAGAGAGAATCTTAAGCAGGCTCCATGCTCAGCATGGAGTCCCATGTGGGGTTCGATATCATGACCATGAGATCATGAACTGAGCCCAAATCAAGAGTCAGATACTTAACTAACTGAACAATCCAGGCACCCCAAGAGGTTTAATTCTTTTTAAATGCAGTGACTGACTTTATATGTTGAACTGGAATAATAATTATTCCTAGGCCTTAAGTAAAATATACAGTAAGTTTTTAATTACTTGCAAAATTTTTGGAGTATAATATACTACCTTGGTATAGTGTAAAGTAAGTGGATTTCATTCAACTGGAATTATTCTTCCTTGTTCAGGGAGGCATTATCTACATGTGGATTTTCTCTCCCTTTCATTGACTTTCCTTCCCATTCTTTAACTATTTTATTTAATTATTACTTTGTGACTCTTCCATAGAAGAGTAAGTAGAGAACAGAAGAAACTGAATGAAATTCACAATCATCACTTTTGCTGCTGTTTAGTATTTTTATGGTAAATGTAAGGAAAAGGTGGAGATTATTGGCTGAGTTGAAGTTTTAAATTTTCTCTGGTTTTGGAATAAACTAGTCTCTTTATCCATATCTGTATATAATTTAATGGATACCCACAGTTGAAAAGTTAATTCTATTTGTGAACATTATTTCTCCATTCTCTCCCTTTTGTCTCCATCCGTACTTATGCTACCCTAGTTCAGTCCTCATCACCATTGCCTGGATGAAAGCAAACTCCTTTTACATACTTTCCTTGTTTCTAGTTTTACTTCAAGCCCCCTCTAATATATTCCCAACACCAAAGTGGTCTAATTGAACACAGACCAAATCATCCCCTTGCTTATCTTTGTCTATTTCCCATCACCTATAGGACAAAATCCAAGTTAATCTTTTGCATGGTTAAAAAATGTCCTTCACAAGTTAGCTTCTACACTCATATTTTTTTAAGTTTATTTATTTATTTTGAGAGAGAGAGAGAGACAGAGAGAGAGAGAATGCACACTCATATGAGTAGGGAAGGGGCAGAGAGAGAGAGAGGAGAGATTCTCTCAAGCAGGCTCTGCACTGTCAGTGCAGAACCCAATGTAGGGTTGATCCCACGAACCCTGAGATCATGACCTGAGCCAAAATCAAGAACCAGACACTTAACAGACTGAGCCACCCAGGTGCCCTAGCTTTTACCCTCATCTTTCTCCATCATCTCCCATCATTCACTTCATAAAATGCAGAGCCACAGTAATAACAAACTGTTTATAATTGCCCTTGTATGAGACTTCTTGCCTTCATGCCTATGCTCACTGATACCTCTGTCTAGAGACTCCAAATCACTCAGGCACTCTCATGCCCTTTCTTATCCTACTGATCTTCAAGACTCAGCTTCAAGTGTCAGTGTCAGGAAGCCTTCCTTAACCATTAACTCCCCCACCAAGCTGAACTAATTACCCCCTCTCTATATAACCATATATACTGTGCATCCTTGCTCTTGCATTTTGCCTTGAAATTAACGGTTGGTTGTACTAGCCCTCTAAAATGTATATCTCTCAAGGACAGGGGCTGAGTTTTATTTATCTGAAATCCCCAGAATCTAGCACTGTCCTTGGCAAAGAGTAAGCATTCCATCTATAAGAATTTATTTGATTATCTATATGCAGGGTATTTTATGAAATTACGAGAAAACTGAGAATATTCATGTTTTCCAAATAAGCTAGCCTGAAGTCGATCTAACTCATTATCTTTTATAATAAAGAGAAATAGGGGCGCCTGGGTGGCGCAGTCGGTTAAGCGTCCGACTTCAGCCAGGTCACGATCTCGCGGTCCGTGAGTTCGAGCCCCGCATCGGGCTCTGGGCTGATGGCTCAGAGCCTGGAGCCTGTTTCCGATTCTGTGTCTCCCTCTCTCTCTGCCCCTCCCCCGTTCATGCTCTGTCTCTCTCTGTCCCAAAAATAAACGTTGAAAAAAAAAATTTTTTTAAATAAAAAAAAAAAATAAAGAGAAATAGTATAAATATCTTACCTTGTGGATTACACACAGTATTTGATTCTTAGCTTGTTATTTTTCAGTAGTTCTAAGCTATCCCTGAGAATATTTATACTACTATTGAAAATATCTACAACAAGGGGCACCTGGGTGGCTCAGTTGGTTAAACATCCAGCTGCGGCTTAGGTTAGGCTTAGGTCATGATCTCAGGGCTCGTGGGTTCGAGCCCCGTGTCGGGCTCTGTGCTGACAGCTCAGAACCTGGAGCCTGCTTCATGTTCTATGTCTCCCTCTCTCTCTGCCCCTCCCCTGCTCATGCTATCTCTCTCTGTCTCTCAAAAATAAATATTAAAAAAAATTAAAAAAAAAGAAAATATCTGCAACAAAATATTTATTCTGTAATTGAACTTGTTAAACTTACTTCTGCTTTGAAGTTCAACTGCGAGTTGTCTTTCAAGGTTTTCTCTAATTTCTCTCTCTCTATAGAGCTCCATTCGCAGTTCCTTTTTTTCTTGTTGAATCTGCTTCTCCTGGATGTGAGCATTATCCAAAGCCACTTTCAGTAGGCCCTGTCAAAGTACAGAAAATGACATGCAGTTCATCTTATCTGTTTTAGTTTCTCAAATATGAAATAATTTATGTAGATGCTAATGTCTTGTATTACATTTATTTTGTTTATAGAAATATTGTTGACCTGAATGTTGGTCAACAGAGTCTCCACAGAGGACAAACTATCAGCAAAAATGAATTGTCCAGGGAATCCAGGAGGTAATGTCTGTCCAGGAGTCAACTGGATCTTGTCCAAGGGTGACTTGATCATTGGAATCTGAAATGGTACCTCTTCTGCAAAACAAAAACAAAAACAAAGACAAACAAACAAACAAAAACCCCAAAATTATTATCAGAAGGTTCATGAATTAACAGCTAAAAATGTTCTGTTTCCTTTACTTCTAATAGCATCTTATAAAGATTTTCTTTCTAAAACTAAATGATGGCAAACTCATAATAGGAAGTCATATGTATTGAGAAACCAGCTGCCTGTATTTTCTCAAAATAAATGTTTCAGTAAATAATCAGTGCAAATGAAGCAACATTTACTGCCAAAGAGGCATGAGACTTGGAGAAAAATTATGATATGTTTATGAATGCCTATAAATTAAATAATCAGATCTTTCTTGTAATGCATACACTGCTTTTTTTTTCATTTTCAAGTCTATTATCTCCATTCTTTAATAGCTCTACTGAAGTTTAATTTCCATACAATAAAATTCACCTATTTTAAGTGCACACTTCAAAGATTTTTAGTAAATTTACAGAGTTGTGGGACCATCATCACAAATCTATTTAGAACATCTTGATCTCCCCCAAAATATCCCTCGTGCCCATTTACAGTTAATATACTTTCCCATCCCCATCCCCTGGCAACAACTAATCTACTTTCTGCCTCTATAGGATTGCCTCTTCTGGATATTTTCCAAATAGAATTATATAATATGTAGTCATTTTGTCTGGCTTCTTTTATCATTATGTTTTCGAGGTTCAGTCATGTAGTAGCATGTATCAGTGGTTTCTTCCTTTTTATTGCTGGAAAGTATTCCATTACATGGATATATTGATTTTTGTTTAATTATTCACTAGTTGACATGCTTTTGGATTATTTCCAGTGTTACCTTTTATTTTGAATAATATTACTTATGAAAAAATATCAGTTGTGGTGTGAAAACACAAATTATATCTTTTCTCCTTATTTTTATATTATCTTCTCCCACATTATCCTTACTTAATCAAGATTCTCTCTTAGCTTCAGGTAAAGAAACACCAATGAATTGTTGTTTAATGAGATGTTTTGGTTCTGGTTCCAGTAGGGACAGAAATATAGATTTATTATACAGTTAAATCTCATTTTTCAATTGCAAGAAGCCTCTACATGTAGTGTGCAGAGCTTGAACCACACAGATTTCATAGTCATCATGGTTTGCTGATAGTGTGGAGCTTGATGCCAGGCTCGAACTTAGGAACTGTGGGATCATGACCTGAACCAAAATCAAGAGTCCAAGGCTTAACTGACTGAGCCACTCATGTGACCCACTTCTGGAAATTTTTAATGGGACAGCATTATCTCTGAATAAGATGTTTTTATTAGAGATCACCTTTACAATTTTTTTACAACTTGTAATTTTCTAAAGTCTACAGGGATAAAAAGTGGTAAGCAATTATTTTATAGAATTAACACTGTCATATTATTTGAATCCAAAATGTTATAAAAATCATTTTATTGGTTGTAAATAATTCAATAAAATGTATAAACTAGCCTGTTCATTTTCTTCTAATACAAGAAGGTATAATGAGCATATTCAGGTTTTTTTTCATAAAACTTAAAAAATAACATTTTTATTATAAATGCATGATTTATGTGTTTTGTACAACTCCCCTGATGTAAAATTAACCCTGACCCTTTTCCTTCCTCCCTTCCTTCCTTCCTTCCTTCCTTCCTTCCTTCCTTCTTTCCTTTCCCACTTCCCTCCTTGCCAGTGGAAGTTTTGGTAGAGGTGAAGTATTCCAGAAGGAGTTAGCACATTATCACAAATTCTGTGATCTATTTCAACTACAAGGTTTGAATATTTGAAATATGTCATTAAAAAACAATTCTGAAATATCTTTGGCAGCAGCTCTAATGCTTCAAAATACATTTCTCAACACCTAACCAAGGAATATTATGTTTTATTTGTATTGCTTAAAGTCTGTGTTTAGGTAGCATTTTGTCTTCTGCATGTGATTGCATTAAGTGGATAGAATAACTTCATAATGATTTATTGATAATAACTGGTGAGTTTCTATACCTTTGTATTGATGTCTAAAAATCTTAAAGTATGAATTTATGTAGCCTGGAAGATCTATTTTTACAAAATGAACTGCTACATGGTTAGAACATTGACATCCTACTGATTCAGAGATAATATGTTTCCTCTGAATAAATATTTTGTATCAGGGGAAGAGTTATAAAAATTAATGGATTCCTTGTTATGTATCACTCTATGCACATGTAATCTCACTGGTGAGTATCTGAGGGATATTCTACAAACAAGATACCCAAAAAAGAAAGCAATATATTCAGTATGCATGAAACAAAATTATAATTACATTAAAATTGCCAGAAGTCTTATATTTGGAGATGAAAGATATGCTATTAAATTGGCTGAAAGGAAAATTACTATTGACTATGAAGACAGGTTGCATGGTCTATGGTTTGTAATGTTGCTGTACAGTAGATTGAAGTTTCAAAATAGCATTATTCTCCTTTAAAGAGATGGACACAGTTGAATTAGGTGTTGCTTGCTGCAGTGAGGATCAAATGCAAAAAGAATCATGTTTCATCAGACCTGGTCAACATCAGGAAAATGAATAGAAATATAAGAGGTATGCAGGCAATGATTCATTTTGTTAATCTGGCCCAAGAGAAACACATAGATACAGCACACAGATCTAAGCTTCTACCAAAAGACAAATAGGACACAGAAGGTGGGAATTGGGATGACAGTGTAGCAGGGGTCACATTGATTTTCAGCAGGAGTTTTCACACAGATGAGATAGCCTTGGACTCTATTTGGCCCATTGTTCATATCCTACCTGTCTCACAAGCAATAAATTTCCTAGTCCTAGAAAAGGGCAGTAAAGAAGAAGGATTCTACTTATGACTTCTTATGATTAAGTTTCTGTGCTAACCAAACATGCTTTTTCAGACCAAGGTCACATTGCATGCTAAGGACCGTAATGGCCAAAAGCTAGTCAAAGTGTATTATGTTTTGCTGTATATTAGTGAAAAGTGTCAAACAATTTGTCATAGTTTTTTCCCATTTAAATCATATATCACAAAAATGTGTAATAAATGCATTGGAAATATATTTCAATCTTGTAATAGGTTTTCACATCTGTATGACATCACCATTTTGCTCAGTTTGAATACATGCACTGTTATGTAGAAATTTATTCAGTAGCCTTGAGAAATCCTAACTGGCAATGAAATTTCACATAGACAAGTACTAGAACCATAGATTATCAGTTAAATAAGAGCATCTCTTTGTAAGCCAGGGAGAAAATGTTTTGACTGAGCACTTTAAAAGGCTTGTGTTCAAATTTTATATATTTAAACCTTTATAAACACACATTACGCAATAGTATAAACTAAAAGATAAGGAAAGGAAAACTGCTACCTAGCTGAGGACATAAGCAACCTCTTCATTTACTGAAGCAAAGTGGAGACCACTTTTATTGAGCCTGTTGGTCAAACTTGCCATACTTTGTAATAGCACTTGGGAATCCATTTGCAGAATCAGCTCTTAACTTTAATTTCTTCCTTAGGTCCCAGACGAATAGATGTAAAAAGTTGACAAGAACTTTATTTGTAGAAAAAAATAAAAACTCACAGTAAATTCTCAGAATGAAAAAGTCCCCCTGAAAAATAAAGTCAAGGTTTCAAGAGACTTTCTATGTGAACATAGTGGTTATTTTCCCACTTTTTCATGGAGTTCAGTGTTTCCTCTTTCCTCTGGACTGAGGATTGTAATACAGGATAAGAAAATGAACACCACTGTGGTGCCTAGGTGGCTCAGTCAGTTAAATGGCTGATTTCAGCTCAGGTCATGATCTCGAGGTCTGTGAGTTCAAGCCCCACATCGGGCTCTGTGCTGATAGCTCAGAGCCTGGAGCCTGCTTCAGATTCTGTGTCTCCCTCTCTCTCTGCCCCTCCCCTGCTTTCTCTTTGTCTCTGTCTCTGTCTCTCTTTCTCTCAAAAATTATAAACATTAAAACAATTAATTAAAAAAAAAGAAAAGAAACACCACTGACTCACTCAGCAGAGGAAAAATGCCGCCACCTGCCATCAGGTCATCAGTTTTTATTCTTTAACAAATAAATTATATTTCACAATTTCATTTGAGTGCTTTCCCCTAAATACATCTATCTCAAGAGACTTTCCTTTGTTGGTGCCATCAGTATTACATTTGGCACAAGCAGGACACCTTCTTCCCTCTTCCAAACTGAAGAACGATAACAATAAAATGACCAACTGCTGTGTAGTGATGTGACTTCCATTAATATAAAGAAGTGTTCTTTATTAAACAGTGTTCTGAGTTGAATTGTGATTCAAATGTTGCCATCATCAAATATGGAAAACTAAATCTTGATCCTCACATTATTATATTTCTTTAGAGTGAAGAAAAAAGAAATAATGCTGACAAATGAAAACAGAAAACTAGCAGCACAAAAATGAAGGGTTACCAGGCTGAAAAAGTGAGATACAATACTTCTAAAATTAGTATGGCCCTAGTTTGCTCTGGATCTTTGGATTAACAATTTGGCATAACAGATTCCTATATACATTATGTATATACAAATGTCATGCTAATAATAAATATTGTACACAGTGAGGGGTTGTAACAAGTATGATACCCAGTCCCTGTCATTTAGGAGCTGATACATTTTAAATAAATGTCAACAAGTTATAGAAGTAGATAATTAAGTGTAAAATCGTGTGACATAGGTTGTTAAGGGCCTCTCATGGGAGAGATTACTGTAGTGTGGATTAAGCACTTAATCCATTCATTCTCTATCTGAAAAGTGTTCCCACTGTCATCAAAATACAGTCCCATGGACTTCCCCAAGATATTAGGTATGCCAACAATTTCCTTGCTCAAACTAGTGTTGAAAAACCTGGGTTAAACAATGATAAACAATTTTAATTAAAGCAAGGTTTAGCAGATAAATTACAGGGTGCTCAGTTAAATTTGAATTTCAGATAAACAGCAAATGATTTTTCAACATAAGTATGTCCAAAATATTCTATGGGACTTTGTTATGCTAAAAAATAAATAATTCATTGTTTATCTGAAATTCAAATTTCACTGGGTATGTTGTTTTCTTTTATTATTTGCTAAATCTATTAAAGCAGAACAACTCAGAGCCTTTAAAAATCTAGTGCTGGGGCACCTGGGTGACTCAGTCAGTTAAGTGTCCAACTTCGGCTCAGGTCACGATCTCACGGTTTGTGGATTCGAGCCCCACATCAGGCTCTGTGCTGACAGCTTGGAGTCTGCCTCAGATTCTGTCTCTCCCTCTCTCTCTGCTCCTCCCCCACTTGCACTCTGTCTCTCTCTCAAAAATAAATAAACATTAATTTTTTAAAAGCTAGTTCTAAGTATTACCGTATATTACATGTTAATCTAGGCAGCTGAGAGTATAGTGATGAAGAGCAAGATACCAAAGCCTGGCTGTGTAGGTTTGAAACTCTGCTCTATAATTTGCAAGCCCCTGGGAAAGTTAACTTTTCTGTGCCTCAATTTCCTCATCTGTAAAATTAGGATAATAATATTTATCTCATAAAGTTGTTATAAAGATTAATGAGCTACTATTTGTAAAGTTGTAGAACAATCACAACCCAAATGAAATGCAAAATAAGAGTTTGTTAGATAAATTAAATGGCAATTGAAAATTCCCAGGAGTGGGAGAGGAGCCTATAGTAAAATATTTGACCAGCTAAACATCCATTAAGACCTCTTAAAACATGTGACAAGATCCTTTTTTAGGTAGTAGATGAGTCTGGTTTCACCCTAAATTAGGCCAGTATTACCTTCTCAGTTATCAAAGGTCTGAGGAGACTTCTTAAGTCAAGGTCAGTGGTTCTCAACTGAGAGTAATTTTTCAGCTCAAAGTACGTTTGGTGATGGCTGGAGACATTTTTGCTAGTCAAAACTGAGGAAGTGTGGATGTGGTCCTGCCATCTTTCTGCATTTAACTTCTACTAGAATGTTTAATAAGCTTAATAAGATAATAATGTTAAATCAATGAATTAGAATTAACACAATACAAGGTATGTTTTAGAGTTAGTATGCATTTAATTTTGGGTGTCTGACTTCAGTTCTTTGCTCAAGTGGCACCTTATTAGTGAAATCTACTGAACATCCTATTCAACATTGCAGTCTGCACCCTATTCTTACCCTCTTAACATGTTTTCTTTTTCATAGAATATTTATCACCATTTAATATACAATATAACTTACTTATTTACTATTTTTGTTACATATTGTATGTCACTACAATATATTCTTCATGAGAGTGGTAACTTTGTCTTAAAATTTTTCTCACTTGGTGTCTTCTCAGTATCTACAGTAGAAGCTATCCTGGGTCTACAATACATGTAATGACTTTGGATATGGAGACTGGTAATCTTAAAACTTGATGTTAGATTTCTAAACATCAGGTTGATTCCATTGTATCTTTCTATTCAAAATGACAAGATTGTACAAGAATATATCATTTTAAAATATAGTTATAAGTATATAGTCAAAGGAGGAATGGGGAGGTGGAGATAAAGAGTTTCTGGTCAAATCTCAGCCTTTCCAATAAAATCAATGATTATTATACAGATGTGACAAACTGAAATTTTGCAATTTTGAAAAATACTTGATAGAGTTGTCATAACGACATGTTACATACTGTATATTTATTGAACTTGTCTACATATCATAGTCCTTTGAGCAAAAAATAGTAAAATATAAATATTTCTGGCTCACACACAAACTTCCCCATTATCTTTGAGATGATGTATTATTGCATCAAAGATAAAGTGATCCTGACTATTTTTTTAAAGTAGATCTATATTTACTAGAGCCTAGAAATAAGTAAAAGTCTGAGGATCCAGCATGGAAAGAAACTTTTTAAAAATGTTTATTTATTTTTGAGAGAAAGAAATAGAGCACGAGCTGGGAAGGGGCAGAGAGAGAGGGACACACAGAATCAGAAGCAGGCTCCAGGCTCTGAACTGTCAGCACAGAGCCCAATGAGGGGCTGGAACTCATGAACCCTGAGATCATGACCTGAGCCGAAGTCGGATGCTCAACTGACTGAGCCACCCATGCACCCATAGAAACTTTATACATAGACCAAAATTTGCTCTAAAAACTGAAAGACAGACAAAAATTTCTAATATAAACAACCAAACAGTATCAGAGGCATGTGCAAGTCCCTTCTCCAGAAAACCACCTTGGCAACTTCTGTGATAAAGGCGGCAGAGAGGAGAACATTAACTGAGTGGGGAGTAATAATTTAACAGTCTGCGTCAGAAACTGACAAACAAGAGGCAGGCATGGGAAAAGAGCTAAAGTGGGAAGGAAGCTGATGGCTTGTTTTTTTTTTTTTAAGTTTATTTTATTTTTTTTATTTTGAGAGAGAGAGAGCCTAAGAGAGGGGGAGAGGCAGAGATGGAGGAAGAGAGAATCTGAAGCAGGCTTCACACTGATAGCACTGAGGGGCCCAATCTCAAGAACCATGAGATCAGAAAACAACTGAATGAGCTACCCAGGCCCCCAGGAAGCTGATATTTTAAAGAGATATGTTCAGGGAAGATTGTGGGAAGGACATACATTTCCATCAATTAGCTGACCTTTCCACGTGATAATGTTTTATTATGCTGGCTTATCTTTAAAATGGCTTCAGGGTTTCAATATAACCCTGCTTTTACCCTTACTAGACCTTCAGTAATCTGGCTGACTGCAGAAGCTGTAAAGCAGATTTCTCACTTTGTTTTTCTGCCAGGAAATGTGCAATCCTTTCCATCAACCAGGAAAGAGACCTCTCTTCTTAATCTGGCACAAATCAGGAAGATAAATTTATTGCTCTGACCTGGAATTGCTTGTACTAACTTTAAAATCACTGTTATTGTTTCTTTGCTTTGTGTGTGTGTGTGTGTGTGTGTGTGTGTGTTTACCTAGTTAACATATCTGAGTAGAGAGTATCAGTGGAAGGTACAAGGGAAGGGGATACTAATCCAGCATTTTAACAGCAATTGTTCTTAAACTTTATCATGCATCAGAATGTTCTGAAGGTGTTTTTTAAAAAGTTCCCAACTCCTGAAGTTTCTGATTCAGCAGGTCTAGGGTAGGGCCTGGCAACTTGAATTTCCGAGTACCTGACTGATAGTTGATATTGGTAGTTTGGGACCTCAGTTTGAGAAATCACTGGCCTATATAAAAGTCAGATTTTGCTACATTTAAAGATGATTAACATTGCCTCCTATGACAATATTTTTTAACTAGTCTGTACAATTTTAAGAAACTATTTCAAAATGATAACTACTTTTAAGTATATATTTTCACAGCTTTCATAATTGCATGAAATTAAAGACACATCAACTAGCCTTTTCTACAGACCTGTAGATTCTAAAAATCAATTTACATTGCAATGAAAAGAAATGTATAATGGAATCTATTTGTAAACATTGAATCAGGAAACAAAACAGTAAAAAATGTGAGTTTATACAGATAAAAACAAAATTCTTTTCTAAGAATGAATTTAACATAAGGAATTGTTTAATAAGGAAAGCCACAGTTCTATGGATTAATTCTTAGATACTATTTCCTTCTGTCCAAGAAAGGTGGAAAGTGGGTATTCTGGTGGGATTAAGATTAAAAATTAAAGATGATTCACAATCAGAATGACATTGTTGTTGAAAATGATGAGGGAGCATAAGGCAGTCTGAGGGCAAAGTACAAGCTAGCATATCACCCCCCCAGGTGGAATATGTGTGATATTCCTCAGACACTCCTGGCTGCCCAAGAACACAAGAAAGGGGAAAACAAATGGTTAACTAATAGAGATCAGTGTCAAGCAAGACATGAGTTTCCATCAGTTTACAAATATCTTAATAAAGTATAAGAAAAAAGGCAATCTTATCATTAGCTTAATCTCCAGAAGCCTATAGATTCAGTTTCCTGGAGCCCTAACGTCACCTTCCCCTCCATAATGATGTTGGGAACAAAGGCAAGAAGGAAATGGCAGGTTAAATTAAACTTCCTTATAACCTGCAGTGCATTGACAAATACTGGAGGAAAACAGGGAGTATAATATTTCTCCAAGAACTCCCTAATGTCTTAATGTTAATGCCTTACTAGAGGAAAAACCTTAGTTTGACAATAGCAAGGCCTCAGGTATCTTAGGAGTCCTCTTTAGCATATTAAAGTCCTTCTGGAAGCCTCCCTTTTGTCTTTACCTCCCTCCAACTCCGTAGTATATAACCAATCATTCTTCACCATCCCAGTGCAGCTCTTTCTTCCCATGGGTTCTGTCCCCATGCTTGAATAAAATCACCTTTTTGCACCAAAGATGTCTTCAAGAATTCTTTCTTGGCCATCAGCTCTGAACCCCACCATCAATCCAAAAACCCATCAGAAAACTTGGCAAGAAAGTCTATATAGCAGTTTATAATTTGTCACCTCCTATAAACTCAGTAATAAGGAATGAATAGATATACAGGTTTGACATTTATAAAGATATCCTCACTAATAACTGCAATTATACCTATATATAATCTGTGTATTTTCATATTTTTTATTTTACCACCATACTGATGGTAGAAAATTAAGAATATTCTCTCTCACAGACAAAAGTGCACATGCATGAATGAAGACACACACACACACACACACACACACACACATTGGTGAGACTATATGCTGATTGTTCTGTATTAGGTAAGAAATAAGAAATTGAGTCACTAATGCACCATATTTTTAATAAAATTTTTTAATAAAATTATAAAATTTCCTAATAGACGAGTCTTGAAATCGTAATAGCAACATTGTTGTAAACCTAGCCAGTTCAAAATGATGCCAATTGATTAATTATTTTACAAAGCTTAATTTTTTTAAATAAATTTTAATAGGGCAAATACTGTAATTTTCAAATTTTTCTTTCTTGTGTTATGTAGGCATTAAGACCATAAAATCTGTTGCTTCTCCTCTGAAAATCTCTAAAGTTTTATCAAGGAAATAGTCATCTATCAGTAATGCTCCATTCAACAACTTTCACAGAATGCACAATCCTACATTTGGATGTTGTCTCTTGCCATGAGAACTTACATCATGCACTGAACAAGCTCTTTTTTGTTAAAATAGTAATAACAAATAATAATAATAATAATAATGTAGAAGATACAGCTAAGGGGTGAGGGGTAAACATCATCAGTAGAATATATTAATGTGCCATTTTGTTTCCTGTTTTAACATTGTTCTTACTCATTTTCATTTCTACATAGTTTGTAGGGCTTATTTCGATTTTCCTCTCTTCTATTTCAATACCCATACCTAATTTAATGACTTATCAGAAACAGTGAGTACTTGGAGTGCAAGATATCGTGGTATAAATTAAAACGAGTTGACAGACTTGTAAATTGAAAAGTGTGGTAGTGGGGCGCCTGGGTGGCGCAGTCGGTTAAGCGTCCGACTTCAGCCAGGTCACGATCTCGCGGTCCGTGAGTTCGAGCCCCGCGTCGGGCTCTGGGCTGATGGCTCGGAGCCTGGAGCCTGTTTCCGATTCTGTGTCTCCCTCTCTCTCTGCCCCTCCCCCGTTCATGCTCTGTCTCTCTCTGTCCCAAAAATAAATAAACGTTGAAAAAAAAAATTAAAAAAAAAAAAAGAAAAGAAAAGTGTGGTAGTGATTTCCTCCAGTAACTTCATTAGATAATTAGAGTTTGCCTGTGTGACAAAGAGAAATAACTTCAAAAAATCTCAATCAGAAATTTCACAAATGCATCCAACTTTAACTTCAATGGTTATTCAAGGGTTAATCACCAAATGACCCCACTTTCTTATTTTAACTCTTTTTTTTTTCCCTCAAATGTATGAGTCAGCTATTCTACTCATAACACAATGAGTATGACTGGATTTCTCTGCATCTTGGGATGTTACATCTCTAAACCTCAATGTACCTATTTGTAGAATAGGATGAACCACCTCACAGAGTATTTGTGGGAGGTTTAAATTAGAAAACTATAGTGGAAGCACTTAGTACTGTACTTAGCTTTAGTAGATCCTCAGTAAAAATTAGCTGGATCTGAAGCTATGTTAGCTTCAGGATGTTTAAGAAAAAAAAAACTGCATTGAATATACACTGATTTTCAGGTTTTGCCATGAAATTTCTTATTAATTTCTTTTAGTAAATTGATTAAAGGACTTAGTTAATGTAGCAATTATTAAGGTTTTATAAGTATAGTATTTTGTTTATTTTATTTTATTTTTTTATTAAATTTATTGCCAAATTGGTTTCCATACAACACCCAGTGCTCATCCTAACAGGTGCCCTCCTCAATGCCCATCACCCACTTTCCCCTCCCTCCCATACCCTATCAAACCTCAGTTTATTCTCAATTTTTAAGAGTCTCATGGTTTGGCTTCCTCCCTCTCTTTTTTTTTCCTTCCCCTCCCCTATGGTCTTCTGTTAACTTTTTTAGGATCCACATGAGTGAAAACATATGGTATCTGGGACCTGAAAATGAGGCTTCTGTATACTTTAAATGTTTGGAAGGGCTGACAAAGTTTAAAAAGCTATGAGGTGTGATCAGTAGAATTTTGCTAATCACAGAGCCCACATTCTAGGAAAAAGTGGGAAGATAACATGTACTGTAAGTATCCAGATAAGAAAGTATCCTCTAGGAAGTTGTAGCTGAGGAAATAAAGCAATATACACTATTATTCAAATTTAAATAGCATTATTTCATTGCTTTTACACTCTGATAGTTTTTCTTAAAACACCAGACTGTTTCAGAGACAGTGTTAGGTAAAGTTAGATGATTTCTTGGTTTATTAGTAAGTTCTCTCAAGAATCTGTGGTACAGATTGTACTTGAGAATTTCTTGGTAATAGATTCCCCCTTTTGCCTAGAATGTGGGTTCTATGATTAGCAAAATTCTACTGATCACACCTCATAGCTCTTTAAACTTTGTCAGCCCTTCCAAACATTTAAAGTAAACATAAGCCTCATTTTCAGGTCCCAGATATTTATTTTTCATTTACTTTTCAATGGAATAAAACATGTTGTAAAGGACAATTCTGCTATTATGTCTTCCCTTGCTTAGACTTCAGAAATATCATATCCCATGCCATCCACTGAAGCCAAAAAGTATAGACACAACAGTACTATTTTCACACATGTAAAATACTACTAAAAATAGAGATATAAAATAGGAATAAATTACACAGGTCCACTTTAATAAAAGAGTAGCCTTTGAACTGTATTTTTCTTATGACACTGACATTCCTATTTGTATGTTGTGCATATACTTTCCAAGCTATACATCCCATTTAAATGGTATAGTTAGTTGTCTTTTTACAATACTGCTTGTGTCCAAGCAGATACAAAATTTGTAAAAAATGCATCTAGAGAGCCATAAAACTAGTGGAAAACGTATTTCTCCACAGTACTTTAGTACTTTGAAAAAATCAATCACTGGGAAAAATGTTTTGCTGTAAACATTAAAAGACTTATAAACACAATGGCTTCCCACAGCACTTGTTTAAAAATTTTTAAGAGCTAGCATAGAACAGGTCTTCTTATATACTAAAGCTCAAATTCCTCCAATTTCCTCAATTTTTCACAGGACTTATTCTTGAAATTTAAAAATACTTTAATTGCAATGCAATCACAAATTTGCATTATGACATTTACCAATATGAAGCCAGAAAATGCATTTCCCCCTCAACGTAGGTATTACTCTTACTGCACAAGATATTGTTTGATGACTGTAACTTAGCAAAGAAAAATTACAGTATACATACTTAATGTGCTATATATGTTTTGGTAAATTTCAAGTAAGCCAGAGTAGGGGAAAATGCCCTATGAGTTCCTCATGGTAGAATAGACTAGAATTTAAATTAGAAGCAAAGACAGCCAAATCCTGAATTCAGAATTTCTAGAGTTAAAATTTGGGGATAATTACTTTTGTTCTATGCTTTTTTGATTTCTTAGAAAGTTTTAGCAATTAATTAAGTTCTTCACTGTTATCTATTGCATTCTATTCTGTCCTCATGAATTTGATTTCTATATTTGTGAATGGGAAGTATGTGTGTGTGTGTGTATTCTCTCCTACAGTTCAAGATAACATGAAAGGGTACTTTCCACTTCCTTGTTTTATATCAAAAAGTTTATTCTTTTATAAGCATTTAAATAATCAATTTTATTAACGAGCACCTTTCTTCAAAACTTACTGGTGGTTTCCAATTGTCCTTCCAAACAAATACAAATATGATCATGAAATGTAAAACCTCTACCAATTAGTTTTTATCCAGCTATCTTTTTTCAGTTATGTTATGTCTGGCAAAATATTGAAGCATCTTAAACACCTCATAAATAATCATTCTTCCAGGTCTCTTAAAGATGTCCACACTATTGAAGAAAGAAAAGTTACAGTACAATTTTGCTTTTCTTTGAAAGGGAAAGAATAACTAAAGTCTATTTTAGTCTGTGTTTTCTCCTTAGCTCCAGTTTGCACTTTCTACTTTCCACTAGACACTTTCACCAGGATATTCTATCATGACATGAAACTATTCAGAAAGCAAACCTATCACTTTATTAAGATCACTTACAGTCCAACCATAGGCCTAAACCAAATGTGACTTCATATCATGATACTTATTCATTTTTACCATCTCTTATCAAGGCTTGAATCATCCTACTCATTTAGACTCTTCTTTCTCTTTTGTCTCTCTCATCACATCTAATCTATAAACAGGTTCTCTTAATACTACCTTTAAAATATCTTCTGTTTCTTTTTTTTTAAATATCAAATTTATTGTCAAATTGGTTTCCATACAACACCCAGTGTTCATCCCAAAAGGTGCCCTCCTCAATACCCATCACCCACCCTCTCCTCCCTCCCACCCCCCATCAACCCTCAGTTGGTTCTCAGTTTTTAAGAGTCTCTTATGCTTTGGCTCTCTCCCACTCTAACCTCTTTTTTTTTCCTTCCACTCCCCCATGGGTTTCTGTTAAGTTTCTCAGGATCCACATAAAAGTGAAACCATATGGTATCTGTCTTTCTCTGTATGGCTTATTTCACTTAGCATTACACTCTCCAGTTCCATCCACGTTGCTACCTGTTTCAACCACCTCACACTTGGATAGTTAGCTGAGTCTATAGCTTTGGTCTTTCCCTCTGCTATGCCATTTTGGACACTAACACTAGATTAAATTGCCCCAAATTAATTTTATCCCCTGTGAATAAACCAATAGGCTTTTGAGAGCCTCAATAGTTTTACCCTACCTTTTGTGCTTCATCTACAAATACCCCTACAAAACTTTCAGCTGTAATCAACCTGTTTAACTCCCTGTTGTCTACTACTCTTAAAGCGTTCTCATTTCTATAATTTTTCTTCAACACACATATCTACAATATTAACTTATCCCCTCCACATTTCTAAATATTATCGGCATTTAATATCTTAAATTAAGGTCTGCCATTAAGGCTTTTCCAGACTACCTCAGCCTATAATAACCTTCCACTTCTCTTAGTTAATTTTCAAAACCACACATAGAGAAACCAAAATACATCTACCTAACTATGTCTCTCACAGTGTTATTTTCAGCTTTTATTAGTAATTGAATATTTATATATTAATGCCTTAAGTCCCAATTTAGACATTAAATAATTTGAGAGTAGGGAATATTGTCTATTTATTGTTCTCTTATTTTCTGCAGAAACTACTATGCACACTGTTCATTCAATACATATTTGTAGTTTGATTTCTAAATTACATAGGATGGGAAACAATAAGAAAATTTAAAGAGGTTAAGGCTATCTAGAGAGCATACATGAAGACTTAGAATGCAGAAGCAGGAAAGTAAATAGATTTTTTAGGCTCTGAATCTTTGGAAACTTCCCATGATCCCCAAATTAAGGAAAGAACACTCAACAGGATAACATCTATTTTGTGGTTTGAATGAGAGTATTACAACTTGTTGACGTCTTGGTCAGAAAGTCAATAATGGGGACAGGATTTTGAGGTATTGATTCAATCCTAAACAAATGACAATTTCCTAAATCCAAACTGAATAGGTGTTTTTGGGTAGAAAAGAAAATGTATAATTTCCCTAGCATTACTTAATATTTCTGTAAGCAACATTTTATGCTTGATAGGAACTAGGTTCTTGTTCTCTAATAGTTGATTACATAAGTGTTTTTCATCCTTAATAACAACATGCTATTTACAATTTAAACTGGAGTTTTTCTTCAATTCAACATCTAACATTTTGAAAAAGTGAAATTTCATGTGGATTCTAAGCTCTTTTGTATTTGTTCTTTATTATGTACAAAAATATATAATTTAATCTTGAATATTACACTCTTAAGAGACTAATAATCATAGTAGTATGCCACTTAAGCTGTGTCTATGCACACAACTATTTTGATCCCTTTCACTGAACTGATTTGGTATTAAACATTTAGTAAATTGAAAGAAAAAGAAACCACTCGATTATCTTACAGAGTTGACTTGTTTTAAGATTGAATTGATTGTCCGATTCAATTAAAAAAATAATGTTTATTTATTTTTGAAACAGAAATATAGTGTGAGCAGTGGACGGGAAGAGAGGGAGACACAGAATCCAAAGCAAACTCCAGGCTCTGAGCTATAGCACAGAACCCGATGTGGGGCTCGAACTCACGAACCGGGAGATCATGACCTGAGCTGAAATCAGATACTTAACCAACTGAGCCACCCAGGCACCCCTTCCAATTCAATTTTAATGACCAACCTGTGTGTGCATGTGCGTGTGTGATGGAATCAAGTGCATATAACCCTTAAAACCCTCCTCTTCATTTCTACCTAGAAATAAGGTACACAGTGAAATATTCTCTCTATACAAAATGAAAGAATTTCTATAGTACCTAAGCATTATTCTAAATGGAATTACAATTGGGAAATTAATTCAATATTGTTTCCTTCGGTTGATTTCATTCCTCTATTTTTGTTAAATTACATCATTTATGAAATAGGTGACATCTATTTCTAATACCTTAAGAAAAAGGTAGGTTTATAAATCCTTTGGCATTGTATCTTATATGCAGAAGAAAATGTTATTTCTATGCTGCAATAGCTCTATATACAAACAAGTCATTTACACATAAATGTATAATATTTAACTCCCTTTTGTCTCATATTTCCTTTCAGTGTTGTGCAGATAGCAGTATCTTAAACCTATTCAAATTCATTTAGAAGAACCAGGATAGACAGAGCTATATGCTGTAATTTGGAGTTTAATAGGTATTAGACTTTTTTTTACACTTTTTGAATAAACACAATGTTTTTTATTGTAATTGAAGATAATTAAAAAAATAGAGATGTTGGAGCACATGGTTGGTTCATCTGACTTTGGCTAAGGGCATGTTCTCAAAGTTCATGGGTTCGAGCCTTGCGTTGAGCTCTGCCTTGGCAGTACAGAGTCTGCTGTAGATTCCCTGTCTCCCTCTCTCTTTGCCCCTCCCCTGTTTATGCTCAAGTGCTCCCCACTCCCTGTCGCTCTCTTGCACACACACACACACACACACACACAGAGTCTCTCTCTCTCTCTCTCTCAAAAATAAATAAATAAATAAATAAAGCTAAAAAAATAGAGATATGTTTTCCAAATTACATGTAGCATTTGAAATCGGCTCCATCTGTTGTTTTCGCAATCAAAAAAATAATACCAGATAAAATCTTTTGGGCTTCTACAGTTTTCAAGAGGTTGTTACTACCTAAAAGTTAGGGGAAATGTACCTGTGTTAACTATGCAGACAAGACAAAATCCAAATTGTCAACCACCCTTTTAAGACCTAACCTACTATGAAGTACTTGAAGATGGAAAGCTTTACGAAAATATCCATCAGAGATAAGGTGGTTCTCGACTTTTATGATGAAGACAAAATTACCTCATGGGAGCCACTGTCCTATTCCATTACACAAACCACAGAGAAACCTCCAAAATTTAACCATTTTCAATAACAATAACAACTATGTTCTTATTTTGTGAAACACTAATCATGATTACACATATTTTTACATGTATGATAAAAATGATCGAGTTATATAAATTGAGAATAAATATTTGGCCTAGAAAACAACCCTTAAGTATAAATAAATCCTCAAATGTAGATATATGGAATCTTTTTGAAAAGACATCTCAAAATTCTCACAAGTTGGAAGGCTAGCCACACATGAAAGGACAAGTCAGAGATAGGTAAGTGTAATTAGATGTACCTTAAGAGTAGAGCCAGCCTATGTTAAAAAATGAGTAACTGCTATATATTCTTAGAATATCATTCAATTTTAATCATGTAGGTGTTTATCAAGAGGTGAAAAATCAAAGGAGAATTTTAAGTGATTCTCCAGTGACTTAAAACATAAAGTGATTCTCCAGTGTCTTAAACGTGCTTTCTGTGTAATACAAATATAAATTTCCTTGTACTGTCTGACTCTTTCTGAGCTATTCTCTCCTCACCTCTGTAATACAAGCATTGTAAGAGGGAGTCCATTAAGTAAGGGGAAAAGGAAATCCCTATTAGCTTAATGTGTGGGCATTATTAATTAAAATAAAGAAACAGAGAACATGAAAATGGGAAAGTGGTATAATTAAAAAAAATTGCATGTCATTGTAGTTCAACAATTGTCCTAAGGCTTATGATATGTAAAAACAAATTTAATTCCATTGAATGAGGTCTCAACAGCTATGCACTTGAAAACAAAAAAATACTATTTGCTCTGTATCACATCATAACCTGTGTATCTATATTTGTTTTCCCTATAAAATAAACTCTAACTTCTTTTCTAGCCCTAGCAGAGCAAAATAAAACTTTAAATTTTCACTCTAAAGTGTCAAAACACATTTTTCCCCATTTAATCCTCTAGACATATGTTTCTTTCTATGCTGGCACTAAATTTTACTGGTATTGTTTAAAGATTTATTTTTCAACCCCTCATTAAAGGCAATGATGATGAAATAAATTTATTTCTGCAGGAAAATATGATCTACTAAATTAGTCTTAAATTTGTTCACAGCTCGTTTGTTAAGCAAAAAAGGTTTCCAAATCCAATAGCAACAATGTTGTGTCATAATTGGCACATGAAATACTGAGAGAAGAATGTTAGAGAGAAAATGTTAGAAGTATTTATAAGTGGTAAATAAATAATTAACCAAGACTATTGTGAACATTCTAGATGCTAACTTTTTATCAAAAATCAAGAATTTTCATCACACTGATTTGGACATGCTGTTTCCATCCATATCTTCATCCATTAGTTTGAGTAATTACTTTGGCTGCCTCCTTATCATGATGAAAACCATGACACCAACGCTAACTGCCAGTGGCTTGGTCCCTGCAAGTTACTGATGTATCAGCTATGATGTCATTACCAAACATTCACAACCTAATGGGCAACAGCTTGTTCTTTAGGTCCATACATGCATGTGCATCTCCACTGTCCTACTTACTCTTCCAGAAACTTCTGATATTTCTCTCTGCTCCAGTTTGAAGGGAGAGAAAAGAGCCTAGATGCATATTTTGTTCATTTCAAATCTGCCCCCCCACTTCTAAGTGATTACTTATCTGCCTCTCTTCCTTTCTGCATTCTCTCTCCTACATGTCCCCCAAACCCACAACCTAAGTATATGTGGTAGTCTGGTGTTAGAGAGTAATTAATGGTCTATTTTGGTTATGGAAAGAAGGAGAGGAATTCGAACTTCTCTCCATGGATCCTCCTATATATTTCTATAAATATTTGCTTCTTATGACACCAGTTCCCTTCTTACATTTTATAGAAAAAAATCATTGAAAGAATTGTCTATGTTTGCAGTAGCCAATTCTCTTGCAAACTTACTTCAATTAAGCTTTTACTCCCGCCTGTCCACAGACACTACTCTTTTAAAAGTGGCCAATATTTACATTGTTATATCCAGGAATCAATTATTAACCCCAATCTTACTTCACTTAGCAGCTATTGACATAGTTAATCATGCCATTAAAGTATGTGTGTCATTTGAATTCTGAGATACCCCTCTCTTAGTTTTCTTCCTACTTCATTTACTGTTCCTTCTGAATTTCATTCACAAGTTCCTCTTGTCTCCAAGACCTATTTTGGATGACAGGAAGGCTCAGTCTTTAGGCCTGTCCTCTATGTAATCACTCCTTTACATTCCAAGAGCACCTTTAACACTGCTTTGCACACATTGTACATTCACAATGATTATTTGTTGATTATATTTTACTCCATTCTGCTTTGTACATGGTAATAATATAATAAGGTTGATTCTTAAATCTCATATAAAAAAACTACTTGTCTCATGAGTTTATACTCATCATGTGCACATAAATACATCATTATTTGTGGGCATATAAGCATGCATATACACAAACTTATACATAATAGTGTCATGAATATAATTTTTCTCAATGGATTTCCATGAAATAGATCTCAGGTAATGACTTACAATAACCATTGAAATTACAACTTGTAGCTTGTTAGTGGGAAGCACTATGTAAAGGATTCCAGTCACTGTGTTCAGAAAAGCCATTGATGGGTCATAGGGTAGGTCTCCCAGCAATAGCACTGCTAGGAATTTATCCAAGGGATACAGGAGTACTGATGCATAGGGGCACTTGTACCCCAATGTTCATAGCAGCACTCTCAACAACAGCCAAATTATGGAAAGAGCCTAAATGTCCATCAACTGATGAATGGATAAAGAAATTGTGGTATATATACACAATGGAATACTACGTGGCAATGAGAAAAAATGAAATATGGCCTTTTGTAGCAACGTGGATGGAACTGGAGAGTGTAATGCTAAGTGAAATAAGCCATACAGAGAAAGACAGATACCATATGGTTTATGTCTTATGTGGATCCTGAGAAACTTAACAGGAACCCATGGGGGAGGGGAAGGGAAAAAAAAAAAAGAGGTTAGAGTGGGGGAGAGCCAAAGCATAAGAGACTGTTAAAAACTGAGAACAAACTGAGGGTTGATGGGGGGTGGGAGGGAGGGGAGGGTGGGTGATGGGTATTGAGGAGGGCACCTTTTGGGATGAGCACTGGGTGTTGTATGGAAACCAATTTGTCAATAAATTTCATATAAAAAAAAAAAGAAAAGCCATTGATTGCCTTTATTACTAGAATAACAAACCCCTCGAATATTATAGTGAGTAATATGGACATTGCCTTTGGCAGCATCATTAAACTGGCAGTGAACTACTTCAAATATCTGTGAGTGTTAAACATTAGTTCAGCTTTAAGTAGGTTGAATTTTATAGCCAATGTGCACTGCAGTCTATTTGAACATTCAAAGCACCTTTCAAACTTAATTTTACAGAAATATTAATGACCAGAACAAACTATTGAATGTAGAAAAGAGAGTAATCATTTCAACAGATGAAAGGAAACAGTAAATGAAGGCTCATGTTTTAAAAGGGTGGCAGTAACTTATCACTTTTTAAGGCACTATCCTAAGCTGAAAGCACCGGGGAGCTATTTAAACTATTATTTACATGGGAATTATTTTGATTTGCAAATACAATTTTGAGGGAAATATTAATAGCTTTTCTAAGATTGAGTTATTAGTTGAAACACCATAGGAATATTTGTTTTCAAGTAGAAGTTAACTAGCTTATAAATGCCTAATTTAGCCATTTTGTACAATGATGAAAAATAGGAATAAATCACAAAATAAATGGACATGATCAGAAAGGGAAGAGAAAATTACAAAAGATAATGCTAAATGGCTCTTATATGTGGTGATTATATAATGGTAAAGATGCTGACTGAGAAATAAGTCTAATGAGTTTCATTGGCTCTTCCCAATGATACCAATAAGTGACCCTGAGAATGTGTTAAAGTATTAAACATGACAAAAAACATAAATATTGAAAAAATACTATGGTATTGGAATTGTTCTCATTAATGCTATGCTGATATTTACAAATGGATAGTTTAAGTTGCAAATTTCAATCATAAAAGTGTGTAAATAATCAAATCATAACATTGAAAAATACTTTGAAAGAAAATAACAGTTATTTGCTGATAAAATATACTGAGCTAAAATCAGATTTGTGATAAACCAAGCTAAAGCATATACATTATATACAAAACAAAGCAATTTTCAACACTTCATTCTATCACTTTTCCCTTTAGGAGCAATGAAATTTTGTTGCACTAAAACCAATACCTAAATTTTACTCTGAAAATTCCATAAAGAAATGCAGGCAATGAAAACTAAGCTAATTACCTATATATTCTTGAATCTCAGTTATTCATATTTCTTGCCAAGATTCTTAAACACTATGATAAATAGTTTCAGGTCTTAAAAAAACTAGAATCCTCTTTAGAGCATTTTGTTTAGCGATGAGATAATCCAGTTAAACATGAAATATTATTATTTTAATTCTTACTTTAGATCAAACACAAATGAAAAGCATCTTAAAGTCAATTTAATAAGTGAATAAATTCAACAAAAGCAGTTTACATACATTAGCAGCCTCAGCATCAAATTGACTTGTAAGCAAAACTGAACTCAAGTCCTAGCTACTATGTGACTACAACACTTCGTTTTAAGCAAGCCATATAACATTTCTATGATGCCCATATAAAAAGACCATGACTACTTTTGTTATGTTTTTCAAAAGTGTTACCTAGTAAATATCAGTATAAACACAAAAATTAAATAGCTAATATATGGGATATAAGCATGCCTCAATGTTATATATTAAGGTATCAATACTTGAGGACATTAGTCTTTCCCAGAGAATTATGCACTGAACACTTTACAAAGTTCTCTATATTTATCTAGCATTTGGTGAGTACAATTAGGGGATATGACTGTATCAGGCACTAACACTTCAACAGAAAATAAGGACACAGTCTTCAAATAATGTCTTATATTTTAGTTGCTTTTATTATTAGACCCCCAGAATATCCCAGAATTAAAAAAAAATACTGAATCAATTATTTGTACATAGTTAAATTATGCCTCAAAATGTGTTATTTTTCTCTGAGGAAAAAAAGGTATTTGGCCACATTTGATACTTTTACCTTGTCACCTGACCTAGTGATTAGAGACTGTCCGTTGAGATATACTCTTTTACCAACTCTAACTAAAGGAATTGATGCATTTATAAATGTACCATTTACTTTCATATACCATTTGTGGGTGAGATTTGGACAGGGAGAAAAGGGATAACTTTGTTTTATGTTTGCAATTGGCTAGAAAAAAAGAGGTTAATCTGATATGGGAAAGGCATAGGCAATTCAAGTGAATTGCTTACAAACACCTCAAGTCATGTTTCTTCAAAAGATGTTCTGAAGCTAAGGGACTGGCATTTGGGAATTCTTTGACACCTTGAACTTAGGATTCTTCTTAGGGCTCCACAGTTTCCTTAGAGCCAACAATGGCTCTCCATAATAATTTTGCTGTGAAAATGTAGCCACCCGCATGAATATATGGACATATTAGTGCTTGAGTGAAAAAATAAGTGAGTGGCTAATATATAGTCACTGATTAGTGTATGTTTGTATGTATCCATGTGCTTTAAAATTCTGGGTGACTTTACTGAACATTCCCCATGTAAAATGAAGGCAGACTAAAGGGTAATTGTAATTATAGTTTTCTACTACTGGAATATCTGAGGAATCTCACAGAGCTTCTGGTATCATTTTGAGTGTCCAAATCAGTACAGTATCTTGTCATTGAAATAATAAATGTGACCCTTAGTGTGAAATGACTTTACCCCAATCTACCCTGATACTGCCAAAAATATGAGAATGTCTATGCCCTTAATTTCTATATGAGTATATGACTATATTCCTACATGATTACAGATATATGCTCATATAAATTAAAAAACACAAACTAATATTACAACACTCCAACTTACCTCAAATGAGTTAATAATGTACAGACCCTTAAATTTTTCTAAAAATTAGTCAGAAAATATTAAAAATAATCTTATTTTAAGATATATTGATTTATCATCTAATTCCATTTATCATAAAGCTATGAATCCTCTGCAAGATCAATTATTTTCTTTTTTAAAAATTTTTAAATGTTTATTTATTTTTGAGAGAGAGAGAGAGAGCAAGCAGGGAAGAGGCAGAGAGAGAGGGAGACACAGAATCCAAATCAGGCTCCAAGATCTGAGCTGTCAGCACAGAGCCTGATGCAGAGCTCAAACCCATAAACTGCAAGATTATGACCTGAGCTGAAGTCAGATGCTTACCGTCAGAGCCACCCAGGTGCTCCAAGATCAATTATTTTCAAATAATTGAAAGCAAATTCTAGATTGTACTGAAATTTTCTTACACATAAGAAGACACAATTAGAAAAACATGGGCTGTAAACACAACTGACAGTTTTCAATTTTTTACCTAGAATGAATTTGAAAAATTTGTGTCCTGAAATAGGGAAGGTAAATATAATTTTGGAAGCTGATATTACTAATCATGAAATTCTGTTTAACACAATATTTTTATCTTGATGTTATATTGATAATTAATTAGTGTTACAAAAATACTATTAACCACTTTAGAAAAATCAAACATGGTGAGAGAATTCATGTTTAAGTTTGGCTTAAAGCTGTGAATGATCTGTCACTTTGAAATACTATTCCAGGGAGGGAGGAGGGGAGGGGGGAAAAAAGAAATACTATTTCATGTACTACCCTACATGGAAAATATTTGTTACATATTATAGTAATAATAGAGCCAATTCTTAATGACTGATAAAAAGAGAAGGTGCCAAGGAAAGGAAAATCCAATACAAGGAATAATCCAAAGTAGCACATCCTTTTGATTGTGAAACATATTATATGATTTTAATATAATTTTCCTTTCTAATTTGCCACTTAAAAACAGTGTTTTGATCACATTAGTCTAAGACCTATAAAATAAATTACTAACCCTTTACCCTGAAGATCTTGACACTCAACAACTGGATCCCACTGATTTTTTCCTGCATTTCATCTACAAGTCTCTAAAGGGTGAACCCTGAATATATTTTATAGTCCAGCAGTCTGCTATAGGGCAATCTCACACCTGGGGTCAAATTTTGGTGTAATGCTCATTATCTCTGTCGAAGTTGCCAAATTGCCAAATCTTTCTCTTCACTAATATTCTTAACTAGTTATTTGAACAGAACCCACCTATTAAGTGTTTTGTGTTATTTGTTGACCACTTAATTCATTCAATGTAGATACATATAATTCACTAACTAACTTGCTTAAGCTACTCCCTGCTTCCTCCAGCTGGGCCTGACTCAGATCTAGCACTGCAGATTTCTCCACCAGAACACTGGTGCAAAACTTGCCAACACTGTATCTCCCAACTCCCACCTCCAAGGGAGGAGGTGTGCACCTTACTGAAACTGCACCCCCCCCACACCACCAGTATATGCTTTTTGGGATGGTTCACCCAATCCTGGTTTCTGCAGCAGAGGTGTGTCCCCTGTGGAAGAGAACTTCCATGCACAATTTACAGTCACCACGCCCCGGCCCACACCTATGTTATGGGGTAATCATGTCTGGCCCTGGTTTTGTCAGTAGCTGTGCATCTCCTATGGAAGAGGACTACCACTGCCTTGTTAAAAATGTATACCCTGCCTACAATGTTCAAGACCAAGAGATATAGCTGATTTTCCTACCACAGAGAAACAGACACAGAGAGTTAGGCAAAATGAGGTGACTAAGGAATATGCCCCCCAAAGAACAGGACAAAATCACAGCAAGAGACCTCAGCAAAGTGGAGATAAGTAACGTGCTTGATAGAGAATTTAAAGTAATGATCATAAAGGTACTCACTGGATGTGTGAAAACAGTGGAGGACATCAGTTAGGCCCTTAACACAGAGATAAAAAAAGAACCAATTAGAGATGAAGAACACAATAATTGAAATTAAAAACACACTAGATTGAATAAAGAGTAGGCTAGAAGAAGCAGAAGAACAAATAAGTGACCTTGAGAAACAGAGTAATAAAAAAAATAATCAAGCTGAGCAGGTGAGAGAAAAAATATGCAAAATGATAATATACTTAGGGAACTCAGTGACATCATCAAACATAATAACATGTGAATTGTGGGGATCCCAGAAGAAAAAGAGAGAAAAAAAGGGACAGAAAATTTAGTTGAAGAAATCATAGCAGGAAACTTCCCAAATTTGGAGGAGGAAACAGAAATTCAGATAGAGGAGAGACAGAGATGTCCCAACAAATTCAACCCAAGGAGGTACACAAGACACATAATAGTGGCAAAAATCAGTGATAAATAAAGAATTCTAAAAGCAGCTAGAGAAAGAAGACAGTTGCATACAAATTAAACCCCATAAGGCTATCACTGGATTTTTCAACAGAAATATTAGAGGCCATAAGGGAATGGCATGATATATTAAAACTGCTAAAAGTAAAAACAAAAACAAAAACAAAACAAAACAAAACAAAACAAACTGAAACCAGAAATACTCTATCCAGCAAGGCTGTCATTCAGAATATAAGGAGATAGAAAGAGTTTCCCAGACAAACAAAAGTTAAAGGAATTCATGACCACTAAACCATCCCTACAAGAAATGTTAAAGGGCATTCTGTGAGTGAAAAAGAAACACCATAAGTAAGAATAAGAAAAGTAGGAAGAACAAAAGCAGTAAAATAAGTATATCTTTAAAAATCAGTCAAGGAACTCACAAAATAAAAGGAAGTAAGTGTGACACCACATAACCTAAAATGTGAGGAGGAGAGGAGTAAAGAATGGGTTCAAACTTAAGCACCTATCAACTTAAAATATACTACTGTACCCACCCAAAAAAGATAGACTATTATACCCAAAAGACATTATGTACAAACCTAATAGTAACTAAACCAGTGGTAGATATGCAAAGAATAAAGAGAAAGGAATCCAAGTATATCACTAAATAAAGCCAATTTATAGTGAGAGAAGAGAGCAAGGGAAAAAAGGAACAGTGAAGTTTCACAAAAACAAACACAAAACAAATAGGAATGAATACACACTTATCAATAGTTACTTTGAATGTAAATGGACTAAATGCTCTAATCAAAAGACATAGGGTGATGGAATGGATAATAAAACAAGAACCATCTATATGCTGCCTACAGGGGACTCACTTCAGACTTAAAGATACATGTAGATTGAAAGTGAGGGGATGGAGAAACATTTATGATGCAAATGGATGTGAAAAGAAAGCCAGGGTAGCAATACTTATATCAGACAAAATTAACTTAAGAACATAGACTGTAACAAGAGACAAAGAAGAACACTATATAATCATTAACAGGACAATTCAACAAGAAGACATAACATTGTAAATATTTTTGCACCTTGGGGCGCCTGGGTGGCACAGTCGGTTAAGCGTCCGACTTCAGCCAGGTCACGATCTCGCGGTCCGTGAGTTCGAGCCCCGCGTCAGGCTCTGGGCTGATGGCTCAGAGCCTGGAGCCTGTTTCCGATTCTGTGTCTCCCTCTCTCTCTGCCCCTCCCCAATTCATGCTCTGTCTCTCTCTGTCCCAAAAATAAATAAAAACGTTGAAAAAAAATTTATAAAATATTTTTGCACCCAACATTAAACACCCAAATACATAAAACAGTTAATAACAAATTTAAAGGAACTAATAGGCAGTAATACAATAATAGTAGGGAACTTTAGCACGCCTCTTACATCAATGGACAGATCATCAAAATAAAATCAACAAGGAATGCACTTGTCATGACGAGCACTGGGTGATGTAAAGAATTGTTGAATCATGTTATTCTACACCTGAAATGAATGTATAACTGTATGTTAACTACACTGGAATTTAAATTTAAAAAATCAAGAAGAAAACAGTGTCTTTGATGACACATCCGGCCAGATGGACTTAATAGATATATTCAGAACATTCCATCATAAATAGCAGAATATGCATTCCTTTCAAGTGCACATGGATCATTCTCCAGAATTGTTCACATATTAGGTCACAAAACAATGAATGGGACAACCAAGAAGTCAAAGAAAAAATTTTAAAAAATATGAAAATAAATTAAAATGAAATTACAAGTATGCAAAATATTTGGAATGCAGCAAAAGCATTTCTAAGAGAAAAGTTTGTAGCAATACAGGACTACCTCAAGAAGCAAGAAAAATCTCAACTAAACGACCTAAACTTACACCTAAAGTAGCTAGAAGAAGAACAGATAAAACACAAATCAGCACAAAGAAGGAAATAGAAGATTAGAGCAGAAGTAAATGGTATAGAAACTAACAAAACAAAACAATAGAACAGAAAAATGAAACCAGGAGTTGGTTCTTTAAAAAAAAAAATCAACAAAATTGAAAAACCTATTAGCTAGACTGATTAAAAAAAAGAGAGAGACAGACAGAGAGAGACAGAAAGAGGGAACTCAAATAAACAAAATCAGAAACAAAAGGAGAAATAACAACCAGCACATAAATACAATGGGTTGTAAGAGGATATTATAAATATAAATATATATATACCAAAAAATTGGGCAACCTAGAAGACATGGATAAATTCCTAGAAACATATAACCTTCTGAGACAGAATCAAAACTAAGTAGAAAATTTGAACAGGCCAATTATCAGCAATGAAGTTGAATCAGTAATCCAAACACCCCAACAAAACAAAGACCAGGACTAGTCAGCTTCACAGGTGAATTCTACTAAATATTTAAAGAAGAGTTGATACCTATTCTTCTCCAACTTTTCCAAAATAATAGAAGAGAAAGGAAAACTTCCAAAGTCATTCTATGAGGCCAGCATTACCCTGATACCAAAACAAGATAAACAAACCACAAAAAAGAGAACTACAGGCCAATATCTCTGATGAACATAGCTGCAAAAGTTCTCAACAAAATATTAGCAAACTGAATCCAACAATACATTAAAAATTATTTACCATGATAAAGTGGAATTAATTCCTGGTATACAAGGTGGTTCATTATTCACAAATCAATCAATGTAATATATCACATCAATAAGAAAAACAATAAAAACCATATGATCACTTGAATAGATGATAGAAATAGAAAGCATTTGACAATCTGCAACATCTTTCATGATAAAATCCTTCAACAAGGTAGGTCTAGAGGAAAATATATTTACGTAACAAAGGCTTTATATGAAAAACTCACAACTAACATTATATTCAGTGGTGAAAAACTAGGAACTTTCCCTGCAAACTCAGGAATAAGACAAGGATGTCTACTCACTGCTGTTATTTCATATAGTACTGGAAGTCCTAGCCACAGCACTCAGAAAAGAAAAATAATAGGCATCCAAATTGGTAAGGAAGAAGTAAAACTATCATTATTTGCAGATGACATGATAGTATATATAGAAAACCTAAAAGACTCCACCAAAAGACTATTAAACTGATAAATGAATTCAGGAAAATCACAGGATACAAAATCAATGTACAAAAATCCATTGCATTTCTAGACACTAATAATGAAGCAGCAGAAAGAGAAATGAAGAAAACATTTACAACCGAATTTACATTATAATCCCATTTACAATTGCATTAAAAATAGTAAAGTATCTCAGAATAAATTTAAACAAAGAGGTGAAGGACCCATAGTCTGAAAACTATAACATTTTGATAAAAGAAATTGAAGTCAATGCAAACAAATGGAAAGACATTCCATGCTCATGGATTGTACAAATATTGCTAAAATGTCTATACTACCCAAAACAATCTACACATTTAATGCAATCTTTATAAAAATACCAGCAGCATTTTTCACAGACCCAAACAAATAATCCTAAAATTTCTAGGGAACCACAAAAGACTCTGAATAGCCAAAGCAAACTTGAAAAAGAAGAACAAAGCTGGTGGTATCACAATTCCAGACTTCAAGTTATATTACAAAGGTGTAGTAGTAAAACTTACACAAAGGTGTGTAAGTATGTTACTTGCACAAAAATAGACACAAGGGCACCTGGGTAGTTCAGTTGGTTAAGCATCCAACTTCGGCTCAGGTCATGATCTTATGGTTTGTGGTTTGAGCCCCGCATTGGGCTCTGCGCTGACAGCTCAGAGCCTGGAGCTTGCTTCAGATTCTGTGTCTCCCTCTCTCCCTTTTTCCCGCCCCTGTTCAAGCTCTGTCTCTCTCTCTCTCTCAAAAAATAAACATTAAAAAATTTTAAAAAATAGACACATAAGTCTATACAACAGAATAAAGAGCCCAGAAATAAACCCACAGTTATATGTTCAATTGATATTCAACAAAGGAGCAAGAATATGCAATGTCAAAAATTCTCTTCAATAAATGGTATTGGGAAAACTGGTCAGCTACATGCAAAATAATGACACTGGACCACGTTCTTATACCAAACACAAAAATAAACTCAAAATGGATTAAAGATCTAAATGTGAGACTTGAAACCATAAAAATCCTAGAAAAGAGCACAGGCAGTAATTTCTCTCACATCAACCCTAGCAACATCTTTGTAAATATGTCTTCTAGGCCTGGGAAAGACAATAAAAATAAACTATTTGGACTACAAGAGAATGAAAACCTTCTGCATAGCAAATGAAATAATCAATAAAACTAAGGGAAGATCTGAATGGGAGAAAATATTTACAAATCACATGTCTGATAAAGGGTTAACATGCAAAATACATAAAGAATTTGTATAACTCAACACCAAAATATAATAATAATCCATTTAAGAATGGGCAGAAGACATGAACAGACATATCTCCAAGAAGACATACGGATGGCCAACAGATACATGAAGAGATATTCAACATTACTCATCATCATAGAAATGCAAATCCAAGCCACAATGAGTATCACCTCACACCTGTCAGAATTACTAAAATCAACAACACAAGAAAAAACTGGTGTTGGCAAGGATGCCGAAGAAGGTAAAACGTCTTCCACTGTTGGGAATGCAAACTGGTTCAGCCACTGTGGAAAGCAGTATGGGAGTAACTCGAATAGTTAAAAATAGAACTACCCTATGATCCAGTAATTGCACTACTGGGTATTTACCCTAAGAATACAAAAAAACACTAATTCAAAGGGATACATGCACCTTTATGTTTATTGCAGAATTATTTATAATAGTCGAATTATGGAAGTAACCTAAGTAGAATCCATTGGTAAATGAATGGATAAACAATACACACACACACACACACACACACACACACACACACGTATACATTCAGCCATAAAAAAGAATAAAATCTTGCCATTTGCAACAATATGGGTGGATCTAGAGAGTATAATGCTTAACAAATTAGCCAATCAGAGAAAGACAAACACCATATGATTTTACTCATACGTGGAATTTAAAAAAGAAAATAAGTGAGCAAAGGAAAAAAAGGAAACAAACCAAAAAAATAGATTCTTTACTATGGAGAACAAACAGATGGTTACTAGAGGGCAGGTGGGTGGGGGCTGTGTGAAATAGGTGAAGGGGATTAAGAGTAGACTTATTTTTATGAGTAGTCAGTACTATATGGAATTTTTGAATCACTATTTTGTAAAACTGAAATGAATACAACACTGTATGGTAACTACATTGAAATTAAAAAAAAAAAAGATACATATGGCCTAGACCACTTGAGTTAGCCTCAGAATCAAATTGGCCAAGGAGAATTCACAGAGTAGCAAATAACAGAAAATGTCAAATTAAGAGTTGTCATCCAGTGGGGTGCCTGGGTGGCTCAGTTGGTTAAGCATCTGACTCTTCATTTTGGCTTAGGTCATGATCTCATGGTTTGTGGTTTGGAGCCCCATGTTGGGCTCTGCAGCTGGTAGAATGTAGCCTGTCTGGGATTCTCTCTCTCCCTCTCTCTCTCTTCTTTTCCCCTGCTCACGCTGTCTCTGTCTCTCTTGAAATAAGTAAACTTTAAAAAAAAAGACATTGCCTTAAAAAAAAAAAAAAGAGTTGACATTAGTGTGCTACCCTATAATTCAGTTAATAGTACCAGAAGGAAAATTCTCTAAAAGCTTGCACTCTAATTATTTATACAAATAGATTCTCAGAGTATCTACTCCCCTACATTTCTGGCAGGTGCTCTCCTTTTTTGCTTTCTAGGAAAAATGCAAATATAATTTGAATACTTAAGGTACATTCCTTTCTTTGTGGCATTTTGCTTAAATTAGGGAGGAAGGAGAGAAATACATGCTTAAACAATGCCACAAGTAAAATACAAATTAGCAGCATTATCAGAAAAAAATATTGCTTGTGAGGTTCTAGCCAATGAATTAATTTCTGTTCACATTTATGCAGCCTAAAAGTAGAAAAAGCACAGGAGTTCAGTGGTACTAATTTGCCCAAAATAGTGAAATTCTACAGTCAGTTAAATCCCTAATGTTAAATTAATTATTAAAGACAAGTGTCCACTGCAATGATTCATTGTAAACAGGTCAAGTCTATAGAAGGTTAAACAACTGTTTTTTTGAGGTATGGGTGATCTCAAAACAGGAAACAGAAACAGGAAACATGTTTCTGTTACTTTACAAAATGAGGAGGGAGAGAGTTTAAATGTACCACTAGAATACATTACATCATACTGATCAGCTGCAATTGAGATATTGATTTGCCCATCAGCAGTTAATTTATTTCAACTGCAGATATTAGGGACCTGGCCAAGACTCTGGAAAGAAGAACAATTTCCTGGACTCGAGATATTAAAATCTTGATGGTACAATAGATAGGGATGTTTGGAATTAGTAAAAGCAATTCATAAAAGAATATAATATAGAGTAAGTTCATGTGAATACCAGGAAAATCTGAGGAATTGGGCCTTGAAAAGCTTATTAGCATCTCAGTAGGTAAAGGTGGAGTCTGAAGTTTTTCTAAATTTAGCCAATGGCATAAACAAAATAACAATGTATAAGTAATTCAGAAAGAAATGTGTGGTGCACATTCAGAAAATAATTTTAATCTAACCTGGTGCAAAAACACAAGACTGAAGATAGAATTTGAAGACTGGTGGTACAAGCAGTGGTTTGTTGGAGTTGGCCTTACATCAGCTTCTGAAAATGACTATTAGCATCTCTTATCAGGTCTGCATTCAGTGACATTACCTTGTTAGCTTGGAATTGGCCACAGCAGGAGAATTCACACCATAGAATTTGTTAAATGCTGCAAATCAGGGCTATTGATTGATTGATTGATTAATAAACACTTCTCAGGACACTACTGTGTTTAAAAATTTGAATGCTACAGACAGGAAAATATTTATAAGACAAGTGTGAACTATGGAAGAATTTTAGCAGAGTAATGATATGATTTGAGAGTCATTTATCTAGAGCTCTACATTAAAGCCACAGACGTGGAAAGGATTTCCAAGAGTAAGTATTTAGAGAAGGAAGAGCTCTGATGAAAGAATGTTGTGAAATATCTAAACTTAAAGGAGGGAAAGGAGCTTACCAATGAAGTACAGAAAAAAGAATAGCCAGAAATGAAACAGGAAGATCAAAATAGAGCCAATTCATAAAAGAAAGAAATATGTTTTTAAGACTGAAGTGCTAGTTGTAAAGGACATTAACTTCCAAGCATCCTTAAGATTTAGAAAAGGCCCTAGGTGGGAAAAAATAAGCAAAATGACATGCTAGAGGTCATGTACTACTGTACATTTACTATATAACACATAGTTACACAAGTATTTTATGTGTTGTGAAACAAAAGATTACTCTGGATCAAGTGTAAAATGGGTTTTCCTAGAATGTGACTAAGGTCTAGAATAATCTCATTTTAAATAGCAATGCATATATAAAAGAAATGGAAGAAAAGAGTAAACACTTCAAGATTCAGTGCCATCATGTTAAATACTATGTCTTAATTATGGTGCTGCTGTGGCTTTACCCTAGAATAATTCTTACTTTCACATGCTCTATTACTGACAGTGAGCCCTCACCAATATTTTTAAAGACTTATAATTGATATCTAATGTGTGTATAGTACAAACCACTTTCATGTACATTATTTCATTTAACCTTCCTAACAACAGAGTGAAATGTAAGTTCCATTTTACCTATGAAGTAACCAAGGTTGAGAAGTACTAAGAAAAAAAAGGACGAAAGAAAGAAAGAAAGAAAGAGAAATACTGAGTGATTTATCCAACATCAAACATCTGGCAAGTGAAGAGTGTAGAACCATAACCCAGGCCTTCTCATTCCAAGTCCAGAATAATATTTTTCTGCAATATATGTTGTTTCACATCTTCCTTTAGTCTTAGTACTTATTTAACTACAAGGCCATGCTCTTTAATCTAATTAAACCTCAAATTAATGACTTGGTACACTTTCTTGATATGTGAAGAATAACTGAGACATAGATTAGAATGTCTCCAGTGATTTGGGAAAAAAACATACTACTTTCTTTACACTTTTAAATTTATTTTTAATTTTTATTAGTTTCAGGTATACAACATAATGATTTGACAATTCTATCAGTTACACTATGCTCACCACAAATTTAGCTAGCATTTACCATACAACACTATTGTAATACCATTGACATATTCCCTATGCTGTACTTTTTATCCAAATGACTTTTCATTCAATAACTGGAAGCCTGTATCTACAACTCCTTTCACCCATTTTGCATATTCTCCCACAGCCCTGTCTTCTGACAATCACCAGTTTATTCTCTATATTTATGGGTATATTTCTGCTTTTTGTTAGTTTTGTGTTTTAGATTCCACATATAAATTAAATCAAATGGTATTTGTCTTTCTCTGACTTATCTCACATAGCATAATACCTTCTAGGTCCATTCATGTTGGCTCGAATGGCAAGATATCATTCTTTTTTAAGGCTGAGTAATGTCCCCTTGTATGTATGTACAATGTATGCATTAGTCTCTAGATTATTTTGGCTAGTATGAATATTTTAACAATATTAATTCTTCCAAACTATGAGCATGGACTATCTTTCCATTTCTTTGTATTGTCTTCAATTTCTTTCATCAGTATCTTATAGTTTTCAGAGTACAGGTCTTTCACTTATTTAAGTTTATTCCTGGATATTTTATTATTTTGGTGAAATGTACACATGTAATTATAAATATGATTGTCTTCTTAATTTCTCTTTTGGCCGCTTTGTTATTAGTGTATAAAATGCAATTAATTTCTGTATATTGATTTTGTATCCTGAAAATTTACTGATTTATTATTTCTAATAATTTTTGGTGGAATATGTAGGGTTTCCTTTATATACTACATGTTATCTGCAAATAGTGACAGGTTAATATCTTCCTTACCAATATGGATGCATGTAATTTCTTTTTCTTATCTAACTGCTGTCACTTAGCACTTCCAGTGCTGTGTTGAATCAAAATGATGAGAGTAGTCAACATTGTCTTTTTCCTGATCTTAGAGGAAAAGCTCTGTTTTTCATCCATGAAGATGATGTTAGCTCTCTGGGTTTCTCATACATGGAGTTTATTATGTTCAGGCATGTGCCCTCTAAGCCCACTTTGTTGAAAGTTTTTATTAAGAATGTAAGTTGAATGTTGTCAAATGATTTTTTTTGCATCTATTGAGATGATGGTATGATTTTTACCCTTAAATTTGATAATATGGTGTATTATGTTGATTGATTTATGAATATTGAACCATCCTTGCATCCCTGGTATAAATCCTACTTGATGGTGGTGAATGATATTTTCAGTGTATTATTGAATATAGTTTTCTAATATCTTGTTGAAGAATTTTGCATGCAGGCTCATCAGGGATATTGGCCTGTAGTTTTCTTTTTTTGTGTGTGGTGTCTTTGTGTCATTTTTATATCAGGGTCATGCTAGTCTTCATTAGTCTAGACTTAACTCCTTTAACTTTTCTTTGAATGGGGAACTTTTTATCTCTTCTTCAAATCTGAGTGATAACCTTTCCAGTAAAGAGTTCTTGTTTGCAGGTTTTTCCTTTCACTACTTTAATTATATAATGCCACTCCTTTCTGGCATGAAAAGTTTCTGCTGAAAAATCATAGCCTATGGGTTTCCCCTTGCAGGTAACTTTGTTGCTTTTCTCTTGCTGCCATTAAAATTCTCTCTTGGGGCACCTGGGTGGCTCAGTCGGTTGTGCTTCTGATATCGGCTCAATCCATGTTCTCACAGTTTGAGGTTCGAGCCCCGAGTCGGGATCTGTTCTGACAGCTCAGAGCACGGAGCCTGCTTTTGATTCTGTGTCTCCCTCTCTCTGGCCCTCCACCGCTCACACTCTGTCACACTCTCTCTCAAAAATAAATAAACATTAACAATTAATAATAAAATAAAATTCTCTATCTTTTTTCTCTTTAATGAATCACCTTTTTTTAATATAAAATTCCTTGTCAAATTGGTTTCCATATAACACCAAGTGCTGCTCCCAAGAGGTGCCCTCCTCAATACCCATCACCACTCCTCCCCTCCTCCCACCCCCTCATCAACCCTCAGTTTGCTCTCAGTTTTGAAGAGTCTCTTATGTTTTGGCTCCCTCCCTCTCTAACCTTTTTTTATCCTTCCCCTCCCCCATGGTCTTCTGGTAAGTTTCTCAGGATCCAACTATGAGTGAAAACATGGTATCTGTCTTTCTCTGTATGACTTATTTCACTTAGCATAACACTCTCCAATTCCATCCACGTTGCTACAAAAGGCCCTATTTCATTCTTTCTCATTTGCATGTAGTATTCCATTGTGTATATAAACCACAATTTCTTTATCCATTCATCAGGTGATGGACATTTAGGCTCTTTCCATAATTTGGCTATTGTTGAAAGTGCTGCTATAAACATTGGGGTACAAGTGCCCTTATGCATCAGCA
This sequence comes from Lynx canadensis, assembly GCF_007474595.2. NCBI lineage: Eukaryota > Metazoa > Chordata > Mammalia > Carnivora > Felidae > Lynx > Lynx canadensis. Next base: position 70,270,457 of record NC_044321.2, on the reverse strand, counting down.
CTCCTGTATCGCTTGGGTAAATTCCTAGCAGTGCTACTGCTGGGTCATGGGGGAGATCTATTTTTAATTTTTTGAGGAACCTCCACACTGTTTTCCAGAGCGGCTGCACCAGTTTGCATTCCACACACAGTGCAAGAGGGTTCCCGTTTCTCCACATCCTCGCCAGCATCTATAGTCCTGATTTGTTCATTTTAGCCACTCTGGTGTGAGTGTGCTTTTCATTTGTGTTTCTCTGATGAGGAGTGATGTTGAGCATCTTTTCGTGTGCCTGTTGGCCATCTGGATGTCTTCTTTAGAGAAGTGTCTATTCATGTTTTCTGCCCATTTCTTCACTGGATTATTTGTTTCTCAGGTGTGGAGTTTGGTGAGCTCTTTATAGATTTTAGATACTAGCCCTTTGTCTGATATGTCATTTGCAAATATCTTTTCCCATTCTGTTGGTTGCCTTTTAGTTTTGTTGATTGTTACCTTTGCAATGCAGAAGCGTTTTATCTTCATGAGGTCCCAATAGATCATTTTTGCTTTTAATTCCCTTGCCTATGGGGATATGTCAAGTAAGAAATTGCTGCAGCTGAGGTCAGAGAGGTTTTTTTTCCTGCTTTCTCCTCTAGGGTTTTGATGGTTTCCTGTCTCACATTCAGGTCCTCCAACCATTTTGAGTTTATTTTTGTGAATGGTGTAAGAAAGGGGTCTAGTTTCATCCTTCTACATGTTGCTGTCCAGTTTTCCCAGCACCATTTGTTAAAGAGACTGTCTTTTTTCCATTGGATATTCTTTCCTGCTTTGTCAAAGATTAGTTGGCCATACTTTTGTGGTTCTAGTTCTGGGGTTTCTATTCTACTCCATTCATCAATGTGTCTATTTTTGTATCAATACCATGCTGTCTTGATGATTACCGCTTTGTAGTACAGGCTAAAGTCTGGGATTGTGATGCCTCCTGCTTTGGTTTTCTTCTTCAAAATTACTTTGGCTAATCAGGGTCTTTTGTGGTTCCATACAAATTTTGGGATTGCTTGTTCTAGCTTTGAGAAGACTGCTGGTGCAACTTTGACTGGGATTGCATTTGAATGTATTCATTTCCTTGGGCAGTATTAACATTTTAACAATATTTATTCTTCCAATCCATGAGCACGGAGTGTTTTTCTATTTCTTTGTATCTTCTTCAATTTCATTCATAAGTTTTCTATAGTTTTCAGCACGCAGATCTTTTACATCTTTGGTCAGGTTTATTTCTAGGTATTTTATGATTCTTGGTGCAATTGTGAAGGAGATCAGTTTCTTTATTTGTCTTTCTGTTGCTTCATTATTAGTGTATAAGAATGCAACTGATTGGTAAGAAAGATGGCGGCTTAGGAGGACGCTGGGCTCACCGCGCGTCCTGCTGATCACTTAGATTCCACCTACACCTGCCTAAATAACCCAGAAAACCGCCAGAGGATTAGCAGAACGGAGTCACCGGACCCAAGTGCAGACGAGAGGCCCACGGAAGAGGGTAGGAAGGGCGGCGAGGCGGTGTGCGCTCCACGGAATGGCGGGAGGGAGCCGGGGCGGAGGGGCGGCTCGCCGGCCGAGCAGAGCCCTCGAGTCCGGCTTGCAAAAGCGGAGGGGCCTGACGGACTGTGTTCCAACAGCAAGCGCGACTTAGCGTCTGGGAGGTCATAAGTTAACAGCTCTGCTCGGAAAGCAGGAAGGCTGGAGGACAAAGGGAGGGTGAGCTGCGGAGCCCCCGGACGACAGAGCTCAGTTTGGCGGGGAACAAAGGCGCTCACCAGCGCCATCTCCCCCGCCCATCCCCCAGCCAAAATCCCAAAGGGAACCGGTTCCGGCCAGGGAAATTGCTCACTCCGCGCAAACACCCAACTCTGTGCTTCTGCGGAGCCAAACCTCCGGCAGCGGATCTGACTACCTCCGGCTGCCACAGGGCCCCTACTGAAGTGGATCACCTAAGGAGAAGCGAGCTAAGCCTGCCCCCCCTCCCGCCGTGCACCTTGCCTTCCCACCCCAGCTAATACGCCAGATCCCCAGCATCACAAGCCTGGCAGTGTGCAAGTAGCCCAGACGGGCCACGCCACCCCACAGTGAATCCCACCCCTAGGAGAGGGGAAGAGAAGGCACACACCAGTCTGACTGTGGCCCCAGCGGTGGGCTGGGGGCAGACATCAGGACTGACTGCGGCCCCGCCCACCAACTCCAGTTATACGCCACAGCACAGGGGAAGTGCCCTGCAGGTCCACACCACACCAGGGACTATCCAAAATGACCAAGCGGAAGAATTCCCCTCAGAAGAATCTCCAGGAAATAACAACAGCTAATGAGCTGATCAAAAAGGATTTAAATAATATAACAGAAAGTGAATTTAGAATAATAGTCATAAAATTAATCGCTGGGCTGGAAAACAGTATACAGGACAGCAGAGAATCTCTTGCTACAGAGATCAAGGGACTAAGGAACAGTCACGAGGAGCTGAAAAACGCTTTAAAGGAAATGCAAAACAAAATGCAAACCACCACAGCTCGGATGGAAGAGGCAGAGGAGAGAATAGGTGAACTAGAAGATAAAGTTATGGAAAAAGAGGAAGCTGAGAAAAAGAGAGATAAAAAAATCCAGGAGTATGAGGGGAAAATTAGAGAACTAAGTGATACACTAAAAGAAATAATATACGCATAATTGGTATTCCAGAGGAGGAAGAGAGAGGGAAAGGTGCTGAAGGGGTACTTGAAGAAATAATAGCTGAGAACTTCCCTGAACTGGGGAAGGAAAAAGCATTGAAATCCAAGAGGCACAGAGAACTCCCTTCAGACGTAACTTGAATCGATCTTCTGCACGACATATCATAGTGAAACTGGCAAAATACAAGGATAAAGAGAAAATTCTGAAAGCAGCAAGGGGTAAACGTGCCCTCACATATAAAGGGAGACCTATAAGACTCGTGACTGATCTCTCTTTTGAAACTTGGCAGGCCAGAAAGAATTGGCACGAGATTTTCAGGGTGCTAGACAGAAAAAATATGCAGCCGAGAATCCTTTATCCAGCAAGTCTGTCATTTAGAATAGAAGGAGAGATAAAGGTCTTCCCAAACAAACAAAAACTGAAGGAATTTGTCACCACTAAACCAGCCCTACAAGAGATCCTAAGGGGGACCCTGTGAGACAAAGTACCACAGACATCACTACAAGCATAAAACATACAGACATCACAATGACTCTAAACCCGTATCTTTCTATAATAACACTGAATGTAAACGGATTAAATGCGCCAACCAAAAGACATAGGGTATCAGAATGGATAAAAAAACAAGACCCATCTATTTGCTGTCTACAAGAGACTCACTTTAGACCTGAGGACACCTTTAGATTCAGAGTGAGGGGATGGAGAACTATTTATCATGCTACTGGAAGCCAAAAGAAAGCTGGAGTATCCATACTTATATCAGACAAACTAGACTTTAAATTAAAGGCTGTAGGGGCGCCTGGGTGGCGCAGTCGGTTAAGCGTCCGACTTCAGCCAGGTCACGATCTCGCGGTCCGTGAGTTCGAGCCCCGCGTCAGGCTCTGGGCTGATGGCTCAGAGCCTGGAGCCTGCTTCCGATTCTGTGTCTCCCTCTCTCTCTGCCCCTCCCCCGTTCATGCTCTGTCTCTCTCTGTCCCAAAAATAAATAAACGTTGAAAAAAAAAATTTAAAGGCTGTAACAAGAGATGAAGAAGGACATTATATAATAGTTACAGGGTCTATCCATCAGGAAGAGCTAACAATTATAAATGTCTATGCGCCGAATACCGGAGCCCCCAAGTATATAAAACAATTACTCATAAACAGAAGCAACCTTATTGATAAGAATGTGGTAATTGCAGGGGACTTTAACACCCCACTTACAGAAATGGATAGATCATCTAGACACACGGTCAATAAAGAAACAAGGGCCCTGAATGAGACACTGGATCAGATGGACTTGACAGATATATTTAGAACTCTGCATCCCAAAGCAACAGAATATACTTTCTTCTCGAGTGCACATGGAACATTCTCCAAGATAGATCATATACTGGGTCACAAAACAGCCCTTCATAAGTTTACAAGAATTGAAATTATACCATGCATACTTTCAGACCACAATGCTATGAAGCTTGAAATCAACCACAGGAAAAAGTCTGGAAAACCTCCAAAAGCGTGGAGGTTAAAGAACACCCTACTAACGAATGAGTGGGTCAACCAGGCAATTAGAGAAGAAATCAAAAAATATATGGAAACAAACGAAAAAGAAAATACAACAATCCAAACGCTTTGGGACGCAGCGAAGGCAGTCCTGAGAGGAAAATACATTGCAATCCAGGCCTATCTCAAGAAACAAGAAAAATCCCAAATACAAAATCTAACAGCACACCTAAAGGAAATAGAAGCAGAAGAGCAAAGGCAGCCTAAACCCAGCAGAAGAAGAGAAATAATAAAGATCAGAGCAGAAATAAACAATATAGAATCTAAAAAAACTGTAGAGCAGATCAACGAAACCAAGAGTTGGTTTTTTGAAAAAATAAACAAAATTGACAAACCTCTAGCCAGGCTTCTCAAAAAGAAAAGGGAGATGACCCAAATAGATAAAATCATGAATGAAAATGGAATTATTACAACCAATCCCTCAGAGATACAAACAATTATCAGGGAATACTATGAAAAATTATATGCCAACAAATTGGACAACCTGGAAGAAATGGACACATTCCTAAACACCCACACTCTTCCAATACTCAATCAGGAGGAAATAGAAAGCTTGAACAGACCCATAACCAGCGAAGAAATTGAATCGGTTATCAAAAATCTCCCAACAAATAAGAGTCCAGGACCAGATGGCTTCCCAGGGGAGTTCTACCAGACATTTAAAGCAGAGATAATACCTATCCTTCTCAAGCTATTCCAAGAAATAGAAAGGGAAGGAAAACTTCCAGACTCATTCTATGAAGCCAGTATTACTTTGATTCCTAAACCAGACAGAGACCCAGTAAAAAAAGAGAACTACAGGCCAATATCCCTGATGAATATGGATGCAAAAATTCTCAATAAGATACTAGCAAATCGAATTCAACAGCATATAAAAAGAATTATTCACCATGATCAAGTGGGATTCATTCCTGGGATGCAGGGCTGGTTCAACATTCGCAAATCAATCAACGTGATACATCACATTAACAAAAAAAAAGAGAAGAACCATATGATCCTGTCAATCGATGCAGAAAAGGCCTTTGACAAAATCCAGCACCCTTTCTTAATAAAAACCCTTGAGAAAGTCGGGATAGAAGGAACATACTTAAAGATCATAAAAGCACTTTATGAAAAGCCCACAGCTAACATCATCCTCAACGGGGAAAAACTGAGAGCTTTTTCCCTGAGATCAGGAACACGACAGGGATGCCCACTCTCACCGCTGTTGTTTAACATAGTGCTGGAAGTTCTAGCATCAGCAATCAGACAACAAAAGGAAATCAAAGGCATCAAAATTGGCAAAGATGAAGTCAAGCTTTCGCTTTTTGCAGATGACATGATATTATACATGGAAAATCCGATAGACTCCACCAAAAGTCTGCTAGAACTGATACATGAATTCAGCAAAGTTACAGGATACAAAATCAATGTCCAGACATCAGTTGCATTCTTATACACTAACAATGAAGCAACAGAAAGACAAATAAAGAAAATGATCCCATTCACAATTGCACCAAGAAGCATAAAATACCTAGGAATAAATCTAACCAAAGATGTAAAGGATCTGTATGCTGAAAACTATAGAAAGCTTATGAAGGTAATTGAAGAAGACTTAAAGAAATGGAAAGACATTCCCTGCTCATGGACTGGAAAAATAAATATTGTCAAAATGTCAATACTACCCAAAGCTATCTACACATTCAATGCAATCCCAATCAAAATTGCACCAGCATTCTTCTCGAAATTAGAATAAGCAATCCTAAAATTCATATGGAACCACAAAAGGCCCCGAATAGCCAAAGGAATTTTGAAGAAGAAGACCAAAGCAGGAGGCATCACAATCCCAGACTTTAGCCTCTACTACAAAGCTGTCATCATCAAGACAGCATGGTATTGGCACAAAAACAGACACACAGACCAATGGAATAGAATAGAAACCCCAGAACTAGACCCACAAACGTATGGCCAACTCATCTTTGACAAAGCAGGAAAGAACATCCAATGGAAAAAAGACAGCCTCTTTAACAAATGGTGCTGGGAGAACTGGACAGCAACATGCAGAAGGTTGAAACTAGACCACTTTCTCACACCATTTACAAAAATAAACTCAAAATGGATAAAGGACCTAAATGTGAGACAGGAAACCATCAAAACCTTTTCTATTCTATTCTATTCCATTGGTCTGTGTGTCTGTTTTTGTGCCAATACCATGCTGTCTTGATGATGACAGCTTTGTAGTAGAGGCTAAAGTCTGGGATTGTGATGCCTCCTGCTTTGGTCTTCTTCTTCAAAATTCCTTTGGCTATTCGGGGCCTTTTGTGGTTCCATATGAATTTTAGGATCGCTTGTTCTAATTTCGAGAAGAATGCTGGTGCAATTTTGATTGGGATTGCATTGAATGTGTAGATAGCTTTGGGTAGTATTGACATTTTGACAATATTTATTTTTCCAATCCATGAGCAGGGAATGTCTTTCCATTTCTTTAAGTCTTCTTCAATTACCTTCATAAGCTTTCTATAGTTTTCAGCATACAGATCCTTTACATCTTTGGTTAGATTTATTCCTAGGTATTTTATGCTTCTTGGTGCAATTGTGAATGGGATCATTTTCTTTATTTGTCTTTCTGTTGCTTCATTGTTAGTGTATAAGAATGCAACTGATTTCTGGACATTGATTTTGTATCCTGCAACTTTGCTGAATTCATGTATCAGTTCTAGCAGACTTTTGGTGGAGTCTATCGGATTTTCCATGTATAATATCATGTCATCTGCAAAAAGCGAAAGCTTGACTTCATCTTTGCCAATTTTGATGCCTTTGATTTCCTTTTGTTGTCTGATTGCTGATGCTAGAACTTCCAGCACTATGTTAAACAACAGCGGTGAGAGTGGGCATCCCTGTCGTGTTCCTGATCTCAGGGAAAAAGCTCTCAGTTTTTCCCCGTTGAGGATGATGTTAGCTGTGGGCTTTTCATAAATGGCTTTTATGATCTTTAAGTATGTTCCTTGTATCCCGACTTTCTCAAGGGTTTTTATTAAGAAAGGGTGCTGGATTTTGTCAAAGGCCTTTTCTGCATCGATTGACAGGATCATATGGTTCTTCTCTTTTTTTTTGTAAATGTGATGTATCACGTTGATTGATTTGCGAATGTTGAACCAGCCCTGCATCCCAGGAATGAATCCCACTTGATCATGGTGAATCATTCTTTTTATATGCTGTTGAATTCGATTTGCTAGTATCTTATTGAGAATTTTTGCATCCATATTCATCAGGGATATTGGCCTGTAGTTCTCTTTTCTTACTGGGTCTCTGTCTGGTTTAGGAATCAAAGTAATACTGGCTTCATAGAATGAGTCTGGAAGTTTTCCTTCCCTTTCTATTTCTTGGAATAGCTTGAGAAGGATAGGTATTATCTCTGCTTTAAATGTCTGGTAGAACTCCCCTGGGAAGCCATCTGGTCCTGGACTCTTATTTGTTGGGAGATTTTTGATAACCGATTCAATTTCTTCGCTGGTTATGGGTCTGTTCAAGCTTTCTATTTCCTCCTGATTGAGTTTTGGAAGAGTGTGGGTGTTCAGGAATGTGTCCATTTCTTCCAGGTTGTCCAATTTGTTGGCATATAATTTTTCATAGTATTCCCTGATAATTGTTTGTATCTCTGAGGGATTGGTTGTAATCATTCCATTTTCATTCATGATTTTATCTATTTGGGTCATCTCCCTTTTCTTTTTTGAGAAGCCTGGCTAGAGGTTTGTCAATTTTGTTTATTTTTTCAAAAAACCAACTCTTGGTTTCTTTGATCTGCTCTACAGTTTTTTTAGATTCTATATTGTTTATTTCTGCTCTGATCTTTATTATTTCTCTTCTTCTGCTGGGTTTAGGCTGCCTTTGCTGTTCTGCTTCTATTTCCTTTAGGTGTGCTGTTAGATTTTGTATTTGGGATTTTTCTTGTTTCTTGAGATAGGCCTGGATTGCAATGTATTTTCCTCTCAGGACTGCCTTCGCTGCGTCCCAAAGCGTTTGGATTGTTGTATTTTCATTTTTGTTTGTTTCCATATATTTTTTGATTTCTTCTCTAATTGCCTGGTTGACCCACTCATTCGTTAGTAGGGTGTTCTTTAACCTCCACGCTTTTGGAGGTTTTCCAGACTTTTTCCTGTGGTTGATTTCAAGCTTCATAGCATTGTGGTCTGAAAGTATGCATGGTATAATTTCAATTCTTGTAAACTTATGAAGGGCTGTTTTGTGACCCAGTATATGATCTATCTTGGAGAATGTTCCATGTGCACTCGAGAAGAAAGTATATTCTGTTGCTTTGGGATGCAGAGTTCTAAATAGATCTGTCAAGTCCATCTGATCCAATGTCTCATTCAGGGCCCTTGTTTCTTTATTGACCGTGTGTCTAGATGATCTATCCATTTCTGTAAGTGGGGTGTTAAAGTCCCCTGCAATTACCACATTCTTATCAATAAGGTTGCTTCTGTTTATGAGTAATTGTTTTATATACTTGGGGGCTCCGGTATTCGGCGCATAGACATTTATAATTGTTAGCTCTTCCTGATGGATAGACCCTGTAACTATTATATAATGTCCTTCTTCATCTCTTGTTACAGCCTTTAATTGAAAGTCTAGTTTGTCTGATATAAGTATGGCTACTCCAGCTTTCTTTTGGCTTCCAGTAGCATGATAAATAGTTTTCCATCCCCTCACTCTGAATCTAAAGGTGTCCTCAGGTCTAAAATGAGTCTCTTGTAGACAGCAAATAGATGGGTCTTGTTTTTTTATCCATTCTGATACCCTATGTCTTTTGGTTGGCGCATTTAATCCGTTTACATTCAGTGTTATTATAGAAAGATACGGGTTTAGAGTCATTGTGATGTCTGTATGTTTTATGCTTGTAGTGATGTCTGTGGTACTTTGTCTCACAGGGTCCCCCTTAGGATCTCTTGTAGGGCTGGTTTAGTGGTGACAAATTCCTTCAGTTTTTGTTTGTTTGGGAAGACCTTTATCTCTCCTTCTATTCTAAATGACAGACTTGCTGGATAAAGGATTCTCGGCTGCATATTTTTTCTGTCTAGCACCCTGAAAATCTCGTGCCAATTCTTTCTGGCCTGCCAAGTTTCAAAAGAGAGATCAGTCACGAGTCTTATAGGTCTCCCTTTATATGTGAGGGCACGTTTACCCCTTGCTGCTTTCAGAATTTTCTCTTTATCCTTGTATTTTGCCAGTTTCACTATGATATGTCGTGCAGAAGATCCATTCAAGTTACGTCTGAAGGGAGTTCTCTGTGCCTCTTGGATTTCAATGCTTTTTCCTTCCCCAGTTCAGGGAAGTTCTCAGCTATTATTTCTTCAAGTACCCCTTCAGCACCTTTCCCTCTCTCTTCCTCCTCTGGAATACCAATTATGCGTATATTATTTCTTTTTAGTGTATCACTTAGTTCTCTAATTTTCCCCTCATACTCCTGGATTTTTTTATCTCTCTTTTTCTCAGCTTCCTCTTTTTCCATAACTTTATCTTCTAGTTCACCTATTCTCTCCTCTGCCTCTTCCATCCGAGCTGTGGTGGTTTGCATTTTGTTTTGCATTTCCTTTAAAGCGTTTTTCAGCTCCTCGTGACTGTTCCTTAGTCCCTTGATCTCTGTAGCAAGAGATTCTCTGCTGTCCTGTATACTGTTTTCCAGCCCAGCGATTAATTTTATGACTATTATTCTAAATTCACTTTCTGTTATATTATTTAAATCCTTTTTGATCAGCTCATTAGCTGTTGTTATTTCCTGGAGATTCTTCTGAGGGGAATTCTTCCGCTTGGTCATTTTGGATAGTCCCTGGTGTGGTGAGGACCTGCAGGGCACTTCCCCTGTGCTGTGGTGTATAACTGGAGTTGGTGGGCGGGGCCGCAGTCAGTCCTGATGTCTGCCCCCAGCCCACCGCTGGGGCCACAGTCAGACTGGTGTGTGCCTTCTCTTCCCCTCTCCTAGGGGCGGGATTCACTGTGGGGTGGCGTGGCCCGTCTGGGCTACTTGCACACTGCCAGGCTTGTGATGCTGGGGATCTGGCGTATTAGCTGGGGTGGGAAGGCAAGGTGCACGGCGGGAGGGGGGGCAGGCTTAGCTCGCTTCTCCTTAGGTGATCCACTTCAGGAGGGGCCCTGTGGCAGCCGGAGGTAGTCAGATCCGCTGCCGGAGGTTTGGCTCCGCAGAAGCACAGAGTTGGGTGTTTGCGCGGAGGGAGCAATTTCCCTGGCCGGAACCGGTTCCCTTTGGGATTTTGGCTGGGGGATGGGCGGGGGAGATGGCGCTGGCGAGCGCCTTTGTTCCCCGCCAAACTGAGCTCTGTCGTCTGGGGGCTCCGCAGCTCACCCTCCCTTTGTCCTCCAGCCTTCCCGCTTTCTGAGCAGAGCTGTTAACTTATGACCTCCCAGACACTAAGTCGCGCTTGCTGTTGGAACACAGTCCGTCAGGCCCCTCCGCTTTTGCAAGCCGGACTCGGGGGCTCTGCTTGGCTGGCGAGCCGCCCCTCCGCCCCGGCTCCCTCCCGCCAGTCCGTGGAGCGCGCACCGCCTCGCCGCCCTTCCTACCCTCTTCCGTGGGCCTCTCGTCTGCACTTGGGTCCGGTGACTCCGTTCTGCTAATCCTCTGGTGGTTTTCTGGGTTATTTAGGCAGGTGTAGGTGGAATCTAAGTGATCAGCAGGACGCGCGGTGAGCCCAGCATCCTCCTACGCCGCCATCTTCCTGCGCCCTTTGAAGATGCTTTTCTTCAGAAAAACAAAAACAAAAACTATACAAAAAACCTAAATAAACAAACAAAAACTGTGTTTATGCTAGGAGCTAGGTGGTGCTCCTGATATGAAGATCCTGGCTTAATGTGAGATTCTCAATTTCAGTATCTTCACCTTACTTTATATTGATGGCAACCCAGCTTTCCTATTTATTTATTACTATTTAGAGCAACTTTTTTGAACTATTGGTTTCAATTCCATGCATTTTTTTTTTGCCTTTCATTATTCTTTATTCCCTTCCTCTTCTCCTTTCTCTCTATTTTATCTCTCCTTTTTTTTCTGGTTTACTAGGAATTACCCTTTGTGAGTCCAACAATGCATTAAAAACCATGTTCCTTTAATGAAGACTTAATTATATTGTATCAAGAGAGCCTTCAGTGTATCTAACTCGATATTGTTGAAAGCCAACTTTCAATATGCATTCAGTACGTTTGTCACTGTGAGTTTAAGCTCACTATATAACACATTTATGCAAAATTTTAATTCACAGGATACCTACTAATATGCAAGAAAAATAGTTTTAAATATTCTAAAAACGATATTACATATATCTATTAGAAATATTCATGTAAATGTACAGACTCTTATGCTAAATTCTAAACTCACAGAAAACAGTCTCTATTTAAAGAATATATCACTTATTTCAATAGAATTATAGCAATATCTGTGAACTTACTTGAGGACAAGAATATCCTTCATCATAATATTTCCAACACTTGTATTAATGTAGGACACAGAAAACATTATTTATAAAAATACTTAATTGAAATCACAGTAGGGACCAAATTATAATCCTGAGAAAAGTATGTATGTGTAAACTCTTTTTCCTATTTTAACATTGCCTTATCAAACGCTATTTTGATCTTGATAACATTCAGTATTATAGTACTTTAACAAGATCAGCTCTGACCTGTTTTCATCTTTGAAATCATGAAGAGTTTTGTTTATGAAAACCTACACAAGCTTTGCGCAGTGGCAGTATCGTAGCCAATGAGGTTTATCTGAGGCGCGATTATTGCTAATTGAAAACATACACAGTAACTAATGTATGTAACTAAATTTTCATTCATTAAAAAAACTCTTACATTCTTACTTTTTTTAATTGTGGACCTGTAAAATGTGATTATCAAACAAATGCACCCATAATGAATAAATAAAAACATTTACAAAATTGTTTATTATTAGATTAACCTAAAACATTTTTTTTAGTTTTAAAAATATATATCATCATTCTATGATTATAGTAATTAACATGGGGTGCTCTTATCTCAACAAATTCTAGACAAGAATAACTATATTAGAATAAATAAAAATACATTACTATGACTACATGATTGGTCACTGAAATTATAAATTGTCTTAAATCAGAATATATCAATTTTCTAATTATTAACAGCAGATTTTATCCTTCATAACAAATATTGCTAGACTGATAAGTGACTATGGAAGTCTTGAAAAAAGCAAAGAGAGTAAATGCATTTATAAGTGCTATATTTTATAATAAGGAAGAATCAAGTTAAAATTTTGTATTCAAATGACTATATTTTAAATTAGTTTAAACCTGAATACAGACATATAAACTAATAATACACCTATAATAACACCTTAGGAATTTTCTTAGACCAGAGATTTATGAATATGAGTATGAGACAATTAATGTGAAGTTAGTAATAACGAGTAAGTTTATATTATTTGAGCTCTCATATTTTAATTCAATGCAATTTCAAATGTTGCTTTTATTTTTTTCATCAAGTATTCAGGAATTCTTATTGAAACCAATTAATGACCCTAAATATAAAAATTAGATCCCCTACTTCTCTATACATGATCATTTATTGATTCCCTCATTCTTTCAGCATAAAGTGCAGATGTTTTAGCATAACTTGTAACACTTTTGATAATCCAACCCATTATCTTTCAGTCCATATTGCTTATCTTTTTTTTTTTTTTTGGAGGGGGGTACTTTTTTTTTTTTAATTCAAGTTAGTTAGCATACAGTGTTGACATGGCTTCAGGAGTAGAATTCAGTGATTCATCTCTTACATATGAAACTCAGTGCTCATCCCAACAAGTGCCCTCCTTAATGCCCATCACCCAATTAACACATTCCACTACAGACTTCGTCTCCAGTAACCCTCAATTTGTCCTCTGTATTTAAGTCTCTTAGGTTTGCCTCTCTTTGTGTCTTTATCTTATTTTTCCTTCCTTCCCCTTATGTTCATCTCTTGTGTTTCTCAAATTCCACATAGAAGTGAAATCATGATAACTTTCATTCTCTGACTGACTTCTTTTGCCTGGCATACTACCTTCTAGGTCCATCCACATTGTTGCAAATGGCAAGATTTCATTCTTTTTATTGCTAAATAGTATTTCAAGGGGCACATGCACCCCAATGTTTATAGTAGCACTATCAACAATAGCAAAATTATGGGAAGAACCCAAATGTCCATTGACTGATGAATGGATAAGGAAGATGTGATCCATACTTGCAAATGTTGCTTTTAGAATTTAGTTTTGATAAAAAGACATGCATGCACATGCACACACACACACTCTCTCTCTCTCTCTCTCTCACACACACACACAGACACACACACACACACACACATTATGGCTTTTTTCATCATGTATGAAAGGCTCCAGGTTAAAGAAAACAGAAATACACTCTGATTATGTCCAGCTTGTTTTATGTGTTATTACCGGTTTATTTATTTATTTATTTATTATGAAATTTATTGTCAAATTGGATTCCATACAACACCCAGTGCTCATCCCAACAGGTGCCCTCAACACCCATCACCCACCCACTCGTCTCTTCCACCCCCATAAATGCTCAGTTTTTTCTCAGTTTTCAAGAGTCTCTTATGCTTTGGCTCTCTTCCACTCTAACCTCTTTTTTTTTTTCCTTCCCCTCCCCCATGGGATTCTGTTAAGTTTCTCAGGATCCACATAGGAGTGACAACATATGGAATCTGTCCTTCTCTGTATGCCTTATTTCACTTAGCATAACAGTCTCCAGTTCCATCCATGTTGCTACAAAGGGCCATATTTCATTCTTTCTCATTGCCACGTAGTATTCCATTAGTATATAAACCACAATTTCTTTATCCATTCATCCGTTGATGAACATTTAAGCTTGTTCAATAATTTAGCTACTGTTGAGAGTACTGCTACAAACATTTGAGTATGAGTGCCCGTATGCTTGGGTATGCTTGAGAGCCCGTATGCCTGACAGTGCTGCTATAAACATTGGGGTACAAGTGCCCCTATGCATCAGTACTCCTGTATCCCTTGGGTAAATTCCTAGCAGTGCTACTGCTGGGTCATAGGGTAGGTCTACTTTAATTTTTTGAGGAACCTCCACACTGTTTTCCAGAGCGGCTGCACCACTTTGCATTCCCACCAACAGTGCAAAAGGGTTCCCATTTTTCCACATCCTCTCCATCATCTATAGTCTCCTGTTTTGTTCATTTCAGCCACCCTGACTGGCGTGAGGTGATATTTGAGAGTGGTTTTGATTTGTATTTCCCTGATGAGGAGTGACATTGAGCATCTTTTCATGTGCCTGTTGGCCATCTGGATGTCTTCTTTAAAGAGGTGTTTATTCATGTTTTCTGCCCATTTATTCACTGGATTATTTGTTTTTCAGGTGTGGAGTTTGGTGAGTTCTTTATAGATTTTGGATACTAGCCCTTTGTCCAATATGTCATTTGCAAATATCTTTTCCCATTCCCTCGGTTGCCTTTTAGTTTTATTGATTGTTTCCTTTGCTGTGCAGAATTTTTTTTTTCTTCATGAGGTCCCAAGAGTTCATTTTTGCTTTTAATTCCCTTGCATTAGGGGATGTGTCCAGTAAGAAATTGCTGTGGCTGAGGTCAGAGAGGTTTTTTCCTGCTTTCTCCTCTAGGGTTTTGATGGTTTCCTGTCTCACATTTAGGTCCTTCGTCCATTTTGAGTTTGTTTTTGTGAATGGTGTGAGAAAGTGGTCTAGTTTCATCCTTCTGCATGTTGCTGTCCAGTTCTCCCAGTACCATTTGTTAAAGAGACTATCTTTTTTCCATTGGATATTCTTTCCCGCTTTGTCAAAGATTAGTTGGCCATACGTTTGTGGGTCTAGTTCTGGGGTTTCTATTCTATTCCTTTGGTCTATGTGTCTATTTTTGTACCAATACCATGCTGTCTTGATGATTACCACTTTGTAGTAGAGGCTAAAATCTGGGATTGTGATGCCTCCCGCTTTGGTCTTCTTCAAAATTACTTTGGCTATTTGGAGCCTTTTGTGGTTCCATACAAGTTTTACGATTGCTTGTTCTAGCTTTGAGAAGAATGCTGGTGCAATTTTGATTGGGATTGCACTGAATGTGTAGATAGCTTTGGGTAGTATTGACATTTTGACAATATTTATTCTTCCAATCCATGAGCACAGAATGTTTTTTCCCTTTTTTTTATATCTTCTTCAATTTCCTTCATAAGTTTTCTATAGTTTTCACTAAACAGATCTTTTACATCTTTGATCAGGTTTATTCCTAGGTATTTTATGCTTTTTGGTGCAGTTGTGAATGGGATCAGTTTCTTTATTTGTCTTTCTGTTGCTTCATTGTTAGTGTATAAGAATGCAACTGATTTCTGTACATTGATTTTGTATCTTGCAACTATGCTGAATTGATGTATCAGTTGTAGCAGACTTTTGGTGGAGTCTATCAGATTTTTTATGTATAATATCATGTCATCTTCAAAAAGTGTAAGCTTAACTTTATCTTTGCCAATTTTGATGCCTTTGATTTCCATTTGTTGTCTTATTGCTGATGCTAGCACTTCCAACACTATGTTAAACAACAGCAGTGAGAGTGGGCATCCCCGTCTTGTTCCTCATCTTAGGAAGAAAGTTCTCAATTTTTCCCTATTGAGGATGATATTAGCTGTGGGATTTTCATAAATGGCTTTGATTATGTTTAAGTATGTTCCTTCTATCCCAAATTTCTCGAGGGTTTTTATTAAGAAACGATGCTGAATTTGGTCGAATGCTTTTTCTGCATTGATTGATAGGATCACGTGGTTCTTATCTTTTCTTTTATTAATGTGATGTGTCACATTGATTGATTTGTGAATGTTGATCCAGCCCTGCAGCCCAGGAATGAATCCCACTTGATCATGGTGAATAATTCTTTTTATATACTGTTGAATTCGATTTGCTAGTATATTATTGAGAATTTTTGCATCCATATTCATCAGGGATATTGGCCTGTAGTTCTCTTTTTTGGCTGGGTTTCTGTCTGGTTTAGGAAACAAAGTAATGCTGGCTTCATAGAATAAGTCTGAAAGTTTTTCTTCCCTTTATATTTTTTTGGTATAGCTTGAGAAGGATAGGTATTATATCTGCTTTAAATGTCTGGTAGAATTCCCCTGGGAAGCCATCTGGTCCTGGACTCTTATTTGTTGGGAGATTTTTGATAACTGATTCAATTTCTTCGCTGGTTATGAGTCTATTCAAGTTTTCTATTTCTTCCTGTTTGAGTTTTGGAAGTGTGTGGGTGTTTAGGAATTTGTCCATTTGTTCCAGGTGGTCCAGATTGTTGGCATATAATTTTTCATAGTATTCCCTGATAATTGCTTGTATTTCTGAGGAATTAGTTGTCATAATTTCATTTTCATTCATGATTTTATCTATTTGGGTCATCTCCCTTTTCTTTTTGAGAAGGCTGGCTAGAGGTTTATCAATTTTGCTCATTTTTAAAAAAACAACTCTTGGTTTCATTGATTTGCTCCACAGTTTTTTTTTTACATTTTATATTGTTTATTTCTGCTCTGATCTTTATTATTTCTCTTCTGCTGGGATTGGGGTGTCTTTGCTGTTCTGCTTCCATTTCCTTTAGGTGTGCTGTTAGAGTCTGTATTTGGGATTTTTCTTGTTTCTTGAGATAGGCCTGGATTGCAATATATTTTCCTCTCAGGACTGCCTTCAGTGCATCCCAAAGCATTTGGATTGTTGTATTTTCATTTTCATTTGTTTCCATATATTTTTTAATTTCTTCTCTAATTGCCTGGTTGACCCGTTCATTCTTTAGTAGGGTGTTTTTTAACCTCCATGCTTTTGGAGGTTTTCCAGACTTTTTCCTGTGGTTGATTTCAAGCTTCATAGCATTGTGGTCTGAAAGTATGCATGGTATGATCTCAATTCTTTTATACTTATGAAGGGCTGTTTTGTGACCCAGTATGTGATCTCTCTTGGAGAATGTTCCATGTGCACTCGAGAAGAAAGTATATTCTGTTGCTTTGGGATGCAGAGTTCTAAATATATCTATCAACTCCATCTGATCCAGTGTATCATTCAGGGCCCTTGTTTCTTTTTTGAGTCTGTGTCTAGATGATCTATCCATTGTTGTAAGTGGGGTATTAAAGACCCCTGCAATTACCACATTCTTATCAATAAGGTTGCTTATGTTTGTGATTAATTGTTTTATATATTTGGGGGCTCTCATATTCGGTGCATAAACATTTATAATTGTTAGTTCTTCCTGATGGATAGACCCTGTAATGATTATATAATGCCCTTCTTCATCTCTTGTTACAGCCTTTAATTTGAAGTCTAGTTTTTCTGATATAAGTATGGCTACTCCAGCTTTCTTTTGACTTCCAGTAGCATGATAGATTGTTCTCCATCTCCTAACTTTCAAACTGCAGGTGGCCTCAGCTCTAAAATTAGTCTCTTGTTGACATAAAATAGATGGGTCTTGATTTTTACCCATTCTGATACCCTATGTCTTTTGGTTGTAGCATTTAGTCCATTTACATTCAGTGTTATTATTGAAAGATATGGGTTTAGAGTTACTGTGATGTCTGTATGTTTTATGCTTGTAGCGATGTCTCTGGTACTTTGTCTCACAGGATCCCCCTTAGGATCTCTTGTGGGGCTGGTTTAGTGGTGATTAATTCCTTCAGTTTTTTGTTTGTTTGGGAAGACGTTTATCTCTCCTTCTAGTCTAAATGTCAGACTTGCAGGATAAAGGATTTATCTCTCCTTCTATTCTAAATGACAGACTTGCAGGATAAAGGATTCTCAGCTGCATTTTTTTCTGTTTATCACATTGAAGATTTCCTGCCATTCCTTTCTGGCCTGCCAAGGTTCAGTAGACAGATCTGTCACGAGTCTTATTGGTCTCCCTGTATATTTTAGAGCATGTTTATCCCTAGCTGCTTTCAGAATCCTCTTTATCCTTGTATTTTGCCAGTTTCACTATGATATGTCGTGCAGATCGATTCAAGTTACATCTGAAGGGAGTTCTTTGTTTCTTTTGGATTTCAATGCCTTTTTCCTTCCCCAGTTCAGGGAAGTTTTCAGCTATGATTTCTTCAAGTGCACCTTCAGCACCTTTCCCTCTCTCTTCCTCCTCTGGAATCCCAATTATGCGTACATTATTATGCTTAATTATGTCACTTACTTCTCTAAGTCTCCTCTCATACTCCTGGATTTTTTAATCTCTTTTTCTCAGCTTCTTCTTTTTCCATAATTTTATCTTCTAATTCACCTATTCTCTCCTTTGCCTCTTCAATCCGAGCTGTGATCACCTCCATTTTATTTTGCAGCTCATTTATAGCATTTTTTAGCTCCTCCTGACTGTTTCTTACTCCCTTGATCTCTGTAGTAATAGATTTTCTGCTGCCCTCTATACTTTTTTCAAGCCCAGCAATTAATTTTATGACTAGTATTTTAAATTCATTTTCTGCTATATTGCTAAAATCGTTTTTGATCAGTTCATTAGCTGTCGCTACTTCTGGAGTTTCTTTTGAGGAGAATTCCTCCGCTTTATCATTTTGGATAGTCCCTGGAGTGGTGCGAACTGCAGGGCTCTTCCTCTGTGCTCTCTGGAGTAACTTGCATTGGTGGGCGGGGCCGCAATCAGACCTGGGGCCACAGTCAGACTGGTGTGTACCTTATCTTCCCCTCTCCCAGGGGCAGGACTCACTGTGGAGTGGTGTGGCCTCTGTCTGTGCTACTTGCCACTGCCAGGCTTATGGTTCTGCTTCGATGGGATCTGGGTATTAGCCGGAGTGGATCCACCAGGTGCACAGGGGCGGGAGGGGCAGACTCACCTTGCTTTGCCTTCAGGGGTCTGCTTCGGTAGGGGTCCTACCGCACTGGGAGGGAGGCAGACCCGTCGGAGGGATGGATCCGCAGAAACACAGTGTTGGGTGTTTGCACAGTCCAAGCAATTTCTGTGAGGGGAACTGGCTCCCTTTGGTATTTTGGCTGGGGTAAGGGCAAGGGAGATGGCGCTTCCCAGAACCTTTGTTCCTCGCTAAGCTGAGCTCTGTCCTCCGGGCCTCAACAGCTCTCCCTCGCACTCTCTGAGCAGAGCTATTGACATAACATTACAGATGTTAAGTCCCACTGGCTGCCAGAACACACTCCGTCTGGCCCTTCCACTTTTGCAAGCCAGACTCGGGGGCTCTGCCTTGCCAGGCGGGCTTGCTGCACCTTCACTGCCCTGGCTCCCTCCCACCAGTCTGTTTAGCACGCACCACCTCTCTGCCCTTCCTACCCTCTTCCGTGGCCTCTTGTCTATGTTTGGCTCCAGAGAGTCTGTTTTGCTAGTCTTCTGGTGGCTATCAGGGTAAATTAGGCAGATGTGCGTGGAATCTAAGCAATCAGCAGGATGCGGTGAGCCCAGCATCCTCCTTCACTGCCATCTTCCTCCAGGCTCCCCAAATTAGATCGTTATTACTGGTTTTTAAGATGATGGTTTAAGTAAGGTTGTTTTGAGAACCATAACAAATCTGCATATAAGGTGCAAATATTTTTTTAAATATGAAAGCCAGTCATATTGATCAAACGGGTCAGATAGTGTCAAAAGTGTTGCAGTTGACCCTGACAGATTTTGATACAAATAAAAAAATACCTCAAAAGGGGTTTCTAAAAAGTGTAAGCTACTAGGTTGTTCTGCCTTTTTTGAGATTGTGAAGTTATTTCCAGAAGTGGTCTTCATGGTAACCACATCCTTATAAACAGTGCTAGACTCTGTTTTAATGTGATTTTCAGATATAGGTAATAGGAATTTAGGTAATGTTAGTTTATTTCAAAGCTACTTGTCATTTTAATCTGCAATGTTTACTTATTAACATTAAAGGATTTATGTGCAATGATCTTACCAAATGGTAAAAAAGAGTAGCTGATCTTTAATCTGAACATATGATTATGGGCAACTTGGTGGCTCAGTTGGTTAAGTGTCCAACTTTGGCTCAGGTCATTATCTCATGGTTCGTGAGTTCAAGCCCTGCATCAGGCTCTGTTCTGACTGCTTGGAGCCTGGAGCCTGCTTTGGATTCTGTATCTCCCTTTCCCTCTGCCCACGCATCCCTCAAATCACTCTCTGTCTCTCCCTCTCAAAAATAAATAAACATTTAAAAATTTTTTAAAGATATGATTATAATAAAAATATATATAAAGATATGCATTTACCAACAAAAACAGTCTTGAGGACAAATATAAAATCATGCCTTGAACTATTTACCTCAAAAATAGCATGAAAATAGTCTATAGATCATAGTTCACAACTAATCCATAATAATAATAGGCTAAACATTTTCCAGCTATTGTAACATAACATTGCATTTGAAAATATTTAAGTTTAATGTATACCTTGGTTTCTCAGCTCATTGCTTGTACCTTGTTCACCCATCTGGATGTTTTCAGTTTAATTCAAAAAAAAAAAAAAAAAAAAAAAAAAAAAAACTTCTAGAGAATAAAACCCAGAAATTAACCCACAAGTATATGGTCAACTAATCTTCGACAAAGCAGGAAATAACATCTAATGGAAAAAAGACAGTCTCTTTAACAAATGGAGTTGGGAAAACTGGACAGCATCGTGCAGAAGAATGAAACTGCCATGTTCTTAAGCCATAGATAAAAATAAATTCAAAATGGGCTAAAGACTTAAATGTGAGACTGGATGCTATCAAAATCCTACAGAAAAACACAAGGAGCCCCTCTTTCACCTTGGCCAGAGAAACTTCATACTAGACACATATCTGGATGCAAGAAAAACAAAAGCAAAAATGAACTACTGTGACTTCATCAAGGTAAAAATCTTCTGTACAGGGAAGGAAACAATCAACAAAAGTAAAATCAGCCTATGGAATGGGAGAAGATATTTGGAAATGACATATCTGATAAAGGGTTAGTATCCAAAATCTATAAATAATTTATCAAACACCCCCCAAAAAATAATTCAGAGAAGAAATAGAAGACATGAATAGACATTTTTCCAAAGAAGACATCTAGATGGCTAACAGACATGAAAATGTGCTCAACATCATTCATCATCAAGGAAATACAAATCAAAACAACAATGAGATACCACCTCACACCTGTCAGGATGGCTAAAATTAACAATATAAGAAACAACAGGTGTTGTAAAGTATGTGGATAAAAGGGAAAACTCTTGCACTATTGGCAGAAATGCAACCTGCTGCAGCCACTGTGGAAAACAATATGGAGGTTCCTCAAAAAGTTAAAAATAGAAATACACTATGATCTAGCAATTGAACTACTAGGCTTTTACCCAAAGAATACAAAAATAATGATTCAAAGTGATACATGCACCCCAATGTTAATAGCAACATTGTCAATAATAGCCAAACTATGGAAAGAGCCAAAATGATGAATGGTTAAAGAAGTGGTATATATATGCAATGGAATATTACTCAGCCATCAGAAAGAATGTAATCTTACTATTATTCAGACATCAAAAAGAATGTAATCTTACCATTTGCAATGACATGAATAGAACTAGAGTGTATTATGCTAAGTGAAGTAAATCAGTCAGAGAAAGACAAATACCAAATGATTTCACTCATATGTGGAATTTAAGATACAAAACAGATGAACATATAGGAGGGGGAAAAGGAAAAAAAAGACAGAGGGAAGCAAACCACAATAGACTTAAATATAGAGTACAGGGGTGCCTGGGTGTCTTAGTTGGTTATGCGTCTGACTTCAGCTCAGGTCATGATCTCGTGGTTTGTGGGTTCATGCCCCACATCAGGCTCTGTGCTGAAAGCTCAGAGCCTGGAGGCTGTTTCAGATTCTATGTCTCCCTCTCTCTCTGCACCTATCCCGCTTCCTCACTCTCTCGTTCTCTCTCTCTCCCTCTCTCTCTCTCTCAAAAATAAATAACATTAAAAAAGTAAAGATAGAGTACAAACTGAGGGTTGATGGAGAGAAATGGGTGGGAAATGGGCTAGATGGATGATGGGTTAATGATGAGCACAGAGTGTTATATGTAAGCGATGAATCACTGAATTGTACTCCTGAAAACAATATTGCACTGTGTGGTAACTAACTAGAATTTAAAGAAAAAATTTAAAAAACAACACCTCTAGAGAATTAATCCTCATATCACATTTGCCTCTTGATGTTTAAAGTGCTGTAGACCTGTTTCATCTCACCTTCCCTGATCACTGTAAAAAAAATTCTTTTGTCAAAAAAGTACCTCAAATTGTACAATGTATTTTTCCACTAATGAAATCTGTGAGATTAAAATGGAGGTAGATAAAATTTCAAATTCCATAAGACTAGTTTTCCAACTCATTCCATGAGGCAGCAATTCTCTGATAAAGCCAAAGGCATTGCAAGAAAAGAAAAAAAAGTGTAGAACAACATCAATTATGTATATTAGTGCAAAAAAATGCTTAAAAAATATGAGCAATTGAAGTTTAGCAGCATGTAAAAATGATTATACACCATGGCCAAGAATGTTATCCAAAGAACAAAATTTTAGTTCAATATAGAAATTACAATGAAACTTTTTCCAGATGACATGATCCAATATGTAGAAAATCCTTAATATTCCACAAAACCTTGTAAGAACTAATAAACAATTTCATTAAAGTTGCAAGATGCAAAATCACTTACGTATCTATATACTAATAAAGAACTATCAGTCAGGGAAATTAAGAAACAATTACAATTACAATTGCATCAAAAAGAATAACATATCTAAAGATAAATTTAACCAGGATGGTTAAAACTTGAAAACTACAAAATACTGTTGAAAACTACACTTATAACTCAAAATATTGTTGAAAAATAATTAAAGAAGACATAAATGGAAAGATATCTCATATTTGTGAATTGGAAGACTCGACATTGTTAAAATGTTCATACTTCCCAAAGTGATCTACAAATTCAATGCAATCTCTATCAAAGCCCCAATGACATGTCTTAGAGAAATAGTAAAAACAATCTTAAAATTCATATGGAACCACAAAAGAATACAAATGTCGAAAGCAATCTTGAAAAAAATAATAAATAACAAAGATTGAAGCATACTTCTTGGTTAAAATTATATTACAAAACTACAGTAATCAAAACAGTGTGGTACTTGCATAAAAATAAACACACAGACCAATGGAACAGACGAGAGAGACCAGAATTAAATCTACTCACATATGGTCAACTGAACTTTGACAAAGGTGCCAAGAATAAATAATGGGCAAAGGATAGTATCTTCAACAAATGATGCTGTAAAAACTCAATATCCACATGAAAAATAATGAAATTAGACACCAATCTTACCTTTTATATTAAAAAAATCAAAGTAGATTAAATACTTAAATATAAAACCTAAGATTATAAAACACTTAGATGAAAATACAGGGGAAAACTTCATGACAGGTGTCTAGGCAATGATTTCTTGGATATGCCACCAGAAGCACAAACAACAAAAGCAAAAAATACAAGTGTGAATAACTCAAATTAAAAAAAAAACTTTGTACCAAAAAGCTTTGTACATTCAACAAAGTAAAATGGTAACCCACAGAATTAAAGAAAATATTTGCAAAATATATGTCTAATAAGGAGTTGATATATAAAATATATAAGGAAATCCTACAACTCAATAAAAACATAAAACAAATAAAAGTGGAAAGTTATTAAAATACACATTGCATCAAAGGAGACAAACAATGGACTACAGGTATATAAAAATATTGCCAACATCACTAATCATCAGGAAAATTTAAATCCAAACAACAATGAGATATAACCTTATACCTGTTAAGATATTTAAAAACATGCCAAGTGTTTCTGATAAAGGGTTAGTTTCCAAAATATATAAAAAATCTTATAAAACTCAACACCCAAAAACAATCTAATTAAAAAATGGGTAGAAGACATTAATAAACATTTTTCAAAAGAAGACTTCAAGATGGCAAACAGACACATGAAAAGATGCTCATCACTCATCATTAGAGAAATACAAATCAAAACTACGAGTTACCTCCTTGCACCTGTCAGAATGGTTAAAATCAACACAAGAAACAAGTGTTGGCAAGGATATGGAGAAAGGAAAACACTCTTGCACTGTTGGTTGGAATGCAACCTCATGCAGCTACTGTGAAAAACAGTATGGAAGTTCCTCAAAAAGTTAATAATCATACGCAAAAACTGAAACAAGATGTCCTACAATACATTAATGGTTACACAACCACTCAGCAACAAAAAGGAAAAACTATTGACATATGAAAAAATTTGGATAAATATTAATGGAATTAAGATGAGTGAAATAAAAGGTAATCTCAAAAAGTCACATATTCTATGATTCCATTTTTAGAACATTCTTATCATGATGGAATTATAGAGATGGAAAACAGCTTACTGGTTCTCAGAAGCTAGGGATCATGGGGGTGGGGTAGACGATAAGGGTACAGCAGAAGAAAACCCTGTGGTGATGGAATATGTACAGATTTGTGTGGGTGGTTATACAAATCTATACATGTGATAAAATTCCACAGAAAGACACACACATACACACCAAAGAGTGTGTGTAAAACTGGTGAAATTTGAAAAAGGTCTTTGGTTATACAAATGTAAATTTTATGACTGTCATATTATACTAATGTTGTAAAAGACATTGCCATTGGGAGAAACTGGCTGAAACATAAGATTTTTCTGTATTCTTTTTGCTTATTACTGTCATTAGACAATTGTTTCTAAATTAAAAAAAAAATAAATGAAGTAATTCAAAGAAGATTTCCAAGCTTTGCACAGTGGCAGCATCATAGCCAATGAGGTTTGTCCAAGGCATGATTATTGCTAAAAGAAAATTTCCAGTGAGATATGTCCCTTGTTCCTCTCATTTATATTCAGAATCACTGAACAGCATAAAATGAATAAAACTATATATTTCACTTTACGTATTTTAGCTTCATCATAAAGTTTATTTGTAACGAGTTTTGAATTTTACTTGACCCAATACATTTGCCTCTCATTCAAAATAATATAATACTCAGAAGATATATTTTTCATTTTAACCAGAATCAACAGTAATTTCCAAACACCTAAATAGTATCACTTGGTCTGAAAGTTTTCATTCAGTATCTAACATTCTCTCAGGAATAAAGAGGGAAAAGCATTTGATTGAATAGAGAATATTTACATTATTAGAGTGTCAATATATAGCCCGAGTCCTCCTCTAAACTGAAATTATTCCATTTTCATAAAAACAAATGTGATATTCTAGATGAGATATACTTTAAGTTCTGATGATCAAAGGAAGTTAAAATTATTAGCTTTTCATCTGTAGCCTGTGGACTGATTTAAAATGTAATATTTCAGTGGACTCAAGTCTTGGGCAAGATGATAAATTTATGGTCCCACTGTTTCTATAGAATTCCAGTTTTGATCACCAGTGATTCTTGCACATGTAAATTTTTCAATAAATACATTAAATATGAAATACAAAATATGAAAACCTCTATTCCTGCTAGTGGTTTGGGAGACCAGTGTCTGTCATGGGCAGAGGATCTTGCTTTGTGCCTTTGCTTCCACATGGGCTAACTACAGTGAATAGTCACAACTGCTCAGAACTGACTGTTAAAGGAATCTCAGAACTGACTGTTAAAAATCACATAACATAATATTATAACATGTAACTGATTTGCTCAATTTGTTTGACAAATCTATGGAAAAATAAAATCAAAGGCTTCACTTGTCTGATCAGTCAGTTTAGTCAAAATGTTTGAGTCAAAACCAAAGTACCAACTTTGGTAAGTTATTTTGGACACAGTATAAATGGACACCACTGCCAGGAAAGCCCAGATCATAGAGTTGGAAATGTCTGTGTGTGAAAATTCAAGGAGAAATGCAAATTAGTGAGATATGTATTACATTGTCACCCAATTTTACAAAGCACAGAAAGAGATGGGCTACATGAAGTTTACTCTAATGGTATTCTTTTCATTTTTCTGAAATTTTGACATAATAGCAAAGCTGGCATTTTATAATTTCCATAGCTATAAATCATTTTTAAATCATGATGATATTACTCAAAACAGATGTGAAAACATATGTCTGCCATTGCTGTATAAACCGCTTACTTGTCATATTCTATAAATGTTAAATCTTCTACTTTAACTTCATTTCCTTTTATTAACTCAAATATATTGAAGAAAATATATTTTATCTTAATATCACATATATAACTGGTAAATTTGACATCGAAAATCTCAATTAAAAGAGAGCTTTCCACCATAACCTGGGTGCAGTTTAATATGCCACTCCTTTCTATTAATGTCCTCATCAGAATGTGTGACAAACCCATTTGATTGAAATGAGTAAAACTTCCATTCAGAAACACCAGTATATACCACTGTGTATTTTATGAAAATCAGTTACTGTATATCTGTACTACCGCTCCAGCTGATTTTTCATAAGACACAGTAGTATGTACTCGAGCACTGCAGCACACAGGCCAGTCCTAAATGCCATTTTCACTTATGGGGATCACAGTTCCAATAGAATCATATATCTTATACTGCTTCAGATTTTCCTAGAAAAGTTACTTTGCTACCACGCTGTCCCTCAAATAGTCATGAATGGGGGTAAAGAGGAACAAATTGTTACTGGGTTAAGAATGAGACTTCATCTTTAACTAGAATTTCATTACTTATGTAAGAGTTTGGGTTTTTAAATATACTGACACTGACTTCTTCCATTCTGACAAGTATTTGGAAATCAATCATTTACATCTTGGAGTCCCGGGGGTATAGCCTTTCAGCGTTTGGATAAGAAATGACTAAACATGTGGCAAGGAAACCAACCATGGATCAATGAAATTAAAATTTCATTCCAAATTCTAACTAAAGTGTCCATCTATATAATTAGGAAGCAAGTTCAGTCTAGAGAAGAAAGAGAAATTTCTCCATTAACTCTTCAGTCATGGAATCTTTTTTCTATATATTGAGTATCTTTAGTAGAGTTAGAAAAAATACTTCTTATATTGAAGTACAAACAGACCATTTGATGATCTGATAAGTTACCTGTTGGTTTAAGGTCTTTAGCTTACTGTTACTGTTTAACTCATGATGACAGCCACAATGTATAGCCTATAACCTATGCCAATATGTTTTCTTTTTCTTTTACCTTTTAGTCTTCCAATGCTGTACTCAGTTTTCATATCAAGATAGCATACATTTGAAATTTTTACTCTCCCAATCTTCATTAACCTCATATCCTATGAAAAAACTGTTTTGTGTGTTCCACCACAACTATCTCCTCCCGAAACCCAACAGGCCTTACCTGGTCAGAGTCAGGCCCCTGAGCACTGTCGACATCACACAGAATTGTAACAACTTCAACCCAGGCATCTAAAGCCCAGTAGCAAGTGATTGAAGATTCAGAAGATGGCAGCATAGGAGATCGCTGGGCTCACTTCATTCTGCTGATCACCTAGATTCCACCCTCATCGGAATAAATAACCCAGAAAACTGCCAGAAGACCAGCAGAATGGACTCTCCAGAGCCAAATGCAGAGAAGAGGCCCAGAGAAGAGGGCAAGAAGGGCAGAGAGGTGGTGCATGCTATGAAGAATGGCGGGAGGGGCCTTGAGTGGTGGAGGAGCAGTCCACCCGGCAAAGCAGATCCCCCAAAGTCTGGCTTGCAAAAGCAGAGGGGCCAGACTCCATGAATTCTGACAGTCAGCGGGACATAACATCTGGAATGTTAAAAGACAACTGCTCTGCTCTCAAAGAGAAGGGAGGGCAAAAGGACACTGTGAGGGAGAGTGGTTGAGACCTGGAAGGACAGAGCTCAGTGGGGGAACAAGGCGCAGGAAAGCACCATTTCTCTCTCTCATTCCCCTGCCAAAATTCCAAAGGGAACCATTTCCCATCACTGAACTTGTTTGCATCCTGCAAGTGCTCAATGTTGTGCTTCTGTGGATCCATCCCTCAGACAGGCCTGCCTCCCTCCAGGTGCTTCAGGGCCCCTCCTGCAGGGGGCCACTGACAGCAAAGCTAACTAAGCCTGCCCCTCCCACCCCTGCACTTTGTGGATCCACCCTAATACACTCTTGGCCAGATTCCATTGAAGCAGCACCACAAGCCTGACAGTGTGCAAGCAGCTGTGGACAAGGGCCACACCACTCCACAGTGAGTCCTGCTCCTGGGAGAGGGGACGATAAGGTACACACCAGTCTGACTGTGGCCCAAGCAGTGGGTTGGGGGCAGACATTGGGTCTGACTGTGGCCCTGCTCACCAATACAAATTACTCCAGACAGCACAGGGTAAGTGCCCTAGAGTTTGGAGCCACCACAAGGACTACCCAAAATGATGAAATGGAAGAAATCTCCTCAAAAGAAGCTCCAGGAAGTAGCGACAGCTAACGAATTGATCAAAAATGATTTAAGCAATATAACAAGAATTTAGAATAATAGTCATAAAATTAAACGTTGGTCTTGAAAAAAGCATAGAGGACAGAAGAGAATCTATTGCTACAGAGATCAAGGGATGAAGAAATAGTCACGAGAAGCGAGAAAGTGTTATAAATGAGGTGCAAAATAAACTGGAGGCACCATAGCATGGATTGAAGAAGCAGAGGAAGGAATAGGTGAATTAGAAGATAAAATTATGGAAAAAGAGGAAGCTGACAAAAAGATAAAAAAATCCAGGAGTATGAGGGGAGAATTAGAGAACTAAGTGCTGCAATCAAATGTAACAATATCCCTATCATAGGATTTCCAGAAGATGAAGAGAGAGAGAAAGCGGCTGAAGGTGTACTTGAACAAATCATAGCTGAGAACTTCCCTGACCTGGGGAAGGAAAAAGGCATTGAAGTCCAAGAAGCAAAGAGAACTCCCTTCAGACATAACTTGAATAGATCTGCACAACATATCATGGGGAAACTGGCAAAATACAAGGATAAAGAGAGAATTCTAAAAGCAGCTAGGAAAAATGGACCCTAACATAAAGGTAGTAGCAGACATATATAGTGAAACTTGGCAGGACAGAAAGGAATGGCACATCTTCAATGTGATGAACAGAAAAAACAGGTAGCTGAGAATCTGTCGAGAATATGTAGCCAGCAAGTCTGTCATTCAGAATAGAAGAAGAGAAAAAGGTTTTCCCAAACAAACAAAAAATTAAGGAATTCATCAACACTAAACCAGCCCTACAAGAGATCCTAAGGGGGACTCTGTGAGTGAAATGTTTCAAGGACCACAAAGTGCCAGAGACATAACTAGAAGCATGAAACCCACAGACTTCACAATGACTCTAAACCCATGTCTTTCTATAATAACGCTGAATATAAATGGACTAAATGCTACAACCAAAAGACATAGGGTATCAGAATGGGTAAAAAATCAAGACCCATCTATTTTATGTCTACAAGAGACTCATTTTAGACGTGAGGACACCTTCATATTGCAAGTGAGGGGATGGAGAACTATCTATCATGCTACTGGAAGTCAAAGGAAAGCTGGAATAGGCATACTTATATCAGACAAACTAGACTTTAAATTAAAGGCTGTAACAAGAGATGAAGAGGGGCATTATATAATCATTACAGGGTCTATCCATCAGGAAGAGATAACAATTATAAAGGTCTATGCACCAAAAAATGGGAGCCCCCAAATATATACAACAATTAATCACAAAAATAAGCAACCTTATTGATAAGAATGTGGTAATTACAGGGGACTTTAATACTCCCTTACACCAATGGATAGATATGTAGACACAGAATCGATAAAGAAACAAGGGCCCTGAATGTTACATTGGATCAGATGGACTTGACAGATATATTTAGAACTCTGTATCCCAAAGCAACAGAATATATTTTCTTCTCAAGTGCACATGGAACATTCTCCAAGAGAGATCACATACTGGGTCACAAAACAGCCCTTCATAAGTATAAAAGAATTGAGATCATACCAGGCATACTTTCAGACCACAATGCTACGAAGCTTGAAATCAACCACAGGAAAAAATCTGGAAAACCTCCAAAAGCATGGAGGTTAAAGAACACCCTACTAAAGAATGAACGGGTCAACCAGGCAATTAGAGAAGAAATTTAAAAATATATGGAAACAAAAGAAGATGAAAATACAACAATCCAAATGCTTTAGGACGCAGTGAAGGCAGTCCTGAGAGGAAAATATATTGCAATCCAGGCCTATCTCAAGAAACAAGAAAAATCCCAAATACAAACACCTAATAACATCCCAGTATATGTTTTTTATACAGTATAAAAAACTGTAGAGCAGATCAATGAAACCAAGAGTTGGTTTTTTGAAAAAATAAACAAAATTGACAAACCTCTAGCCAGGCTTCTCAAAAAGAAAAGGGAGATGACCCAAATAGATAAAATCATGAATGAAAATGGAATTATTACCACCAATCCCTCATAAATACAAGCAATTATCAGGGAATACTATGAAAAATTATATGCCAACAAACTGGACAACCTGGAAGAAATGGACAAATTCCTAAGCACCCACACACTTCCAAAACTCAAACATGAAGAAATAGAAAACTTGAACAGACCCATAACCAGCAAAGAAATCGAATCAGTTATCAAACATCTCCCAACAAAAAAGAGTCCAGGACCAGATGGCTTCCCAGGGGAATTCTACCAGACATTTAAAGCAGAGATAACACACATCTTTCTCAAGCTGTTCCAAAAAATAGAAAGGGAAGGAAAACTTCCTGACTCATTCTATGAATCTAGCATTACTTTAATTCCTAAGCTAGACAGAGACCCAGCCAAAAAAGAGAACTACAGGCCAATATCCCTGATGAATATGGATGCAAAAATTCTCAATAAGATACTAGTGAATAGAATTCAACAGCATATAAAAAGAATTATTCACCATGATCAAGTGGGATTCATTCCTGGGCTGCAGGGATGGTTCAACATTCACAAATCAATCAACGTGATACATCACATTAATAAAAGAAAAGAACCATATGACCCTGTCAATTGATGCAGAAAAGCATTTGACAAAATTCAGCATCCTTTCTTAATAAAAACCCTCGAGAAAGTCGGGATGGAGGGAACAAACTTAAACATCATCAAAGCCATTTATGCAAAGCCCACAGCTAATATGATCCTCAATGGGGAAAAACCGAGAGCTTTCTCCCTGAGATCAGGAACACGACAGGGATGTCCACTCTCACGGCTGTTGTTTAACAGAGTGTTGGAAGTGCTAGTATCAGCAATCAGACAACAAAAGGAAATCAAAGGCATCAAAACTAGTAATGATTAAATCAAGCTTTCACTTTTTGCAGATGACATGATATTATATACGGAAAACCCGATAGACTCCACCAAAAGTCTGCTAGAACTGATACATGAATTCAGCAAAGTCGCAGGATACAAAATGAATGTACAGAAATCAGTTGCATTCTTATACACTAATAATGAAGCAACAGAAAGACAAATAAAGAAACTGATCTCCTTCACAATTGCACCAAGAATCATAAAATACCTAGAAATAAACCTGACCAAAGATGTAAAAGATCTGCGTGCTGAAAACTATAGAAAACTTATGAATGAAATTGAAGAAGATACAAAGAAATAGAAAAACACTCCGTGCTCATGGATTGGAAGAATAAATATTGTTAAAATGTTAATACTGCCCAAGGAAATGAATACATTCAAATGCAATCCCAGTCAAAGTTGCACCAGCAGTCTTCTCAAAGCTAGAACAAGCAATCCTAAAGTTTGTATTGAACCACAAAAGACCCCAACTAGCTAAAGTAATATTGAAGAAGAATACCACAGCAGGAGGCATCAAAATCCGAGACTTTAGCTTCTACTACACAGCTGTAATCATCAAGACAGCATGGTATTGGCACAAAAGTAGACACATAGACCGATGGAATAGAATAGAAACCCCAGAACTAGACCCACAAAAGTATGGCCAACTAATCTTTGACAAAGCAGGAAAGAATATCCAATGGAAAAAAGACAGTCTCTTTAACAAATGTTTCTGGGAGAACTGGACAGCAACATGCAGAAGGATGAAACTAGACCCCTTTCTTACACCATTCACAAAAATAAACTCAAAATGGATAAAGGACCTGAATGTGAGACAGGAAACTATCAAAGCCCTAGAGAAGAAAGCAGGAAAAAAATCCTCTCTGACCTGAGCCGCAGCAATTTCTTACTCAGCACATCTCCAAACGCAAGGGAATTAAAAGCAAAAATGAACTATTGGGACCTCATCAAGATAGAAAGCTTCTGCACTGCAAAGGAAACAATCAACAAAACTAAAAGGCATGGGAATGGGAAAAGATATTTGCAAATGACATATCAGACAAAGGGCTAGTATCCAAAACCTATAAAGAACTCACCAAACTCCACACCCGAAAACAAGTAATCCAGTGAAGAGATGGGCAGAAGAATGAATGGAAATTTTTCTAAAGAAGACATCCAGATGGCCAACAGGTACATGAAAAGATGCTCAATGTCGCTCCTCATCAGGGAAATACAAATCAAAACCACACTCAGATATCACCTCACGCCAGTCAGAGTGGCCAAAATGAACAAAACAGGAGACTATAGATGCTGGAGAGGATGTGGAGAAATGGGAACCCTCTTGCACTGTTGGTGGGTATGCAAACTGGTGCAGCCACTCTGGAAAACAGTGTGGAGGTTCCCCCCAAAATTAAAAAGAGATCTCCCCTATGACCCAGCAACAGCACTGCTAGGAATTTACCCAAGGGATACAGGAGTACTGATGCATAGGGGCACTTGTACCCCAATGTTTATAGCAGCACTCTCAACAAAGCCAAATTGTGGAAAAAGGCGAAATGTCCATTAAGTGATGAATGGATAAAGAAATTGTGGTTTATATACACAATGGAATACGACGTGCAATGAGAAAGAATGAAATCTGGCCATTTGTAGCAACGTGGATGGAACTGGAGAGTGTTATGTTAAGTGAAATAAGTCATACAGAGAAAGACAGATACCATATGTTTTCACTCTCATGTGGATGTTAAGAAACTTAACATAAGACCATGGGGGAGGGGAAGGGCGAAAAAAGTTACAGATAGGGAAGGGTGCAAACCATAAGAGACTCTTAAAAACTGAGAATAAACTGAGGGTTGATGGGGGCTTGGAGGGAAGGGAAGGTGTGTGATAGGTATTGAGGACAGCACCTGTTGGGATGAGTACTGAGTGCTGTATGGAAACCAATTTGACAATAAATTTCATATTAAAAAAAAGAAAAAGAAAAAAGTGGATACTATGGAGATATACATGTATCTCAGTGGATCAAAAGCTAGATTGGCATCATATCTATCTGCATTCCAGATAAATACTTTGCTGGTGTAACTTGTTAAGCTTTCATTTGAAATGCCCATATTAGCATATATTTTAAAAACCTCTTTTCATAATTGAGGGGAATATTTCTTCTCCATGGCAGCAACTCAGTTTTTCAAACATAACTATCAAATGGTGAGTTACTTAAACATGGATAACAAAGGGAATATGTAATAAAAAGATAGTCAGATGTCTCTGATCAGGCATAATAAAAGGGCTTAAAGTAAAATTTCCAACCACAGGCACAGAAAAACTTTAGGCTGACATGTAATTTAGAACATCAAATAAACAAGTCTCCGGTAAACATAATTTTTTTTACTACTATAGTAATTTATCCAAAGACAGTATAAATCTATTTTGTTTAGGAAATATGGATGCAGTATACAGTCCTGGGATGTTAATTCAGTTACTATCTAATATTTATATGTCAACCACATAAACAAAAATTATTTTACCTTTATTATCCCTTTTGATGGTGGGTCCATTATCCTGATCAACAATAAGTTCTTCTCTATTGTTGGGCATCATGACTATAAATAAAAGATATAACTGAGTAATATTTTTGCAAAGTACCCAAAAGAAAGGCATAAAAGTATTACATAAATAGCTATTTTACTCCGATAAGTAGTAACATGAATTGTATACACCTCTACTTCTGAAACAGTGGAGAAATTTGGTCTGATGATTATATAATTTAAAAATTGATAAGCTCTTTAATCATGTGAATTTTTAAAGTGGAATTAATATATGGCACATATATAATTGCCCACATATTTTCTTTAAATCATTTTAAATATTTCCTCTTTTAAAATACATATGTAAATTAGCTATTTACCTGAATAATTAATAATATATTTCCCAAAGTATTTCTGGAAAGAATTTATCACTTAATTTCATGAGTTTAAAATAATTATGCATTTAACTCACCTTATAAAGTTTTTGCAAATATATACAGCAAAATTAAAAGGTGAAGTCTAACTTTCTGGTAATTATTATAAATGCTCCTTCACAAAATATTTCTATTGAAAGAGAAATACATGCCAATTTTCATAGTTGATCATTTAATTCATTTTTGTTATATTTTATTAAAATATAATGTTCTATAAATAAAATATGGTCACTATAAATGAAACATCATTAAATATTTGTATTCATTTAGAGACAATCTTACTATCATGTCTGTACAACTGGGAATGTGCTTAGATAGCCTAATTACTGCCAGTGCAATAAGAAATGTTTTACGTGGTTAATATATTTTTAAGAATACTACATTGATTTGAAAATATTTGATTTTACTTCTAGTGTAAGATATCATTCTCTTACAATGTATCTATCACAAAATATATTTCCCTATTTGCTTTGCTTTTAGACAGCACTCAATAATCTCTCTTTTTTTTCTCTCCCACCTCTCATCAATACAAAGATTATCCTGACAGAATAATGTGTGTTTTGGTTTATTGATTCATCAATGGTCTTATGGCTATATCTGCTTGCCTTGCTCAGTCTCCCTTGAATCAGTTGCACAATGTTATAATAATCAGGTGGTCTGTGTCCAAA
This sequence comes from Lynx canadensis, assembly GCF_007474595.2. Classification (NCBI taxonomy): domain Eukaryota; kingdom Metazoa; phylum Chordata; class Mammalia; order Carnivora; family Felidae; genus Lynx; species Lynx canadensis. Next base: position 70,235,322 of record NC_044321.2, on the reverse strand, counting down.
AGCTGTGACAAAGTAAAGCTAGAAGATCTGTCACCTCTTCCAGGAATTAAATTTACTTCCTTAGGGTCACTAGCTGCAAGTTCTAGCTCAGTGGTTCGTAACTCTGGCTGCATATTAGAATCTGATGAAGAGATACTGAAAATAAAAACAAAACGCTGCTGCCATGCTTTATTCCAGACTAGGTAAATCAGACTCTGAGCATGTAGTCTGATCATCCAGATTTGTAAATGCTCCACAGAATTTGCAATTATAATGGGGAGCCTGATTTGAGATTCATTGGACATACTATGAGCCATAAACAATGTGTAATATTGACAGGCTAAGTGAGACTTGCATGAATTTCCACAAGAGAGAAATCATATTCATCCTTCCCTAACACAAATTTGGAACCTAACACCTCCACTAATCCCTCAAATTACTCTTCTCCCCCTCACCCCCCACCAAAACATTATTTTGAAGAGGCTTAAAGCAATCACTATTACCATGTGTAAAAATTTAGAGTTTACATAATGAACATCCATATAGAGTAAGGCTAAAAGAAAAGCAGAAATAATTTTTCCTAAATGAAATGGATATTTAGGAAATTGGATTGTGTAGGTACATAAGATTAACAAATATTTTACCTAACTCATTTGGTTCATAATTATTATATACTAAAGGAGAATTTGTTACAATATGGTAACATCTGTATACCTGAGTAAAATCAGACAGCAAGGGATGATAAACAATCAAGGTAAAGCCACACAGAGAAAAATAGTGCTTGTCCCTCACATTCCCTTAGCACTTTAAGTTTCTGAAGTGTTTTTCCACATATTATTTCATTTGATCTCACAAAAATCCAGTGCCTTAGGCAAGGAAGTAATTATTTCTATATGTTGGGTAAAGAAATTCATAATGGTTAAGTTACATACCCAAGTTACATTCTCATAGCTAGTCACCGCTGGAACTATGGCTATATTCAAGTCTCCCATATGCCACATCACTGACAATAACACTATAGTATTTCTGGAATAGTATCTCTGGTGTAAGACTTGTGAGATGATAAAAAAATAAAGGGAAAGGCATGTTAAATACTTGTGATCTAAATTATTCAGATTGTAGCAAATTATATATTGATTCACTTTTTAATCATTCTAAATGATCAACTGTTTAAAATATATTTTATCTTTCATTATTCAAAGGATGCTGTGAATGTAGCAAGTATATTGTATCACATAAACTGTTATATACCAACATACTGAACTAGCATATACTCTACAAAAATCCCATCATATTGTTCCCCTGGAATCCAGTGACACAGTAAATAAAGGCCCTTTCTGAGAAGAAACTTATAACACCTTAGGTTTCATTTTGTTGTTCATATTGCTTCAGCAATAAAAAAAGGCCACTTCAAAAAGCCATTTTTTAAGGAGGCATCAGCTCCCCAGCTTCTTTCTCCACTTTCTATTGACTAATGACCAATTTCCTGAAAGAATTTCTTTAAATTCCTTGTTTTGGGCGAGATACTTACCCGTCCTCTCTGAATGGTGATCCATCTGAGAAGGAGAACTGGACACACTGCTGCTGGGGTGGGAGGAAATTTGACTCCCAGGACAATGATTATCTTCCAGAGAGGGAACAGGAGAAGGACTCTCTGGGATCCATTCCTGACACAAAAGGAGACACAAAAGGAAATATCATCTGTGCACCAAGTTTTTCATGTTGGTTGAGTCCATGACATTTGAAATGTTGACCTCTCCCTTATCCCAAAAGCAGGCATGTTCATGATACCTGGTATTTAACATGTAATTTTAGACAAATACATATTTTTTCTTGCAAAATTAATGAGATATTATGAGAATTTAATAAGAGAGGGTGAAAGCAATAAGCACGATGCTGATATATGTTAGAGGTTTAAGAAAAGTTAATTTCCATTTCCTTTCTTAAGAAATACATTAAAATTTTACCTTGATATTTCCCTATGAACCTATTCACTGTATCATTTATGTAATAGCCAAGATTGGCATTTTAATGATGATTTTATTAATATAATGGTATGTCAGAATAAAATATGTAATAATGAAAAAAAGAAATACATTCTATATTATGAACATAGGTGTGCAGTGAAGAATATTATTATTGTAAACGTTTATATTTATATAAAGTATATACCAAGCATGGAGGGTGATCCCCCTCTCTAAGATGTCCCTAAGGTAAACACTTGAAAACCTAGGAATAAAAATCACAAATAGTGGCATCTGGTACACGTTGAGTCTTTCCGCACAAATAAAAATTACAGAAACAGTATACACCTCCTCTATCAGACCTTAGAAATTTATGTTGAATTCTCCCAGCAAAATGGTTCGGTAATCACAGTACACAATGATGGTTTTGCAAACTAAAATTAAGACCTATGAATATCAATTGCTTAGTATTGTTTAGACATTTATAGTTTTGAATAATGAATTTGAATAAAAATAAAATATTTATTTTACATAGCTCTTCAGTAACTGTTAATAGTCCTCAAGACTTTTATGATTATGAATATTGCTATAAATCTATGAAGTTATTCATTATGTTTATACATCACAACTTGATGAATAAATCTGACAATCATTCATTTAATTTGATCACTAAAATAACCAAATTGCTGTTTTATGCATTTATGCAATAAATGTGAATGGGTAATAGACATGCTGGGACAGAGAATGTCTGTTCTATAAAATATTTAATTCATCCTTAATAAATTTCTTAATTGTTCTAATTATCTGTAATTACAACATCAGTATTCAAATCATAATAATGTTAAAAATTAATTTGTCAAATATGTGCTTATACATTTTCACGTTGATTTTGCCTGAGAGGCTTAAATTTATAAATTCTCTAGATAAAACTGCTGTTTGTTTAAATACAAAAGTAAATAGCATGAGAGTTAAAGCTTATTATTTCGTTAGTAGAAGTTACCATTTTGCAGTGTCTTTCATTGTGGCAGGCAGAATAATGGCCCCCTAAATATCCCCTCCACAACCTAATGACCAAGACCTGTAAATATATTACCTCACATGGTAAATGGATTTTTCAGACGTGACTGAGAATCTTGAGATAAATCACACTTGGAGGCATAAAAGGAAGGTCAAAGGCAGATATTATGGGAGAATAATCAGAGAGATGCAAAATTTCTGGCTTTGAAGATGGATGAAAGGAACCATAAGCCAAGAAATGTGGGTGCATTCTAGAAGTTGGAAAAGTCAAGGAAACAGATTCTTCCCTGGAAGCTACAGAAAGAAATGCAGCCCTGCCAACACCTTGATTTTAGCTTAGTGATATCCATGTTAGATATCTGACCTATAGAACTACAAGAAAATTAATTTGCATTGTTTCAAGCCACAAAATTTGTCATATTTTGTTACAGCAGCAATGAAACACTAATATGGTCATCAATGTAGTAGGTTCACTTTTTACATGGTGTTTTATATTATTGTCTAGCAAATAATTAACATTTGATAATTTTAGTAAAATGAATAGTAGACTTTGAGTATATTAGCTGCAGTACTATATCTTAATTAAATACTGATAATTATAATTGTTATCAGACCTCAAAAACAATGTTTTAAGACAGAATTATACATTTCATTTATAATTACTATACAGATAAATACCTAGTTGTAACACTATATATACAGGACAAAATAGAAAGAAACATATAAACAAAGCAGGATAAAATAATCAACTTTTTCCCCCAAATAATTATACTTGTATTCTGCAGTAATGGTATGAGGATAAGCAGCAAGATATATATAGCCCTTGTACCACATTGTTTTATTTTCTGAAAAGACTAGCAGTTCATTAGTTGTGAAATTCAAACTAAACTGTCATGATTAAAAGCATATTCTTTGAATACTATAGGTACGCAGACACACACCAATGCAAGGGTTATTTTTAATGTTTATTCATTTTTTGAGAGAGAGAGAAAGAGAGAGAGAGAGCAGAAGTGGGAGAGGGGCAAAGAGAGAGGGAAACACAGAACCCGAAGCAGGCTCCAGGCTCTGAGCTGTTAGCACAGAGTCTGACACAGAGCTTAAACTCATGAACCATGAGATCATGACCTGAAGTCAGACACTTAACTGATTGAGCCACCCAGATGCCCCACCAATGCAAGGGTTTTTATATATAAGGTCAAAATTATTTCTCTGCCTTTTACTGTTGTATAGCCCCAATGATTCTTTCTCAAAATATGTGTGTAAAATGTAGAACATTCAGTATTTGTCTTTGATCGTAACATTGGAAATTTGCTAAAAAATATATGTAATTCAATGAACTACATTTAAGTTTCATGGGCATCTGAATGAATGGATAGGAACAAATTACAGCATTTATATGGGGCAAAAATGGAACTGAACAAACAAAATCACTCTATGGTGGCAAACAGGAATCATACACACAGTAATATATACTGCCATAATAAAAATAGAAAAAAATTAAGTGATTCATAAAATCGATGGTTTGGAGAAGCAAGAGAATCCAAGTCACAGTGGTACTTGCTCTTGTCCACTCTGCCTAATAGAAAATGAAAGCTTACTTTGATTAAAAAAAATTGAAAGGGCATCTACATGAATATAAAATGCTATGAAAATGAGAAAAAATACAATCCTATAAAGGTGGATCCCCCAAATGTTTATTTTTTTAATTAATTTATTATTGAGACAGAGAGAGAGAGAGAGCAGAAGCATAGGTGGGGCAGGGTCAGAGAGAGTGGGGGAGAGAGAGAGAGAATCCCAAGCAGCTCTGCACTGTCAGCATGGAGCCTGATGCGGGGCTGGAGCTCACAAACTATGAGATTGAGAGTCCTGACGTTTAACCTACTGAGCCACCCAGATGCCTCCCCCACAAATGTTTAAAATTAGCAAATGATCAAATAATATGAACTCAAGTAACTTTCTATTCAACTCCTTCTTTGGCATTTTCAACATCATATTAGGTAAAACAATAAACTAACTTTGAAAACTTGATTTAGAGTGACTAACATTTTGCATGAAGTTTTATTTCTGCTTTAAGATTTTATAGTCTTAACAGGAACCCATGGGGGAGGGGAAGGAAAAAAAAAAAGAGGTTAGAGTGGGAGAGAGCCAAAGCATAAGAGACTGTTAAAAACTGAGAACAAACTGAGGGTTGATGGGGGGTGGGAAGGAGGGGAGGGTGGGTGATGGGTATTGAGGAGGGCACCTTTTGGGATGAGCACTGGGTGTTGTATGGAAACCAATTTGTCAATAAATTTCATATATATAAAAAATAAAATAAAATAAAATAAAATAAAATAAAATAAAATAAAATAAAATAAAAGATTATAGTCTGCACTTTCCAAATTCAGTCAACGTTCAGTTCATTGTTATTGTTTCCCTAAGGTATCGCAGAGATCAGACTTTTTTCACCATATAAACTGTATTAGATAAGTTTAGTGCCTTATATTGATGAAGAGTTAGGTGGGGTTAAAATGTGTGTGTGTGTGTGTGTGTGTGTGTGTAGCTGGGAATGTTTAATTTCTCTTAAAATAATTAATAGTTCTATGAACAATTTCTTTTCTGCAAGTAAACAGATCCATTTTTCATTCCTGTAATCAGTATGCATCTATTTAGCTACTTAACTGCAATGTGCTTTGGCTCATTAGGTGGCTACTGTTGTGTCTCAGCCTAGTTAAAAGTTCACAGCAAGTTAATCTGTTTTATTACAAATGAGAACGCAAGTGATAATGTCCTCATCATTTGCCAAATACAGGGTTAACAGTGTTTGCAACAAATAAATAAGGACATTTAAAAGGAAAATTGCATCTCCAAAATCCCAATCATTTTTAGTCATTGATGACTTAATTTTATTTGCATTTATGACTTTTACAAGCCTGTTACTCTTCACGTATTTCATTTGGGTCCTTCACGTATTTTATTTGTTTTCATTTGGAAAACAGCTGTAGCTCTACTGAAACACTACAAGTCTTCTCCAGATTCAAAGTAGCAGAGGAGAGACATTTCCAAAATTGATACATACTTACCCAATCAATTCCCCAAATCAAAGGCTATTAGTAAAATCATCTGCAATAATAATTCAGATTCTAGCATATATGTGCATAGTTCAAGGCTTATTCCTAAAAATTAAAAAAATATATAGAAAATGCTATTTACTAGTACATATTATACCCTCTTACATCATACTCTTCCCATTTTGGGGTGGTTTATATCACAAATGGTCAAAGGAGATGTTCATCATATTGAATCATTTGAAAGTATAAAAAGCAGGGTCAATATTCAGTTTTACACAAGGTGTAACACTGTAAGTTTGGTTTAGGATGTAGTTTATTGGCACTAAATTATCAACTCTGCTCATTTTCATGTAGATCCTTTATTTCACCTCAATATTCCTTTACATCCTTGGAAATATGGTAGTATACACAGAATGTATGAAGTATTAATACATTAATGTTAAATATGTGTTTATATGTATGTGTACATGTGTGTAATTGTCTTTTAATAGCAACTGTATTGGGGTGCCTGACTGGCTCAGTCAGGAGAGCATGCGACCTTTGATCTCAGGGTCATGAGTTCAAGCCCCACGTTGGGCATGGAGCCTACATATCAATCAGTGTTAAATTGTTGCTTGTTAAGTTTGTTTGCTTGTTGTGCAAATTAAATGGGTACTTGTTGTTTACATCACATTTAGTTTGTGAGTACTGGAAGATAGAGATTAATTATATCTTCTTTATCTCTTTCCCATATTGTTCATTACAGCATGCATTTATCAAGGATATGACATTTGTTGAATATAAAAAGGAATAAAGGGACAAATCGATGGGTTGCTCTTACTAACTATACTCTTTTGATCCTATATACACTTATATTATCTCTTTGCCAAAATAAAATACATATTGGCTTTTTAAGCAAAGGTCACATGATACTGGGAGAGAGGGCAAAGAGATCCCATGCCAAACTAATCAGGACAGATTATAAAATACTTTTTGTGTTTCAATAGCCAATGATCATGAGATTTTGAAAAAAATAGTATTCTAATGATGATAATGATAATGCTATAAATTATAATAAATATTTGTTTAATGTTTCACAGTTTTGAATTTTTTTTAAAGTTTATTTGTTTTTGAGAGACAGAGCACGAGCAGGGGAGGGGCAGAGAGAGGGAGACACAGAATCTGAAGCAGGCTCCAGGCTCTGAGCTGTCAACACAGAGCTTGATATGGGCTTGAACCCAAAAACCATGAGATCATGACCTGAGCTGAAGTTGGATGCTTAACCAACTGAGCCACCCAGGTACCCCAGTGTTTCATAGCTTTTAACCTCTATTTTACTCACATTATCTCTGGACAACCAACGAAGTAAGTGGGATAGATTATTACTATGACATATCGTTTACAATTGAGGAAACAAGTTCATGCTTGTTATGACAAGGTTAAATATCATATCCAATGTTATTCAGCTAAGTAGCAGGATAAGAATTGAACCTAAGATCTTTCTGTTTACAAGTCCTGTATGGTATATACTACTCAACAATTGCCTTCCAGACACCAAAAAGGTGTACAGTGTTTATTTCACCCAGCAAAGTACTGTACTCTGCCATTACCCTTTCTATGCCTCTCACACACTGTGCTCATGACTGCAAGACATGAAGCTAGAATTAAAGGTGAGATCTGTGGTCATTGAATAAAAACAAACAAACACAAACTACCTTAGCAGGAATAGTCATAAATAAAATTCATCAATATTATCTATATGCTAAGCAACTGAGTCAATGAGCCGTATGTTTATACTGAAGTTGCAGTGGTAATGTTAATATTTTCTCAAAATTTACATGTAATTAAAATCTTTGTCCTCTTCCAAATCATAATTCTTACCTTTATAACAGAGGTCCCAGCTCTGGAGAGTGGACTGTGAATCTGGGCTGCAGCAGCCATGTTGGCAATAGTATTGAGATGGCTCATCTGATTCATTGCCATGGCAACTGATGCAGGAGGTAAGCTGACTGGAAGTAGGGGATGTGGCATCATCATAAATGGCAGATCCAGTCCTAAAGAGACAGTGTATGTTAAATTATTATATTTGTCACATTGTTTGGACAAAGGAAAATCACATCAAAATTGATACTATAGTAGAAGTAATAAAAAATGTATCTGAATTCACTCTTTCTTTTAAAGTAAGTTTTATTATACCCTAGTATCTCTTTGGGCAATTAATGGTATCTAGGATTTAATATTGCTTTATAATTTAAAAAATATTCCTATATCCATAAGCTTTTATTTATCAATATTCTTTGTTCTTGTTCTCACTCCTAAAGTATTTATAAGATGAAATTTGTTTTACTCATGAAACCAAAATCTTTAAGCCAAACATCATTTTTTTAACAAGAAGTAACTTTCTTTTTAATCATTACAATATATTGATGTGTTACCAGCTTCTAACTTAACACATTTTTAGAATATATAATAGTGATGCTGGCATGACAGGATGTAGATTGTCTAGGTTTCAGAATTATTGAAGAAAATAAGACTTGGAATATGGTCTACACTTTTAGTCATATATCTCTAAAATGAATGCTCTGGCTCTAATTTGAAGATTCTGTCAATAGGAGTAATGCCCTATCAAAATATTCAACGTATTTTCAGTTTAATAACAAATACCAACATCATTGATTAATGTCTAGAATTCTGTTTTCTTATGCAAGGTGAAATAGTTTTCACATATTTTAAATTTCTCAATTAATATCTTTCAAGTATTATCCACATTATACTTATGGTAGCCACAGATATGTCAACATGAAAAGGGTAACAAATTGAATTTTTTTTCTACTTACCCCTTATGAGCTTGAGATTTGTGAGGAAACATGTTTGAACAGAGGCTAGGGAAATTTAGCCTAACATTATGGATGTTAACATCACTATGATAAGTAAACCATAACACTTTACAATATATTTTAAACTATTGCTTCAACAGTAATCTTGCCTTCATTTGGACAGAAACCGAGAAACAAGTAATCTTTAACAGATGTTCTTTTTTTTTTTTTTAATTTTTTTTTCAACGTTTATTTTTGGGACAGAGAGAGACAGAGCATGAACGGGGGAGGGGCAGAGAGAGAGGGAGACACAGAATCGGAAACAGGCTCCAGGCTCTGAGCCATCAGCCCAGAGCCTGACGCGGGGCTCGAACTCCCGGACCGCGAGATCGTGACCTGGCTGAAGTCGGACGCTTAACCGACTGCGCCACCCAGGCGCCCCTAACAGATGTTCTAAAATACCCTTGCCTATAATTTTCCTAAATTATTGCAGATTATAGAAATCTACAATGGACAGTGCTTATGTTGATCCCAAATGCAATTATCCACTATTAATAATATCCCTTGATCCTCTTTGCCATTCCCTCATTTTTTCTTGCTTTGAAAATCACAAAAACTAGTGAACAACGATGAATCTATAGAAAGTGTAATTAGAATCCTCCTAAATATCATTCCTGAAAACAACAGTAACAGTAATAAAAATTGTCAAAACACATACATTTAAAAGAAAAAGCAGGCTAGACAAAAATTCTGTTAATTGATTCAAGGTTTGTCTCTTGGGCTCAACAATGATGGTTGAATAAAACCAGAAAAAATTCAAAGTTGTGCAATGTAGTAAAACACATTTAACAGGTCTCTAAAAAAACTAAAGTGATCATCTCAATTAAAGGAACTCCTATATAAAGAACACAATAGTCACTAATATTTGTGATCAAAACAGCCATAAATATACTGTTATTAAAATTACACAAGGATTTAAAAATGTTAGAAACTTAAATTCTGCATGGAAACCAAGGAGAACATACTCTGTACTTTCCATGACTGCATATTCCCACAGAATATTAACAAAATATTTTAAACTTTCCCCCTATTGATTCATTTATGGCTCACTATCTCCAAATCCTTTTAAGAAGCAATCTACCAAACCAAACTTCTTAGTTATGAAAATTTACCCTGTGATTATTAATTTCCTAGAGAAGCCTCAATAAAGTGTAAGCACAGATTTTAAAAATGGTCTTCCAGGGCACCTGGGTGGCTCAGTCGGTTAAGCGGCCAACTTCGGCTCAGGTCATGATCTCTCTGTCCGTGAGTTCGAGCCCCGTGTCGGGCTCTGTGCTGACAGCTCAGAGCCTGGAGCCTGTTTCAGATTCTGTGCCTCCCTCTCTCTGACCGTCCCCCATTCATGCTCTGTCTCTCTCTGTCTCAAAAATAAACATTAAAAAATTTAAATAAAATAAATAAATAAAATAAAAAATGGCCTTCCAAAATTACTTTGATGTATATGCATTTTTATATTATACTCATCATATGACTTTGCTATAATAAGATATTGTATACCACATATTAATTTAATCACTGTTTATCTTTTCCCTGAAATCTTCACTTTATGCTTAACATAATAGTAACCATCAACGGTGCAAATAGGTTTCTATATAAGGCTCTCATTTACCAAACATAATTATAGACTTCAATTCTTCTTTGTGTACTCAAGAGTCTTAGTAGAAAATTGATAAAACTGTATATGAAAAGTAGCCATCAGTGCCTCCCTTTACCACTCATATGTTTAAGTAAGCCTTTGTTCAATTTACATTTTTCTTAACAATGTAATAATTCCTCACTCTCCAAAGATTTTCAGCATCATCCAGACACCATCTGGCCATATCAAGTCATATGCCTACTTAAAGTCCAAATGACTTGCAAACTAAATGCAAACTATAAACAGAATTTAACATCCTATTGGCAGTTTTAAAATACAATTAATCCAACATTTCAAATGACCATGCAGGACTTAAATGTTATACTTTTAGATCATAACCTGCAATAACTGTTAATTGACTATAATATCCTAGACTCTAAGCTAATATTTACATCACTGGCCAGTTTAACAGTGACTCCACATGAGTTGCACATGCAAAGCATATGCAAATATGAAGTATGTAAGTCAACCTTTTACCAAAGTTGAAAACATTAAATTAAGAGCCATCAAAAGTACATCACACTCCACCAATCTGGCTCATTTTAGTCACATACCAGAAATGTATAGACTTTGAATAGTATGGTAATTAAAATCATTTATTTTTTATTTTTTTTTCAACGTTTTTTATTTATTTTTGGGACAGAGAGAGACAGAGCATGAACGGGGGAGGGGCAGAGAGAGAGGGAGACACAGAATCGGAAACAGGCTCCAGGCTCCGAGCTATCAGCCCAGAGCCTGACGCGGGGCTCGAACTCACGGACTGCGAGATCGTGACCTGGCTGAAGTCGGACGCTTAACCGACTGCGCCACCCAGGCGCCCCTAAAATCATTTTTTTAATCACCAAAATGAGTCATCTCTTTCCTATTAACCTCAAGGTCATCAGGCCAGCTACTATAAGCATTATTTGTAAAGCATCTTGGTATTCCAGCAAATCTTACAACTTTTATGTAAGTAAATAGCATCACCTCTTTCTAGCTATTAAGACTATAAACTTCAGTAAAACGCTAATACTCCTAAAATCCCACACTCATCTGACATCCAAGTCATGTTGACCTCTGTAATATCTTCACATTTCTACAGTCAGCTACCAATCCTATCAAAACCGTTTGGTACCCTGGCTTTCTGATTGGTTTTTCAACACCATTTCATTTGCCTCTCCGCTCCAATTTTAAGATGTTCAGTGGCTACTTACTGTTTCCAAAATAAAGTATAAGCTCTTTGGTTTGTTGTGAACTGAATTTTTTAGCTTTGATATATCTTTCCCTAAATGACACATAGGTGCAATCATACACTATTTTGTGTTTTCAGACTGGCGTTTTTTTCACTTATAAATATTCATTCACATTTCTTCAAAATTTTATTTTTATTTTTTTTCCTACAAATGTAGTTGACAATCCATGTTACATGTTCACAAGTTTATACATTATGCTATGCTCACCACAAGTGTAGCTACTGTCACCATGCAACACTATTACAATATCATGGACCACATTCCTTATGCTGTACCTTTTATTCCTGTGATTTATTCATTACATAATTGGAAGGCTGTATATCCCACTCCCCCTCACCTATTTTGCCCATTTCCCTCACATGGAAACCATCAGCTTGTTCATTACTAACAAGCCTGATTCTGCTTTCCATTGGATTATTTCTCTTTTTTAAGATTCCACAAATGAGTGAAATCGTATGGTATTTATCTTTCTCTGACTTATTTCACTTAACATAATACACTTTAGGTACATCCATGCTTTACAAATGGCAAGATCTCATCCTTTTTTATGGCTTAAAAATATTATATTATGTATGTATACACACTACATCTTCTGCATCCAATTGTCTATCAATGGATGCATTTTGCTTTCATTATTTAGGCTATAATAAATAATGCTTCAATAAATATAGTGGTGAATATAAATTTACACTTAATGTTTTGATTTTTTGGGTAAAAATCCAGTAGAGGGATTATTGGATATGATCTTTATGGTTTAAATTTTTTGAGGAACCTCCATACTGCTTTATGAATTAGTACACAGATTTACATTTCCACCAGGAGTACACAAGGGTTCCATTTTCTCCATATCCTCACCAAACTTGTTATCTCTTGTCTTTTGATACTGACCATTCTGGCATGTGTAGGGTGATATCTGATTGTAGTTTTAATCTGCATTTCTCTGAATATTAGTAATGTTGAGCATCTTTTCATGTGTATATTGGCCACTGTAAATGCCTTTGGGAAAATGTCTATTCAGGTTCTCTGCCCATTTTATAATCACATTGTTTGCTTGCCTGTTTTTTGGTGTTGAGTCATGTAACTTCATTTTGTTTTGGTTTTAATTTAAAAATCTAGTTAGTTAACATACAGCATAATATTACTTTAAGGTGTGCGATATAGTGATTCAGCACTTCCATATATCACCTGGTGCTCATCACAACAACTGTATTCCTTAATCCCCATCACCCATTTAACCCTTCCTGCCACCAAACTCCCTTCTGGCAACCATCAGTTTGTTTTCTAGTTATGAATCTGTTTCTTGATTTGCCACACTCTCTCTCTTTTTATCCTCTTTGTTCATTTGTTTCTTAAATTCCACATATGAGTGAAATCATGTAGTATTTGTCTTTCCCTGGCTGACTACCTTACTTAGCATAATACTGTACAGTTACGTGCATGTGGTTGCAAATGGCAAGATTTCATTATTTTTTTTATGACTGAGTAGTATTCCATTGTACATATATATCACATCTTTTTCAATTCATCAGTTGATGGACACTTGGGCTGCTTCCATAATTTGGCTATTGTAGATAATGCTGCTATACACATCGTGCATGTATCCATTTGAATTAGTATTTTTGTATTCTTTGGGTAAATACCTAGTAGTGCAGTTGCTGGATCCTATTTTTAACCTTTTGATGAACCCCTGTACTGTTAACCAGAGTGGCTGCATGAATTTACATTTCCCACCAACACTGCAAGAGGGTTCCCATTTCTCCACATCCTCACTAACAACTGTTGTTTCTTGTGTTGTTGTTTTTTGGCCATTCTGACAGGTGTGAGGTAGTGTCTCCCTGTAGTTTCAATTTGCATTTCCCCATTGATAAGTGATAATGAACATCTTTTCATGTGTCTGTTGGCCATTTGTATGTCTTCTTTGGAAAAAATACCTATCCATGTCTTCTGCCCATTCTTTCAGTGGATTGTTAGTTTTTTGGGTGTTAAATTTTTTAAGTTATTTATATATTTGGGTACTAACCCTTTATCAGATAAGTCATTTACAAATATCCTCTTCCACTCTGTAGGTTGCTTTTAAATTTTGTTTAGTTTCCACCACTATGCAGACCATTTGATTATGATGTAGTCCCAATAGTTTATTTTTGCTTTTGTTTCTGCTGCCTCAGGAGACATATCCAGAAAGAAGTTGCTGTAGCCAATGTCAAAGAAGTTACTGCCTGTGTTCTCTTCTAGGATTTTTATGGTTTCAGATACCACATTCAGGTCTTTAATCCATTTTGAATTTACTTTTGTGCGTGGTGTAAAAAATTGGTCCAGTTTCTTTCTTTTGCATGTTGCTGTCCAGGTTTACCAACACCATTTGCTAAAGAGACTGTCTTTTTCCCATTGGATATATTTTTTCTACTTTGTCAAAGATTAGTTGACCATATAATTGTTGGTTCATCTCAAGGTTTTCTACTCTCACCTATGGATCTCTATGTCTATCTTTTTGTGCTAGTCCCATACTGTTTTCATTACTACAGCTTTGTAATATAGCTTGATGTCTAGAATTGTGATGCCTCCTTCTTTGCTATTATTTTTAAAGGTTGCTGTGGCCATTAAGGATCTTCTGTGGTTCCATACATATTTTCAGAGTGTTTGTTCTAGTTCTGTGAAAAGTGCTAGTGGTATTTGGATAGAGATTGCATTAAATATGCAGATTGCTTTGGATAGTATAGACATTTAAACAATATTTGTTTTTCCAATTCATGAGCATAGAATTTCTTTCCATTTCTTCGTTTCATCTTAATTCCTTTCATAAGTGTTTTATACTTTTCAAGGTACAGGTTTTTCACCACTTTGGTAAGGATTATTCCTAGATACCTTATTATTTTTGGTGTAATTGTAAATGGGATTAATTATTTAATTTATTTTTCTGATGTTTCATTATTAGTGTATAGAAATGCAACAGATTTCTGTACATTGATGTATCCTGTGACTTTATTGAATTTGTTTATCAGTTCTAGCAGTTTTTAGGTGGTGCATTTTAGATTTTCTTTGTATAAGTATCATGTCATCCATAAAAAGTGAAGGCTTTACTTCTTCCTTGCAGATTTGGATCACTTTTATTTCTTTTTTTGTTAGTTTTCTGATTGCTGTGGCTAGGAGTTCCAGTAGTATGTTAAACAACAGTTGTTAAAGTGGACATCCTTGTCTTCTTCCTTACCCATAGAAGAAAAGTCTTCAGGTTTTCCACATTGAGGATAATATTAGCTGTGGGGTTTTCATACAGGGCCTTTATTACATTGAGGTATGTTCCCTCTAAACCTACTTTGTTGAGAGTTTTTATCATGAATGGATGTTGTACTTTGTCAAGTGCTTTTCCTTAATCTATTGAAATGATTATATGATTTTTATCCTTTCTGTTATTGATGTTATGCATCACCTTGATTGACTTGTGAATATAGAACCACTCTTGGAACCCAGGAAGAAAACTCATTTGATCATATAAAGGATTTTTAAATGTGTTGTTGGATTTGATTTGCTAGAATTTTATTGAGAATTTTTCCTATATGTTCATCAGAGATGTTAGCCTGAAGTAGTCCTTTTATGTGGTGTTTTTATCTGGTTTTGGTATTAGGGTAATGTTGGCCTCATGGAATGAATTTGGAAGTTTTCTTTTCTTTTCTATTTTTTGGAATAGTTTGAGACAAATAGGTACTAGCTCTTCCTTAAAAGTTTGGTAGAATTCTCCTTTGAAGCCATCTGGTTCTGGACTTTTGTTTGATGGGAATTTTTTGATTACTGATTCAATTTATTTGCTGGTTATCAGTCTGTTGGAGTTTTCTATTTCTTCTTTTTTCAGTTTTGATAGTTTCATGTTTCTAGGCATTTACCCTTTTCTTCCAGGTTGTCCAATTTCTTGGCATATAGTTTTTCATAATATTTTCTTATAATTGTGTTTCTGTGGTGTTGGTTGTTATTTCTACTCTCTCATTTGTGATTTTATTTAATTGAATCTTTTTTTGTTTTTGATAAGTCTGGATAGATGTTTATCAATTTTACTGATTTTTTTTTCAAAGAACCATCTCCTGGTTTCATTTATGATCTATTATTGATTGAGTTTCTATATCATTTATTTCTGCTCTAATCGTTATAATTTCCTTCCTCTCAATGGCTTCAGGCTTGGGTTGTGGTTCTTTAGCTCCTTTAGGTATAAGATTATGTTATTTATTTCAGATTTTTCTCATTTCTTGAGGTACAACTGTAGTGCAAAATACTTCCCTCTTAGGACAACTTTTGCTACATCCTAAAAGTTTTGGACCATTTTGTTTGCATTTTCATTTGTTTCCATGTATTTTTAAATTTCTTTTTTGATTTCCTGGTTGACAATTCATTGTTTACTAGCATGCTGTTTAACCAACATATATTTATGGTGTTTCCAGTTTGTTTGGTTTTTTTCCTTAGCTTGACTACTAATTTCATCACATTGTGGTTAGGAAAGGTGGAATGGATTCAATCTTTTCATATTTATTAAGGTCTGTTTGGATGCCTAATATGTGATATATTATGGACAGTGTTCCATGTGCACATGAAAATAATACATATTCTGTTGTTTTAGGATGTAATGTTCTTCATATATCTGTTAAGTCAATCTGGTCCAGTGTGTCATTCAAAACTTTTGTTTCCTTGTTAATTTTATGTTTAGATGATCTGTCCATTGATGTAAGTGGGGTGTTAAAATCCCTTATTGTTGTATTATTATCAATTAATTACATTTTGTTTGTTATTAATTGTTTTATATATTTGGGTACTCACATGCTGCATGCATAAGTATTTACAATTGTTGTATCTTCTACTTGGGTAGAAGTCTACTTTAATAAAGTCTACTTTATTATTTTGTAGTGCCTTTCTTTATCTTTCATTAACATTTTTTAAAATCTAGTTTGTCTAATATAACTATAGCTATCCTGGCTTTTTGACATCCATTTGCATAAAAAATGTTCCTCTATCCCCTCACTTTCAATATTCCAGCGTCTTTAAATTAAAAATTAATATTTTCTGGCAGCATTTGGATTGGTCTTTTTTATCCATTCTGACACCCTATGACTTTTGATTGGAGCATTTCGTCCATTTACATTCAAAATAATTATTGATAGATAAGTATTTATTGCCACTTTATTACTTGTTTGTAATTGTTTCTGGAGATTTTTTTTGATCCTTTCTTGCCTTTCTCTCCTTCATGTTTTGTTGATTTTTTTTATTACTGATATATTTGGATTATTTTATCTTTATTCTTTGCATGTTTATTAGTGTTTTTTTTAATCTATGGTTACCATTAGGTTTATATGTATCTTCTTCTCTAAATAGCAGTCTATATTCAGTTGATGGTCATTAAATTTTGATGCCATTCTTTTCTCATCTCTCCTCTGTTTTAGGTATATATTATTATATTTTATATCCTTTTTTGTGTGAGTTCCTTGACAGAATTTTACGGTAGTATTCATATTTACTGCTTTGTTGTTTCCTACCTGTGTTACTTTTGGCCTCTCCTTTCCTCTAGATATGCCTTCTTTAATCCTTGCAGGGCCAGTTTAATGGTCATGAACTCCTTTAGTTTCTATCTGTCTGGGAAACTCTTTATCTCTCTTTCTATTCTGAATGATAGCCTTCCGGATATAGTATTCTTGGTTGCAGGTATTTCCCATTCAGTAATTTGAATATATCATGCCATTCCCTTTCTGGATTGCCAAATTTCTGTCGGGAAATCTCCAGTTAGCTTTATGGGTTGTCCTTTGTAAGTTAAGGACTTCTTTTGTCTTCCTGCTTTTAAGATTTCTTTTCTTTATCACTATTTTTGCAAATGTAATTACAATATGTCTTGGTATTGGCCTGCTTTTGTTGACTTTGATAGGAGTTTCCTGTACCTCCTGGATCTGAGCATCTGTTTCCTTTCCCAGATTAGGGAAGTGTTCAGCTATTATTTATTCAAATAAATTTTCTGCCCAGTTTTATCCCTCTTCTTTTCTTCAGACTCATATAATACAACTGTATAATGTTTGATAAAGTCACTGAGTTCCTTAAGTCTATTATCTTTTTGCATCATTCTTATTTTTCGCTTTTGCTCAACTTCATTTCTATCAATTACTTTGTGTTTTAGGTCATTAATTTCTCTGCTTTTTCCAATCTGTTCTCATTGCATCAAGCATGTTCTAGTAATTGTTTGTTGGACACTTCCTCTCTGATTTATTTTTTTTTAACTTTTATCTGTGTGATAAAGATTTCACTGATGTCTTCTAATCTTTTCTCAATCCCAGTGAGTATCCTTGTCATTGTTTCTTTAAATTTTCTATCATCCATGTTAATTATATCTTTTTCACTTAGATCCCTGGTTGTGGGCTTGTCTTGTTCTTTCATTTGGGATGATATCCTCTCTCTTGAGATTGTCTTTGTCTCTGCCTTCTTCTGTGTTAGGCAAGGATATTATATGTCCTGCTTCTGAAATTAATGGCTTTTTGAAAAAGATGCTATGTAGAGTCAAGAGTCTGGTGAACAAGGGAATATCTCTGGTGTGTGTTTTATGTGCTCTGTTCTTGTGCTTTGGTTGCTCTTTCCCTCAGGCCAGTCATCTGCAGAGGGTCTTCTTGCCTCCTGTGGGAGGTGTTTGGTCCCTGGTTTGAATGTGGTGAGTTCTAACTGGATGTATTCTGGTCTGCTTGTGAAATGAGCCCTGACAGCACCTCAAACAGAACGGAGGGTTTGCAAAACTCTCTGGAGGGGAAGAGGTGGTGTGGGCATGGCTTTGTGTGGGACTTCTGGGGGAGGGGCCCTCCGGGCTGGGATTGAGGCAAGTGTGACTGAGTAGGGTGGTTCCACCGTAGTGCAGGTGATGGTGCTTGGTGTAAGCATGTTAGGAACCCAGTGTCAGTGCTACATTGCTTCCTGAAGGTGGCTCTGTGTTTATGCTTAGAGGTTTGGGATGGAAATAGCACCAGCCAGCTCCTTTGTTTCTAGAGAAGTGTCTCTGAGTGCTGACTCTCAGGGATGTGCTCTGAGAACAGTGTGAAGTGAAGTTCAATGTAATTCTTATCCTTGTTCCTCTATGGGTAAGGAGAATTTATTTATCTCTGAATTTTTTAAAAAAGATTTTCTCTTTGTGTTTGATATTCCAGTGTGACTATAATATGCATAGGTGTAGCCTTTTTTTTATATTTATTCTTCTTAGTATTCTCTGAGCTTTCTAGAGCTTTTGTCTGGTGTCTCTCATTAAGTTTGGAAAATTTTCAGTCCTTGTTACTTTAAACATTTCTTCTGTTCCTTTCCCTCACTCTTATTATTTTCATATTCCTATTACATTTATGCTACACTGTTTGTACTTGCTGCACAATAATTGTATATTCTATTCTGGGTTTTGTTTCCCAATCTTTGCTCCACATTTATTTCCATTTTGGGAAGTTTCTATTGACATACTTCAATTGTTGACTTTGTCTGGCCTACTGATGAGCCCATTAAAGGTATTAATTTTTTTGGAGTGTTTTTAAACCAGTATTTACTTTAGCTTCTCAATTTTCATCTCTACTTACATTTCCTATGTATTATTTTTTTATTCAAGTATAATTAACATACAGTTTTAATATCCCCATGTAGTCTTGTATGTTTTCCCTTCTTTTAAGCATACTAATCATAGTTATTTTAAAATCTCAGTCTGATAATTCTAAAATATGTGCTATATCGAATTCTGGTTCTGATGTTTGCTTTATCTCTTCAGACTGTGTTTTTTGTCTTTTTCACACCTTATAATTTTTGTTTTAAAGCCAGAAATGGTATATTAGCTAAAGAAAACTGAAACAAGCATGCCTCTAGTGGAATGCTTTATTTTTATCTGACTGAAAATTAGGTTATGTTTACTATTTGCTGTACCTGTTATATTAGTGGCTGTCATTTCTCATCCTCCTGTTATCTTTGGTGTATCCTAGAGAATCAAATTCAGTTCATTCTGAGGATTTCAGTTCTTTCCGTTGTAAACCACTGTTCTTATACAGAGCCCTATTGTGGTTGTGGTAAAATGTGTAGGGAGGAGAAAGATGTGATCAGGTCTCAATCTGTGAGCCTGTGTCCTCGGGCTATGACTTTCACAAGTGCTCTTTAGCTTTTTCCATCTTAGGTAAGACAGAAAGGCTAGAGGTGACTAGAGTTGAGTATTTCTTTCCCCATAGGTGTGGTAAAGTCCCCTCCCTAAGGAATGTGGTAAGAAAAGACCTCAAGATAAGGGAAGGCAACCTGGCTAAGTGCATAAGTGACATCCCTCAAGATCCTGTAACATGAGACCACCCAATCAGACTGTATGTCTATATGTTACCCATATATGGGAGACAATGAAGTAGAAAATGCATAAAAGGCTACATCACCCCACATTTGGCATTTGGGCCTCAGTCTTTTGGAAAAGAACCCTCTGAGTCCCTGTCAACATGAACAAAGTTGCTTTCTGGAAAGAAAAGTCTCAGTGTCTTGACTGTGTGAGGAGGCTGCTACACAGGAAATGCTAAAGGGGCCGGAGTTATGCATCTCCTTTCCCTTATATCAATGACTACAGGGTGGTGGATTTTAATATATCCTTTTCCCCACATCAGTTAGGCTCTGTTAAAAATAAAGTAGTTTAACTTTGGTAAAATAATTTCCTTTGAGGGTAAGGCTTTGTTAAGGAGAACAGAACATTCTGGGCATATTTTGAAATGGGTATTTTCCTGTCTCCCAGCCAGAAACATGAGGGGAATTTTCTCAAGTCTTCACCATGAAAACCTGATGGGGTTCCTGGAGATAGAACTCATTAAAGTGTAGTGATCCACTAAGGATTGGCCCCCAGGGGTTTTTATCTGTCATCTAAGTTCACACTGAGTCTCCAGCAATTTAAATGTTTCTACCAGGGTCCAGCTGTGGCTTCTGTTCCCTGTAAACTCTGATTCTCTGTTTCTGCCTATCTCTCCAGTTTTGGAGATAGCCCTGCCCTGTGAACTCAATCTCTGATGGATTTAAAGGAGTTGATCTTGCTTTGAGGAGGAGTAACAACTTCTAAACTCTTTAAATGTCAGACCAGAAACCAGAAGTCTTATAAGTTCCTCTACTTTATGAAATAAGTCTACTTTAATCAGGCTTTTTTTTTTTTTACTTCTCATAAGATATTTATAACTTTTCTGGCATTTATTTATTTACCTTTGCTTAACATTCTATTTTATGGGACCTTTCACATTTGAGTTTATAATATCTTTAAAGTAAGACCCTATAACTTATTTTATATGCTTCATAACTGATGAATTTCATTAAGATTTATAATATTGTGTTAAAATATCTAAGAATTCCTCTGTTCTGTTGTTTTAATCTTAGGGTTTAGTGAGAGAATGAATATCTCAAGGAAAGGAATAATGTAAGTTTTCTTTCACATTCCTGCTTACAAGTAAAGTAAAATTTTAGTCCAGTAATGTATATCAGTCATTTTTCTGCAGAAAGAGTTTTGAGTTTTTGAAGTTCCTAAAATCGTCATCTAAACCTGAATTTGTATCCATTAGCTGTAGTTTGATTGCTGAGTAATAATACTTACACTTTATGCAGTAATTACTATATACAAGTCACTGTTAAAAGCTTCTTTTATTATTTTTAACTTTCACAATAACCTTACTAAATGGGTATATATTATTTTCCTACTTTATAGTTGTGAACACTGAGACTTGTAAAAGTTAGGTGAAACCTCCAAAGTCAAACAGTAATATGGAATTCAAAAGATTTGGATTTCAAACCTAAGTTTATGTGACTATAGCCAACTTTCTTAATTACTCTGCTACATAGCCTCTTGATCTATCTCTACTCTATAAATCCCACGCTTTCAAATGAATCCCTATTTACCCTTCTAACTTCAAACTGTTAAACCTTATTGAAGAAAAATGTACTAGCCCTGCTAGCCAAAGGTGTCCAATTGGTCTTGCATGGTATTTTTTTTTCAAAACACCAAGTTTTGAAATTACATCATACATACTATTGATCAGTAGGTTGTTCTGCTGCAGTGGATTGAGGGTAGAAGCACCCCCAAGACCTGGCTGGTTAGACAGGGCTGCATGAGTAAGTCCATGTTGGGGTCCAGGAGCAGCAAGAGGAGACTGCAACTTATCCTTATCCCAGGAGGATTCACTTTCACCTGAAAAACATTTGTATGAACAGACTGCAATTTGACAACTTTCCATGAGAAGGCTTTGTGAAAATTCCCTTTTTAGAGTTTAATTTATTAGTCTTACTTCTTAGGAAAGTATTATTAGCATAGATAACTCATTTTAATAATGATTTCAAAAACTTTAATAACCTAGGATTTTAGCTGCCTCTGAGAAGACTAAACAACACTTACTAATGGTCTATTTACAAGCAATCTAAGCAAATCTGGGATCATAATGAATTAGCGTTATCGAAAGTGCTAATATGTTGAAAGCCATTAACTGACCACTACTGCCTCCCATTCCAATGCTTTACCATACACGTATAAAGTTTTAATGAAGAATAGTTGTTATTAATTCACAAAGAATACACTCATTAATAAGAGCATGATAACATGCAAAAATATGTGGTAAAAAAACAAAGTGATCAGTTACTTTGTTCTCAGATCTGGTCTTACAGAGGCTAATCTCTTCATACACAGCAGGCTTTTGTACAAAAAAAAAAAAAAAACTGAATAAAACATAAAACCATGGCCCCCAATTTGAAACTGTACTCTACTTTGATCTTCCACACTAGAGAATGAAGAAAAGTGTGTGTAAAGTGCAGACTACTATATTATTATAATGATCTGCAACAACATAGCTACTTAATCTGGGACTTAGGATACTGTGGAGACAGAACCATTGCTTAAAGTCATATGCAAAACAACCACAGAATTATCTCTAGGGCATCCTTTTAAGCACAATGCTTCAAAAAGAGGAGTAAGGGTTGAATTCCAATCGCTGCAGTAACAAACTATCTGGCTTTAGAAAAGAAAATGTATGGGCTGCCCCATATATTTGCTTGATTTGGTTAATTTATTCAGGGGTAAGTGGTTCTACTACCATTCCCATTCTGGGATTGTGACATTAGTATCTCTATTTGTATTACTCTATGTTTTCAGATCCAATTGGTATTCTTCCTGAAGATTTAAATTTTTTTTTTTTTTTCAACGTTTATTTATTTTTGGGACAGAGAGAGACAGAGCATGAACGGGGGAGGGGCAGAGAGAGAGGGAGACACAGAATCGGAAACAGGCTCCAGGCTCTGAGCCATCAGCCCAGAGCCCGACGCAGGGCTCGAACTCACGGACCGCGAGATCGTGACCTGGTTGAAGTCGGACGCTTAACCGACTGCGCCACCCAGGCGCCCCTCTTCCTGAAGATTTAAAATCTATTTAAGCAAACTATCTGCTAGAATCTCTGAGAGGTTTCTTTTTTAACCTTTCTATGCACTCATCTACTCTTACCCAGCTTTGGGAATCTCCTCCTCAGGACTCTTCAAGCTCCCTTGTGGCTGAAGTAAATCTCTAATCCTAAAGTGAAAGTCTTGGCCAGTTTCCAACTAGATAAGTTTCATTAAAAACAAAACAAAACAAAACCAGATTCTCCAGCGGTGTATATAAACCCTTAGGGGTACCTGTCCCTGCCTATATGAATGAAGCTTTTTTAATCAAACGGGGAAGAAATAAATAGCTAATTGTTCTGTTTTTGATATAAGCCATTCAGTTAGCGTGCATGGAAGCTTAGGAGGTAGGAAATTTGGTTGAATATGATAGCAATGGCTTAATGGACCTGAAAGCATTTTCCTGATCATGTTGAAGCTTGGTGTATTCGTTGAAAACATACCACACTCCTATGATTACCCCAATGGTTCTCTCTTTTCATCCAGATGTTTGCTGCTGTAAAGTTACTGCCTAGAAGCAGGGAGGTAATTTATGATTGATGCATTGATAGAATCTTACATTAACAAATTTGAAATTCCAATTATGATCAATAAGATATTGTTATGCTTTAATGAACAGGAATGGTGAGGTGAAGGGAAGGATTTTAATAAATAATTCAAGAAACCACATTGCAACAGTGACAATTCTTTACAAAAACATTGCACCAATAAACAGGATTAATACCAGAAAATGCAAAAACTTGAGAGATCAACTGTTGAGCAAAACCAGAACCACTCCATCATTTTAATACTATGTCCAAGGTATAAATTACCTTATTATTCCAGAACTGCACATTGTAAAATGATTAGCAAAACATTGACAAAGAAAGGTAGATTTATAAGACACTAAATTATATCAATGATATTAACATGGTATAGTACAATCACAGCAACAACAATATACATCAATATTAGGATTAAATTTATGCCAATATTTTATAAATTGAAAATCTCATAGTCCACATTTAATATTGAATGGTATATTACAACTCAATACCCCCCAAAACAAATAATACAATTACAAATGGGCAGAAGACATGAAGACACTTTTCTCCAAAGAAGACATCCAGATGGCCAGCAGACAAATGAAAAGATGCTCAATATCACTCATCAAGAGGTAAATGCAAATCAAAACCACAATGAGATATCACCACACACCTGTCAGAATGGCTAAAATCAAAACCACAGGAAACAAAAAAAAAGTGTTGGTGAGGATGCAGAGAAAAAAAGAATCCTCTTGTACTGTTGGTGGAAATGCAAATTAGTTCAGCCACTCTAAGAAACAGTATGAAGGTTCCACAAATTATTAAAAATAGGGGCGGTTTGGTGGCTCAGTCAGTTAAGTGTCTGGCTCTTGATCTTGGTCCAGGTCATGATCTTGTGTTTCATGGTATCAAGCCCCATCTGGACTGATGGTTCAGAACCTGCTTGGGATTCTCTCCCTCTTTCTCTACCCCTCCTCCGTTTGTGTTCTCTCTCTCAAAATAAATTTTAAAACTTTAAAAAATTAAAATAATAGAACTACCCTATTATCCAAGAATCACACTACTGGGTATTTACCCCAAAGAATACAAAAATACTATTTCAAAGGGATACATGTACCTGATGTTTATAGCAGCATTATCTATAGCCAAATTCTGGAAACAGTCCAAGTGTCCACTGATTGATGAATGGATAAAGATGTGATATATCATGATTGCACTCAAATGTGGAATTTAAGAGACAAAACAAATTAGCAAAGGGAAAAATAGAGAAAAAATCCAAAAAAAAAGAGACTCAATTATAGAGAAGAAGGTGGTGGTGGTTATGGACTTGGGGCAGGGGGCAGTGAGGGCATGGGTTAAATAGGTGATGGGGATTAAGGAGTGCACTTGTGACAAGCACACATTTCAAATAAATTTGAATAGAAATGTGTTTTTAAACCTTATTAAAGAATTCCAAGTGTATGCTTTGTTGACAGTTTTAGATGAATGTTTCCCAACAACTCTCTTCTTTTTAATTATTGTGTTAAAAATGATAGGAAGGTGGTTACCAGCTATTCCCATCTTCACTGAATATAGCTATAAGAAATTATCCTGCTTCCTGAAGGCAACTGTATATGAAGTGAGTGTAGGACAGTTTTTATATTTGAAATATGTGATGTATATAATATTAGACTAAAACTTAATATACCTTTTATTTTATTTTTATTTATTTTATTTTCATCATGGTAAGTGTACTCTTTAATCTGCATCCCCTATTTTCCTCACCTACCTCTCCTCTGGTTTGTTATCTATGTCTATTTCTCTCTCTCTCTCTCTCTCTCCCTCCCTCCCTCCCTCCCTCCTTCCCTCCCTTTGCTCATTTAGTACATCTGATTTTAACATCCACTGCCCTTAAAGCTAAAACATTATTTTTATCAATCTATTCTAGGGTCAAACATTTTTATCACTGTGTGGGGGGAGGGCTTGAATATCCACTTTCTTTTTTCTATTATCTATCTATCTATCTACCTATCTATATTAGTGTGCTAGTGTTGCCATAACAAAAGATGACATATTATAGACTGAATGCTTGTGTACCCCCAAATTCATATGTTTAATCTTAATTTCCAATGTGATCATATTGGGAGATGGAGCCCTTAGGAAGTGATTAGGTCATGAATAGGATAAATGCCTTTATAAAATAGATGACAAACAGCTCCTGAGACCCCTTATGCCATGGGAAGACACATGAACAAGAAAATGGGCCTCACCAGACACTGAATCTTCTAGTCTATGATATTTTTATTATGGCTTTTTGTTATGGCAGTCCAAAAGGACTAAGACAACACAGAATGGGCAGTTAACCAACCAAATTTATTTTCTTGCAGTTTTAGAGGCTAAAGGTCCAAGATCAAAATGTCAGCAGGTTTGGATTATCCTGAGGCCTTTTTTCTTAACTTACAGGTAGCCACCTTTTCACTGTTTCCTTATATGGTCTTTCCTTTGTGTGCACACATCCCTGGTAACTCTTTGTATGTCAAAAATTTTCTTTTTATAAGGATACCAGTCTATTGGATTAGGGCTCTCATTTTGATTTAAACACAATTTTAAAGATGCTATCTCCAGGGGCGCCTGGGTGGCGCAGTCGGTTAAGCGTCCGACTTCAGCCAGGTCACGATCTCGCGGTCCGTGAGTTCGAGCCCCGCGTCGGGCTCTGGGCTGATGGCTCAGAGCCTGGAGCCTGTTTCCGATTCTGTGTCTCCCTCTCTCTCTGCCCCTCCCCCGTTCATGCTCTGTCTCTCTCTGTCCCAAAAATAAATTAATGTTGAAAAATTTTTAAAAAAAGATGCTATCTCCAAATATGGACCATTGTGAGGTAATGATGGTTAGTACTTCAACAAATGAATTTTGGAGAGACACAATTCATCCCATAATACTAGAGTAAGCACCCTTTATTGAACCAGATCACACTTGCTTTCTGAAGCAATCCTTCTAATAAAGAGGAAAAAAAAAACTGGATAGCATGGCAACAAGGCATGTCTTAGAAACTGAGTATGAAGTGGTTTAGGGAAGCCTCATCAAAACCTTCACCTTTACTTCAAGAAAATATGTGTTACAACAGGGTCACTGCCCTTAAAGAGACACCAGCCTCCAAAAAGGCAACATTAAAATAGCAGCTTACACAACACGGGGGGAAAGGGGAGAGAGATCTGTTCATACTGATATTGGAGTATGAAAATGAGGGAGCTGGAAGGTGCTATTTTCCTTACCTTCCCCCTAGCATAAACACAATGCCACCTGCAGGAGGATAGGTGGTACAGACACTTTCTACCTAACATACTAGCAATACACCAGCACATGATTTCTTCTGGGGAACTGATCTACTCCAAGCCTGTTAGTCTCAGCTCTGGGCTCAGGGAAATTTTTGTTAAAGCTGCACATTCACTACATGTAGCCACCAGGTGCACAACTGCCACCATGCACTGTGCCAAGTCACCTCCTAGCAACAACCCAAATCACTATGCCATGCTCAGCTGTGCCCAGCCATTGCCAAGCTCAGGACACAGCCTCATACCCACAGTGACAATGGTGTGCAGAATCTCAACAGCCACAGTGCTTGGAGGGATCCAGCAAAGGACTAGTGGCTCAGCAAAAATTTTGCCAACAATGCTGCCCCACAGCCAAATTCCCCCACATGCATACCCGCTCAAAGCTGGCCTTCTTGGGTCCCATTAACACCACAGAGAGCAAGCACAGCCTACAACAGGCAGAGAGACAGTGCAAATTGCACTGAAAGGAAAAAGGACTCAGACACAACAGCAGGACAAAAGCAATACACATAGAATACTCTCCTGAAGTGCTAGCTTCTGCTGAACAGAGGACACTGCACTGCAGGGAATTCCAGGATTCTTCTTCATAAAGTCTTGACCTTCAAGAGGAGAAGACATAAATGCCTTTCTTAACACAAAGAAACAGACAGAGGAGCTAACAAAATGAGTAGACAGAGAAATTTATCCCAAATGAAAGAATGAGACAAGGCCACAGCCAGATATCTAAGTGAAACAGATATAAGTAACATGCCTGATAGAGAATATAAAGTTATGATCATAAGGATACTCACTGGACTTGAGAAAAGAGTGGAAGACATGAGTGACACCCTTAACACAGAGATAAGGAACAACAGACCAGAGATAAAGGACTCAAGCACAATATGAGAAACATGCCTGATGGGATGAACAGCAGGCTGGAAGGAGAGATATGAGTTAATTACATAGAGACAGCAATGGATATTAATCAAGCTGAAAAAAAAGACAGAAAAAATATGCAAAATGAGAAAAGACTTAGGGAACTCAGTGACCCCATCAAATATAATAAGATTTGTACAATAGGAGTTCCATAAGAAAAGAGAAAAAAGGGGGCAGAAAATTTATTTGAAGAAATAATAGCTGAAAACTTCCCTAATTTGGGGAAGGAAACACATCAAGATCAAGGAGGCACAGAGAAATCCTATCAAAATCAAAAAAAGTACACCCTACACCAAAATATATTGTAATCAAATTGGAGAAATATAGTGGTGAAGAAAGAATCTTAAAAACATCAAGACAAAAGAAGACAGCAACTTATTAGGGAAAACCCATAAGGCTAGCAGGAGATTTCTCAACAGAAACTTGGGAAACCGGAAGAAAGTGGCATGATATATTCAATGTGCTGAATGGGAAAAAACTGCAGCCCAAAATATTCCATTCAGTAAGGCTATCATACAGAATGGAAAGAGAGATAAATAGTTTCCCAAACAAAAACTAAATGAGTTCATAACCACTAAACCAGCCCTGCAAAAAATAATAAGGGGACTCTTTCAGTAGAAAGGAGAGGCCACAAGTGACAGTATAAATGTAGGAAATACAAAACTAGTAAAAAATGAATATTTCTGCAAAAAAGTCAAAGAACTCACAAAATAAACGATATAAACTATAACACATACCTAAACATGGGAAAGATAAGGATAAAAAATGAGTTCAAGTTTGAATGACCATCAACTTAATATAGGCTGCTATATGCAGAAGGGGTTATATACAAACCTAATGGTAACCATATATCCAGAACAACTAATAAATATGCAAAGATTAAAGAGAAAGAAATCCAAATATTTAAAGAAAATCAGCAAACTACAAAACCGAAAAAGACAAGAAAGGATCAAAGAAAGTCTTCAGAAACAATTACAAAGTAAATAATAAAATGATAATAAACACATATCTATCAGCAATTACTTTCAATGTAAATGGACTAAATGCTTCAATCACACGACATAGGATGTGATAATGCATTAAAAAAAGGAACAGCCATCTAGTGGTGCCTACAAGAGACACATTTCAGACCTAAGACAATTATAAATTGAAAGTGAGGAAATTGAGAAATGTTTATAATGCAAATGGATGTCAAAGAAAGGTGGAGTAGGGCTTAGGAGGACGCTGGGATCACCGCGTCCTGCTGATCACTTAGATTCCACCTACACCTGCCTAAATAACCCAGAAAACCACCAGAAGACTAGCAGAACAGAGTCTCCAGAGCCAAGCACAGATGAGAGGCCCACGGAAGAGGGTAGGAAGGGCGGCGAGGCAGTGCGTGCTCCACAAACTGGCGGGAGGGAGCCTGGGTGGAGGGGCGGCCTGCCAGCCAAGCAGAGCCACCGAGTCTGGTTGGCAAAAGTGGAGGGGCCAGACGGAGTGTGTTCTGAAAGCAACCGGGACTTGACATCTGGAAGGTTATAAGCTAACAGCTCTGCTCAGAGAACGGGAGGGTTGGAGGACAAAAGGAGGGAGAGATGTTGAGCCCCTGATGACAGAGCTCAGCTTGGCAGGGAACAAAGGCGCTCGCCAGCACCATCTCCCTCACGCATTCCCAGCCAAAATCCCAAAGGGAACCAGTTCCTGCCAGGGAACTTGCTTGCACCATGCAAAACCCAACGCTGTGCTTCTGTGCATCCCCAAAGGAAAACCAAGCTGAGCCTGCCTCTCCTGCCCCTGTGCACCTTGCCGATCCACCCCAGCTAATACGCCAGATCCCCAGCACCACAAGTCTGGCAGTGCGCAAGTAGCCCAGATGGGCCACACCACCCCACAGTGAATCCTGCCCCTAGGAGAGGGGAAGAGAAGGTACACACCAGTCTGACTGTGGCCCCTGCGGTGGGTTGGGGCAGACATCAGGTCTGACTGCGGCCCTGCCCACCAACACAAGTTATTCAAGACAGCACAGGGGAAGTGCCTGCAGTCCCACACCACTCCAGGGACTATCCAAAATGACGAAATGGAAGAAATCCCCTCAAAAAAAGTCCAGGAAATAACAACAGCTAACGAACTCATCAAAAAGGATTTAAACAATATAACAGAAAGTGAATTTAGAATAATAGTCATAAAATTAATTGCTGGGCTTGAAAACAGTATAAAGGACAGCAGAGAATCTCTTGCTAAAGAGATCAAGGGACTAAGGAACAGCCAGGAGGAGCTAAAAAATGCTATTAATGACCTGCAAAATAAAATGGAGACAACCACGGCTCGGATTGAAGAGGCAGAGGAGAAAATAGGTGAACTAGAAGATAAAATTATGGAAAAGAGGAAACTGAGAAAAAGAGAGATAAAAAAAACCAGGAGTATGAGGGGAAAATTAGAGAACTAAGTGATGCACTAAAGAGAAATAATCTACGCATAACTGGTATTCAAGAGGAGGAAGAGAGAGGGAAAGGTGCTGAAGGGGTACTTGAAGAAATAATAGCTGAGAACTGTCCTGATCTGGGGAAGGAAAAGGCATTGAAATCCAAGAGGCACAGAAACTCCTTTCAGAAGTAACTTGAATTGATCTTCCGCATTACATATCATAGTGAAACTGGAATACAAGGAAAAAGAGAAAATTCTGAAAGCAGCTAGAGATAAACATGCTCTAACATATAAAGGGAGACCTATAAGACTCATGACCAATCTCCCTACTGAAACTTGGCAGGCCAGAAAGGAATGGAGGGAGATCTTCAAAGTGATGAACAGAAAAAATATGCAGCCGAGAATCCTTTATCCAGCAAGTCTGTCATTTAGAATAGAAGAACAGATACAGGTCTTCCCAAACAAACAAAACCTGAAGGAATTTGTCACCACTAAACCAGCCCTACAAGAGATCCTAAGGGGGATCCTGTGAGACAAAGTACCAGAGACATCACTAAAAGCATGAAACCTACAGACATCACAATGACTCTAAACCCATATCTTTCTATAATAATACTGAATGTAAATGGAATAAATGCGCCAACCAAAAGACATAAGGTCTCAGAATTGATAAAAAAACAAGACCCATCTATTTGCTGTCTACAAGAGACTGATTTTAGACCTGAGGACACCTTCAGATTGAGAGTGAGGGGATGGAGAACTATTTATCATGCTACTGGAAGCCAAAAGAAAGCTAGAGTAGCCATACTTATATCAGACAAACTAGACTTTAAATTAAAGGCTGTAACAAGAGATGAAGAAGAGCATTACATAATAATTACAGGGTCTATCCATCAGGAAGAGCTAACAGTTATAAATGTCTATGCACCGAATACCGGAGCCCCCAAATATATAAAACAATTACTCACAAACATAAGCAACCTTATTGATAAGAATGTGGTGATTGCAGGGGACTTTTTAACACTCCACGTACAGAAATGGATAGATCATCTAGACACACGGTCAATAAAGAAACAAGTGCCCTGAATGATACATTGGATCAGAAGGACTTGACAGATATATTTAGAACTCTGCAACCCAAAGCAAGAGATTATACTTTCTTCTCGAGTGCACATGGAACATTCCCCAAGATAGATCACATACTGGGTCACAAAACAGCCCTTCATAAGTACACAAGAATTGAAATCATACCATGCATACTTTCAGACCACAATGCTATCAAGCTTGAAATCAACCACAGGAAAAAGTCTGGAAAACCTCCAAAAGCATGGAGGTTAAAGAACACCCTACTAACGAATGAGGTGTTAGGTGGAATCTAAGTGATCAGCAGGACGCGGTGATCCCAACCAAGCAATTAGAGAAGAAATTTAAAAATATATGGAAACAAATGAATATGAAAATACAGCAATCCAAATGCTTTAAGACGCAGTGAAGGAAGTCTGAGAGGAAAATACATTGCAATCCAGGCCTATCTCAAGAAACAAGAAAAATCCCAAATACAAAATCTAACAGCACACCTAAATGAAATAGAAGCAGAACAGCAAAGACATCCCAAACCCAGCAGAAGAAGAGAAATAATAAAGATCAGAGCAGAAATAAACACTATAGAATCTAAAAAAAACTGTAGAGCAAATCAACGAAACCAAGAGTTGGTTTTCTGAAAAAATAAACAAAATTGATAAACCTCTAGCCAGGCTTCTCAAAAAGAAAAGGGAGATGACCCCAATAGATGAAATCATGAATGAAAATGGAATTATTACCACCAATCCCTCATAAATACAAGCAATTATCAGGGAATACTATGAAAAATTATATGCCAACAAACTGGACAACCTGGAAGAAATGGACAAATTCCTAAGCACCCACACACTTCCAAAACTCAAACATGAAGAAATAGAAAACTTGAACAGACCCATAACCAGCGAAGAAATCGAATCAGTTATCAAACATCTCCCAATAAAAAAGAGTCCAGGACCAGATGGCTTCCCAGGGGAGTTCTACCAGACATGTAAAGCAGAGATGATACATATCTTTCTCAAGCTGTTCCAAAAAATAGAAAGGGAAGGAAAACTTCCAGACTCATTCTATGAAGCCAGTATTACTTTGATTCCTAAACCAGACAGAGACCCAGCCAAAAAAGAGAACTACAGGCCAATATCCCTGATGAATATGGATGCAAAAATTCTCAATAAGATACTAGCCAATCGAATTCAACAGCATATAAAAAGAATTAGTCACCATGATCAAGTGGGATTCATTCCTGGGGTGCAGGGATGGTTCAACATTCGCAAATCAATCAATGTGATACATCACATTAATAAAAGAAAAGATAAGAACCATATGATCCTGTCAATCAATGCAGAAAAGACATTTGACAAAATTCAGCAACCTTTCTTAATAAAAACCCTCGGGAAAGTCGGGATAGAAGGAACATACTTAAACATCATAAAAGCCATTTATGAAAAGCCCACAGCTAACATCATCCTCAATGGGGAAAAACTGAGAGCTTTTTCCCTGAGATCAGGAACACGACAGGGATGTCCACTCTCACCACTGTTGTTTAACATAGTGTTGGAAGTGCTAGCATCAGCAATCAGACAACAAAAGGAAAACACAGGCATCACAATTGGTAAAGATGAAGTTAAGCTTTCACTTTATGCAGATGACATGATATTATACATGGAAAATCCGATAGACTCCACCAAAAGTCTGCTAGAACTGATACATGAATTTAGCAAAGTTGCAGGGTACAAAATCAATGTACAGAAATCAGTTGCATTCTTATACACTAATAATGAAGCAACAGAAAGACACATAAAGAAACTGATCCCATTCACAATTGCACCAAGAAGCATAAAACACCTAGGAATAAATCTAACCAAAGATGTAAAAGATCTATATGCTGAAAACTATAGAAAGCTTATGAAGGTAATTGAAGAAGGTATAAAGAAATGGAAAAACATTCCATGCTCATGGATTGGAAGAATAAATATTGTCAAAATGTCAATACTACCCAAAGCTATCTACACATTGCACCAGCATTCTTCTCGAAACTAGAACAAGCAATCCTAAAATTCATATGGAACCACAAAAGGTCCCGAATAGCCAAAGTAATATTGAAGAAGACCAGTGCAGGAGGCATCACAATCCCAGACTTTAGCCTCTACTGCAAAGCTGTAATCATCAAGACAGCATGGTACTGGCACAAAAACAGACACATAGACCAATGGAATAGAATAGAAACCCCAGAACTAGACCCACAAACTTATGGCAGGACAAAGCAGGAAAAAACATCCAATGGAAAAAAGATAGTCTCTTTAACAAATGGTGCTGGGAGAACTGGACAGAAACATGCAGAAGGATGAAACTAGGCCACTTTCTCACACCATTCACAAAAATAAACTCAAAATGGATAAAGGACCTAAATGTGAGACAGGAAACCATCAAAACCCTATAGGAGAAATCAGGAAAAGACCTCTCTGACCTCAGCCGCAGCAATTTCTTACTTGACACATCCCCAAAGGCAAGGGAATTAAAAGCAAAAATGAACTACTGGGACCTTATGAAGATAAAAAGCTTCTGCACAGCAAAGGAAACAGCCAACAAAATTAAAAGGCAACCAATGATATGGGAAAAGATATTTGCAAATGACATATAGGACAAAGGGCTAGTATCCAAAATCTATAAAGAGCTCACCAAACTCCACACCCAAAAACCAAATAACCCAGTGAAGAAATGGGCAGAAAACATGAATAGACACTTCTCTAAAGAAGACATCCGGATGGCCAACAGGCACATGAAAAGATGCTCAACGTCGCTCCTCATCAGGGAAACACAAATCAAAAACCACACTCAGATATCACCTCACACCAGTCAGAGTGGCCAAAATGAACAAATCAGGAGACTATAGATGCTGGAGAGGATGTGGAGAAACGGGAACCCTCTTACACTGTTGGTGGGAATGCACATTGGTGCAGCCACTCTGGAAAACAGTGTGGAGGTTCCTCAAAAAATTAAAAATAGACCTACCCTATGGCCCAGCAATAGCACTGCTAGGAATTTATCTAATGAATACAGGAGTGCTGATGCATAGGGGCACTTGTACCCCAATGTTTATAGCAGCACTCTCAACAATAGCCAAATTATGGAAAGAGCCTAAATGTCCATCAACTGATGAATGGATAAAGAAATTGTGGTTTATATACACAATGGAGTACTACGTGGCAATGAGAAAGAATGAAATATGGCCGTTTGTAGCAACATGGATGGAACTGGAGAGTGTGATGCTAAGTGAAATAAGCCATACAGAGAAAGACAGATACCATATGGTTTCACTCTTATGTGGATCCTGAGAAACTTAACAGGAACCCATGGGGAAGGGGAAGGAGAAAAAAAAAAAAAAAGAGGTTAGAGTGGGAGAGAGCCAAAGCATAAGAGACTGTTAAAAACTGAGAACAAACTGAGGGTTGATG
This sequence comes from Lynx canadensis, assembly GCF_007474595.2. Classification (NCBI taxonomy): domain Eukaryota; kingdom Metazoa; phylum Chordata; class Mammalia; order Carnivora; family Felidae; genus Lynx; species Lynx canadensis. The sequence goes on along the minus strand of NC_044321.2, from coordinate 70,200,504 downwards.
GGGGGTGGGAGGGAGGGGAGGGTGGGTGATGGGTATTGAGGAGGGCACCTTTTGGGATGAGCACTGGGTGTTGTATGGAAACCAATTTGTCAATAAATTTCAAAAAAAGAAAAAAAAAAGAGAATAGCATTCGAGCTCTATTTTTTAAGTTTAATTATTTATTTATTTAGTTTTATTTACTTATTTACTTAGAGCACAGCAGGGGCGGGGCAGAGAGAGAGGAAGAGAGAGAATCGCAAGCAGGCTCCACTTTCAGCCTGGAGCCCTATACGGGGCTTAATCACATGACCGAAAGATCATGACCTCTACTGATATCCAGAGTCAGACGCCCAACCAAGCCACGCAGGCACCCTTTGTGTTCTATTGTTATAAATAAGGTATATATTTTTCAGAGAAACTGTTGCCCCATAAAATGTAAATTTTAGCATCCAGAGAAAAGAACTTTTGCCTCATGGTTAAAAATGATTTCGATACAAATAAGTCCTAGGGGTTACTAAAGGTTTCCTGACAAATTTCTACAAGTTATTTAAGATAAATACTAGGATCTTATAATGATCTCCTAGAGGAGGCACTTGTAACCATTCATGACCCAATTAGAGAGGCCTGACATTTTGATTCATACAGAAAAAGAAACCTGGTGTGGGAATGCGTTAGGTAAAGCAGATGTGGACTCAATTTTAACATGGAGAATAATCCTTGTGAAATGACTTTAATTTTGTTGGCAAGAAAGAGGATTTAAACATCTTCACTAAAGTTTAGAAATACCTTTCCCTAGGAAATATCTTGGGTTCAAAAGAGAAGTGAATTGTGAAACAGGCAGAGTTAAGTATCTGGGTCCCTGACTTTCAGTTCTCTTTTCTCCTAGTTGTACACAATCTCTGTCCATTGGGCTTTGCCCAGGGAACTCCACCCTCTCATCAGCAGCAACTCTCACACTTTCATTCACACTAATATGTAAACAACTTACAAATGTAAAAATTACAATACCATAGGGAGATTTAAAATGAATTTTGTATTTTGCATTAGATAGGCACTAAGAGAGTTGGCAATACCAGAAACATTGTGATTTGCCAGAGCCCATGAAATCATCTTACTTACAGATAAAACCAGCTCTGTTGAAGTGTCCTATATTATTCAATTAATTAAATCTGATTTTACTAAAGGGAACATGTTTTTTTCGAATCCATGCCCAGTCAACTTCCCTCAGTAAGTCAGAAACCAAAACTCTCACACATGAGTGAAATAAATATTTCATAGAGTGACTACATTAAGTTTCTATATTCAGTTTCTATCCTGAGAGCCAGTGGCCTTAATGGAGATTCCTATGAAGTTTCTCCAACTCTGTTTATTCCTGGAGAGCTACTGATTTTCACTGTGTGTACTTGTTTTTTGTTTGTTTTTTTGTTTTGTTTTTGTTTTTCCTCCAGTATATATCTTGCTGCTTAATTATTTATTAATAAAATTTAGGGGGCATCTGGGTGGCTCAGTTGGTTAAGCATCCGACTCGTGGTCTCTCCTTGGTCATGATCTCTCAGTTTGTAAGTTCCAGTCCTGCATCTGGTTCGGGCTCTGTGCTGACAGCTCAGAGCCTGCTTGGATTCTCTCTCTCTCCCTCTCTTTCTGCCCCTCCCTTGCCCACTCTCTCTCTCTCTCTAAAAATAAATAAATAAACTTTTTAAAAATAGGCAGAAATATATTCAGAGTATTTTGATAAACACTTATGTGTAAGCATTATCCTTTTATCATTAAATTATATGTTTATATTCAGATAAAGAATATATGTATGTGTGTATGATACACAAATATAAATGTTTGTGTGTGATTTGGGGTGTGATGATTCCCTTGAAGTTGCTCTTGTTTAACCGTTTTAAGGTTTAATACTGAGGCTTATCTCTCTCCATATTGTAAGGCAGGAGAGAAAGGAAAAATCCTGAGAGTATAATTGCCCTGAGGATATACCTGAATCCATGAACAATGTGTTCTAAGACAGTTCAGGTAGTGGAAAACTTCCCAATATAAAATTTCTTCTCATCTTGTTTTCATGCTCATGCTATTTCAGCAGGAAAGTCTTGTGCAACCCTCCTGCTATCCCAGTGTCAAATAGGCATGTGTTTATCCCTGGTAGCAGTACTCTTTGCATTATTCTTTGACTAATCTTTTGTCTCCTAAAAAATCTTACCTCTACCTGTGAGCAGTAGCCAAGAGTTGGAGCACTAGGCTAATTCTAGAAAGATTGTAGAAAACTATGGATTTTGATGACAATACTATTATAATGACTCTTTTGTGGTATGATTTATTTATATGTTGCATATTGATATACTATAAACTTTAGAAAAGTCAGAGGTCAGTTCTTCTCTCCCTATATCAACTAAACTATCATATGTCACTTCTTAAATTCTCTTTAAGGCACAACCTTTGAGCTTCTCAACATTCTTGGGGGCACTGCAGTTTCTGCTATTCAGCAGGAACAGCTTCCCTGTAAAAAAGGGAATTATAATGTTGGAATACCATGACATTTGCACAAGAGAGCACATAGAGTGCATAGTATCCAAGAAATGCATGATAAATTACAATCTATTTTTTGAAAACTATCTGTGGATGTATAATCCACAAACTTCATTTGGCGAATGTAAAATGTTGTAGTCACTTTGAAAAATAGTTTGGAATTTCTTCAAAATGGTAAACATAGAGTTACCATTTGACCTAGCAATTCCACTTCTAGGTATACACCGAAGAGAAATGAAAACACATGTCCACCTAGAAACTTGCACATGAACATTGATATCAGCATTATTTATAAGAGGAAAAAAGTAGAAACAACTTAAATATCCATCAACAGATAAATGGTGAAACTAAATGTAGTACTTTTTTATGATGTAAAATTATTCAGGCATTAGAAGCAGAGAAATACTGATAAAATGATACAATACAGGTGAAACTTGAAAATATTATGTCAAGTTACAGGCCAATATCCTTGATGAACATAGATGCAAAAAATCCTCAACAAAATAATAGCAAAGAGAATTCAACAATACATTAAAAAAATTCACCATGATCAAGAGGGATTTATTCCTGGGTTGCAAGAGTGGGTCAATACTCACAAATCAATCAATGTGATACATGACATCAATAAGAGAAATGATAAGAACCATAAGACCACTTCAATAGATTCAGAAAAAAAAATATTGACAAAGTGCAACATGTATTCATAATAAAAAAAGCCCTCAACAAAGTAGGCTTAGGGGAACATAACTCAACATGATAAAGGCCATATATGAAAACCCACAGATAACATTATCCTCTATGGGGAAAAATTGAAAGCTATCCCCCTAAGGTCAGGAACAAGACAAAGATGTCCACTCTCATCACTGTTATTGTTATCACTTCCATCACATAGTACTGGAAGACTTAGTCGCAGCATTCAGAAAACAAAAAGAAAGAAAAGGCATCTAAATCGGTAAGGAAGAAGTAAAAATTATACTATTTGCAAATGACGTGATACTTTATATAGAAAATCCAAAAGACTCCACCAAAAAATTGTTAGAACTAATAAATAAATTAGGTAAATTCCCAATACAAAATTAACGTACAGAAATCTGTTGCATTTCTATACACCAATAATGAAGCAACAGAAAGAGACATTAAGAAAGCAATCTCTTTTACAAAGGCACCAATAATAATAAGATAGATAGGAATAATCCTAACCATAGAGGTGAAAGATCTGTACTCTGATAACTATAAAATACTGATGACAGAAATGTAAGATGACAGGGGCGCCTGGGTGGCTCAGTCGGTTAAGCGTCTGACTTCGACTCAGGTCACGATCTTGCGGTCCGTGAGTTCGAGCCCCGCGACGGGCTCTGGGCTGATGGCTCGGAGCCTGGAGCCTGCTTGCGATTCTGTGTCTCCCTCTCTCTCTGCCCCTCCCCCGTTCATGCTCTGTCTCTCTCTGTCTCAAAAATAAAAATAAAACGTTAAAAAAAAAAAGAAATGGAAGATGACACAAATAAACGGAAAGACTTTCCATATTCATGGATTGAAAGAATATTGTTAAAATGTCTATGCTACCCAAAGCAATCTACACATTTAATGCAATCCCTATCAAAAAACCAGAAGTATTTTTCACAGTACTAGAACAAACAATTCTAAAATTTGTATGGAACCTCAAAAGACCCTAAAGAGCCAAAGCAATTTTGAAAAAGAAAACCAAAGGTAGAGACATTATCATTCCAAGCTTTATATTACAAAGTTGTGGTAATCAAAACAGCATGATACTGGCACAAATATAGACACATAGATTAGGGAAACAGAATAGAAAACCCAGAAATAAACCCACAATTATATGATCAATTAATCTTTAACAAAGCAGGAAGGAAATGTCTTTTCGACAAATGATGTTGAAAATGTCTTTTCAACAAATGATGTTGGGAAAACTGGATAGCACCATGCAAAAGAAAGAAAGTGAACCACTTTCTTCCACCATATGCAAAAATAAATTAAAAATGGATTAGTCTTAAATGTGAGACCTGAAACCATAAATCTCCTAGAAAACAAACAAGCAGTAATTCATTTGACATTGGCTATAGCAACTTCTTTCCAGACATACTTCTAAGGGAAGGGAAACAAAAGAAAAACTAAAATGTTGGGACTACATCAAAATAAAAAGTTTCTGCACAGTGAAGGAAGCAATAAACAAAACTAAAATTCAACCTATATATAGAATGGAAGAATGTAATTGCAAATGACATATATGGCAATGGTTTAGTATCCAAAACATATAAAGAACTTATAAAACTCAACACTCAAAAAACAATCCAATTAGAAAATTGGCAGAAGGCATGAACAGACATCTCTCCAAAGAAGACATCCAGAGGGTCAAAAGACACATGAAAAAGACACAGGTCAACATCACTCATTATCAGGGAAATGCAAATCGAAACTACAATAAGATATCACCTCACCCCTGTCACAATGACTAAAATCAACAATAAGGAACACAACGAACAGGAAGTGTTGAGCATCTTTTCATGTGTCTGTTGGCCATCAACTGACGAATGGATAAAGAAGATGTGGTTTATATACACAATGGAATACTACTTGGCAATGAGAAAGAATGTAATCTGGCCGTTTGCAGCAACGTGGATGGAACTGGAGGGTATTATGTTAAGTGAAATAAGACAGGCAGAGAAAGATACCATATGTTTTCACTCATTTGTGGATCTTGAGAAACTTACTAAAAGACCATGGGGAGGGTAAGGAGAAAAAATGTTACAGAGAGGGAGGGAGGCAATCCATAAGAGACTCTTAGTATAAATACTGAGAACAAACTGAGGGTTGATGGAGGGTGGTGGAGAGGGGAAAGTGGGTGATGGGCATTGAGGAGGGCACTTGTTTGGATGAGCACTGGGTTTTGAATGGAAACCAATTTGACAATAAATTATATTTAGAAAAAAAAAGAGAAGTGTTGGTGAGGATGTGGAGAAAAGGGAACCCTCTTGCACTGTTGGCGAGAAGGCAAATTGGTGTAGCCACTCTAGAAAACAGTATGGAGTTCCTCAAAAAGTTAAAAATAGAACTACCCAATGACCCAGCAATTGCACTACTCAGTATTTACCCAAAGAATAAAAAAGCACTAATTCAAAAGGATACATGCACCCCTATATTTATAGCGGGATCATTTACACTAATCAAGATATGGAAGTAGGCCAAGTGTCCATCAACTGATGAATACATAAAGAGGATGTGATGTATACATATGCACTACAATATTATTCAGACAAAAGAAAGGAATCTTGCCATTTGCAACAACATGGATAGATCTAGACAGTATAATGTAAGCAAAATAAGTCAGAGAAAGACAAATACCATATGATTTCACTCATATGTGGAATTTAAGAAGCAAAACAAATGAGCAAAGGGAAGAAGAGAAATAGAGGCAAACCAAGAAACAGACTCTTAATTATAGACAACAGGGGCACCTGGGTGGCTTAGTCAGTTAAGCATCTGACTTCCACTCAGCTTGGGTCATGATCCCATGGTTCATGGACTCAAGCCCTGCATTCGGCTTTCTGCTCTAAGGGCAGATCCTGTATCAGATCCTCTGTCTCCCTCTCTGCCCCTACCTCACACGCATGCATTTTTTTTCTTCTCTCTCTCAAAAGTAAATAAACATTTTTTTTAAATTATAGAGAACAAACTGATGGTTACCAGAGGAGAGAGTGATTAGTGGATGTGTTAAATAGGTGATGGGGATTAAGTCAAACACTTGTCATGATGAGCACCAGGTGATGTATGTAATTGCTGAATCACTATATTGTACACGTGAAACTAATATAACAATGTATGTTAATTAACTAGAATTAGAAACTTACAAAGCCATAAAAACATTTTGTCAAGTTAAAAAATCCAGACCTAAGAGGTCACATTTTGTAGGATTGCACTTATATAAGATGTCTAAAATAGACAAATTCATACAGTACAATGAATTATTAGACTAGCAGTCGCCAGGGGCACCGGGGTGGCTCAGTCTATCAAGGGTCCAACTCTTGACTGAGTCACCCAGGCGCCCCTACAAATGACCTTTTTAAAAATAAAATATACCAATAGTCAGCTATTGTAAAAACCATTTATGAACACAATCTCCCAAGTAACATATACATAACAACTCATTTACAATAATTCCTCCAAAGGTTTTAGATAAAGGAATTAAAATTTTATTTTTCTTGGTCTAGTTCAAGAGCTATTGCTTACATTATCCTTTTCTGTTGCTTTTCACCTGTTGGCATTTATTTTTTTCACCTGTTTGCATTTCATCTGTAAGGAAAACATGTGTTTCCTAGAAGATGCTGCAAATCAATTTGAAAATACCTTGAAGAGAACTGTATGGTGGGTAATACCCAGTATAACTTCCTAAAGATCAAGACTTGTTAGATAAATCTAATCTCCTTCTTTGACAGAATGACAGCCTGAGGATAGAGGGGAAGCAATAGATGTAATTTATTTTGACTTTGTCAAGGTTTCTGAGACCAATCTAAACAATTGGCTCATCAATAAAGTGTGAAAAATCCAGGCAGGTCACAGGGCTAGAGAGAGTTCCCAGAAGGCAGGAGAGGAGCACTCAAAGAATGATCATCCATGGATTAATGTCAGTTTGGGGCAATGATACAAAATATCTCCTAGATCCCAAGGGCAGACAAACGTTTGTATCAGTGTCCTGAAAACAAACATAGGACATTTTAACCAAGTGACACTAGACCAAAACTCTGACAATGAGTTCAGAATCTGAAGTTACATTGCTAAATGTAAGACACAATAAGAAATAAATGATATGGGGTGCCTGGGTGGCTCAGTCAGTTAAGCGTCTGACTTTGGCTCAGATCATGATCTCGCCTTCAGCGGGTTCGAGTCCCATGTCAAGCTCTATGCTGACAGCTGAAAGCCTGGAGCCTGCTTCAGATTCTGTCTCCCTCTCTCTCTGTCCCTCGCCTGCTCATTCTCTCTCTCTCTCTCTCTCTCTCTCTCTCTCAAAAATAAACATTTTTAAAAATTGGGGGGGCACCTGAGTGGCTCAGTCAGTTAAGTGTCCAACTTCGCCTCAGGTCATGATCTTGCCTTCAGCGGGTTCAAGACCCGCATCAGGCTCTGTGCAGACAGCTCAGAGCCTGGAGCCTGCTTCCGCTTCTATGTCTCCCTTTCTCTCTCTGCCCTACCCCACCTATGCTCTCTCTTTTTCTCTCTCTCCTTCTCTCTCTCTCTCAACAATAAACATTATTTTTTTAAAAATGTTAAAGAAATAAATGATGGAATTTCAGATCATTGGATTCAGGAGAGCATCCATTAAGTATAAATAATACAAGCAGATAATAGGGACAGAAAAAAGATGTTCAAGTATCATAGAATGACGATTAGAGTTCAAAAACCATAATGATTATTTCAGACTCCTTCATTGTAATTACAGTACAAAAATAGAAAGGGACTTGTTCAAAATCACAGAACAAAACTGTAGCAGAAATACATATTTAAAATTAATGTATAAAAACACAGAAATTCTTAAGGAGCATAACATGTAGGAACCAAGATAGTAAATTCAACACTACTTAGATCCTTCCTCAGAAGTGGAGTTCTAGGGACACCTGGGGGCTCAGTCGGTTGACCATTCAACTCTTGATTTTCGTTCAGGTCATGATCTCACAGTTTGTGAGTTTGAGCACCGTATCAGGCTCTGTGCTAATAGTGTGGAGCCTGCTTGGGATTCTCTCTCCTCTCTCTCTCTCTCTGTCCTTATCCCTCTGGCGTGCTCTCTCTCTCTCTCTCAAAACAAATGAATAAACTCAAAAAAAAATTTAAAGACATGGAGTTCTGCCCTTTGGTCTAAAGATAATCTAATTGGGTGGCACCTGGGTGGCTCAGTCAGTTGGGCATCTGATTCTTGGTTTCAGCTCTGGTCGTGAACTCACAGTTTGTGGGTTTGAGCTCTGCATTGGGCTCTGGGCTCCTGCACTGAGAGCCTGCTTAGAATTCTCTCTCTCTCTCTCTCTCTCTCTCTCTGTCCCTTCCCTGCTCACTCTGTCTTTCAAAATAAATAAATAAACTTATTTTTTTTTTTAAAGAGAGGCACCTGGGTGGCTCGGTCAGTTAAGCATCAGACTTCGGTTCAGGTCATGATCTTGCAGTTCATAAGTTTGATCCCCATGTTGGGTTCTGTGGTGACAGCTCAGAGCCTGAAGCCTGCTTCCGAGTCTGTGTCTCCTTCTCTCTTTGCCCCTCCCCCACTTGTGCTCGCTCTCTCTCTCTCTCTCTCTCTCTCAAATCTAAACATTAAAAAAATTTTAAACATAGTCTACTTGGGGGCAGGATGGGAGAAAAGTATTAAGAATAAAGACACAGAATGACTACAGCTGGAAAAATAAGATCTATAAGGAAAGATCACATCATTTCGAACAATTCATTGTGAAAAAGAGATAATGCTTAGGCTTAACTTGAACATGGTTTTATACAAACTGCCTTAATAACACTGACAGAACAAGTTGTTAATCTGCTACGTGATTTATTAAGAGTAAACATAATAATTCTCCATTACTCAGAGCTGCTTATGCCTGGAATAAGTTTTGAGAAGGGTCTTTAAAACTAAAATGGGTTCTGGGAGCACCTGGCTTGCTCAGTTGGGAAAGCACATGACTCTTAATCTTGGGATTGTGAGTTTGAGCCCCATGTAGGGTGTAGAGATTACTTTTAAAAAATGGGTTATTCTGGCTTACATTCTTTTTTAAAAAGTGTATTTATTTTTGAGAGAGAAAGAGAGAGTGCAAATGGGGGGCAGGGAGGGAGAGGGAGAGAGAGAGAGAGAGAGAGAATCCCAAGCATGCTCCATGCTCACCTCCACATGGGGCTTCATCACAAGACCAAGAGATCACTACCGCAAGATCATGACCTGAGATGATATCAAGAGTCAGATAGGCATGAAAGTAAGACAGGTAGAATGCTTAAAGTATTACAATTCTATGAGAAAAGCCAAAAACAGTTCCTTGAATCAGGATCAAATAAAAAAGCATGCTTCATTTGATTCTCTAGAAACATTTTACTCCTATATAATGAGGTGTTTGGATAACAAAGAATGAAGGTAACTGGGAATTTTCTAATTCAACTTTGCAGGTTAATCAACCATATATACTTTGATTCTTTCCACAATAAGTTATATTTTCTAAAAGGTAAAATATTCAACATCTGCTCAGAAGATAAACCAACATACAAATCAGAGCAAGCAGGGACTCAGAGGATAAAGATTTACATGGTTATCATTGTGGATTCTCCAGAGGAAATCACTGTGCACAGTTCTTCCTGAAATAAGCAATGTAGTTGAAAAATACTCCATTTGTTTCTACTTCCATTTATTTCTTAATAGGCAACCCTCAAAGTCTTTGTTATAGTAAAAGAATAAAAAGACCTGCTGCTGTATAACTATATTTCTGATTTGACAGCTATAATTATAATAATTCAAGCATATATTTCCCACAAACTCCCCACAGCCATAACATTTAGTGATTCATTATAAAGCTCCAGGAGCAATAGTACACAGACTAATTTCCTAAAACAATAAAATACAGAATTTCTCATTGGAGCTAAATGAAACATGAACAGATTGTTATTCATAGTGAAATCCTGATGCAAAGTCATGGTGCAGCCATTATAGAAGCTATTAAACAAAATCTTGAATCAAAGAAACTATAGGTCTATTTTTAAAAGAGAAAATGTTTTTGCCTAAGAATTTTCTAAAGTCTATGCTTGTTTTTCCTTTTTAAGTTTCATGTTATTAATTCTATTTTCACTCTTTCCTATCTCTTCTCTTTCAGAATCATCCAAAAATACCAATTTTAACCAAACAGAAGGTGATATAAGAATTAACAGAAGGAAAATTCCTATTAACTCACATTCAAACATATCAACTAAATACAGGCTTCCTGACCTGCTTATTTCAAGATATGTCAATAAACTTGGAAATTACATTTTGTTATGGAATATGTGCTTTATGACTATCCTAGTTGTGTTTTGAAGAGTATAATCTGCAATGGCTGATTTCATACCCTCTAGGAAAATGTTACATCTCTGTACATTTTCCTGTTGAGTGTAAATATGAAGAAAATGATATTTCATTCCACATTTTGACAAAACCTACCACAAACAAAAGACAAGATATCCACAAATAAATGGCAAGAGTCAAGCAGGCAATGTAGGGATTGGAATAAGAAGTTATGAGGAATGTGCAGAGAAAATAAATTATGATTTGTTTTAAATGATGAGACAGATAAACATATTAACACCAACACAAAAATTTAATTGAACATTATATGTTTTTACAGCTGCCTTAATTTTATCTCTGAGGACTTAGCAACTGATAACAATGATGAAACTGAACAGAAGCTTGTCACAATGTGGCATTTAAAACAGAGCATGCTCTTTTTGAAATTAAAAAAAACTTCATTTCTTTGAGTTTTCTGGTTATATAGATCACTGTTAAAATGGTTTATAAGTGTCAAAAATCTTTTTCTAAGTTAAAATGTTCACATGACCACAGATAAGTGGGAAGAAGAGAGAGTATTTATTTCTATTTAAAAACTTACCTTATAAGAACAAATCCTGCCCAGTAGGGAACAATAAGAGCATTTAGTCAGATTGATTTGAGAGCTGAGATCTAAGTCCTTGAGCTTATACTTTAAAAATTATAGAAATTTCTAAATCATTTTCCATTATTTGCAATATTTGCAAGTCTAGCATATTTTAAGGCATCATTAATTGGACCCAATTTCAGAACTACAAAAATTTCTTTTCTGCATCACACTTAATTTAGAAGAAAAAAATACTGTCAAGAAAGAAAACCCATAAGAGATATTGTCAAAATAGTACTGCCCACAGTAGATTGTGAGGTCAGGTCACGTTCTGAACAGAGGTCTGGGATTTACCTTGTAAACAGAACTTTGGGCAGGCCAAATTAAGGACAGTCTCATTTATCAGCTACATCTCCATATCTAGGCTTATTGATTGAGACTCAATGTTAATGAAAGAAATTCCATTACATTCTTTATACTATACTGGAAAATCATTTCAAACATCGGAGCATAACTTTGTAACAGAAAGATCAGTGTCAACTCTTTCATTATCTAGCTGTGTCACCAAAACTAAGCCCATTTCTCCTCCAAGCATCATCTGTAGAATGATGGGGTGGCACTTAATTAGTTAAAATTACTTAGTACTCTAAAATTTAATTTTAAAAATACTAATCAGTAAGACTGTAACACGTGCTTTATAGCTAATCTAAGGATTCAATTAATCAAAACTTCCCAGTTATTAAACATAATATTTCCTCAAGCCAAATCCACAACTCTTATCCAACTCCTAGAGAAAGGATGAGGGATCTGAGAACCACAATTTGAAAATGAATGTCCTGGAGAATTCACTGTATAATCTCCTTACATCATTCAAGGCCATCCATTTTCCCATTTCTCACATCCTTCAAAGACCAGTTAAAATGTCTCATCCTACACTTTAATTTCTTTCTGATTCTCTTATTCATAAGAAATTTCCTCTTTCTCTATATTCTCACAACACTTTGTTCCTTTCATTGTTTTCAATCCATTCCATTTCAGAGTATAGTCATTTATATATTGATTAATTTTTATATTTCTTCTCCTAGATCATAAGCTTTTGAAGGCCAGTTATTCTTTTACTTTTCTTCCCATAGTATTGCCTTTTTAATTATTGGAATGTTATACATTGTGGATGAAAACTGATTTAGTAAATAATCATATTCAAGAATTACTCTAATCCCTAATGGAGTGGTTTATTAATGGTCATTATCCACACTGTTCATTGCACTCACATACTGGACCTTTATGAAATGTCTATCATTTGTTAGTCACTTCAACTATACCACTGGAATTCTGTGTAACCAAAGCTAAAAATAACCAACTTAGATCATAATTGAATGTTCAGAATCTAGGTCGCCACACAAATAATATGAAAGATGCAATATGTTTTCCTGTGAAATGTATCTTCACAACCCACTTGATTGAATATTATTACTTCACTGACTGATTTTTCTTGACTTGGATCTAGTACTTACCTTGTAAATAGAGCCTTAGTGATCCTCCAATACCTAGCTTACCTTTGGTTTGAATGTCTGATTTCCCATTTCTACTTGAACCACAAACATTCAGAAATACCATGCCCATAAATAGTAACAAGACCCTAAATGCTGTTAACTGATAGCTCCCTTGTCAATATCTACCTGTTTCTTTCCCTTTCTGGAAGGCACTGAAATAAATCAAAAGGTTATAACCATGGAAATCAAAACAAGAGAAGTCACGCCCAGTGTGTGATCTCAAACAATTTAAGGCCTGAAGTAGGATACCCAAAAAGCATCAAGGACATACTACTCCTTGGATTATCAAACAAATTTCAGATCTAAAATTCTTGATATAAATTTCCATTTGCAAAAGATCACTTTTAAAACTGTAGATTATTATTTTTCAGTGAGTAGAGATGTCATTTATGCAGACTCTTCCCACGTTTATTGAAGTATAATTGGCAAAAAATATATAAGATATATGCTTGATAATTTGATATACATATAAATTGTGAAATAATCCCATAATCAAGTGAATTAACCTATCACCTAACATAGTTAGCATTTTCTTTTTTTTTTTTTACTTTTTTTGTAGTGAGAATACATAAGATCTTAGCAAATTTCAAGTCTACAATACAGTATTGTTAACTATACTCACATTGTTGTACATTATATCTCCAAAACTTATTAATCTTGCATAACTGAAATATTGTATACCTTGATTGACATCTCTTCATTTTCCCACCCTCCAACTCCTGGTAACCGCTATTCTCTGCTTCCATGAGTTTGACTATTTTAGAATCCACATGTGAGTGAGATCATGTAGTATTTGGCTTTCTGCATTTAGCTTTTTTCAGTTAGTTTAACATCCTCCAGGTTCATCTATGTTGTTGGAAATAGAAGGATTTTTATATTTTACAGCTGAATAATATGCCAGTATATATCACACTTTTATTTATCTATTCATCTTTAGAAAGGTATTTAAATTGCTTCCATATCTTGTTTATTGTGAACAGTACTGCAATGAACACAGAAATGTAGATATTATCTTGAAGTCCTGATTTCATTTTCTTTGGATATATACCCAGAAGTGAGATTGCTAGATCTTAAGGTAGCTCTATTTTTAATTTTTTGAAGAACCACTATATTCTTTCCCATAATGGTCGTACCAATTTGCCTTATCAACAGTGTGCAAGAATTCCCTCTCTCTAAAACCTTGCCAATATTTGTCATCTTTTTGTCTTTCTGATAATAGCAATTCTAACAGGTATGAGATGGTATCTTGTGGTTTTGACTTGCATTTCTGTGATGATTAGTGAAGTAGGACACCATATCAAATAACTGTTGGTGATTGCATGTCTTCATTTGAGAAATGACTATTCAGGTAAATTGCCCATTTTTACCAGAATTATTTGGGGTTTCTTTGGGCTATAGAATTATTTGATTTTCTTATATATTTTGAATTTTAACCCCTCATTAAATATGTAGTTTACAAATATTTTCTCCCACTCCATAGGTTGCCTTTTCACTCTGTTGATTGTTCGCTGTATAGAAAGAAGCTTTTTAGTTTTGGGAAATCACATTTGTCTGTTTTTACTTTTGTTGCTGGTGCTTTTGGTGTCATAACCAAAAAAAATATTGCCCAGATCAATGTTAAGAAGGTTTTTTTCTTACATTTTCTTTTTTCAAGTCTTACATTTTAGTTTTCATCTATTTTGAAATTATTCTTAATGTAATATTGGATTTTGTTTGCTAGTATTTTATTGAGAATATTTGCATAGACATTCATCAGGGATATTGGCCTATAGTTCTCTTTTTCAGCAGTCTTTATCTGGTTTTGTTATTAGGGTAATGCTGGCTTCAGAGCATAAATTTGGAAGTTTCCTTCCTTTCCTATTTTTTTTTGAATTTTGAGAATAATAGGTATTAATTCTTTAAATGTTTGGTAGAAGTCACCTTTGAAGCCATCTGGCCGTGGACTTTATTTTTTGGGTGATTTTTGATTACTGATTAAATTTCTTTGCTGGTTATCAGTCTATTTAAGTTCTCTATTTCTTCCTATTTCAGTCTTCATAGTTTATATTTTTCTAGGAATTTATCCATTTCCTATATGTCTGCATTGCTATAAACCTCCTTCTTAGGACAACTCTTGCTGCATCCCAAAAGTTTTGGACCTCTGTGTTTGCATTTTCATTTGTTTACATGTATTTTTTTTAATTTCTTCTTTTATTTCCTGGTTGACACATTCATTATTTAATAGCATGGTGTGTAGCCTCCATGTTTGTGTGATCTTTTAATTTTTTTCTTGCAGTTGACATCAAGTTACATAGAATTGTGGTCAAAAATATGCATGATATGATCTGTATCTATTTTTACTTGTTGAGGCCTCATTTGTGACCTAGTATGTGATCTAATATGGAGAAGTCCTATGTGCACTTCAAAAGAAAATGTATTCTGCTACTTTAAAATGAAATGTTCTGAATATATCTGTTAAGTCCATCTAGTCCAGTGTGTTCTTCAAAGCCATTATTTCCTTGTTGATTTTCTGTTTAGATGGTCTGTCCATTGAAGTAAACGGAAAGTTAAAGTACCCTACGATAACTGTATTATTATCAATCATTCACTTTATATTTGTTATTGTTTTATATATTTGTCTGTTCCTATGTTGGTTGCAAAATATTTACAATTGTTAGATCTTCTTGTTGGATAGTCCCTCTAATTATGATACGCCCTTCTTCATCTCTTGTTGTAGTCTTTGGCTTAAAGTCTAGTTTGTCTGGGGGCACCTGGATGGCTGAGTTGGTTAAGCATCTGACTCTTGTCTTAGGCTCAGGTCATGATCTCATGGTTCCTAGGATCCAGCACCACCTCTGTGCTGACAGCATGCAGTCTGCTTGGGATTGTATCTTTCTCTCTACCCTTCCCCCACTCATTTGCTGTCTCTGTCTCTGCCTCTCTCTCTCTCTCTCTCTCTCTCTCTCTCTCTCAAAATAAGTAAACCTCTTTAAAAAATAAAGTCTAGGGTGCCTGGGTGGGTCTGTCAGTTAAGCATCTGACTTCAGCTCATGTCATGATCTCACAGTTCATGAGTTTGAGTCCCATATCGGGTGACCATGAGCCCCACTTCAGGTGAGACCCGCTTCTTTCTCTGTCTCTCTCTCTGTCTCTCTCTCTCTGTCCCTCCCTCACTTGTCCCCCCACCACCTTCAAAAAATGAAGTCTACTTTGTCTGATAGAAATATTGCTACTCTGGCTTTCTTTTGATGTCCATTTTCATGGTAAATGTTTTTTCTTCCCCTCACTTTCAATCTGCAGGTGTTTTTAGGTCTAAAATTAGTCTCTTGTGGGCAGTATGTAGTTGCATCTTGTTGTTTTTTTTTTTTTTGACCCATTCCAATTCACTGTGTCTTTTGATTGGAACAGTAATTCCATTTACATTCTAAGTAATTATTGATAGATGTTTTTAGTGCCATTTTAGTACCTGTTTTGTCATTATTTCTGGAGATTTCCTCTGTTCTTTTGTTATTTTCTTTCCACTTTTGGTTTCTCATTTCCAATAAGAGTCCCCTTTAATATTTCTGTAGGACTTATTTAGTGGTCACAAATTCCTTTAGTTTTTGTGTGTCTGGGAAACCCTTTATCTCTCCTTCTGTTCTGAATGATAGCCTTGTTGTATAGATCATTCTTGGCTGAAGATTTTTTCTTATTTATCACTTTAATATATTATGTCACTCCTGTCTTGCTTGCCAAGTTTCTGTTGAGAAATCTCCAGCTAGACTTATGTGCCTTACCTTGTAAGTTAATGACTTCTTTTGTCTTGTTGCTTTTAAGACTTTTTCTTTATCACTATATTTTGCAAATTTAATTACAATATGCCATGCTGTGGGTCTACTTTTGTTGATTTTGGATCCTCCTGGATTTGGATCTGTTTCCTTCTCCAGATTAGGGACGTTTCAGCTTTTATTTCCTCACATAAATTTTCTGGCCCTTTGTCTCTCTCTTCTTCCTCTGGAACTCCTATAACATAAATGCTATTACATTTGATAGAATCACTGAGTTCCCTAAGTCTATTCTTGTCTTCCACGATTTTTCTTTCTTTTGTCCAGCTTCATCATTTTCCATTATTTTCTCTTCTATAACAATTATTCATACCACCACATCTTCCAGCCTTGTGTTCTTTGCATCAAGCCTGTTTTCAAACTGTTATTGCATTTTCATTCCTAAATGATTCTTTTTTAACAGTTTTATCACTGTGGTATGGGATTCCCTTGAGTCTCCATTCTTTTCTCAAGCCCAGCGAGTATCCTTATGACTTTTGCTTTAAATTCTTCATCAAGTATGTTACTTATATCTGTTTTGGTCAGATCTCTGACTGCGACCTTATCTTCTTCTTTCATTTGGGATGAATTCCTCCATCTTGGAATTTTGTTTAAGTCTCTGTCTTCTTCTCTGTCTCAGAAAAGCCCATTATGTTTCCTTTTCCTGAGAGTAATGGTTTTGTGAAGAGGAGGACATATAGTTTCTAGGGCCTGGCACTTTAAGGAGTATTTCTGGTATGTGTTGCATTCCCCCTGCTGTTATGTTTTGGCTGCTCCATCCTTCAAGTCAATTGTTTGTAGAGACTCTCTTTGACTGCAGTGGGAAATATTTGGTCCCGGACCAGAATGTGGAGAGTTTTAATTAGGTGTGCTCTGATATGCTTGTGAAATGAATCCTGAACTACTTACACTAGAACTGAAGTCCTGAAGAACATCTGGTCAGGAGGCATGGTTTAGGCAGGGTTTTCTGCTAGTCTTCTGGTGAAGAGGCCCCCTGAGGGAGTCTTGACTGATAGAGGAATTCTGTCCAGAGGAAAGGATTGTGGTACTTGATCTAAGCAAGTTAGGCAGCCACTGAGGGCATTGAATTGGTTCAAGTCTGTGGCTCTGTCTATATGCTGAGGGCCAAGGGAGGGAAATGAAGCTAACCACTTTCTTTGTTCCCAGAGAGACTTCTAGAATGTTGCCTTTCAGGGATGCACTTCAAAGGAGGGAATAGTCTCCTGCTTATGTTTCCCAGGCCTACTTCATATCACCGTGTCCATGACTTCTGCTCACAGATTGTTTGACTGCTTTCTGTCCAGGAATAAGGCAGTGTCCTCAGGGCTGTATCCAAGCAAAGTCCACTGATTTTTTTAAACTTATTTATTTATTTTGAGAGAAAGAGATCATAATTGGTGGAGGGGCAGAGAGTGAGGAGGAGAGAGAATCCCAAGAAGGTCACACTGTCAGTGCAGAGCCTGACATGGGACTCAGTCCCACGAACCATGATATCATGACCTGAGTCAAAATCAACAGTTGGACGCTTAACCAATTGAGCCACTCCGGCTCACTAACATTTAAAACTCCATTCTTTAAGCCCTGATGGTTACAAGAACTCATGAAAATCAATTCCTCTCTTTTTCTCAGCTAATGGCTTTGGGGAAATATTCTCCTTGTGCATTCCCCTGTATGCTCTGTTATATCTCACCTTTATTTGTGACTACAGCTCCTGCCCCTTCTCAGCACTTGCAACCTGTTTCTCCCAGAAACCATGTCTCTGTACTTCCTACCTTCTTTGACGTGGTTTCTTCTCTCCCTGTAGATATGGAGTTTGTTCTGTCAGTCTTCAGGTTGATTTCTGGGGTATTTAGAATTATTTGATTGTTGTCTTGTTGTGTTCATGGGACTAGAAGAAACAAGATTCCTCCTACTCCTTTGCCACTTCCCCTTTCCCTCCTCTTATAATCATTACTTTAAATTCTCTATCAGACATATTATTTACCTCCATTTCACTAAGGTCTCTTGCTGTGGTTTTGTCCTATTCTTTCATCTGAGAAATATTCCTCTACATCATTTTGTCTAACTCTCTGTATCTGTTTCTCTGTGTTAGGAAAGTCAACTACATCTCCTGCTCTTGAATATCGTGGGTGGGGTGCACAATTTTAACAAGGTGGATCTGGTACTTTGCCAGAGGGGATTTGTCTCTGCTGAGGATATCAGAGCCATCCTGGTCTGCTCTACAAAGCACACAACTATTTTTGTGTGCAGGTCTTCTTCCACAGGGAACTCACACTGCCGTATAGGCCATTCAGGTAAGGAACATGGTGTCTACAAATTTTGGGCACTCATCTTCTTCCATAAAGGATGAACAGCTGATGCCAAACCCAGGGTTGTTAATGTGATATATCACATTGATTGTTGTGTTAATATTGAACCACACTTGCAAACCTAGAATATATCCCACTTGGCTGGATCTTTTTTTTTTTTTTAATCCTTTCGGCCACTTGGTGCTTTTTAATTAGTGAGTTTAACCCATTTACATTTAATTAATTATTTATAGGTAATGCCTTACTCTTTCCATTTTGTTAATAGTTTTGTTGTTATTGTTTTATACTTGTTTTATCCTTCTCTTCCTCTCTTGCCGCCTTTCTTTGATATTTGTTGGGTTGTTTTATGAGTGATTTTCTTTGATCCTTTTCTCTTTATCTTTTGTGTATCTATCATAGCTTTTTACTTTCTGTTTAACGTATGTGTGTATAAAATATGTACTTTCAATTTTTATTTTAAGTTAATAACAATTTAATTTCTATTACATAAAAAACTCTCCACTTTTACTTTCCCACATACTTTCTGTAGTCAGAGTTTGCTTCTTTTTATATCATGTATTCATTAACAATTTTTTATCTTGTAATTTTATATTAGGTTTAAAAATTATTTATGCACCATTACAGTAGTACATTAAACTTCATTTATCTATATATTTAGCTTTACCAGTGATATTTATGCATTTCTATAATTTAACATTGATGTTTAGTGTGTTTTAATTTTAATTTTAGGAACTCCCTTAGGCATGTGTTTAAGGCAATTCTAATGGTGATGATGAAATCCCTCAGTTTTTGTTTATTTGGGAAACACTTTATTACTTCTATATTTTTTGTTTTTATTTATTTTTAAATATTTATTTATTTATTTATTTATTTATTTATTTATTTATCTTGAGAGAGGGAGAGAGCGAGAGAGAGAGAGAGTGACGGTCTGAGAGAGAGAGACACCCAAGCAAGCTCCACACTGTCAGTGCAGAGTCATATGGGGAGCTTGAACTCACAAACTGTGACATCATGACATGAGCTGAAATAAATAGTTGGATACTTCTATATTTTTTAAAATACAATGTTTCCAGTTACAGTATTTTTGGCATGAAATTTGTTTTTAGTACTTTACATATATCACCCTATTCTGTTCTGTCCTGCAAAGTTTCTGCTGAGAAATTCACTTATATTTTATGATTTCTTCATATATAAGAAATTGATTTTCCCTTGTTACTTTCAAAATTCTTGCCCAGTCCTTCACCTCTGATAATCTGATTATAACGTGTTTCATTGTAGTCTTCATTGGATCGATAATATTTAAGGATTTTTTAAGTTTATTTTTGAAAAAGAGAGAGAGAGGGAGTGGGAGGGAGGGAGAGGAAGAAAGAGGCAGAGAGAGATCGTGAGCAGAGGAGGCTCAGAGAGAGGGAGACAGAATTCTCAGCAGGCTCTGCACTGCTAGAACACAGCCTGAAATGAGGCTTGAACTCACAAACTGTGAAATGATGACCTGAGACAAAATCAAGAGTTGGATGCTTAACTGACTGAGTCACCCAGCAGCCCGAGTATTTTTGAGCTTCATTAACCTGGATGTTAATTTCTTTCCCTAGATTTATTTTTTTTCATTCATTATTTCTTTAAATAAACTTTTCCCCTCATTCTTTCTCTTTTCTCCCTCTGGGACTCAAATAATGCATTTATCAGTAGAAGAAAAACAATAAATCCTGACATTCTATAAATCCTGTAGGTTTTCTTTCCTTTGTTTCCTTTTTTCCTGTTTCTTCTCTGACTGGAAAATTTGAAATGACCTATCTTCAAGTTCACAGTTCCTTCCTTCTGATTGATCATGCCTGATATTGAATCTTTCAATTCCAGATTGGAATCTGCTAGATTCTCTTATTGATTTCTATCTCTTTGTTGAACTCTTCATTTTGTTCATGTATTGTTTTACTGATTTCCTTGAGTTGCTTAATTGTGTCTTATAATTCATTCAGCTTTCATAAAGCAATTATTATGTAATTATTATTTGGATTTGTCAAATTTGTCAGGTAAGTCATAGATCTCCATGTCTTTGGGGTCAGTTAGTGAAAAACTATTTTGTTCCTTTGGTTGTGATAGTTATCGATGTTTCATGTTCTATATGAGTTTGCATTTCTGTCTGCACATTTGAGGCAATAGGCAGCTCTTTCAGACCTTATGGACTCACTTCAGTGGGAAAAGACCTTCATATGCAGGTGGCTACAAAGACATTGGCTGGCTGAGGTGTGGCAGCTTTGGCCTTAGGAGAGTGCAATGGCAGCTCCAGATCTAGGAATGAGGAGGGCAGGGCAGTGTTGATTTTGTGAAATTCCATCAGGTGAGGTTACCTTTTGAAGTGAATGTGAGGTTGTTTGGCAGACAAATCTGTGGGTGTCTGTGGTGACAAAGAGAGCTGCTGTAGTCCTTAGCGGCAAATACTGCTGAAGTCTTCCTGCTCTCCCTTCCCCTATATGGGGAAGTTATGGCCATGGGGATCCTTCTTGATAACAGAATCTAGTGTTCGGGTATGCACATGGCAGCAGTGCTCATTTATAGACTTAGAAATTCTCAGGGACTTCTTCATTTAAATATCTATCATCATCATCATCATCATCATCATCACCATCATTATCATTATCATTATCATTATTTTTTATACCTACTTACCTTCATTACGTCAAGATACAGATAGATTTCAATCTCTGCATGGTCAAACACAGTGACTACTCTAATTCCATTTCTATAGCTCCAAGTATAACATTATACATAAATGGGAACCTAATACTTTGTTTTATCACAATGACAGATATTTGGAGGTAGGCCACATTATATTTAGTCAGGAAAATTAACTACTTATCAATTCAGAAATTAGTTTACCAGTATATTTATCAAAATATTTTTGTTATCTTGTTAAAAAAGGAACAACATAAAATTTTTGTCCAAAATATTTTTCATAATATGGCATACCTTAGAAAAACATGGAAGAAATTACTGCTTGAACTCCCAGTAATTTTTATTGGTACAAAAATTTTTATATAGAAGATATTTCCTGTCAAATGTTGGTCACTTCTAAGATACTGTAAGATTTGAAAGCTAGTATGAGGTAAGAGGTGTTAAGATTAGTAAACTGATTATCAGTTTATCAGTGTCTCCTCACCATAAAAACAACTTTTTTCTGAAAAATTTGATAAAATAAAATATCTGCTACAAAACAGCATTAAAGATGAGGAATAATATGAATAAAGCAGATTTTGGGCTTAACCGGACAGGAGACTGAAACATAGCTCTGCTAGTTTCTATCTTCCTGAATATGAGCAAAGCTGAAACATACTGTGCCTGTGTTTCCTGATCTGCATATGGGAGTATTGAAAATGCTTTTCCTTCTGGAAATTTGGTAAGAATTAAGTAACACAAAAGATAGATGAATAAATTCTGCACAACACTGAGATTATAGTTAACTATACTGTATTATACACTTGAAAGTTGCTAAGATACTAGACCTTACCGTTTCTCACCACACACACAAAAAATAATGTGACGTGATGGAGGTGTTAGTTAACACTATCATGTTAATTATATTGCAATATATAACAAACCAACACATTGCGCACTTTAAGCATACACAATGTTATATGCTAATTATATCTAAATAAAAAATGTTTGGAACTAAAGAAGAAACATGGGAGATACTTAGTACCTAATAACTGATAACTTAGTGTTGTTATTGTTCTTTGTTTAGTTTTAATTTTAGTATTATCTATGTGTTGCTTCCAGCTAAAACAAATTCAGTAAAAGAATGCATTTTTTTCCATTGATTCCTGAATGTGAGAACTGGTTGAAGAACAACTCCCACTCTATAGTTCGCCATGATCATTTCAATTTTAGATGATTAGAGCTATGCTATATTAAAGTCAAGGAGGTTTATTCTACTGATCTGAGTCAATTATTTCCCTCTTTAATTAACATCTTTCCCCTCCAAGATAAACTCCACCATGCTTACACTTTTAGGAGCCTAAAAGAACAGAGATAATACTGCTACCAATATGTCTATCACATTACATTGAATTTAGCTGCAGAGTTAGATTGGAAATCTATGGCTCCTAAGACCATTTTTGGTTGCCCTTTCTCATTTTCCACTAAAATTAAAACTTATTCATTTATTTATGCATCCGTTAATGCATGTTGATAGTTAAAATCCAAGTTACTTCCAAAAGAGATCTGAGGGGTGGTCTTATGATCAAAACCAAAGTATAATTATCACATGGTAAAGGAGGAAAAACAAATGGCAAGAAGAGAGGGTATATTCGACTCCACAGGCCTCTTTCTGTTCTATTCCTTCCTTTTTTTCTTTTTTTCTAATTGTTCTACCTCTTTTCCTTAGCCCCTTCCAATGACCTAAGTATGCCAGCACCTTTACTTAGCTAAGGAGGTGGCACTCCACCTAAAGTGACTGCAGTTGAGCCAAGGTGGATTCTCAGACATGCCTCTAAGTGGCAGATTGTTTAGAGAAAGCTGAAGAAGCATAGGCTGAAACTGAAGGGAACATCCTTTCACAGGCAGAAGATAAAATAGCACTATAAAAATTAGTAATTAATTCCACTACCAAAAAAATGAAGATAACTGAATGTTTCCTGAAATGTAATTATAACCTGTAATGGTTTTCTAGTTTCACTGTACTAGTTAGAGAGAGGGCTAAGCATCCTTCTGCAATAACTGCTTTTAATCAACATATACAAGTGATTCTCTCTTCTCTCCCTCATCCCTCCTCTCTCCAATCTCAGAATATTTTTTTTTAATTTTTTTTTTCAATCTCAGAATATTTTAGTAAGACTCACCTGCCTTGTAATCCTGAAGATACTCACCTGTATTAGAATTAAGATCATCAGGCTCTGATTCAGTCCCATTTTGGTTTCCATTTCCCTGAAGAGTGTTCATTGCCATAAGCTTCATCTTCTGCAGCTTCATTGCCTCAGCCATTGCTGCAGCTGTTATACCTAAAATCAGAACCATTCCTTTTATAATGGGGACCATTTCTTAATGTAACTGAAAGCTGTATACATTTGTTTAACAGGTCTGTTCTGCATAGCACAAGCCAAAAGAAAACCCATGTCTGATTTATGAATAATATCCTTTAGCAAAGTAATTTTCAACTCCTGTTATTACTTCATCTTACAATGGACAGTTTAATACTCAAAAAAATCATTAAATGTATATTAAATTCCATCTAAAATAATATTGTCAGAAGAAAATCTGTGAAATACTTGATGAAAATACTTTCCAGTGAGTATTACTCTAGGGACTCCTGCTAAAGGATGAACTGACTTGGCTGTGAGAATTATCTTAGAAGCGAGGGGGAAAGATGGGGGGGGGATTATTTCAGATTCTCTTTCCACCTTTTGCCTTCCTTATGCTTTTACATTGAGAGACCAAATAAATGAAAACATGGCATGAAACCTCTGAATGTATACCACCCCCTGTAGTATAATTACATTCTTTTGTATTGATATGAAGCAATTATTTTTAAAACTCTGTATAATGGTATAAATAGGTAGAAATAAAAAAACTCAAAGAGAAAATTTGAGTTCTTAAGTTTGAAATTGTTTCTCCTAGGAAGTCTATACCAGGCAGTATCATAAAGATATATAGGTAAATGTATACTAAAAATGGAACAAGCCATACTTCAGTAATGTCCTCCAAGATATCTACTGAATTCAACTTAATTATTTGTATATACTGCCTAAATTCCTAACCATCTATTGGTGCACTGGTGCCATGGGCCAAAAAGGAAAAAAAACTCGCCAATTTAAAACACAGTGTTTATTGCAGGCATATGCATATTAACTAGAATTTAAATAAAATTTTGAAAAAATGAAAAAAACTAAAACACAGCCTTTTAGAATTCAATTAAATCTATTCTCCCATGCAAATACAAATCAAGGAAAATAAGACATATATTAGTTGTGGTAAAAAGAAAATCACTGCCATCATCACAAGAATCTGATTCTAAAGGGTACGGTTTACCCTTATGAAAGGTGTAAGGGGAAGTAAGTAAAGCCTAGAATATCTAACTGTGTTAGGTATTGGGATAATCAATAAGTTTCTATTTTGCCATTCTGTACTCTTTACAATGCATGGAAAACTCCAAATGAAGTGAACATTTCACTACATTACCCATCTATAAATTATGGCAAAGAAATAATCTGAAAGAAATTGCTTTAGTTTCAGAATTGAAGATATACATTTGTACATTATATAGGTGATCCCAGAGATTTTCTTGCCATTTTTAGCTTTACAGAATTCCAGGCCTTCAATGACCTGCCCACCATCAAAGGGTAACTCTAGGATGAAAATATGATGGGAATGATTTAAATAAACCAAAGGACTGCCAGGGTTGAGTGCCTCATAACCCAAGACGTATCAGGAAAAGTGTCCAGAATTTACATCAACTACTCTATTAATCCAGACTGGATCCTGAGTATGACAATTATTGAATTATTTGTTGTTTAATTATTGGTAGTGCAAGTAGTAGATTTTTGTGAACAATATATAGATTTGTACTGTGAAAAACAAAAGTCAGCAAAATATGTTATAGGCAGAATTCCAGATAAAATGTGTCTTATGCAATGACACTAAGACAATTAATGAGCAAGAGTTCCCACATATTTTTAATTCATAGAAAAGATAGAAAGTTCCAATATCTATGCATTTTTTCAACCAAATGCTATCTGTATGATATCATTGAAAAAATATCAGCAAACAAATTCAGAAAATAATATTAAGGTAGTAAAGAATCAAAATATGCTAAAATTACAAAGACATTTCAGAACTACCTAGTTCAATCTCTTCCTTTTGAAGATTAGGAAATAGTCTCACAGTTAAGTGTCATAGGTCAAGTATTTAGAGGGAGATATGAAGCAAAATTCAACTTTCCTGATGGGACCTGGATATATTTGCTAAAGTACTGAAGGATCTCAAACAACAGCTAATGAGGAAATAGATTGGGAAGATGGCAAAGTAGGACACCCTTGAGCTGACCCCATCCCATGTTTACAACTAGATATCATCCACATCCAAGTCAATCCAGAGGATAATAGATCAAACTCCACAACTAAATAGAGAAAAGAGATTGCATATGAAATGTTATGAAGGTCAGAAATATGGAGGGAGGTTACCCAGAAAAGCAATGGAGCTGCCTGCACAGAGAGGGCAGAGAAATGAGCCCTCACACCAAAGAACTCATATGGGGAAGACTAATCCCATAACAATGGGCTCTAAGACCATTTATCCCTGATGTGGGGTGGGAGGGCATTGAAGAGGGCACCTGTTGGGATGAGCACTGGGTGTTGTATGGAGACCAATTTGACAATAAATTGCATATTAAAAAAAAAAATCAAGCAAGCTTAATATGTAATAGACTTTATTTCTAATATTGTACTCAGATTTTGAAGAATGATTCCTGAAATTATATTCAAAAAAATAGAAAAAGGAGGGGGTGCCTGGGTGGCTCAGTCAGTTAAGTGACTGACTTTTGATTTCAGCTCAGGTCATGATCTCACACTTTGTGAGTTTAAGCCTCATGTTGAGCTCTGTGCTGACCTCACAGAGCCTGCTTCAGATTCTATGTCGCCCTCTCTTGCTGCCCCTCCCCCACTTGCTCTTTCTCAAAAATAAATAAACATGTAAAAAATAGGAAAAGGAAAAATATGATATTGGGGACATTAAGAAAAGTATGTATATTGGGTACTAATTTTTCATTGAATATGTAATTTGCAAATATCTTCTCTCATTCTGTAGCTTGCCCTTTAATTTTGTTGATTGGTAAAACTCAACACCCCCCCCAAAAAGTCCAATCAAAAAATGAGAAGAAAACATGAATAGACATTTTTCCAAAGAACACATACAGATGACCAACAGACACATGAAAAGATGCTCAACATCACTCATCAACAGGGATATGCAAAACTACAATGAGATATTTTCTCACACCTATCAAAATGACTAAAATCAGTAACACAGGAAACAACAGGTGTTGATGAGGATGTGGAGAAAGGAGAACCCTCTTCACTGTTGATGGTAATGCAACTGGTGCAACCACTCTGGAAAAGAGTACAGAGGTTCCCCAAAAAGTAAAAAATATCCTATAATTCAGCAATTGAACTACTACATATTTACCTCAAAATACAAAAATACTAATTCAAGGGGATACTTGCACACCAATGTTTATAGCAGCATTATCTACAATAGCCAAATTATTGACTGATGAATGGATAAAGGAGTTTTGGCATATTTATACAATGGAATATTACTCACCCTTAAAAAAGAATGAAGTCCTGCCATTTACAACATAGATGGAGTTAGAGTATTATGCTAAGAGTATTAAGCTAAGTATTTTGCTAACAAGTTGCTCAGAGAAAGACAAAATTTAATTTCACTCATATATGGAATTTAATAAACAAAACAAACAAGCAAAAGGAAAAAAAATAGAAAGAAGTAAACCAAAAAAACAGACTCTTAACTCTAGAGAAGAAACTAATGGTTACCAGAAGGGAAGTGGATGGGGATATGGGTTAAATTGGTGATGGGGATTAAGGAGTGCACTTGTGAAGCACAGGGTGCTTTATGGAAGTATTGAATCACTGTATGGTACTTCTGAAAGTCATATTACACTGTATGTTAACTAACTAGAATTTAAATAAACTTAAAAAAATAAGTTTGTTTTTGCAAACACCAATAATCGTTTATTTTCTACCAATATTGGTAACATTTGTATCAGCCCTCACATGGCAAATGTTAAGCACACATAAAGTAACCAAATATCATTATAAAAAGTACCTTTCCTGCCATAAAATACATCTCAAGTACAAGTATTATTTAAAAAATGTAATTTCTTAAAACAGAATCAGGAATTTTTTTTTTACTTAAAAAATCTAGTTTGAAACATTGTATCCTGAAGTAAGCTAGTGTATTAAAACATTAGCTTAGGGGCGTCTGGGTGGCGCAGTCGGTGAAGCGTCCGACTTCAGCCAGGTCACGATCTCGCGGTCTGTGAGTTCAAGCCCTGCGTCAGGCTCTGGGCTGATGGCTCAGAGCCTGGAGCCTGTTTCCGATTCTGTGTCTCCCTCTCTCTCTGCCCCTCCCCCATTCATGCTCTGTCTCTCTCTGTACCCCCAAAAAATAAATAAACGTTGAAAAAAAAAAAAACATTAGCTTATAATGAAAACTTTTGTCTTGAACTCTGGCTCCACCATTACTAATGTGAATGGCCCAAGATAGTAACTTCTACTTATTTCACTTTCCTTATCTGCCAAATGAGACAACTTTCAATTCCTTTAGAATTACTGGGAAAACTAATTTAGATAATGTGTATTAGAGAAACTATCATATAGCCAGAAACAATATATGAGCTCAATGAGCATTATTTGTTGATTCAGTGCCAAATATACTACTCTATTTTGTTAATTTTGAATAAAATAGAAAAATGTAGTAGTCACTGTTATGTAAAAACTATTCTGTGTTTCTGTTTGTTTTTATCTATGATATATAATATCGTAGAGATATAAAATAAATGTGTCTTGTACATAGTGTAATATATATATATACTTATTTCAAAGATTCAAGCCTAGTTTGAACTACTTTGTAGAAATTTTCTGATGTTTAATTGATATTATATATTAAATATGTTTTATGTAAACTGTATATAGATGCAAACTATTATTAATATTGATCTTTAAATAGCCAAATATATGTGTAGATGATATTATGCAAAATTAAAAGGCAATATTTGGAGTTCCAGATTTTTCTATAATTTTTTTTTCAACGTCTATTTATTTTTGGGACAGAGAGAGACAGAGCATGAACGGGCGAGGGGCAGAGAGAGAGGGAGACACAGAATTGGAAACAGGCTCCAGGCTCTGAGCCATCAGCCCAGAGCCCGACGTGAGCCCGAACTCACGGACCGCGAGATCGTGACCTGGCTGAAGTCGGACGCTTAACCGACTGCGCCACCCAGGCGCCCCTATTAGGTCATTTTTTAATGTATACAGAGTCATCTCTCATCATGACTTACGTTCAGTTCTGGCTTTTAATTTTAAAAATGGAGGGGAAGGGGAAAAAAAAAAGAGACGGAGGGAGCCAAACCTCTTAAAAACTGAGAACATTCTGAAGGTTGATGGGGGGTGGGAGGGCGGGGAGTGTGGGTGATGGGTATTGAGGAGGGCACCTGTTGGGATGAGCACTGTGTGTTGTATGGAAACCAATTTGACAATAATTTTCATATTAAAAAAGTAAAAATGTTTTTTGTTGTGTAGAAGAAACACACTTTACTTTTTTGTAGTTTTATTTATTTTAAAACTCCAGTATAATTAATGTACAGTGTTATATTAGTTTCAGGTGTACTATATAGTGATTCATCAATTGTATACATTACTCAATGCTTATCATAAGTGTATTCTTAATTCCCTTCACTTATTTCACTGATCCCGCCAACCTCCTCCTCTCCAGAAACCACCAGTTTGTTCTATATGTCTCTGTTTTTTGTTTTTGTTCACATTTTTTTAATTTGTTATGTTTATTAAATTCCACATGAGTGAAATCATATTGAATTTGTCTCACTCTGACTTATTTAACTTAGCATAATGCCATGTAGATCAATCCATGTTGTTGCACATGGCAAAATTTTATTTTTTTATGGCTGAGTAATAATCCATATCACATGTTCTTTATCCATTTATCAATGGAGAGTTGGGTTACTTCCATATTTTTCCTAGAGTAAATAATGCTGCAATACATATATGTGTACATATATCTTTTCAAATTAGTGTTTTTGTATTCTCTGTGTATGTACCCAGTAATGGAGTTACTGAAACATATGGTAATTCTATTTTTAATTTTTTGAGGAACCTCCATATTGCTTTCCATAGTGGCTGCACAGTTTTAGCTTTTTAAATCTCACACTTTGTATCATGCATTTTCTCCCATATAGTCCGGCTCTTCATATCGATTTATAATTTTCTATGAAAATGTGTATGATAATTTTTTTTTACGTTTATTTATTTTTGAGACAGAGAAACACAGAGCATGAATAGGGGAGGAGCAGAGAGAGAGGGAGACACAGAATCGGAAGCAGGCTCCAGGCTCCGAGCCATCAGCCCAGAGCCCGACGCGGGGCTCGAACCCACGGACCGTGAGATCGTGACCTGAGCTGAAGTCGGACGCTCAACCGACTGAGCCACCCAGGCACCCCGTGTATGATAATTTAAAGTGAATTCCTTTCAATTGGAAAATTTTTGTCAGTCCTTGTAAAGAAGTTTGATCATCAAATATAACCAGGATATTGAAAATATTCTTGTAAAATAAGGAAGAGAAGATGAAATATTTAAATACCTGTTGATTCAGTCTTTTAAGAACTCTACCACCTGAAGGCACAAAATAATTTTATGTAAAAATGTTTTGAGAAAGCCGCATCCACTGTATTGGAATATCTACTGTTTAGAGTTGAGTAACTGACCTATGTAATATTTTATCTTCTGTACCATGTATTCCTGGAAAACAGACTACATTCCCAGGTAAATATTCTGTGTGAATTTATTTTTACAGACTCAGCAGGGATAAGGAAGGATATGAAAGAAATGTTCTGTTTTTAAATTGAAGTATATCCATTCATCAGATGAATGGATAAGGGAATTGTGGTTTATATACACAATGGAATACTACTTGGCAATGAGAAAGAATGAAATATGACCTTTTGTAGCAACGTGGATGGAACTGGAGAGTGTTATGCTAAGTGAAATAAGTCATACAGAGAAAGACAGGTACCATTTGTTTTGACTCATATGTGGATCCCGAGAAATTTAACATAAGACCATGGGGGAGGGGAAGAAAAAAAGACTCCACCAAAATACTGCTAGAGGTGGTACACAATTCAACAAATTTGCAGGATACAAATTCAACGTAGAGAAATCTGTGGCAATTTTATACATCAACAAGGAAGCAACATAAAGAAAAATCAAGGAATCAATCTCATTTACAATTGCACGAAAAACCTTAAGATACTTAGGAATAAACCTACCCAAAGAGGTTGAAGACCTATATTCTGAAAGCTATAAAACACTGACTAAAGAAATTGAAGAAGACACAAAGAAATGGAAAAACATGTCATGCTCGTGGATGAGAAGAAAAATAACTGTTGAATTTGTCTATACTATCCAAAACAACCCACATATTTAAAGCAGTCCTTATCAAAATACCACCAGTGTTTTGAACAGAGCTAAAACAAACAATCCTAAAATTTGTATGGACCTACAAAAGTCCCCAAATATCCAAAGCAATCTTGAAAAATAAAAGCAAACCTGGAGGCATCACAATTACAGACTTTAAGGTATATTACAAAGCACTAGTCATCAAGGCAGTATAGTACTTGTACAAAAATGGACACAGATAAATGGGACAGAATAAAAAACCCAGAAATGAACCCACAACTGTATGATCAATTAATCTTTGATAAAGCAGAAAAGAATACCCAATGGAAAAAAGAAAGTCTCTTCAACAAATGGTGTTGGGAAAACTGGACAGCAACATGAAGAAGAATAAAACTGGACCACTTCCTTACACCATACACAAAAATAAATTCAAAATAAATGAAAGACATAAATGTGAGACAGGAAACCATTAAAATCCTAGAGGAGATCACAGGCAGCAACCTCTCTGACATTGGCCAGAGCAACTTCTTACTAGACACGTAGCTGGAGGAAAGGAAAACAAACGCAAAAGTGAACTTTTGAAACTTCATCAAAAAAAGCTTCTACACAGGGAAGGAAACAATCGCCAAAACTAAAAAGCTACCTCCAGAATGGTAGAAGGTATTTTCAAATGACATATCTGCTAAAGGGTTAGTATTCAATATCTACAAAGAACTTATCAAGTTCAACACCCCCAAAAAAAAATCCAGTGAAGAAATGGACAAAAGACATGAATAGACACTTTTCCAAAGAAGATATCCAGATGGCTAACAGATGTGAAAAGATGCTATTCTCACTCATCATTAGAGAAATACAAATCAAAACCACAATGAGACACCATCTCACACCTGTCAGAATGGCTAAAGTTAACACAGGAAAACAAAGATATTGGCATGGATACAGAGAAAGGAGAACCCTCTTACACTGTTGGTGGGAATGCAAACTGGTGCAGCCCCTGTGGAAAACAGTTAAAGATAAACCTCCCCTACAACCCAGTACTTGCACTACTAGGTTTTTACTCGAGGATACAAACACACTGATTTGAAGGGGCACATGCATACCATTGTTTGTACCAGCATTATCAGCAATAGTCAAATTATGGAAAGAACCTAAATATCCATCAACCAATGAATGGATAGAGAAGAAGTGGTGTGTATGTATGTATGTATATATATATATATATATATATGTATATATGTGTGTGTGTGTGTGTGTACACACACACACACACACACACACTGGAATATTACTCAGCCACCAAAAAGAATGAAATCTTGAAATTTGCATAGACATGGATGGAGCTAGAATGTATTATGCTAAGCTAAATAAGTCAGTCAGAGAAAGACCAATGCCATATGATTTCACTCATATGTGGAATTTAAGAGACAAAACAGATAAACATATGGGAAGGGAAGAAAAAAGAGAGGTAGGCAAACCATAAGAAACTCTTACCTATAGAGAAAAAACTAGTGGTTGATGGAGGGGGGGTAGTCAGGGGATGGGCTAAATGGGTAATGGATATTTAGGAGGGCAGTTGCGATGTGCCCTGGGTATTATATGCAAGTGATGAATCACTAATTTCTATTCCTGAAACCAGTATTACACTATATGTTAACTAACTATAATGTAAATTAAAAATTGATACAAAAAAAGAGGGTCCATGTATCTTTTTGAGTTAGTGTTTTCATTTTCTTTGGGTAAATACCCAATAGTGTAATTTTTGAATAATATGGTATTTGTATTTTCAACTTTTTTGAATAACCTCCATTCTGTTTTCCACAGTGACTGTATCAATTTACATTCCTATCAATACTGCATGAGGGTTCCTTTTTTTACCACATCCTCTCCAACACTTGCTCCTTTTTTGTGTTTTTGGATTTTAGTCATTCTGACAGGCTTAAGATGCTATTTTATTGTAGTTTTCATTTGAATTTCCTTGATTATCAGCAATTTTGGGTATCTTTTCATGCCAGAACCTTGGTTCTTATTTCTAGCCTTCAGAAATGTAAGATAATACATCTGGGTTGTTTAAGCTGCTTAGTCTGTAGTACTTGTTATGGCAGCTATAGCAAATTTACATAGACTTTGGTACCTGGATGTGGAGCTCTGCTGTAACAAACATAAAAATACAGAAGTGGCTTTGTAATTAGGTTATGAGAAGAGATTGAAAAAAATTCACAACGCATATTAGAAAAAGCCTAGATTGCTGTGAAGGGACTGTTGGTTGAAGTGTAAATGTTGGAAGTTACTCTGGTAAAAGTTCAAAAACAAGAGAGGATAGTTATAAAGATTCTATCATCTTAAAGAGTACATATTTTGCCATAAACAGAATATTTTAAATATGAGTTTTAAAAATGCTTCTGGTAAGATCACAAATGAAAATGAGGAAGATGTTATTGGAAATGGGAGGAAATGTGATCCTTATTATAGAGTAGCAGAGAACTCATTTGAATTATATTCTATTGGATGAAAAGAAGTTGTAAGCAATGAACTTGGGTTATTTAGCTGAGATTACTAAACAAAAGTGCTAAAGGTGCAGCCTCGTTTTTTCTTGCTACTTATAGTTAAATGAGAGATGACAAATGTAAATTAAAGTGGAATTATTGAGCAAATAGGAACCAGAACTTGAAGATCTGGAAAATTCTCAGCCTAACCAGAGAGTATCTCTAGAAACGAAGCCAATTGCATGGTTGGACAGCTGTGTGCTAAAGAGAATAGGCCTATGACTCGTGGATCCAATACACCATCTTAGCAAAAGCAAGGAATAGAAATTTGGTTATATAGGAGAGATATGTGGAGGAGGAACATTTTGTTTGATGGCTTGGATTTCATGAATTGCAAGAAAGGATAGCAAAGTTTTTGAGAATGTTAAACCATGAAAAACAATTACAGCCTCAATTGAAGAAAACAGAGATGGTACAAAATAAAGGAAGAATGACTTTGAGAACAGAGTCATAGATGCAGAGCCTGGTGAAACTGCCAATGCCACCTCATGCCAAGAAGGTACAGGCTGAGGACGTGAGGCCACTATCCAGGAAAAAGGGGTGGGCTTGCCATCTGGTGGGTACAGAAGACAAAGCATGGAGCCAAAAAACATTATTCTCAAGACTTAAAATTTACTTAAATTTCTCGTGTTAGGTTTCTGATTTGCTTGTTACCCATTGACCCCTTTATTCCTTCTGATATCTCACTTTTACAATACCCTGTCTCACCATTTTATTTTGGAAGCAAACAACTTGTCTGGTTTCACAGGGTAACAGCTGAAGAGGAATTTTGCCTCAGAATGAGTCATTCCAAGATCTCACCCACAGCCAATTTAGATGGATTTAGAAAAGGTATTAGATTTACAGTTGATGTTGAAATGTGTTAAGACGTTGGGGAAGTTTGGATAGGAAAAATGTACTTTCTGTGTGAGAAGGACATGAATTCAGGGGAGCAGAAGATGGAGTGTTATATGTTGAACTGTGCCAACCAGAAATTCATATGTTGAAGTCCTAATATTCAGTACTTTAAAATATGAAGTTATTTGGATATGGGGTCTTTATAGATATAATCAAGATTAAATGAGGTCAATTAGGGTGGGCTTTAACCCAATATAACTAGTATACTTCCAAAAGGGAATAATTTGTACACAAGGACATGCATAAAGGTAAGAATATGTGCAAAGACATACAGAGAAAGATGTCTATAAGCCAAGAAGGCAGGCATGGAATAAATCATTCCCTCATAACCATCAAAAGAAGTAAACTGTGCTGACACCTGGATTTTAGACTTCCAGCCACCAGAACTGTGAACAAGTTAATTTCTGTTGTTTAACCCAACCAGTTTGTGGTACTTTGTTATAACCACCCTAGCCAATTAATACAGTTAGCAGACCCTTGACCAACATGGGTTTGAACTGTGTATGTTTACTTATACATGGATTTATTTAGATAAATACAGTACAGTAGTGTATTTCCTTAACATTTTCTTTTCTCTAGTTTTCTTTATTACAAAAATTCAATATACAATACATATACAAAATATGTGTTAATCAACTGTTTACTTGGTAAGGCTTCTGGTCAACAGTACGCTATTAATAGTTAAGTTTGGGGGGAGTCAAAATTTATACACAGATTTTGGATTGTGTAGGGGGTCAGTGTCCTTAATCCCCACATTGTTCAAGGATCAACTGTATACTAGACCTATAGTAAAACACAAAACCATAACAATTTTTAAGAATTCTTTTAATGTTGGGGATCTGGCGTATTAGCTGGGGTGGGTAGGCAAGGTGCATGGCGGCAGGGGGGCAGGCTTAGCTCGCTTCTCCTTAGGTGATCCACTTCAGGAGGGGCCCTGTGGCAGCGGGAGGGAGTCAGATCTGCTGCCAGAGGTTTGGCTCCGCAGAAGCACAGAGTTGGGTGTTTGCGCGGAGCGAG
Source organism: Lynx canadensis (assembly GCF_007474595.2). Taxonomy (NCBI): domain Eukaryota; kingdom Metazoa; phylum Chordata; class Mammalia; order Carnivora; family Felidae; genus Lynx; species Lynx canadensis. The sequence goes on along the minus strand of NC_044321.2, from coordinate 70,165,104 downwards.
CAATTTCCCTGGCAGGAACCGGTTCCCTTTGGGATTTTGGCTGGGGGATGGGCGGGGGAGATGGCGCTGGCGAGCACCTTTGTTCCCCACCAAACTGAGCTCTGTCGTCCGGGGGCTCAGCAGCTCTCCCTCCCTTTGTCCTCCAGCCTTCCCGCTTTCTGAGCAGAGCTGTTAACTTATGACCTCCCAGACGCTAAGTCGCGCTTGCTGTAGGAACAAATCAGGAGACTATAGATACTGGAGAGGATGTGGAGAAACGGGAACCCTCTTGCACTGTTGGTGGGAATGCAGCCGCTCTGGAAAGCAGTGTGGAGGTTCCTCAGAAAATTAAAAATAGACCTACCCTATGACCCAGCAATAGCACTGCTAGGAATTTACCCAAGGGATACAGAAGTACTGATGCATAGGGGCACTTGTACCCCAATGTTCATAGCAGCACTCTCAACAATAGCCAAATTGTGGAAAGAGCCTAAATGTCCATCAACTGATGAATGGATAAAGAAATTGTGGTTTATATACACAATGGAATACTACGTGGCAATGAGAAAAAATGAAATATGGCCTTTTGTAGCAACGTGGATGGAACTGGAGAGTGTGATGCTAAGTGAAATAAGCCATACAGAGAAAGACAGATACCATATGGTTTCACTCTTATGTGGATCCTGAGAAACTCAACAGGAACCCATGGGGGAGGGGAAGGAAAAAAAAAAAAGAGGTTAGAGTGGGAGAGAGCCAAAGCATAAGAGACTGTTAAAAACTGAGAACAAACTGAGGGTTGATGGAGGGTGGGAGGGAGGGGAGGGTGGGTGATGGGTATTGAGGAGGGCACCTTTTGGGATGAGCACTGGGTGTTGTATGGAAACCAATTTGTCAATAAATTTCATATATATATATATATATATATATATATATATATATATATAAAGAAAGCTTATGAAAGAATTTGAAGAAGACACAAAGAAATGGAAAAAAATCCCATGCTTGTGAATTGGAAGAACAAATATCATTAAAATGTCTATACAACTCCAAACAATCTACACATTAAATGCAATCCTTATCAAATAACACCAGCATTCTTCACAGAACTAGAACAAACAATCCTAAAATTTGTGTGGAACCAGAAACGACCCTGAATAGTCAAAATAATGTTGAAAAAGAAAAGCAAAATTGGAGGCATCACAATTCCGGACTTCAAGCTGTATAACAAAGCTGTAATCATCAAGACTGTATGGTACTGGCACTAAAACAGACACATAGATCAATGGAACAGAAGAGATAACCCAGAAATGGACCCACAAATGTATGGCAAACTAATCTTTGATGAAGCAGGAAAGAATATCCAATGGATAAAAGAGAGTCTCTTCAGCAAGTGGGGTTGGGAAAACTGGACAGTGACATGCAGAAGAATGAAATGGACCACTTTCCTATACCATACACAAAAATGAACTCAACATGGATGAAAAACCTAAATGTGAGACAGGAAACCATCAAAATCCTACAGGAGATCACAGGAAACAACCTCTTTGACCTCAGCTGTAGGAACTTCTTACCTGAAGTTAAAAAGCTTCTGCACAGCAAAGGAAATAATTGACAAAACTAAAAGGGAACTAATGGTGGGAGAAGATATTTGCAAATGGCATATCTTATAAAGGGTTAGTATCAAAAATCTATAAAGAATTTAGCAAACTGAACACCCTAAAAACAAATAATTCACTGAAGAAATGGGCAGAACACATGAATAGACACTTTCCAAAGAAGACATCCAGATGGTTAACAACACATAGAAAGTTACTCAACATCACTCATCATGAGAGAAATAGAAATCAAAAGCACAATGAGATACCTCCTCACACCTGTCTGAATGGCTAAAATTAATAACTCAGGAAACAACAGATGTTGGCAAAGATGCAGAGAAAGGGGAATACTTTTTCACTGTTGGTGGGAATGCAAACTGATGCAGCCACTCTGGAGAACAGTATGGAGGTTTTTCAAAAAATTAAAAATAGAACTACCCTATGACCCACCAATTGCACTACTAGGTATTTATCCAGTCCCCTGGCTCATTTTCTCTCTCTGTCTCTCTCTCTCAAAAATAAATAAACATTAATTTTTTTTAAAAAAATAATGGTATCTAGTTAAATAAAAATATTCATTAAAATAAGCATTTGAGCTATAAACTTTTAAGAGTTTGTAAACATTAGAAACGAAATAAATTCTAAAAGGTTAAACTGTAAAGGATAAGACTGTAAGTTTACTTGTGCTTCACAGTAGTATCTTACTATATATTTCCTCTATCTTTTAGGATTACTACAAGAAATCAGTAGACTGATGGGTAATCTTAACCAAAGTTCATCAAAACTCAAGATCTTTGTTACAAGGAAAGCAAGGAGTACTTAAATCTTATGATTTACCTGTGTGCTTAGTGGGTTAGAAATGGTGTACCTAAGCATACAGGGAAAGCCCAAAATACTGTAACAAAATTGATGATAGTTTCACATAAAACATGGTCAACACTTGCAACACTTTATCTCTCACACATAACAATGATACCTGGACAAAATGCATGATGTAAATGTTTGAGAAGTTTGAAAAGTACGACAGCAGGAAGATAGAAGAAGAACATCTGAATTCAAAGCACTACTGATCCAGTAGGGATTATGAATAATTTTCCCTCTAGTATTTCCTAGCAGGAACTCAATTAGCCTGAAACATATAAATGGGCATTGATGCATTAGATAACAAAATAGGAGCAGTCATCTACTACTGGATCAAGGAGCAAGAAAGGGAACTCTTACTATTCAAAGCCTGTAGAAACACTTGATTTTTTGCTTTGTGTTTTGTTTTGTTTTGTTTTTCCTCTCTCCAGTCTCTCACATCCTAGCTCTCACATAGTCTGTAGTATGGAAACAGAGGCACCAAAATCTCCCTGTTCTAATGGTACCTGGTACAAAGAAGGTACTGCTAACACTATGACATTTGTTCATACTTCTGACCACTTGAACTTAAATACAGGCACAGGAATGAAAATGCCAATATAGTTGAATAACTAAATCCCAAGTATTGGTACAAATGACTGAACAGAAGAGACCCCAAAACTTGAAATCACAGGAGAGATTAGAAAGAGGGAATCACTCAAGACTTTAGCCTATAAAGTTGCTTATGAAACTATGGCATTAGTTCTTAACAGTGAAGGCATGGAGATCTTATCTTTTATGCACACCAAAGACTTTGAGAGCTAAACTAAACCAGCACTAAGAAAGCAACAGAATTTCCTAGATAATGCACACCAAGTTGAGATTTTGAAAGCACGGCAAAGACTTAGCTAATGGCAATTACATTTAAAACACAGCATGTAAAATATGAATGAGAAATTCTTTCCTGGCATAAATAGATCAATTCCTTGATCATAAATATTGAGGCCTGGAAGGTGGTGGCAAAGTAGGAGAGCCCTAGGCTTGTATCATCCTACCAACAAACTAGATAACTATCAAATCATCCTAAACATCCCAGAAATTGACCTGAAGACTGAAGAGGTGAAAAATCTATACACTGAAATCTACAGAAAGCTTATGAAAGAAATTGGAGAAGACACAAAAAAATGGAAAAAAGATACATGCTCCTGGAAAGGAAGAGCAAATATTGTTAAAATGTCAATACTACCCAAAGATATCTACATATTAAATGCAATCCCCATCAAAATAACACCATCATTCTTCACAGAGCTAGAATAAACAATCCTAAAATTTTTATGGAACCAGAAAAGACCGCGAATAGCCAAAGCAACCTTGAAAAAGAAAGCCAAAGCTGGAGGCATCACAATTCCATACTTCAAGCTGTACTAGAAAGCTGTAATCATCAAGACAGTATGGTACTGGCACAAAAACAGTCACTCAGATCAATGGAACAGAATAGAGAACCCAGAAATGGACCCACAAACATATGGCCAACTAATCTTTGATAAAGCAGGAAATAATATCCAATGGAATAAAGACCACTCTTCAGGAAGTGGTGCTGGGAAAACTGGACAGCGACATGCATAAAAATGAACCTGGACCACTTTCTTACACCATACACAAAAATAAACTCAAAATGGATGAAAGACCTAAACAGAAGACAAGAAGCTATTAAAATATTCAAGGAGAGAGCAGGCAATAACCTCTTTTACCTTGGCCTCAGCAACTTCTTACTCAACACATCTCTGGAGGCAAGGGAAACAAAAGCAAAAATGAACTATTAGGACTTCATCAAAATGAAAGTCTTCTGCACAGAGAAGGAAACAATCAACAAAACTAAAAGCAAATGATGGAATGGGAGTAGATATTTGCAAATGACATATCAGATAAAGGGTTAGTATCCAAAATCTATAAAGAACTTACCAAACTTAACACCCAAAAAACAAATAATCCAGTGAAGAAATGAGCAAAAGACATAACTAGACACTTCTCTAAAGAAGACATCCAGATGGGCAACCGATACAGGAAAAAATACTTGACATCACTCATCATCAGGAAATACAAACCAAAACCACAATGAGATACCACCTCACAACTGTCAGAGTGGCTAACATTAACAACTCAGGCAACAAAAGATGTTGACGAGGAAATGAAGAAAAAGGATCTTTTGCACTGCTGGTGGGAATGCAAACTGGTGCAGCCATTCTGGAAAACAGTATGGAGGTTTCTTAAAAAATTAAAAATAGAACTACCCTATGACCCAACAATTACACTACTAGGTATTTATCCAAGGAATACAGGTATGGTGTTTTGAAGGGTCACATTCACCCCAATGTTTATAGCAGCACTATTACCAATAGCCAAAGTATGGAAAGAGCCCAAATGTCCATCAATGGATGAATGGATAAAGAACACGTGGTATATGTATACAATGGAGTATTACTCAGCGATCAAAAAGAATGAAATCTTGTCAATTGCAACTACGTGGATGGAACTAGAGGGTATTATGCTAAGCAAAATTAGTCAGTCAGAGAAAGACAAAGTCATATGACTTCACTCATATGAGGACTTTAAGATACAAAACAGATGAACATAAGGGAATGGAAGCAAAAATAATATAAAAACAGGGAGGGGGACAAAACTTAAGAGACTTTTAAATATAGAGAACAAATAGACGGTTGCTGGAAGGGTTGTGGTAGGGAGGATTGGCTAAATGGGTAAGGGAATTAAGGATTCTACTCCTGAAATTATTGTTGCACTATATGCTCACTAACTTGGATATAAATTTAAAAAATAAATAAATTATTTGAAAAAAGAAAGAAAGCCAGAGTATCCATACTTACATCAGACAAACTAGATTTTACCAAAGATTATAACAAGAGAAGAAGAAGGGCATTACAACATAACTAAGAGGTTTATCCATCAAGATCTACTAATTGTAAATATTTATGTCCCCAACTTGGAAGAGCACAAATATATAATTAAATTAATAACAAACATAAACTCATTGATGACAATATTACTATAGAAGACTTTAACACCACATTTTCATCAATGGATTGATCATCTAAGCCAAAAATTTACAAGGAAACAATGACTTTGAATGACTCACTGGACCAGATGGAGTTAACAGGTATATTCAGAATATTTCATCCTAAAGCAGCAGAATAAACATTCTTTTCAATTGTACATGGGAAATTCTCCAGAACAGATCATATACTGGGTCACAAATTAGCCCTCCACAAGTACAAAAAGACTGAGATGAAACCATGCATATTTTCAGATCACAACATTATAAAACCTGAAGTAAACCACTAGGGAAAATTGGAGAAGACCACAAATATATGGAGATTAAATAACATCCTACTAAAGAATGAGTGGGTTAACCAGGAAATTAAAGAAGAAAGTAAAAACTACATGGAAGCCCATGAAAATGGAAACACGACAGCCCACAACCTTTGGGAAAAAACAAAGGCAGTCTAAAGAGGGAAATACATTCCAATACAGGCCTACTTTAAGAAGCAAGAAAAGTTTCAAAACCACAAGCTAACCTTACACATACAGGAGCCAGAAAAGGAACTGCAAATGAAGCATAAGCCAGGAGAATAAGTAAAATGATAAAGATTAGAGCAGAAAGATATAATACAGAAACAAACAAACAAAAACAGAAGAAAAATCAATGAAACTAAGATCGGGTACTTTGAAAGAATTAATAAAATTGATCAACCCCTATAAAGCCTCACAGAGAGGAAGAAAGAAAGAAAGAAGAAAGAAAGAAAGAAAGAAAGAAAGAAAGAAAGAAAGAAAATAAAAAGGACCCAAAGAAATAAAATCACAAATTAAAAGGAGAGATACAAACAACACAGAAATAAAAACAATATAAGAGCATATTCTTTCAAATGATATGCCAACCATCTGGGCAATCTGGAAGAAATGGGCAAATTCCTGGAAATATACAAACTAACACAACTGAAACAAGAAGTAATGGATAATTTCAAAACACCCAAAACAAGCAAAGAAATTAAATCAGTAATCAGTAATCTCCCAACATAAAAAAAAATCCAGATCCAGATGGCTTCCCTGGGAAATTCTACTAGACATTAAAAAGAAAAAAGTTAATACCTATTCTTCTCAAAATGTTCCCAAAACTAGAAATCAAAAAAACATTCACTTCTTTTGGAACCCAGAATTTCCTTGATTCCCAAAGCAGACAAATACACCAGTAAAAAGAGAATTACAGGCCAATATCCCTGATGAACATGGTTGCAAAAATATTCAACAAGATACCAGCAAATTGAATCCAACAGTACATTAAAAGAATTATTCACCATGATTAAGTGGGATTTAGTCTTGGGCTGCAGGACTGGTTCACAAACCACTCAATGTGATATACCATATTAATAAAAGAAACAATAACCATATGATCTTCTCAGTATATTCAGAAAAAATTTTTGAAAAAAATATAGTATCAATTCGTGATAAAAACCCACACCAAAGTAGGGATAGAGGGCACATACCTCAGTATCATAAAGGCCATATATATAAGACCTAGAGCTAATAACATATGCAATGGGGAAAAACTGGGAGTTATTCCTGTATGGTTAGGAACAAGGGAAGGATTTCCACTCTCACGATTGTTATTTAACATAGTACTGGATGTCATAGCCTCAGGAATCAGAAAATAAATAGAAATAAAAGACATACAAATTGGTGAAGAAGTCAAATTTTCACTATTTGCAGACATGATACTCTGTAGAAAATCCAAACGAGTCCACAAAAAAATTGCTAGAACTCATACATGAATTAAAAAATGTCATAGGATATAAAATCAACATATAGAAATCTTGATATTTCCATACACCAATAATGAAGCAGCAGAAAGGGATATGAAGGAATCGATCCCATTTACAATTGCACCAAAATAATAAGATACCTTGGAATGAACCTAACCAAAGAGGTAAAACATCTGTACACTGAAAACTATGGAACACTTATGAAAGAAACTGAAGAAAACACAAAGAAATGGAAAAACATTCCATGCTCATGGATAGGAAAAATAAATATTGTTAAGCAATCTACACATTTAATGCAATCCCTATGCAATCCTTACCAAAAAGAGGGGGGCACATGCACCCCAATGTCTATAGCAGCATTATCAACAACAGCCAAATTATAGAGAGACCAAATGTCCATCAACTGATGAATGTGCTGTGTATATATCTTCTTTCTTCCACACCTTCTTTATAAATATAAATACACACACACACACACACACACACACACACAATGGAATACTACTTACAGATGAAAAATAATGAAATCTTGCCATTTGCAACAATGTAGATGGAAGTGGAGGTTATTATGCTAAGTGAAATAAGTTAGTCAGAGAAAGACAGATATCATATGGTTTCACTCATATGTGGAATTTGAGAAACACAACAGATGAACACAGGGGAATGAAGTTAAAATAAGACAAAAACAGAGAGGGGAGAAAACCATAACAGACTCTTTTTTTTTTTAATTTTTTTTCAACGTTTATTTATTTTTGGGACAGAGAGAGACAGAGCACGAACGGGGGAGGGGCAGAGAGAGAGGGAGACACAGAATCGGAAACAGGCTCCAGGCTCTGAGCCATCAGCCCAGAGCCCGACGCGGGGCTCGAACTCACGGACCGCGAGACGTGACCTGGCTGAAGTCGGACGCTTAACCGACTGCACCACCCAGGCGCCCCTATAACAGACTCTTAAATACAGAATAAAATGAGGGTCGCTGGAGTGGGGGTGAATGGAGGGATGGGTTAAATGGATGATGGGCATTAAGGAGGGCACTTTTTCGGATGAGCACTGGGTGTTACATATAAGAAATGAATCACTGGGTTGTACTCCCAAGGCCAAGACTACACTGTACATTAACTAACTTGAATATAAATACAATACAATACAATACAATACAATACAATAATAAAAAACCTGCACAGGAAGGAAACAATCAACAAATCTAACAGGCAACCTGTGGTTAATTGTTTTTGTGACAAGGGTGACAAAACTATTCAATGGGGAAACAAGTGTTTAAGGCTGGGATAAGAGAAGCTAACTATAAAACTTATAGAAGAAATTCTAAGGATAAACCTTGATGATCTTGGATTTGGCAATGGTTTCATAGATACAGCACTGAAAGCACAGAAATTAAAGGAAAAAATAGATAAATTTGAAATAATTATATTAAACATTTTTGTGCATCAAATAACACCATCAAGATAGTGAAAAGACAACTCAGAACAGGAGAAAATATTTACAAGTCATAAAGTTGATGTGAACCTAGTATCCAGAATATATAAACTCGTACAATTAAAAAACAGACTATTAGGGGCACCAGGGTGGCTCAATCCATTAAATGTTTGACTTCGGCTCAGGTCATAATCTCATGATTCATCAGTTCAAGCCCCACATCAGGCTGTCAGTGCAAAGCCCACTTCAGTTCCTCTGTCTCCCTCTTTCTCTCTCTGCCCCTCCATGCTTGCATACACTCACTCTCTCTGTCTTTCAATAATACATAAACATTTAAAAAATAAAAACAAAAAACAAATAATAGACAAAGGCATTGAACATACATTTCTCAAAATAGACATGCAAACAGCCATTAAGCACGAAAAAAATGCTCAATGTCATTAGTCATTAGTGAAAATAAACCAAAACCACAATGAAATACCACTTCACACCCACAAGGATGGCCAGAACAAGGAAAAAAATGCATTAAATAAGTGGTAGCTAGCATGTCAAGAAATTAGAACCTGCATACATTTTTAGTAGGGCTGTAAAATGGTGCAGTTAATATTAAAATGTCCATACAACCCAAAGCAATCTACAGATTCAATGCAATCTCTATCAAAACACACAAAAAAGTATTTTTCACAGAAGTAGAACAAATAATCATAAAACTTCTGTGGAACTACAAAAGACCCAAATAGCCAAAAAAATCTTGAAAAAGAAAAAAATTAGAGATATAACAATCTCAAATTTTAGGATATACTACAAAGCTGTGGTAATCAAAAACAGAATAGTACTGACACAAAAATAGACTCTTGTATCAATGGAATAGAATAGAGGGTACAGAAATAAAGCCACACTTATACAGTCAATCTACGATAGAGACTAGAATGTACAATTAGGAAAATACAGTATCTATAATAAATAGTGCTAAGAAAACTGAACAGCTACATGCAAAAGAATAAAACTGGACCACTTTCTTAGACCAAACACAAAAATAAATACAAAATGGATTAAAGATCTAAATGTGAGATCTGAAACAATAAAAATTTTTAGAAGAGAATGTAGGTAGTAATATTCTCAACATCAGCATTAGCAACATTTTTCTAGATCTGTCTCCTAAAGCAAGAAAAACGAAAGCAAAAATAATCTTTTGGGACTACACAAAATAAAAACTTGCACAAAGACGGAAACCATCAACAGAAAAAAAAAACTTACTAAACAGGAAAAGATATTTACAAATGTCATATCTCATAAAGGGTTAATATTCAAAATATATAAAGAACTTACAAAATGCAACACCAAAACCACAAATAATCCAATTTAAAAATAGTCAGAGGGCCTGAATAAATATTTTCCCAAAGAAGACATACAGATGGCCAATGGACACATGAAAAGATGCTCAACATTACTAATCATCAGGGAAATGTAAATCGAAACCACAAGGAGATATCACCTTGCACCTGTCAGAATGGTTGGTAATAAAAAATCTAGAGGGGTACCTGGGTGGCTCAGTTGGCTAAGCATCCAACACTTGATTTCAGTTCAGGTCATGATCTTACCATTTGTGAGATCAAACCCCATGTTTGGCTCTGTGTTAAGAGCACAGAGCCTACTTGATATTCTCTCTCTCACTGTCGCTCTGCGCCTACCCTGCACACACTCTCTCTGTCTCTTTCTCAAAATAAAATAAATAAACTTTAAAAACTAGAAATAACAAGTATTGGTGAGGACGTGGAGAAAAAGGAACCCATGCATACTGTTGATGGGGATGTAAATTGGTACAGCTGTTATGAAAATCAGTGTGGAGGTACCTCAAAAAATTGAAAATAGACATGCTATATCCCCAAATTCCAGTATTGGGTATTTACCTACCAAAAAATGGAAAAAAAAAGCTAATTTAAAAATACACATGCACCCTATGTTTATTGCAGCATTATTTACAATAACCAAGATATGGAAGCAACCCAAGTGCTCATCAATATATGAATGGATAAAGCAGATGTAAACACACACACACACACACACACACACACACGATGGAATATACAGAGCCATTAAAAAAGGATGAGATCTGGGACGCCTGGGTGCCTCGGTCAGTTGAGCATCTGACGTCAGCCTATGTCATGATCTCTCCATTTCCAAGTTTGAGCCCTGCATCAGGCTCTGTGCTGAGAGTTCAGAGCCTGGAGCCTGTTTCATATTCTGTGTTTCCCTCTCTCTCTCTGCCCCTTCTCCACTCACTTTCTCTCTCTCTCAAAAATAAACATTAAAAAATAAAAAAAAATAAGGATGAGATCTTGCCACTTGGGACATAGAGGGTATTATGCTAGGTGAAATAAGTCAGAGAAATATAAGTACAATATGTTTTCAGTTATATGTGAAATCTGAAAAACAAAACAAAGGAATAAATAAACACAAAGCAGAGTCAGAACTATAAAAACAAAATACAAACTGATGGTTGCCCGAAGGTAGGAGGCTGGGGAAGATGGGAAAAATGGTTGAAAGTGAGTGGGAGATATAGGCTTCCAGTTATGGAATTAATAAGTCACAATAATAAAAGATACAGCAGAGAAAATGTCAATGGTATTGTAATAGTGTTGCATGGTGACAGCTGCTACCTACACTAGTGGTGAGCACAGCATAACATAGAGTTGTTGAATCACTATGTTGTATACTTGAAACGAATGTAACATTGTGTCAACTATACTCAAATTAAAATAAAAAGGTGAATTCACTATGGAACACATTTTGGTGGTTCCTGGAAAAGTTAAAAATGAATTACCATATGACCCAGCAATTCAACTCCTAGGTATAGACCTTAATTTAAAGCAGGTATTAAAGCAAAATCTTGTACACTAATGTTCATAGTAATACTATACACAACAGCCTAATGACAGGAATAGCCCAATAAAGTGATAAATGAATAAACAAAATGTGGTATATCTATACAATGGAATATTCTCCAGACATAGAAAATAATGAATACTGATACATGCTGCACCATGGATTATGGTGTAAACATCCTACTAGTGAAAGAAACATGTGCAATAGGCCATGTATTGTATGACTTCATTTACATGAAATTTCCATAACCAGCAAATCCACAGAGACAGAAAGCTAGGGGCTGGTAAAGGAGATATGAAGAGGTGACTGTTTAATGTGTATGGGGTTTCACTTTGGGGTGATGAAAATATTCCGGAACAACAGAGTGGTTGTATAACACTGTGATGGTATTTACTGTTCCTGAAGTGTACCCTTTAACATGGTTAAAATAATAAATATCATGTTATGTGTATTTTACCACAAAAAGGGAAGATCTCAAAACAATAATCTTCCATTTTATGAACCTAGAAAAGAATGGTAAAGCTTATAGTAGACATAAATGAAACAGAGAAGAGAAAAACATCACACAAAATCAAGGAAACTGAGGGGCACCTGGGTGGCTCATTCAGTTGAGCATCCGACTTTGGCTCAGGTCATGATCTCATGGTTCATGAGTTTGACCCCTGCATAGGGTTCACTGTTGTCAGCCTAGAGCCCACTTCAGATCTTCTGCCCTCTTTCTCTGCCCCTTCCCCCTTTGTGCTTTCTCTGTCAAAAATAAATAAACATTTAACAAAATCAAGGAAACTTAAAGTTGATTCTTTAAAATATCAACAAAATTGGCAAACTTTAGATAGACTGACAAAAAAAGAAAGAAGATTGAATTTAATTCAATCAGGAATAAAAGCAAAGACAATATTAAAGACCTTACAGAAATAAAAATAATTAAATGCCTAATTGAATAGACAAATTCCTAGATACAAACTATTAAAATTAACTCAAGAAGAAATATAAAATGTAAATAGATCTATAACAAGAAAATAGATTTATTTACTAAACTTCCCACAAAGAAAAATCCAGAATCAGATAGCTTCCCTGGAGAATTCTACCAAGATTTACAAGATAAACTAACACAAATTCTACACAAACTCTTTCTAAAACTAGAAGGGAGAACATACCCCAGCTCATTCTATGAGTAAGGTATTATCTTGATATTAAACTCAAACAAGGACATCATAAGAAAACTACAAACAATATATCTTAATAATCTAGATGCAGGGGTGCCTGGGTGGCTCAGTCAGTTAAACACCTGATTCTTGATTTTGGCTCAGGTCATGATCTCACGGTTCATGGGTTCAAACACCACACCACACTTTGCGCTGACAGTGCAGAACCTGCTTGGGATTCTCTCTCTCTACCCCTCTGTCTCTGCCCCTCCCCCATGCACACTGTCTCTGTCTCTCTCTCAAAAAAATAAATAAATAAACTTAAAAAAAAGAATTTAGATGCAAATATCCACAACAAAATACTAGTAAAACAAATCCAGAAACATAAAATATTATACACCATGACCAATTAAAATTTATCTCAGAATGCAAGAGTGGCTTATCATAGAAAGATCAATTAATATAACATACCATATCAATAGAATAATAAAACAAAAGCACATTGTATCAATAGAAACAAAAAGCATTTGACAAATACAACATCCCTTCTTAGCAAAAAATAAAAATAAAAAATAAATAAAATTTAAAACATCCACAAGTAGAAATACAGGGAACTTAATCTGATAAAGGGCATATATGAAATCTTATAGAACATCATAATTAATGGTGAAAAACCAAATGCTTTCCCCCTGAGATCAGGATAAAGAAAAGAATGTTTGCTATTGCCTCCTCTGTTAAAAATGTACAGGAAGATCTAGCTATATAGCAATTAGTCAAGTAAATGAAATAAAAAGCAATGAGATTGGGAAAAACACATAAAACTATCTATATTTGTGGATGAGACGATCTTGAATTTAGGGAATTCAGTTTAAGAAAATCTATTGAGTAAAGTAGATTTACAAGGTGGTACAATAAAAAAAAATCAATACATAAAATAATTGTACTTCTATAAACACTTAAAAAGACCAATTCATGAAATGGAAAGAATAGTTCATTTCCAATAGAATCAAAAGAAATACAATAGTTAGGAATAAACATTATTTTAAAAAAGTGGAAAATGAATACTCTAAAAACTAAAAGTCTTGCAACTCAATAAATTAAAAGACAAATAGCCCAATTAAGAAATGGGCAAAGGACCTGAATAGACAATTCTCTAACAAATTATATAAATATGGCCAGTAAACACATGAAAACATGTTAAACATCATTATCCATCAGGAAAATGCAATTTACAGCCACAATAAGAGTTTTCTGGAAGTTGTCACTCTTATTCTCACAATAGGAAAAAAACAACCTCAACAAACTGAAAATGAAGATTTTTTTTCTTAGATCCATCAGAGAATTAAAGTCACAGGGTGAAACATTTCCTCAAAATTATAAGTTACAAGTGAATACACAGTATCACAGCTTATGAGACCAGAAACCTAGGAATATAATCTACCATTAGAAACAACACCATAGTAAAAAACTTAAACTGTAATTGACAAATTACCAAAGGCTCAGTTTAGACAAGCTTGAGAGTTAAACATCAGGGAGAGCCAATCTTAGAAGGAGCTTACACTTTCCTGAGGTTTACCTCCAAGAGTCCTACCAGGTTCTTACAGTGAAAACCAGAGAAAAATCCATTAATGCTTTCTGCAGGAAGAGGAGAAAAGTGCCCATTTTGAGATACATCCAGAGCGTTCTATTCTTTCAGTTAAAAAAAAATGCTCTCAGGGAAAGTATATTACCAGAGCCTAATTGACTGGGCTTTTACCAGAAAATAACTGACCTTGGGAAGGGAAATACCTCTATTACCCCTTTAAAAATTTCATGTCTAGACACTATTTAAGGTTTTAACATGTTGAATGCAGTTCTGTGCCATTTGATACAACATGGATGAACCTAGAGAATGTTATGCTCAGTGAAATAAGTCAGACTGAGAAAGACAAATACCATATGATTCCACTCATAAGTGGAATCTAAAAAAAAAATGAATAAACAAACAAGAAACAGAGACAGACCTGTAAATACGGAGAAAAAACTGATGGTTGCCAGAGGGGAGGGAGGTGGGAAGTTGAGCAAAATGGGTGAAAGAGAGAGGGAAATACAGACTTCCAGTTATGTAAGAATAAATCAAAAGAATAAAAGTCACAGCATAAGAAATACACTCAATGGTATTTTAATAATGATATAGTGGGACACATGGTAGCTACAATTGTAGTGAACATAACACAATGTATAAAGTTGTCAAATCAATAAACTGTACATTTGAAACTTATGTAACATAGTGTGTCAACTATACTCATATAAAAATTTTATTTTTTTAAATAAAGAGACAGAGAAAGCATCAAAGTGAGACTTACATAAGACAGATTTTGGAATTATCAGGCTGAGAATTAAAACTAACTATGATTGATATGCTAAAGGTACTAACAGAAAAAGTAAATAACACGCAAGAACAGGTGAATTACATATATACACACACACACACGTAATCAATTAGGCATAACAGAGTCAAACTCCAGAAAATCAAAATCAAACAGAAAATCATAAAAGAAGAAAGCAGGGAAGGAGGTAAAATACCTATTGAGGAGCAATATCAAGATTTACATATGTATTTCTTCAAAACCCATGCAAGAAAGAAGAGAGTAAAGTACAATATTTATGTGTGGAAAGAAAAAAAAATAAAACACCAATCTATAATTCTTTTCCAAGTGACACTATTCTTCAAAAGTAAGTAAAAAATATTTTGTCAAAAACACACAAATTTAGGGAATTTTTTTTTAGTAATAGACCAGCCATACATAAAAAATGTTAAAGAAAATTCTTCTCAATGAAAGGAAATGATGCATCTCTAAAATCTGGATCTACATGAAGTAAAGAAGAGTATTAGACAAGGAATAAATGAAGGTAATACAAGATCTTGTATTTTCCTTACCCTTAATTGATTTAGTAGTTAACAGTATTTTCAAAATAGTAATAGCAACAGTGAATTTGGCAATTTGTAAGGATAAGCAAATTGATTGACAGTAATGTTATAAAAGGCAAGAGAGAGGTATTGGGAATTCTCTGTTATAAGGTAACTGTACTAACTGTAAATTATTTAATGCAGTATTATTGAAAAATGGACTTGGATTAGTCATAGATGCATATTGCAAACTCTAGGACAACCACAAAAATATCAAAATAAAAATGTAATTGGAATGTAAAAGAGAAGATAAAATGGAATCATACAATGCTCAGCTAAAACCAGAGAGGCAGAAAATGAATGAGAGTGAAAAGTAGAATCAAAGAATAAGGGTAATGGATATAAAATAGTTATAAATATTATAGATATTAATCCAACTATATTAATAATCACTTTTCAATATTGATTATCTAAATAAATCAATTAAAAGAAACTATAAAAATGGTTAAAAAAGCAACAACCAATTATATGCTATTATAAACCATTTTAAATATCAAAACACAGATAGATTAAAAGAGATGGAAAAAGACATACCATGGTAACAACAGTCAAAAAGAAAACTGGAGTCATCTCATTAACTTCAAATACACCAGACTTTAGAACAAGGAAAATTGTCACGTACAAAGAGGGGCATTACATAATGATAAAGAGGTAAATTCTCCAAAAGTACTTAGTAATCCTTAAGGAGAATGTGCCCAACAACAAACATCAACATGGGTGAGGCAAAAACTGGTAGAACTTCAAGTAGAAAAAAAATTAATCCACTATTATAGTTGGAGACTTCAACACCCCTGTGTCATTAATTAACAGATCAATTCAGCAGGTGAAAATCAGCAAGGACAGAGTTGAACTGAATAGCACTATCAATCAACTGGATCTAATTGGCATTTACATATTCTTCATCCAGTAATAACAGAATACACACCTTCTTAAACTATTTTGAGCATTCTCCAAAACTGACCACATTCTGGGCCATAAAACATGCCTTAGCAAATATAAAATAATACAAATCATATAAAGTATGCTTTCTGATCCCAGTGAAATTGAACAGGATATCAATAACACAAAGATACCTATAAAACCCCAATACATAGAAATTAAATAGGAAACTTCTCCATCACACATGGATCAAAGTAATCCATGATTAATTTAAAATATTTAAACAACATAAAAGTGAAAATATAATTTATCAAAATTTGTGGAATATGATGAACACAGTAAGGAAGGCTTAGAGGGAAACCTATAGAATTGCATGAATATATTACAAAGAAGAAAAAAATAAAATAAATTATCCAAACTTCTACCTTTGAAGCATAGAAAAAAAAGGATGAAATTAAATCCAAAGAAAGCTGAAGGAAAGTAATAGTAAGATTAGAACAATTGAAAACAGAAAGTCAATGAAACTAAATCTGATTACTTGAAAAGATCAATAAAATTAATAAACTTGTAATAAGGCTAAAAAAAGAGAAAGGACATGAATTACTAATATCAGATATGAAAGAAGTCATCACTGCTAATCCTATAAACATTAAAAAGTAAAGGAATATTAAAAAAGACTCTACTGACAAATTTGATAACATACATGAAAAAGAACTGGAAAGACAAACTGCCACAAGTCACACAAGAAATTAATAATGTAAATAGGTCCTATTAAAGACATTGAATCAAAAATTAATAACTTGCTAAAACAGATAGCACTAGGCCCAGATGGGTACACTGGGGAATGCAAAGAAACATTTAAAGAAGAAATTACACCATTTTCTCTACAATCTATTAAAGAAAATAGAAGCAGAAGGAATATTTTCTTATTAATTCTAGGAGGGCATCATTGAAAAATACCAAATCAAACAAAAACATTAAAAGAAATAAAATTATAGATGAATACCTTTCATAAACATAGATGCAAAAGTTCTAAACAAAATATTAGCAAATTGTATGAAACAATGTATTAAAAAATTATACACCAACATCAAGTGAAACTCTCACTTCCAGATATGCAAGTTTGATTCAACATAGGAAAATAATTTAATGTAATCCATCACATTTAAAGGATAATAAAGAAGAAGAAGAATTGTATGATCATATAAATAGATACAGAAAAATCATTTGACAGAATCCAGTACATATTCATAATAGAAACTCTCGTTAAATTAGGATTAGAGGGAGAACTTTCTCAAATTGATAAAGAATATCCACAAAAATCCTACAGCTAACATTATAATTAATGGTAACAAAGTAAATGTTTTTCTGCTGAAAAAAAGAATAAGGCAGTAATGTCCCCCATCACTACTCTTCTTCAACGTCATACTGAACCATCCTAGCAAAACGAGTAAGAAAAGGAAATGCAAGGTATACAAATTGGGAAAGAAAAAAATAAAACTGTTTGTAAATGACCGGATTTTTTATACAGAAAAACCCAAATAATCAGTAAACTAACTCAAGGAACTGATAAGTGATTATAGTAAGGTTACAGAACAAAAAATTAATATAGAAAAGTCAATTGCTTTCCTACATACTAACAATGAACAATTGCAATTTGAAATTAAAAACAAAACTTCATTTATATCAGCGGCAAAACCATAAAAAACATTTAGGTATGAATCTAACTTATGTGTGAGAAATATAGGAGGGAAACTAGAAAACGTTGATGATTGAAATCAAAATAGGTTTAAATAAATGAAGAGATATTCCTTGTTGATGGGTCAAAACTCATTGATATTAAAATGTTCATTCTTCCCAACTTGATATATAAAATCAACACAATCCCAATGAAACTACCAGGAAGTTATTTTGTGGAATCAACAAACTCATTCTAAAGATTATATTGAAATGCAAAAGCCCCAGAATAGGCAATATGATATTAAAAATTATAACAAGGTCAAAGGACTGACACTACCCTACTTTAAAACTTACTATAAAGTTACAGCAATGAAGATAGTGTTATTTTGGTGAAAGAAGAGACAAACGGATCAATAGAACAGAGTAGAGAGCCCAGATAAAAACTCACATATAGTCAACTGATCTGGTTTTCAACAATGGTACTAGAATAGCTGGACATCCATATGCAGAAAATAAAATAAAATTGAATCTAGACTCAAATCTTAAACTGTTCACGAAAATTTCACTAAAATTAGATCATAATCCTAAATGAAAAACAAATGTATAAAGCTACTAGAAGATCACATAGGAGAAAATCTAAATTGCCTTGGGTTTGGTGATGACATTTTAGACACAATATTAAAAAGCACAATACGTGAAAGAAAAAAATGGATAATTTGACTTCATCATAATTAAGAAATTCTTCTTTGCCAGAAAGGCTCTTAAGAAAATAAAAAAGCAACTTTCCAGATTTATCCCAGATTTGGGGAGAAAATATTTCAAAGGCCTTCTTCCAAAATATACAACATATTCCTAAAACTTGACAATAAGTAAACAAACAACCTGATTAAAAAGTCAGCCAAGGACCTGAGCAGACACTAACCAAAGATGTACAGATAGAAAATAAACATATGAAAACATTAACATCATGTATCATGAAGGAACTGCAAATTAAGACGATAATGGTATATCCTCCACATCTATTAGAATATCCAACATTCAAAACACTCACAACGCCAAACAGTGGCAAGGATGTGGAGCAACAAGAACTCACCTTCACTTACTGGTAGGAATGCAAAATGGTACAGGCACTCTAGAAGACAGAGTGTTTCATACAAAATGAAACATAGTCTTACCATATGATCCAACAATTGTGCTCTTTGATTTTTACCCAAATGAGGTTAAAAATTAATGTCCACACCTAAACTTGCATGAGAATATTTATAGCAACATAATTCTTAATTGTTGAAACCTAGAAGCTATCAAGATGTCCTTCAATAGGTATGGATAAACAAACTGTAGTACTCCATACAAGGGCACATTATTCACCAACAAAAATATATGAATACCAAGCTATGGAAAGACAGGAAGTCATCTTAAATGCATATACCTTGGTAAAAGAATTCAGGCTTAAAACACTACATACTGCCTGATTCCAGCTATATAACATTCTGAAAAAAATCAAAACTATGGATACTGGAAGATCAGTAGTTGTCAGAGCTTTGGAAAGAGTAGAGGTGAATTGATTAACCATAGAGATTTTTAGGTTGCTGAAACTATTCTGCATGATATTGCAATGGTAGATATATGATGTATATTTGTGGAAAATCATAGAACTCTATAACACAGGAATGAATCCCACTATAAAATATGAACTTTACTTAATAATAAATAAATATTAATATTGGTTTGTCAATTATAATATACTAATGAAAGAAGTTAATAATAGGATAAACTGTGTGAGAAAAGAGAGAGGTATAAAGGAACTCTCTATAGGAGACGAGTTAAGATGGCAGAGCAGTACGGAGACCCTGACCTTGTTTCATCCCTGAAATACAGCTAAGCTAGATCAGCACCAAAGTATTTTGAACACCTAGGATATTGATCAAGGATTAGCACAACAATCTGCATAACTTGAGCCACAAAACTTGGCAGGTATGTGGTGTGGAGAGGTGAATTGAGGGAGAGATAAACCATGGAGAGTAGGGAGCTGTTTTCACAGAGAGAAGACAGAGAAATGGGGAGAGTACAGCGTATTGGGATCATGCAAGAAAAGCACTTCCCCTAAAAGTAGCTGGATAGAAAGAGATAGAAAGAATGAAAACACTCATGGGGAACTGAAAAAGAAATATGTTCCCCAAAACCATTGATGGGGAGAAAGGAGAGGGTTTCAATACCACGAGGATTCTATAAACAGTGGAGTGCAGAGTATGAAGTTCTGGAGCTCAGTGCCTGGTGGTGCTCTGGTGAGGAAGTAGGGTGAGTCCCTAGGAGCAGGCAGCAGGTTCTGAGGGGTCCATGGTCCACATGGGGAGAGGTGGTTTCCCTTTCTGGAGTACATTTGGTAAAGGCCATATGCCTCCTCCCTCCAAAGGTCTCAGCAGACCCTGGAAAGCAGCCATGTTTGCTGATATTGGAATAGATGTCAGAGTGCGGTAAAGCCTGGCATCAGCTGTGTGTTGTGATTTGCTGTCATCTCTGAACGTCTGCTGTTGTATCTCACGAATGATTTCTGGGGCAAGCTGGCACGTGGCCAATGCTCAGCAAAACCCTCCTCCAGAGGTTGGCATTGGTACAAGCTGCAGGGGTCTCTGAAGTGTGGGGTTTTGAAACACAACCAACCACATCTGAGATAAAGCTCTGTAAGGAGGTGGCACATGGCAGGCAAACAGCTTGGATACAGAACGGATAGAAGTGGGGAGTGGATAGAGGCCTGGGACAAATGAGGGGTTCTTGATCTCAGGTCGGTGAGAACTTGAAGTTACTGAGTCAGAGACTAGAGAGCTGGGTGAAACCATTTTCACTTCTACCACACACGTGCATACACACACACATATATAGATCACCCCAGTGAGCTAAGCATAGCCACCTAGTGGAGAACGGAGACATTACACCAAACTCCAACCAACTGTGCCCGCTAGGCACATCCCCCAGAACACCAGTACAAATTCCCCCAGCTGCTTAGTGAATGAACTATAGTATGTGCTTTAACGTTTCAGTTCCAGAGGAAACTGGAAGTAACTTCATTTGGTTTCATTCTGTTTGCTGGTTGATTTGTTTGTTCATTTTATTTGCTTCTGTTTTTGCTTAAATTATTGTCTCTTTTCTTTCTTTTCTTTCTCTTTCTTGAATACAGAAAGAACAAATTCATTTTTTATTTTTTTCATTATTTGTAATAAAAATTTTTTTAGTCTGTTTTATTTTCATTATCATATTCATTTTTATTCTATATATATTTTTTTAATTTTTAACTTTTTAAAAACTTTTTTTCTTTTCTTTCTCTTTTTTCTCTATGCTATCAAGCTTCATTGAACAAGCAGACTGAAAGACACCTAGGATCTACCTTCTTTTATGTGATTTTTTTGTTGTCTTTTTAATTTTTTAAAAAAATATTTTTTAATGTTTATTATTGAGAGACAGAGAGAGACAGAGCATGAGCATGGGAGGGGCAGAGAAACAGGGAGACACAGAATCTGTAGCAGGCTCCAGGCTCCGAGCTGTCAGCACAGAGCCCAATGCAGGGCTCGAAATCACAAACTGTGAGATCATGACCTGAGCCGAAGTTGGACGCTCAACCGACTGAGAAACCCAGGTGCCCCTGTCTTTTTAATTTTTTAATTTTAGTTTTTTTTAATCTTATTTATTTTTTCTTCCTCCAAAATGCCAAGTCAAAGGAATTCACCCCAAAGGAAATAACAGGAAGAAATGACTGCTAGGGATTTAATCAACACAGATATAAGTAAGATGTCTGAACTAGAATTAAAAACCATGATTGTAAGAATACTAGCTGGGATTGAACAAAGTATAGAAGACACCAGAGAATCCTTTTCTGCAGAGATAAAAGTACTAAAATCTAGTCAAGCTAAAATTAAAAATCCTATAACTGAGATGCCCTCTCAAATGGATGCCATGACAGCAAGGTTGTATGAAGCAGAGCAGCAAATCAGCAATATTGAAGATAAAATTTTGAAGCATAAAAAAGAGGGAAAAAAAGCCAAAAAGATCACAATACAAGACTTGGAGAACTCAGTGACTTATTAAAGAGTAATAACATTTGTATCATAGGAGTCCCAGAAGGTGAAGGAGACAAAAAAGAGCAGAAGGTTTATGTGAGCAAATTATAGTGGAAAACTTTCCTAATCTGGGGAAGGACACAAACATCAAAATCCAAGAACACAGAGAACACCCATTAGATTAAAAAAAGAAAAAGAAAAAGAAAAACTACTATCACCAAGGTATATCATAGCCAAATTTACAAAATACACAGACAAGGAAAAAATTATGAAAGCAGGAAGGGGGAAAAAAGTCCTTAACCTACAAGGGAAGAAAGATAAAGTTCACAAAAGATCTGTTCACAGAAACGTGGCAGGCCAGAAGGGAGTGGCAGGATATATTGAACATGCTGAATAGGAATTACATGCAGTCAAGAATTCCTTTTCCAGCAAGGCTGTCACTCAAAATAGAAGGAAAGATAAAGAGTTTCCCAGAAAAACAAAAAATAATTCATGACCACTAAACCAGCACTGCAAGAAATTTTGAGGGGAGGTTTGAGTGGAGAAAACAAAACAAAGCAAAAACAACCAAAAGTTACAAAGACTAGAAAGGACCAGAGAACATCACCAGAAGCACCAACGCTACAGGCAACATAATAGCACTAAATTCACATATTTCAATAATCAATCTACATGTAAATACACTAAATGCTCCAATCAAAAGACAAAGGGTAACAAAATGGATAAGAAAACAAGATCCACCTATATGCTGCCTACAGGAAACTCATTTTATGTTTAATTTTTTTTATTTTATTTTTTTGATAAAGAGAGAGACAGAATCTGAAGCAGGCTCCAGGCTCTGAGCTGTCAGCACAGAGCCCAAAGTGGGGCTCAAACCCACGAACCATGTGATCATGACCTGAGCTGAAGTCGGATGCTCAACCGACAAAGCCACCCAGGCGCCCCAAGGAGACTCATTTTTAAAGACACCTGCGGATTGAAAGTAAGAGGATGGAGAACCATCTATCATGCTAATAGGTATCAAAAGAAAGACAGAGTAGCCATACTTATATCAGACAAACTAGATTTTTAAAACAAAGAGTCTAGTCAAGTTAAAATGAACCACATGAACCTCTCAACAGATGCAGAAAATGCTTTTGACAAAATACAGCATCCATTCTTGATAAAAACCCTCAAGAAAGTAGGGATAGAAAGAACATATCTCAACTTTGTAAAGGCCATATACGAAAGATACACAGCTAATATCATTCTCAATGGGGAAAAAAACTGAGAGCTTTACCCCTAAGTGCAGGAACATTACAGGGATGTCCACTCTCTCCACTGTTATTCAACATAGTGTTGGAAGTCCTAGCCCAAGCTATCAGACAACAAATGAAATAAAAGGCATCCAAATCAGCAAGGAGGAAGTCAAATTTTCACTCTTGGCAGAGGACATGATACTCTATGTGGAAAACTCCACCAAAAAACTGCTAAAACTGGTACATGATTTCAGCAATATCACAGAATATAAAATCAATGTACAGAAATTGGTTGCATTTCTATACACCAATAATGAAGCAGGAGAAACAGAAATCAAGGAATCAATCCCATTTGCAATTACACCAAAAAAACAACAACAACAACAACAACATAAAATTCCTAGGAATAAACCTAACCAAAGAAGTAAAAGATATCCACTGAAAACTATAAAAAGCTTATGAAAGAGATTGAATAAGACATTCCATGCTCATGGATTGGAAGAACAAACATTGTTAAAATGTCAATACTACCTGAAGCAGTCTACATATTCAATGCAATCCCTATTAAAATAACATCAGCATTCTTCACAGAGCTAGAACAAACAATTCTAAAATCTGTATGGAACCAGAAAAAGCCCTGAATAGTTGAAATAATGTTGAAAAAGAAAACCAAATCTGGAGGCATCACAATCCCAGACTTCAAGCTGTATTACAAAGCTATAATAATCAAGATGGTATGGTACTGGCACAAGAACAGACACATAGATCAATGGAACAGAATAGAAAACCCAGAAATGGACCTATAAACATATGGCCAACAATCTTTGATAAAGCAGCAAAGAGTATCCAATGGAGAAAAGTATTTCAGCAAGTGATGTTCAGAAAACTTGATAGTGACATGCAGAAGAATGAACCTGGACCATTCTCTTGTACCATACAGAAAATTAATTCAAAATAGATGAAAGATTTAAATGAAAGACAGGAAATCATCAAAATCCTAGAGGAGAAAACAGGAAACCTCAGCCACAGCAACTTCTTACTTGACATGTCACTGGAGGCAACGGAAACAAAACAAAAAAATGAACTATTGGGACTTCATCAAGATAAAAAGATTCTGCACAGTGAAGGAAACAATCAGCAAAACTAAAAGGCAACCAATGGAATGGGAGAAGATATCTACAAATGGCATATAGGTAAAGGGTTATTATCCAAAATCTATAAAGAACTTATCAAACTCAGCACCCCAGAAACAAATCTTCCAGTGAAGATATGAAAAAAAGACATGAATAGACACTTTACCAAATAAGGCATCCAGATGGCTAACAGATACATTGAAATATGCTCAACATCACTCATCATCAGGGAACTATAAATCAAAATCACAATGAGATACCACCTCACACTTCCCAGAATGGCTAAAATTAACTCAGGAAACATATTGGTGAGGATGCACAGAGCGGGAACCATTTTGCACTGCTGGTGGGAATGAAAACTGGTGCAACCGCTCTGGAAAACGGTATGGATGTTCTTCAAAAAGTTAAAAATAGAACTACCCTACACCCCAGGAATTGTACTAATACGTATTTACCCAAAGGAAACAAAAATGCTGATTCAAAGGGGTACAAACACCCCAATGTTTATGCCAGCACTATCTACAATAGCCACATTATGCAAAAAGCCCAAATGTCCATCAACAGATGAATGGATAAAGAAGATGTGCTATATATATTCAATAGAATATTACTTGGCAATCGTAAAGAATGAAATCTTGCCCTTTGCAACAATGTGGATGGATCTGGAGTGTATTATGCTATGCAAAATAAGTAATTCAGAGAAAGACCAATATTATGTGATTTCTCTCATATGTAAAATTTAAGAAACAAAACAGATGAACTTATGGGAAGGGAAGCAAAAATAAGATAAAAACACAGGGAAACAAACCATAAAAGACTTAAATACAGGAAAAAAACTGAGAGTTAGTGGAAGGGTGCTGGGTGGGGGGATGGGCTAAATGGGTGATGGGCATTAAGAAGGGCACTTGCTGGGATGAGCACTTGGTGTTACATGCAAGTAAGTGAAGAATCACTAAATTCTATTCCTGGAAAAATATAAATAAATAAATAAATAAATAAATAAATAAATAAATAAGGAATCCTCCATAGTTTTTCCTCACCTTCTCTGTAAACCTAAAACTGGCCTAAAAATACCCTATAGATTATGGGTACCTGGTCGGTTCAGTCAGTTAAGCATCTGACTCTTGACTTTTGCTCAGGTCATGATCTCACAGTTCATGGTTATGAGCTCCACATCAGGATCTGCACGGATAGCATGGAGACTGCTTAGGATTCTCTCTCTCTCTCTCTCTCTCTCTCTCCCTCCCTCCCTCCCTCCCTCCCTCCATTGCTTGTGCTCTCTCTCTAAATAAATAAATAAACTTTAGAAATAGCCTATACATTTTTAAATGTGAGGTAACATCACTAAGATGGATATAATCAAAGCAATAGTTAACAAATTTGACCATGAATGTTCACAGAATCTTTATTCATAATGGCCAAAAAGTGGTAACAAAGCCCTGATTTTTATCAACTACTGAATGGAAAACAAAAAAAGGTATATCCATACAATGTAATGTTACTTGTCAATAAAAAGAAATAAAGTAACTATATATGCTATATCATGAAAAAGTCTTGAAAATATTATGCTAAAGACCACATATTTACATTATTCCATTTACATGGAATGTACAGAACTGGATAATCTATAGTGATAGAAAGTATTTCTTAGGACAATGGGGGAAGAGAGGCAATGAGGATTGGCTCCTAATGGGTATAGGATTTTCTTCTTGGGATAATAAAAATTTCCTAAAATTAGGGGCGCCTGGGTGGCGCAGTCGGTTAAGCGTCCGACTTCAGCCAGGTCACGATCTCGCGGTCCGTGAGTTCGAGCCCCGCGTCGGGCTCTGGGCTGATGGCTTGGAGCCTGTTTCCGATTCTGTGTTTCCCTCTCTCTCTGCCCCTCCCCCGTTTATGCTCTGTCTCTCTCTGTCCCAAAAATAAATAAACGTTGAAAAAAAAAATTTCCTAAAATTAGATTGTAGTGAGAGTTGCACAAATCTATGAATATACTAAAAATAATTGAATTGTATAGTTTGCATGATTTAATTGTATTGTAGGTGTACTATATTTCAATAAAGTTCTTAAAAATACAACAATCAATAGATACCAAGGCTGAGATCACAGAGTTGTTGGCTTTCTTTAACATGTTTAAGCAGAAATTATAAAATCCCTCCAACAAAATTATCATAAATACTCTCGAAAGAATGCAAAAACACAAACATTAGAAAAGAGATAAAAGATGTATATAAAAACCAAATGGAAATTTTAGAACTTAAAAATATAATAACAAAAGTTTTAAACTCACTGGATAGCCTCAACAGGAGAATGGAGATTTCAAAGGAAAAAGTTGTGAACTTTAAGCTAGACCATTAAAATTATCCAATCTCAACAACCAATAAAGAAGTTTTAAAAAATTGAGCAGAACCTGAGAGATCTGTGGAATAATAACAAAAAGTTGCAATAGTCATATAATTTGAGTCCTACAGAAAAGAATATGAGCAGTGCTGAAGAAATAGTGGCTGAAAGCTTCCTGAGTTTGTCACAATACATAAACCTCCTGATTAAAGAAGCTTAGTAAACTTCAAACATGATAAACCCAAAGAAATTCATGCCAGGCACATCATAATCAAACTACTGAAAAGGAAAGACTATGAGAAATCTTAAAAGCAGTAAAACAAAAAACTATGCATTACCTAAACAAGAACAACTGTTTGAATGACCATGGCATTCTTATCAGAAGCTGTGAAGAGCTTAATGAAGTGGCACATTTATAAGCACTTAAAGAAAAAAAAATACTCTCAACCCACAGTTCTATATCCACTTAAAATATCCTTCACTAAAGGTAAAATAAAGATGTTTTCAGTACTCACTTTGGCAGCACATATACTAAAATTGGAATGATACAGAGAATATTAGCATGGCCCCTGTGCAAGGATGACATGCAAATTCATGAAGCATTCCATATTTTTATGTCACTCCTCCTCAGGGAAATACAAATCAAAACCACACTGAGATACTACCTCATGCCAGTCAGAGTGGCTAAAATGAATACATCAGGAGACTATCGATGCTGGAGAGGATGTGGAGAAACTGGAGCTCTCTTGCACTGTTGGTGGGAATGCAAACTGGTGCAGCTGTTCTGGAAAACAGTGTGGAGGTTCCTCAAAAAATTAAAACTCGATCTACCCTATCACAAAGCAATACCACTGCTAGGAATTTACCCAAGGGATACAGGAGTGCTGATGCATAGGGCACTGGTATCGCAATGTTTATAGCAGCACTTTCAACAATAGCTAAATTATGGAAAGACCCTAAATGTTCATCAACTGATGAATGGATAAAGATATTTTGGTTTATATATACAATGGAATACTACTTGGAAATCAGAAAGAATGAAATCTGGCCATTTTTAGCAATGTAGATGGAACTGGAGGGTATTATGTTAAGTGAAATAAGTCAGGCAGAGAAAGACAGATGTCATATGTTTTGACTCATAAGTGGATCCTGAGAAGCTTAACAGAGGACCATGGGGGAGGGGAAGGTGGAAAAATTTACAGAGAGGGAAGGCGGCAATCCATAAGAGACTCTTAAATACTGAGAAAAAACTGAAGGTTGATGGGGGGTAGGGGACAGGGGGGAGTGGGTGATGGACATAGAGGAGGGCACGTGTTGGGATGAGCACTGGGTGATGTATGGAAACAAATTTGACAATAAATTATATTTAATGCTTTAAAAAAGATGTTTTCAGATAAATAAAAATTAAGAAGAATATTGCCAGTACACCAGCTCCAAAAGAATTGCTAAAAGAAATTTTTCAGGGCAATTTAAACGGAAAGAAACTTGAAATACCAAGAACGAAGGAAGAATAACAAATGATAAATATCTAGCAAAATATAATAGACAAATATTCTGGTCTTGAGTCTTTTTAAATAGGATTGACAAATGAAAGCAAAAAGTGTAGCATTCTTTAATGGGCTTTTCTCTGTATATAGATGCAATATGTGTGTTTGTGCTATATATATATATATATATATATATATATATATATGTATAATGGAGAGAATAAAACAAACTTTATGATGGAAAAGTTTCTCTATATCAAAACTTTAATATTTATTTCTTAATAATTAATAGAAAAAGAAGAAAGAAATCAGCAAGAATATAGAAAAACTAAACAATGCTATCAACCTACTGGATTTGACTGACATTCATAGAACTCCCACTCTGCAACAGCAACAAACACAAACTTTTAAGGTATAAATAGAACATTTGTCATTATAGAACATATACTGGGTCATAAAACAAACAGCTTTAAATAATTAGACAAATATGATCCATCAATATTGAATCAAACTAGGAATAAATGAGAAAATTCATAGGAAAATCTCCAATCACTTATAAATTAAACAACATATTTTTAAAAATCCATGGATCAAAGATAAAATATCAATATTTTTAAAAAATATTTTGAGTTGAACAAAAATACAAATACAACACATGAAAATTTGCAGGACTTTGTTAAAAAATGCTGAAAGGAAAATTATTGCAATAAATGCTTATATTAGAAAAAAAAAGGTTCGAAATTAACAATTTATGTTTTCACTTTAAGAATCTAGGAAAAGAAGAGAAAAATAAAGCAGAAGGGAGGATCATGTAAAAATAAAAGTGGAAACAGAAAAGTAGAAAAAAATCAATGAAAACAAAAGCTCTTTTTTAAAGGATGAATAAATTGGAAAATCATAAAGCAATGAAAAAGATAAACGGAAAGAAGACACAAATATTAGGAATGAAAGAGAATACCATACATACTTGAAGACTTCAAAAAATAATAATGGACTAATATGAACAACTCTATGCACATAAATTCAACAATTCATAATACAGTGACCAATACCTTGAAAACGACAGGCCTCCAAAATTCACCCAAACTGATACAGATAGTTTGCAGACAGTATACTCCTCTAAACATTGAAAATGATTTCCCCGAAAATAAATTTCTAGGCCCATATGATTTCAATGGAGAATTTTATCAAACATTTAAATAAAAAACAGCAGTAATTCTACACATATATTACAGAAGAGAAGGAAACACTTCCTGTTTCATTCTGAAAGGCAAACATTAACATAATATCAAAACAAAGATTTTACAAAAAAAGAAAATTACTGATGAATTTCCCTCACCAATGCAGATACACATATCTTTAAGAACGTATTGACAAATAGAATTCAGGTATATATAAAAAAAAATTATACACCCAACTGAAGTTTATTCCAGGGCTACAAGGCTTAGTTTTAGTGTTTGAAAATCTATCAATGTATTTCATTATATCAGCTGTCTAAAGAAGAAAAAAACAAATGATCTTATTAAACTCTGGAATAAAGAATTTGACAAAACCAATATTCAAACATGGTAAAAATTCTCCGCAATATAGGAATAGAAAGTAACTTCCTCTGTCTGATAAGGGACACTACAAAAATCTTAACAATTAACATCACACTTGACAACAAAAGAATGAATACTTCCCTAACAAGAGCACTGCAAAGATGCCTAGTCTTGCCACTACTATTTAACATAATATTGGGGATCCTATCCAGTTAAATAAGTCAAGAAAGATAAAGTCCACAAATACCCTGATACCACAGACAGAAAAGGATACTACAAGAAAAAGAACTTCAGGACAATATTGCTGGTGAATATATGTACAAAAATTCTCAAGAAAATACTAGCAAACCAAATTCAACAGCACATTAGAAGAGTTATTATCCATGATCAATTGAGATTCATCCCTGGGATGGAGAACTATCCATCATGCTACTGGAAGTCAAAAGAAAGCTGGAGTAGCCATACTTATATCAAAGAAAGTAGACTTTAAATTAAAGGCTGTAACAAGAGATGAACAAGGGCATTATATAATAATTACAGGGTCTATCCATCAAGAAGAACTAACAATTATAAATGTCCATGCACCAAATACGGGAGCCCCCTAATATATAAAACAATTACTCACAAACATAAGCAACATTATTGACAAGAAGTGGTAATTTCAGGGGACTTTAATACCCCACTTACAACAATGGATAGATCACCGAGACACAGGATCAATAAAGAAACAAGGGCCCTGAATGATACATTGGATCAGATGGACTTGACAGATATATTTAGAACTCTGCATCCCAAAGTAAGAGATTATACTTTCTTCTCCACTGCACATGGAACATTCTCCAAGATAGATCACACACTGGGTCACAAAACAGCCATCATAAGTATACAAGAATTGAAATCATACCAGGCATACTTTCAGACGACAATGCTATGAAGCTTGAAATCAACCACAGGAAAAAGTCTTGAAAACCTCCAAAAGCATGGAGGTTAAAGAACACCCTACTAAAGAATGAATCCGTTAACCAGGAAATTAGAGAGGATATTAAAAAATATATGGAAACAAATGAAAATGAAAATACAACAATCCAAATGCTTTGGGACGCAGCAAAGGCAGTCCTGAGAGGAAAATACATTGCAATCCAGGCCTATCTCAAGAAACAAGAAAAATCCCAAATACAAAATCTAACAGCACACCTAAAGGAAATAGAAGCAGAGCAGCAAAGACAGCCTAAACCCAGCAGAAGAGAAATAATAAAGATCAGAGCAGAAATAAACAATATAGAATCTAAAAAAACTGTAGAGAAGATCAATGAAACCAAAAGCTGGTTTTTGAAAAAATAAACAAAATTGATAAACCTCTAGCCAGGCTTCTCAAAAAGAAAAGGGAGATGACCCAAATAGATGAAATCATGAATGAAAATGGAATTATTACAACCAATCCCTCAGAAATACAAGCAATTATCAGGGAATACTATGAAAAATTATATGCCAACAAATTGGACAACCTGGAAGAAATGGACAAATTCCTAAACACCCACACACTTCCAAATCTCAATCAGGAGGAAATAGAAAGCTTTAACAGACCCATAACCAGCGAAGAAATTGAATCAGTTATCAAACATCTCCCAGCAAATAAGAATCCAGGACCAGACGGCTTCCCTGGGGAATTCTACCAGACATTTAAAGCAGATATAATACCTATCCTTCTCAAGCTGTTCCAAAAAATAGAAAGGGAAGGAAAACTTCCAGACTCATTCTATGAAGCCAGCATTACGTTGATTCCTAAACCAGACAGAGACCCATTAAAAAAAGACAACGAAAGGCCAATATCCCTGATGAACATGGATGCAAATATTCTCAATAAGATACTAGCAAAACGAATTCAACAGCTTATAAAAAGAATTATTCACCATGATCAAGTGGGATTCATTCCTGGGATGCAGGGCTGGTTCAACATTCGCAAATCAATCAACTGATACATCACATTAATCAAAGAAAAGATAAGAACCATATGATCCTGTCAATCGATGGAGAAAAAGCATTTGACAAAATTCAGCAACTTTCTTAATAAAAACCCTCGAGAAAGTCGGGATAGAAGGAACATACTTAAACATCATAAAAGCCATTTATGAAAAGCCCACAGCTAATATCATCCTCAATTGGGGAAAACTGAGAGCTTTCTCCCTGAGATCAGGAACACGACAGGGATGTCCACTCTCGCCGCCATTGTTTAACAT
The DNA here is from genome assembly GCF_007474595.2 of Lynx canadensis. Lineage (NCBI taxonomy): Eukaryota > Metazoa > Chordata > Mammalia > Carnivora > Felidae > Lynx > Lynx canadensis. The sequence goes on along the minus strand of NC_044321.2, from coordinate 70,132,859 downwards.
AGTGTTGGAAGTGCTAGCATCAGCAATCAGACAACAAAAGGAAATCAAAGGCATCAAAATTGGCAAAGATGAAGTCAAGCTTTCACTTTTTGCAGATGACATGATATTATACGTGGAAAATCCGATAGACTCCACCAAAAGTCTGCTACAACTGATACATTAATTCAGCAAAGTTGCAGGGTACAAAATCAATGTACAGAAATCAGTTGCATTCTTATACACTAATAATGAAGCAACAGAAAGACAAATAAACTGATCCCATTCACAATTGCACCAAGAAGCATAAAATACCTAGGAATAAATCTAACCAAAGATGTAAAAGATCTGTATGCTGAAAACTATAGAAAGCTTATGAAGGAAACTGAAGAAGATATAAAGAAACAGAAAAACATTCTGTGCTCATTGGTTGGAAGAATAAATGTTGTCAAAATGTGAATACTGCCCAAATCTATCTACATATTCAATGCAAGCCCAATCAAAATTGCACCAGCATTCTTCTCGAAGCTAGAACAAGCAATCCTAAAATTCATATGGAACCACAAAAGGCCCCGAATAGCCAAAGTAATTTTGAAGAAGAAGACCAAAGCAGGAGGCATCACAATCCCAGACTTTAGCCTCTACTACAAAGCAGTCATCATCAAGACAGCATGGTATTGGCACAAAAACAGACACATAGACCAATGGAACAGAATAAAAACCCCAGAACTAGACCCACAAAAGTATGTCCAACTAATCTTTGACAAAGCAGGAAAGAATATCCAATGGAAAAAAAAAACAGTCTCTTTAACAAATGGTGCTGGGAGAACTGGACAGCAACATGCAGAAGAATGAAACTAGGCCACTTTCTGACACCATTCACAAAAATAAACTCAAAATGGATAAAGGACCAGAATGTGAAACAGGAAACCATCAAAACCCTAGAGGAGAAAGCAGAAAAAGACCTCTCTGACCTCAGCCGCAGCAATTTCTTACTTGACACACCCCCAAAGGCAAGGGAATTAAAAGCAAAAATGAACTACTGGGACCTCATGAAGACAAAAAGCTTCTGCAAAGCAAAGGAAACAATCACCAAAAGTAAAAGGCAACCAACGGAATGGGAAAAGATATTTGCAAATGACATATCAGACAAAGGGCTAGTATCCAAAATCTATAAAGAGCTCACCAAACTCCACACCCGAAAAACAAATAACCCAGTGAAGAAATGGGCAGAAAACATGAATAGACACTTCTCTAAAGAAGACATCTGGATGGCCAACAGGCACATGAAAAGATGCTCAACGTCCTTCCTCATCAGGGAAATACAAATCAAAACCACACTCAGATATCACCTCACACCAGTCAGTGGCCAAAATGAACAAATCAGGAGACTATAGATGCTGGAGAGGATGTGGAGAAATGGGAACCCTCTTGCACTGTTGGTGGGAATGCAAACTGGTGCAGCCACTCTGGAAAACAGTGTGGAAGTTCCTAAAAAAATTAAAGATAGACCTACCCTATGACCCAGGAGTAGCACTGCTAGGAATTTACCCAAGGGATATAGGAGTACTGATGCATAGGGGCACTTGTACCCCAATGTTTATGGCAGCACTCTCAACAATTGCCAAATTATGGAAAGAGCCTAAATGTCCATCAACTGATGAATGGATAAAGAAATTATGGTTTATATACACAATGGAGTACTACGTGGCAATGAGAAAGAATGAACTATGGTCCTTTGTAGCAACGTGGATGGAACTGGAGAGTGTTAGGCTAAGTGAAATAAGCCATACAGAGAAAGACAGATACCATATGGTTTCACTCTTATGTGGATCCTGAGAAACTTAACAGAAACCCATGGGGGAGGGGAAGAAAAAAAAAGAGGTTAGAGTGGAAGAGAGCCAAAGCATAAGAGACTCTTAAAAAGTGAGAACAAACTGAGGGTTGATGCGGGGTGGGAGGGAGGGGAGGGCGGGTGATGGGCCTTGAAGAGGGCATCTTTTTGGATGAGCACTGGGTGTTGTATGGAAACCAATTTGACAATGAATTTCATATATTAAAAAAAAAAAGTGATTCGTCCCTGGGATGGAAAGATAGTTCAATACGTGCAAACTAATAAATAAGATACATTAAATTAACAGAACAAAATTAAAAAAAATTCTTAGGATCATCTCACTAGACACAGAAAAAGCATTTGAAAAAATTCAACATCTGTTCATGATTAAAAAACTCTTAAAGGGGCGCCTGGGTGGCGCAGTCGGTGAAGCGTCCGACTTCAGCCAGGTCACGATCTCGCGGTCCGTGAGTTCGAGCCCCGCGTCAGGCTCTGGGCTGATGGCTCGGAGCCTGGAGCCTGTTTCCGATTCTGTGTCTCCCTCTCTCTCTGCCCCTCTCCCCGTTCATGCTCTGTCTCTCTCTGTCCCAAAAAAAATAAATAAACGTTGAAAAAAAAATTGAAAAAAAAACTCTTAAAAATAATACATGAAAAGTTGATCAGTGTCATTATCAATTAGAGAAATGCAAATTAAATCCATGATTAGATTCCACTACACATATTGAAAAACAAATATGCTTAAAAAATATATATTGACAGTACCAAATGCTTGCACCACTGAAGGGAAACTAGAGTACTCTAACATGTCTGATGCAAATGCAAAAGGGTGCATCTGCTTTGAAAAACAGCATGGTAACTTGTTATAAAACTAAACATACCATACAACTCAGTACTCATGCTCCTTGGTATTTACCCAAGTGAAGTCAAACTTTAAAAAAAAAAATCTGCATGTCAATGTTTATAGAGCTTTATTCATACTTACCAAAAATTGGAAGCAACCAAGTTGTTCTTCTCTAGGTGACTAGGTAAATTGTGATATATCTATACAATGGAGTACTATTTGGAAATTAAAAGGAATAAACTGTCAATCCACACAACAATATGGATCAGTTTTAAATGCACATTGCTAACTAAAAGAAGCTGGTTTGAAAAGGCTGGGTGCTCCATGATTCCAATTATATGACATTCTTGAAATGATAAGACAAAATAAATCTGAATTAAAAACTAAGGTAATATGAATTAAGAATTGGTTTTGGTGCCTGGTAGGCTCAGTTGGTTAAGTGTCCAACTTCAGGTCAGGTCGTGACCTCATAGCTTATGAGTTCCAGCCCCTTGTCAGGCTCCGTGCTGACAGCTCAGAGCTCGGAGCCTGGAGCCTGCTTCAGATTCTGTGTCTCCCTCACTTTCTGCCACTCCCCTTCTTGCACTCTGTCTGTCTCTCTCTCTCAAAATAAATATTTAAAAAATTTAAAAAAATAAAAAGAGTGGATTTTAGTTATAATAATGTATCAATGTTGCTTCAAAAATTTTTGATTATACTATAGTGATGTAAGATGTCACTAATAGGACAAACTGGGCGTGAGTATAAAGAAGCACTCATTATCTTTGCAGTATTTCTGTAAATCTAAAAATAGTTTTTTTTAATCCTATATTTAAAATATCCATAAAATATGCCAAAAGGTAATTTTATCAAATTATTTATAAATAAGATTTAAATTATTGAAAAATGATTGAGGAAGACAGCAGATTGAGATTCTAAATAATGGAGATATTGCTATCAAAAGGCTATAGAATTATATTAGTTATAGTAGCTTATTAAAAGTCTGACAGACATCTATTCCATCCGTACTTCCTTCCACCTTTACTAACCCCTTTCCTGCTCCAAAACATATATACAAACACTCAAAAATGAACACATGCTAACCTCAAAACTCTTTAGAAAATAGTGATAATCACAACTACCACTCATTTGGTGCATTATATTATCTAAATTTGATGTATCCATTACAGTACATGGCATAAAGTAAAAAGTAAATATTACTTGAATATAACTAACATAATAATGACTAAATGTCTAGCATTTGATAGAAGTTTCAAATTTACATTTGAAAAATAATTTTAAAATCTTACTTTGAGATAAAAGAGCTATTATGCAGATAAGGGAAAAGAATGGCTAGATTAGAAGTAATCAATTGCAGTAAAAATCTTCTAACTCCAAACCATTCTACATATTTTACATTGTACTCTTTTTTTAATTTTTTAATGTTTTTATTTTATTTTTTAGAGAGAGAGAGACAGAGTGCGAGTTGGCGGGGGGGGGGGGGGGAGGTCAGAGAGAAGGAGACATAGAATCTGAAGCATGCTCCAGGCTCTGAGCTATTAGCAGATAGCCCGAAGCGGGGCTCAAACTCACAGATGTTGAGATCATGACCTGAGCCGAAGTCAGACACCCAACCAATTGAGCCATCCAGGTGCCATTTTATTTACTTTTTTTTATTTGTTAACGTTTATTTATTATTGAGAGACAGAGAGAGACAGAGCATGAGTAGGGAGGGGCAGAGAGAGGAGACACAGAATCCGAAGCATGCTCCAGGCTCTGGGCTGTCAGCACAGAGCCCTATGTGGGGCTGGAACTCACAGACTGCAAGGTCATGACCTGAGCCGAAGTCGGATGCTTAACCGACTAAGCAACCCAGGAGCCCAAAACTATTCATTCTAACACATGCCAATAAAAATATACTTTCTTAAAAAAAATCCCCTTGTAAAGTTAGGGTAACACATTAATGCATATTAAGCAAAATCAGATACCATTTTCTCATATCTACATTTATCATATCTCCTTTATAATTCATGTTCTGATCCTCTCACAAAAATATATCACTTTTTTCTTTGCCTCATTCTCATAGTATTTACATTCTTCTTTGCCTCATTCTTATAGTATTTATATTTAATATTGATAATTTGTGAATGACCTTAAAGCCCTAAAAATTTTAGCCTTTTGAAGGACAAATGCTATCTTCTTTATCATTTAATACTCCATGTTTAACACATTGCTTGGTCCATAAAAGGTATGAAATATTTGTTGAATAACTGAATCAGTGTATGAATGAATTCATAATTACAAATTATGGTTGTTTCTTTTAAATAACAGACTGAAAAAAATAACACCATGTAGGTTCATTGTGTATCTGTAAGGGCTTATATGCAACCAGGAGGTCATTTTCAACACTAATGGAGAGAGATTTTGTTTCATCTATAGTTTATATAACCCATTTTTCTGTGACCAATGACACATATTTGCAAAATAGCTAGTTGAGGGGGCTGCTACATTCTATGACCATGAAACTAACTGCTCCAGAAATTGTACAAACTGTGCCTTATTTGTGTGGTATAAAACCTAACTGAACTAGGCAACCATACCCTTAATGTCAAAAATACACTGGAACTTCTGTTGTATATTTCAATTCAATCAACAAGTACTTATTGTGCGATTGCTTATGTGAGCAGCCTTTTATTTCTAATATGTTCTAATGTACTTTCTTTTATTACTTGAATAACTACCCACTCCCTTAGAGAAACTCAGTATTTCGTGAGTTCTGCTCTGATTAAAAATTATGTTATAGTAGAGTTCCAGAGAGTTTAAAAGGGTTTTAAATCTTCAAGGTTAAATCTCTTTCTTAGGCCTCTTATGTTAAATGGCAAATACAATTCAACTAAAACTCTGGACTAATCACGTTCAACTTTTTTTTTTTTTTTTTTCAACGTTTTTTTTTTTATTTATTTTTGGGACAGAGAGAGACAGAGCATGAACAGGGGAGGGGCAGGGAGAGAGGGAGACACAGAATCGGAAACAGGCTCCAGGCTCCGAGCCATCAGCCCAGAGCCTGACGCGGGGCTCGAACTCACGGACCGTGAGATCGTGACCTGGCTGAAGTCGGACGCTTAACCGACTGCGCCACCCAGGCGCCCCTAATCACGTTCAACTTTTATGGAAATCATAGTCACATGTTTTTTTTTTTTAACATCTCCCAAATTGCACCTGAACATAATTCACAATTTGTTCTAATTCACTGTAACAGAAGAGCAAGCCAGATAATTTTTTTGGTCATTAAAATGTATAAAGAAAAAATTATTTTCAAGGGCCAAATCTATTATAGAAAGAGCTTAAAGTTAGCATCAGTCTTCATAGATTAATTTCTTACCCACTAAAATGATGTTTATAATGGGACACAGTTCCCTACTAGCAAGCAGCCAAAATGGCACATCAGTAAACCAATAACCCATATTCAGATAAAAAAATGTTCCCTCTATTAAACAAATATATTTCTCTTATATTTCTCATATTGACATATGAACAAACACAATGTAATTATTAGGTAACAAATGTTTATGTGTTGCTTTTGTTAAAAACAACTAAAATTTTTTTAACTTGAGGTTTGTTGTTTTTCCATCAGCTACTAAAAAAGATATTTTAAATAGAAAGAATAATTAACTGAGTTTATCAGAAAGCTTCTAGGAAGCTTCCCCTGACTCCTCGATTATCTCTGTTAATTGCCACCTTCCATTCCTTGATATTTTGAAGTACAAGACCTTTTTGGACATTGCGACATTTAATTTTGAAATGAAAACATAATAAATTCTTGTTTTATAGTTTCATTAAGAAAAGAGGAAATATTTATCAGATCCTGAAAGTGTATGTAAAATGACAGGGAAAAAGTGATGTGTTCAAATATTTGATCATAACTTTACCCTTCAAACTTTTATGCCTTCAGGGCCTTCCACAATAAAGTGAGCAAAAGCTTTTTTGTTTTGTTTTTTTTTTTTTGTTTTTTTTTTTTGAATTAAATAACCCTTCCCTTGCCTGTTGGACACACAAATCATATACTTGCATAAAGTAACTATGGCACAGGAAAGCAAGCTATGATTTTCACCCACTTTTGCAGATGACCAACAGTTTGCACTAGATCATTGTATAATAGATCTTTATTATGAACTCTGTCCTGTGAGGCTTCAGTGTACACATTTCCTCATCAATATTTGATGTATTTCTGACAAGAAAGAGAATAGGTTTGGGAGGTTGAACCTAAAATCTTCTGACATTCTGTTTTGGGACATTGCTGTGGCATAAGAGCATGGCAAAATAGATACGGAAACATGATTAAATATACATATTTAATAAATAATACATATGTAACTTTCATATGTAATATCACGTTCTTTTACTTTAATATTTAAATACCTATTTCAAGTTTAAAATGTGCAGTATGTATGTGTATAGCTCTCAATGCCTGCCCATGCATATAAAGAAGGGGATTTAAAAAAAGGGGCCACACACAAAAATTCTCAAAAGTGACAGTATGTGAATCTATATGCTTGGATACATGCCATTGTTCATATGAGGGATACTTTTTTTTCTTATGTTATTAAGGTTTTTATTTTAATTTCAGTATAGTTAACAATGTTCTATTAGTGTTAGGTGTACAAAACAGTAATGCAACAATTTTATACATTGCTCAGTACTCATTAACATAAGCGTACTCATCAATCCCCATCACCTATTTTACCTATCCCTACACCTACCTCCCCTCTGGGAACCATCAGTTCGTTCTCTATAGTTAAGAGTCTGTTTCTTGATTTTATGTATGTTTTGTGTGTCTATGTGTGTGTGTGTGTGTGTGTGTGTGTGTCTTTTTTCCTTTGTTCAATTGTTTTGTTTCTTAAATTCCACATATGAATGAAATCATACTATTAATCTTTCTCTAAGTGACTTATTTTGCTTATTATACTGTTTAGCTCCATCCATATTGTTGCAAACGACAAGATTTCATTCTTTTTTATGGCTGTGTAATATTCCATTATATCTACATCTATATCTATCTATCACATCTTCTTTATGCATTCCTCTAATATAAGGGATATCTTTAGGTGTATCTTTCATTTGGAAACTGTAAAGATCAATGGGTCAAAGTAATAATAGTAATGGCACAGGCATGCCTTACCAATTAAATTTCATGACACTAAGCAATAAAAATGCATGTACTTAAATTGGTAAAAATTTGGGTAACTGAGAGAGATTGTGCAGCTAATAAAAATCTGTTGTCGACACAGCTGCCTGAAAGCTGCCATTATAGGTTTAGATTACTAAAGACTATTGGGGGTAATCTAAATTTTGTGTATAACCCAATATGATCATTATAGCTGTTGTATCATTATACTTTAATCTTTGGAATGAACTGAATCCCATAATGGCAGAATATGGAATTGTGCTCTAATTAAAGACACAGCATTAGAAAAGGCACCAGGTCACACATCCTAGACACTTGGGTTGTACGAACATATCCAGCATAAAAGCAAAGAGAAAATAAGATTTTTCAACAACATTCTGCTTTCTGCTTTGCTTAGAATACAATGAATTTTGTTCTTTGATGAGAAGGGGAAGAAGAGCTATTACCAAAATCCCCTTTAAGGAGGAAGGTGAGGGAAGATAGTGGCAGAGTAGGAGGACCTCAGTCTTGCCTTATCCCACAAATAAAACTAGATAACCATAAAATCAATCTCAATACCCAAGAAATCAACCTGAATACTGGAAAAACAAACTCCACAACTAAAAGTACAGAAAATACCACATTGAATAAGATAGGAAGTGCAGATACATGGTTTGGGAAAGAAACAGACCTTGACCACTGCAGAGGGGAGGGAGCTGTGGTCAAGGAGAAGGGTGACAGACAGACTAGCACACAGGAAACCACACAGGGAAGATAATTTCCCACAGCAATTGGCTTGGAAGATGAGAAGGGACAAATTTTGTGATTTCCTGAAAACAGTGGGGCTTAAAGTTTGAAGTTCTAAAGGAAAGCAGGCTTGGATCAGAGCCCAGAGGCATTGGAGCTGCTCTTGGAGAGAGAGCAGAGAAAATAGCCCACATACAGACAGCATGGAAGCACCAATCTGAAGTGCACCTGGGCACACAGTGGAGATGTAATTTACTCATTTTGGAACATGTCCCACAGAAGCAGAATTCAGAGACCCCTCCAGGAGCAATAAAACTGGCAAGCACCATTTCCCTTCCACACCCTTTAGCATAAGCACAGGGACACCTGTGTGAATCAGCACACTGCCCACACTGGCTACCTAACTGGTTTACACCAAGCTGTGCACATCTGTACTCTTGTGGAACCAAGTTTCCCACTCATGTTTTCCTCAATCCCAGTGCAATGGATTACCTCCCATAGAGCTTGTCTAAATCTCTGACCATACTGCATCTCCTGATCCAGGAGTTCTGTAGGGCCTTGGTTCTGGTGGCAGTGGCAACAGGTCACATTCCACGAGCAGACCAGAAAACATCTAGTAAAAATGTGCCACACTCAGGCCAGGGATGAAACTTCCCACAATAAGCAAAGAGAACCTCTGCAGATAGGAGGATAGAAAAGCCAAGATACATCAGAGCACACCCAGCACACACTTCAGACACTCCCTGAGACAACAGGTCCTGGATAACAAGGAATACTACACTGCACAGCACTATAGGATCACTTCTTCAAAGGTCATTATGCTCAAGAACAGGAAAAGGAGCTGACATTCCTCACAAGCAGAAGCAGACACAGAGACATGTCAAATTGAGAAGACAGAGGAATTTGCCCCCAAAGAAAGAACAGGACAAGGTCATGGCCAGAGATCTAAGTGAAACAGATATAAATAGCATGCCTGAGAGATAATTTAATGTAATAATCATAAAGATAGTCACTGAACTTGAGAAAACAGTGTGAGACATTGGTGAGATCCTTAACACAGAGATAAGGAATAATATACCAGACTTGAAGGGCTCAATAAATGAAATGAGAAACATTCTTGATGGAATGAACAGCAAGCTGGAAGAAACAGAGGAATTGATGACATAGAAGACAAAGTAATTGAAAGCAATGAAGATGAACAAACAAGGAAAAGAAGGATTATGCAACACGAGACTAGATTTAGGAAACTCAGTGACTCACTCAAAAGTAATAATATTCATATTATATGAGTCACAGAAGAAGAGACAGAAAAGGGGGTAGAAAATTTCTTTGAAGAAATAATAGATGAAAATATGCCTAATCTGGGGAAGGAAACAGACATCCAGATCCAGGAGGCACAGAGAACTCCCATTAAAATCAACAAAAGCAGGCCAACACCAAGACATATTGTAATAAAGTTTTAAAAATATAGTGATTAAGAAATAATCTCAAAGCAACAAGACAAAAGTAGTCCTTAAATTGGAAGGGAAGACCCATAAGGCTAGCTGGAGACTGCTCAACAGAAACTTGGCATGCCAGGAAGGAGTGACATAGTATATTCAAACTGCTAAATGGGGAAAATCTTCAAACAAAATATACTATCCAGCAAGGCTATCATTCAGAATAGTAGAGATAAAGAGTTTCCCAGACAAGCAAAAACTAAAAGAGATTGTGACTACTAAACCAGCCCTGCAAGAAATATTAAAGAGGACTCTTTGAATGGGAAGAAAAGACCAAAAGTGACAAAGACAAAAAAGTATCTGAGAAAATCTCCAAAAATAATGACAAAAACAAGTAATAAAATGATACTAAAAACATATCTGTCAATATTTACTTTGAGCATAAACGGACCAAACACTTCAAATGAAAGACATAGGATATCAAAATGGATAAAAACCGAAAGACCAAAAGTGACAAAGACTTGAAAGGAACAGAGAAAATCTCCAGAAACAATGACAAAACAAGTAATAAAATGCCACTAAATACATATCTATCAATAATTAATCTGAATGTCACTGGACTACATGATCCAAACAAAAGACACAGGGTATAAGAATAGTTAAAAATAAAAATAAAAACAAGATACATCTATATGCTGCTTATAAGAGCTTCATTTCAGATCTAAAGACACTTGCACATTGAAAGTGAGGGGATAAAGAAATATTTATCATGTAAATGGATGTCAAAAGAAAAATGGAATAGCAATACTTATGATGGACAAACTAGACTTTAAAACAAAGACTTTAACAAGAGAAAAAAAAGGGCATGCTATCATAGTAAAGAAGACAATCCAACTAGATGATATAACAATTATAAATCTGTATGCACCAAACATGAAAGCACCCAAATATATAAAACAATTAAAAACAAACTCATGATAATAATATAATAAAACTACAGGACTTTAACACCCACTTAATAAATAATAAAAGGAACTCATGATAATAATATAATAAAAGTACAGGACTTTAACACCCACTTATCAATGGACAGATCAAGTAAACAGAAAATAGAAAAGGAAACAATAGCTTTGAATGACACAGTGGACCAGATGGATTTAACAGAAACATTTAAAACATTCTATCCTAAAAGACCAGAATACACACTCTTTTCAATTACACATGGGATATTCTCCAGAATAGATCACATATTTGATCACAAAACAGGCATCAACAAATAAGAAACAAAACAACAGATCAAAGAAGCAAGAGCTTGTTCTTTGAAACAATTAATAAAATTGATAAACCTCTAGAGAGAATTATCAAAACAAAAAGAGAAAGGACACGAAAAATAAAATAACAAGGGAGGAGAAATAACAACTAACACTACAGAAATACAATTATAAGAGAATATTATGAAAAACCATATGCCAATAAATTGGACAACCTGGGAGAAATGGATAATTTCCTAGAAACACATAAACTACCAAAACTAAAATAAGAAGAAATAGAAAACTTGAACAGAATGAGTCAGCAAAGAAATTAAATCAGTAATAAAATATCTCCCAACAAACAAATGTCTAGGGCCAGATGATTTAACAAGTAAATACTACCAAACACTTAAAGAGTTAACACCTATTCTCCTCAAAACTATTCCAAAAAATAAAAAGATAAAAAGGAAGGAAAACTTCCAGATTCATTCTATGAGGTCAGCCTTACTCTGATACCAAAACCAAAGACTCCACTATAAAAGAGAACTACAGGCCAAAATCCTTGATGAACATGGATGCAAAATTCACAATAAAATACTAGCAAAATGAATCCAACATTACATCAAAGGTATCATTAATCATGATCAAGTGGGATTTACTCCTGGGTTGGAACTGTGGTTAAATATTCACCAATCAATGTGGCACACCATGTGAATAACAGAAAGGATAAGACCATATGATCCTTTTAATAGATTTAGGAAAAACATATTTCAAATTCCAACATCAATTCATGATAAGAACCCACAACAAAGTGGTATTTCGAGGAAATATATCTCAATATAATAAAGGGCATATATGAAAAAAACACAGCTAATAACATTCTCAATAGGGAAAAACTGAGAGGTTTTCCTCTATGGTCAGGAACAGACAGGGATGTCCACTCTCACACTGTTACTTACCACAGTACTGGGAGTTTTAGTCACTGCAATCCCATGGCAAAAAGAAATAAAAGGCATCCAAATCAGCAAGGAAGAAGTGAAACTTTCAGTATTTGCAGATGACATACTATATATAGAAAACCCTAAAGACTCCAAAGACCAAAGAATTGCTAGAACTGATAAATGAATTTAGTGAAGACCCAGGGTACAAAATCAACATAAAGACATCTGTTGCATTTCTACACACCAATAAGAAAACAGCAGAAAGAGAAATGAAGGAATCCATCCCAATTAGAATTGCCCCCCAAAAACCTTATGGTATCTAGAAATAAACCTAACCCTTAACAAAATACCATCAACACTTTTCACAAAGCCAGAGCAAACAATCTGAAAATTTGTATGGAACAACAAAAGATCTCAAATAGCCAAAGTAATCTTGAAAAAGGAAAGAAAAGCTGAGGTGTCACAATTCTGAACCTCAAATTACATTACAAAGCTGTAGTCATCAAGACAGTATGATACTGGCACAAAAACAGACACATAGTCCAATGGAATGGAATAGATAAACCAGAAGGGAGCCCACACCTATACGGTCAATCTGTGAGATAGCAAGAAAGAATATCCAAAGAGAAAAATTGTCTCTCCAAAAATGGAGTTGGGAAAACAGGACAGCAAGGTGCAGAAGAATGAACCTGGACCATTTTCTTACACCATACACAAAAGTATATTCAAAATGGATCAAATACCTAAATGCCAGACCCCAAACCATAAATGTCCTAGAAGCAAGCACAGGCAGTAACCTCTTTGACATTGGTTATACGAATTTTTTCTATATTTGTCTCCTGATGCAAGGGAAACAAAAGCAAAAATAAACTATTAGGATTTCACAAAAATTAAAAAAAAACTGCACAGCAAATGAAATAATCAACAAAATTATAAAGGCAACCTATGAAATTGGAGAAAATAATTGCAAACGACATATTTGATAAAGGGTTAGTATCCAAAATATATAAAGAACTTATAAAATTCAACATTCCAAAAAGGAATAATCCAATTAAAAATGGGCAGAGGACATGAATAGACATTATTCCAAGAAAACATACACATGGCTAACAGACATATGAAAAGATGCTCAACATCACTCATCGTCAGGGAAATACAAATCAAAACTACAATATGATATCATTTCCCACCTGTCCAAATGACCAAAATTAACAACACAAGAAAGAACAGGTGTTGGTGAGGATGTAGAGAAAGGAGAATCCTCTTGCAATGTTGGTGGTAAATGAAAATGGTTCAGCCACTATGGAAAACAGTATGGAGGTTCCTCAAAAAGTTACAAATAGAACTACTCTATGATCCTGTAGTTATACTACTAGGTATTTACCCAAAGATGATTCAAAAGTACTAATTCAAAAGTATACATGCATCCCAATGTTTATAGCATTATCTACAATGGCCACATTATAGAAACATCCCAAGTGTCCATAAACTGATAAATGGATTATATATATATATATATATATGTATGTATATATATGAATAATATATATATACACATATATATGTGTGTATATATATACACATATACATATAATGGAATATTACTTAGCCACAAAAAAGAAAAAAATCTTGCAATTTACAATGACATACATGGAGCTAGAGAGTGTTGTGCTGAGTGAAATAAGCCAGAGAAAGATAAACACCATATGATTTCACTCATATGTGGAATTTAATAAACAAAAAAAAAAAAAACAAGCAAAGGGGAAAAAGACACACACACACACACACACACACACACACACAGACTCCTAACTACAGAGAAGAGACTGATGGTTACCAGAGGGGAGGTGGGTGGGTGGGATGGGTAAATAGGTGATGGAAATTAAGAGTCTACTTGTTTTGATGAGCAACAGGTGTTGCATGGAAGTGTTGAATCACTATATTGTACACGCAAAACCAATATAACTAACTAAACCAATATAAATACAATTAAATGGAATTTAAATAAAAACTTTTTAAAAACCCTGCAAATAGATTAGAAATGAAGAATGCACATATTACCCTTTTGTATTGTCATTGCTGATATTCTATCTTAGGCTTTATGTCCTCAAACTGAGAATATTACAATCTCTAACTAGAGCCATAAGTCCAGACACTTTTCACACCTTCGTCTCTGCTCCAGTATAACTGCCTAGAGCTGCCAGATAAATACACTTAAAATTCCCATTTCATCATCCTCTGTTCAACAAATTCATTTGCTTCCTACAGAGTAAAGTTCAAACTCCACTTTGGAACAGGATACTATTTATAACCAATCCCAATCTATTTTCCCATCTCATTTCCCATTCTTCTCCAAAGTGAATTATTCATTAATTATTTATTCTTCAATATGCCTTGGTTTAAACCACATCTTTTTTTATTATGTTATTTCAATCTAGATTTGTTTGATTTTTACTTACCAACTACCCAGTTTCTACCCATCATTCAAGCCATTGGAATGCATTAAACCCAAATATACCCAAGCATATTATCTGAAGGACAAAACTCAGTCCACACATGTTTGGTAAATGGAATTGAATCTGTACAAGTGTGGGACAAGTATAATAAAGTGGAAGGAGCACAGGACTCGCTTTCAGACAACTGGGTTCTAATTCTATCTTGAAATAATTTCAATTGCTTGAGTCTTGGCTTCTTCATCCATAAAATAAGAATAACATCTGTTAACTATATTAATTATATTAAAAGGTTAACTATATTAACTTTTTGAGAATATCAGTCATATACAAATATACTTCTGTGAGATTTGCCTTTGTTGCACAGAAGGAATGAACATATTGATAATTTTTTTATCTTTGTTTCACTATTTAAAATAAAGAATCTACTCAGGGAAATAGATTTGCATTTTAGTTGGATATCAGGGCAACATGGAAGTTATTTGCATTTCCATATATTCAAAAAGATTTTCCATTTTTGTATACCACTTAATTCATCTTCCCATAACTCATCCTTTCAAAATGTACTTCTTAGTACTTACTATGCGCTATAATTCATCATGTGAAGATTTAAAAAAAATGAATAAGCTTTGCCTATGTCCCCAATATGCTCACAATCTAAATGGTTTTCAAAGTTTACTGTCCATCATAATCACCTTAGAGGCTTGTTAAAACACAGAATGCCAGGCCCCACCCAAGGAGTTTCTGATTCAGTGGGTCTGCGATGAAGCCTGAAATTTTGCATTTCTAACAAGTTCCCAGGTGATGCTGAAAGTGTTAGTCCAGGACCATACTTTGAAAACTGCTAGCCTAACAGGTAAAGACAAACATATTAACAGAAATAAAAGGCAAAGCAATCAGTGGAATGATAGAGGATCTAAAGAGTTAGAAGAGAAAAAAGGAGTGACTAAATTTTCATGGGAAGTGTCTAAGATAACTTCACAGAAGAGGTAGAAGATACACAAGGAAAATTGGATAAACCAGAAAAGGTACTATAGGCAGAATTTGTCTTCTTTATTTATATTCCAAGTTGATAAATAAGGTTTCAGTGATAGATTAGGACCAGAACATGAAAGGAATTTTACATTATGCTACAGAGTTTCAACTTTATCCCGTGGATAGGTATGGAATAAGGTTTGTATTAAAGAAAATTACGAGATAAGATTTGTGTAGGTGGCTACACAGAGGATGGACTAGAGTAGAGGATGGGGAAAGAGATACTACATAGATTTGTGCAGTAGTCCAAGTAGAAAGATGATAGCTGTGCTAAGTCGTGGCAGTAGGGATGGAATGAATTAGATAAATTAATCACCTATTTCCCTGTGCTTCCCTATATATGAAACCAATAAAATGCTTACTTTTTACATGGCACACTTGTTTCCTAGAACTAGGTGGAGCAATTAAATGCAACTTAAATCTAAACATCAATCCCTGCTTATGTGGCAGTATACATAGCTGCTGCTGTTGGAAGATTTTATATTACATCTTTAATTGTGGGCACTTAGCAGACAGCCTCTTATTATTAAGATATTGCTGACTTTTATTGTCAATGTGGCCAAAGGACAAAGCTAATAATTACCAGCACCAGAAGCAGCTTGTGGTTTATATTACACTGAGGTAAATTACACTGGAATTAGAGTGGATTACTTTTATCAAATGGGTAATAAGCTGTTAATTAAGTCCCTGCTGTAGCAATCTTTTTTTTTCTTTTGAGATTGCAACTGTTATTAGGTCTAGATCAAACTGTTGAATCAATTTCCCTCTTACTTACTATTTCAAGAGTTTTTAATTTACCTGGCAGCAGTTTTAATGGGGAATTTTATTAGTGAGCATAAATTGTTTTTGGGAAGGGTAAAGAGTTTGTGATAATGTTTATTAAGCCATTTTGTTTGAGCAAAAATGTAATTGCAGTTTTAATTAGTGCATGGTTGTTGAAGTATTAGGTTTGAGATTACATTGTGGTTTTCTGAGAAAACAATCACTCAGGCAATCCCAGGTTTTATAACTGATAACAAGTAGGAAAACTATGTCAATGTGGCACTAACTTGGATTTTGTACCATATTTCAGGAAGGAAAATGGGAATTTATCTAAGTGTTTTTCCTTCATGTATCTTAAGGTTTATTGGCTGCTCCTGAATACCAGTCTACTGTGACAGGTATAGATAATGTAATACATGTGGAGGGTTAACTGAGAAAAATTTAAAAATTAAGAAGTGCAGATTCCTTTAAGTTAAACCATGTGGAAATAAGAAAATTTATTTATATGATCAGTATACTTTTTGATATTTGTTTTTTTTTATGATGGTGGCAATACTATTTGTCTTATAACACAAACAATAATGATGCATTATGTTTGTATTGTGTGTTACAGAAGTGGACCAATAGATAATGAAGTTAGGAAGGACTTGGGACAAAATAGTGCATATTGAAAACTGAGGTCTAAAGAGAAAAAAAGACTTGCCTGAAAACTTGGAGCTAGAACAAAATAAGACAAAACATAGGGCTGTTTACATGACTGCATATGGACCCTTAGTCCAAAATTTATGTTCCATTGCTTTCCCAAGTTGGTGTTGGCTCTTTTTGTAATTAACAAACATTTTATCATATATGAAATTTTATATTCCAAGGAAGTTTGAAATCTTTCCCTGTGATACTTTTAATATTAACTTTTAAATTAATATGACATTTGTTTTCAATGATAAAATTGCCTGAATCATACACAACTGTTATTTTGTAGCCAAACATTTTTTAATAATTAGAACTTTGAAAATGGCGGGGTGCCTGGGTGGCTCAGTCGGTTGAGCGTCCGACTTCGGCTCAGGTCAGGATCTCACACTCTGTGAGTTTGAGCCCAGTGTGAGGCTCTGTGCTGACAGTTCAGAGCCTGGACCCTGCATTGGATTCTGTCTCCCTCTCTCTCTGCCCCTCCCCTGCCCATGCTCTGTCTCTCTCTGTCAAAAATAAATAAATATTAAATTAAAAAAAAAAAACTTTGAAAATGACAATATTCACTTACATGGTCAAGACTATAAAATGAATACAGTATTCTTCCTTTAATATTTGTTTTTATTCATTTATTTATTCATTTTTATTTGAGGGACATCTGGGTGGCTCAGTTGATTAACTGTCCAGCTTTGGCTCAGGTCATGATCTCATGGTTTGTGAGTTCAAACCCCGCATCAGGCTCTGTGTTGACAGCTCAGAGCATGGAGCCTTCTTTGGATTCTCTCTCTCTCTCTCTCTGCCTCTCCCTACTCGTGCTGTGTCTCTTTGTCTCTCAAAAATAAATAAACATTAAAAAATTTAAAAAATTTTTTGAGTATATCTGACATACAATGTTACATTAGTTTCAGATGACCAACATAGTGATGTGACAACTCTATAAATTATGCTATGCTCTCCACAAGGGAGCTACCATCTGTCACCATACAGTGCTATTACAGTATCATTGACTGTATTCCCTATGTTGTACTTTTTATTCCTACGACATTCATTCCTTAACTAGAAGCTTTTATCTCCCATTTCCCTTCCCCGATTTTGCCCATTCCCCTACCTCCTTCTCGTCTGGTAACCATCAGCTTGTTTTCTGTATTTATAAACCTGATTCTGTTTTTTGTTTGTTTGCTTATTTATCCGTTTTGTTTTTCAGATTCCACATATGAGTTAAATCATATGGTATTTATTTTTAATCCGAAAATAATTGTGATTATATTTCTAAATTGGTGCAGTAAGCCGACATGAAACAATAAAATGTCTTTAAAATTAGGTCAGCAACTTTGTCTCGATAAAAGCCACCTACTATTTTACAGAAATGAGGAGTCTCTCCTGAATACCCATATAATACATTATAAAATTCTATTTCAGGAAAAGGATAATTATACTACATAAAACTAACATGAAACAAATCTAGATTTTCTTTACTCCATTCTTTGAGAAACCCAGATCAATCCAAAACCTTATGCAACAAAATATAGTTATAATGTCTACATCCTCTGTATATGCCTTTCAAATTACTATTGTGCCATTTAAAATTTATTTGAATATGAAGAGAAATAGGAATGAAATCATATTTTGTTATTGAATTCTTTTCATCTACTTACTTTCCAATAAATATTTGATTTTGAATAAGGACATATAAAATGAGAAAAATGTATTAATGATCCAATATGGTTGTGATATCACCAACAAATCCTGTAGCCATTGGAAATAAATTACAAAAGAAATATTCTGGAAGACCATGTTCCATTTTTGTAACTGCATATTAATGACCGTTTTTCAAACAAAAATTTCTTAGGTTACCATTCAAACTTTGACTTAAACTCTTTTAGATTAAAAATAAGAAAATCAAACATTAATAAATCAATAAGCAAAATTAATAAAATACATTTCCATGCATCTATATGTGTGGTTATGTGTACAAATATACATACACATAAGCCTATTTTATTAATTTGGTGTGGATGTCTATGAATTATATGTATATATAATTTTACATAAATGTAAAAGTTAGCTTAAATATGAAACACAGGCTATTTATATCAAGAGGTTACAAAAATATTAATACAATTAGATATACCATCTATATAAGGAGAAAAGGAAGAGTTCTTCACTTCTGCAACCTTCCTAACCCTTTTTTAAAAGCTATACACCATTCATAAGAACCACATAACTAAGAAAGCACCCAAAATTGTTTCAAACAAAGTTAGATTGTGTCATCTCTTCATAGTGAAACAGAAAATCCAACGGACACTGTTACAGATAAATTGAGAGGGAAAAAAAGACAATAACCAAAACAAAACTTACAGGCAAAGGAATGTATCTTCTTGAAAACTCAACCTTCCAGACAGGCAGCAATATAATCATTAGTACTACTATGGCCATAGAAAATAAAGAAAGTATGTGTTATTGGCGGGGGTGGGGGGGTGGCCTTCTGAATATAAATTCATTTACATAGCTTCTTCAAAATATTTTTTTCAAAGTCCATTAATGTCTCTCACCTAATTTTATTCTCCTAGTGACCTATAGACAGAGATAATCATACCCATTTGACAGTTGAAGAAGTGAGGCACAGCGAAGGTAAGCAATTTGCCCCAGTTTCAAAATTTGGCTGTAGGCACAGTAGAGACTAGAAATAGTCCATGCTCTTTCTGCTATTCCAAGATTCCACAGTGACTAGCAGATACTATATCTGGGACTTAGAACTTGAAAAAGGTAAAGTAGTTAAGAGCATGGTCTTGGAAAAGCCAGAAAGACTTGGCATTGATTCACCAGAGGTGTGATTTCTCTAAATCTTTGTTTCCTCTCTATAAACAAACAAACAAACAAACAAAAAAAGATAATGAATGCATACCTCATAAAGTTTTTGTACAGCTTAAATAAGATAATGGATGTAAAGCACCAAGCACAGTTCCAGCACATAGTAAGCGCTATTTCTATTATTGTTATATGACTGATATTGACTGAATATTTGTGTCCACCTCAAATTCATTGAAATCCTAATGTGATGGTATTTGGAGGTGGGGCTTTCTTTTGGAAATGAAGTCATGAGAGTGAAGCCCATGATGGGATTAATGTCCTTATAAGAAGAGGAAAACATTTCTCTCTCTCTCTCTCTGTCTCTCTCTCCTTTCTTTCTCTCATCTCCTTTGTCCATTTGAGGATACATTGAGAAGGCAGCTGTATACAAGTCAGGAAGAGAGCCCTCACTAGGAACTGGATTTGCTGACACCTTGATCTGGGACTTCCCAGCATCTAGAACCATAAGAAAATGTTTATTGTTTAAGCCACCCAGTCTATAGTATTTTTTATAGCAGTTTAAAATAACTAAGAGAATGACTATGTTAACATATTTTTGAAACTTAAAAAGAACTGCCTATTCTGACTCCTGAGCAGGTAAAAATTTTCTTCTTAGGCTATTAATGAGTGTCCTCTCCTCCACCATTACTTGCCCCTATGAAGTGGCTTACTTGTGTAAAAAACAGGAGAGTTTACCCTGTTGTGGGTTTCCATCACCCCATTTTCCACTACTGGAGTTTGGCAATTTGTACATGAGTGATTGCAAATTCTTAATTTCTAGGATTCTGTAAAAGTTCTATTGTCAAAATGAATAAAGGTATCCTAAGCATCTAGAAATGCCTTTAAGTAGGCAAATATGCCACTCTTATTCATTATCACTTAATTACGTGGCAATGAGAAAGAATGAAATATGGCCCTTTGTAGCAACATGGATGGAACTGGAGAGTGTTATGCTAAGTGAAATAAGCCATACAGAGAAAGACAGATACCATGTGGTTTCACTCTTATGTGGATCCTGAGAAACTTAACAGAAACCCATGGGGGAGTGGAAGGAAAAAAAAAAGAGGTTAGAGTGGGAGAGAGCCAAAGCATAAGAGACTCTTAAAAACTGAGAACAAACTGAGGGTTGATGGGGGTGGGAGGGAGGGGACGGTGGGTGATGGGTAGTGAGGAGGGCACCTTTTGGGATGAACACTGGGTGTTGTATGGAAACCAATTTGACAATAAACTTCATATATTGAAAAAAATGTGTTTGAGGATGCAATGTGCTGACACCCAACACAATTTTATAGCCTTCTTAATAGTAATCTTTATAATAATTGGCTTAAAATAATAAAAAAAACCTAAAACTAATAGTTTTGTTAAATTGCACTTTTATTGCATAGTTTCAATTAGAATTTTCCTCTCAAAGATACAAATTATGCTTTAATTCTTACTGGAGAAAAGTATAGGATGATAGAAATAAGAAGACATTTTCCAAATAATAGCTGGGTGCCCAACTGGTTGTACACATAGCACTTGTGTTTTGCATAATGATTTGCTCTTGTAAATATTTAAAACATTAACTCCTAAGTGCATATGTGAGCTTCAGAAACATACTTCTCACATATGGAAAGGGATATCATTCTACAAAACTGCTTTATTTTATACTTGATATAGAGAAACCCCAAAATTACAAATAATAAAATATTTTCAGCAAAAATGTGATTTTGGATAGCTTTGAAGTTATTACAAGTATGTTTTGGCATTACTTAAGATATTATGTTTAGCATGAGGAACCTGTTACATGGCAGGTGTGTAGATTTATTCCATATGCTGTTAGCCATTGGGTTAGAAACACTGTATGAACAAGATATTTTTGGTAGTAATGAAATATATTTACTAGGTCAGAAAAAAATCATTCAGCTCATGAGTTAGTCTATGATATCAACAAAGTCAAAATATTTTCTGTCACATTACAAGGAATCTATTGTCTATTCTATAATATAGCATATGTTAATATTAAAACTTTGATAAAAAGAAAAGAAAACCAAAATGCAATAAGAATAGTACTACATTCAGCATTTTGCATCTTCAAGGCATTTTCACACACAACTCATGCATTCATTTGTACCCCATAGTAACCTAAAAGATGAACATCTTACAGATGAGAAAAATATTCCTTCAAAAAACAAATATGATTTACCAGAAATCACCTTAATTGGTTATTATCTAGGACCTAATCCAGTCCCATTCTTTTTTTTTTTATTTTTTTAACGTTTATTCACTTTTGAGAGACAGAGAGCACGAGCAGGGGAGAGGCAGAGAGAGAGGGGGACACAGAATCCCAAGCAGGCTCCAGGCTCTGATCTGTCAGCACAGAGCACAACGCGGGGCTGGAACCCATGAACCGTGAGATCATGACCTGAGCTGAAGTCGGAAGTTCAACTGACTGAGCCACTCAGGCGCCCCCAGTCTCATTCTATAAGCATCATGCTGCCATAACTGTGTCAGAAGAAAAGAAATATCATGACACTCTTCAAGTTATAAGAAGTATTCTATATAAGTAATATAGAATCTAATATAACTTACTTCCTCTTGCCCAGTTGCATCCCAGTCTGTAATTTATAATTAAAACAATATATGTTATCATATCTATCACAAAAGACATATTACTATATGCTAATAATGCCCCTAAAAAAGTCTGTTGAGAAGTAGAACTTTCCAGGGAATCTGGGTGGCACTATCAGTTAAGTATCTGACTCTTGATCTTGGCTCATGTCATGATCTCACAGTTCGTGGGTTTGAGCCCCTGCCATTAGGCTCTGTGCTGGTGGTGCAGAGCCTGCTTGGGATTCTGTCTCTTCTTCTCTCTGTTCCTACCCTGCTTTCTCTCTCTCTCTCTCTCTCTCTCTCTCAAATTAAAAATAAGAAGTGGAACTTTCCATGTGATATAGTGTATTCATCTTGAGTATGTACATGGCAAAAATTTTAATAATAAAATGAATTGACCATTTAAAACCCTGAGTAAAGAAGAAAATATATTTCTAATAAAACGGTTGCTACACTTTGTATAATAATAATATGTTATTGTTATTATTCTATTATACAAAATGCCTCTGGGTGATACTATCACACTATTCCACTTATATTTATGAAAACAATAACAAACCCAACTAAAGCATCAAAGGAATTATATAAGGAATTATATTAACTTCTCATTTATGAAAACTTGATGTAATACAAATGTATCAATCATCAAATGTTTCTTAATTAAATGCATTACAAAAATCAAATATTATCTCTTTTTCTCTCTCTCTCATACACACACACACACACACACACACACACAAGCACACACAAACACAACCTGTTTCAATTTCACATTGTAAAACAAAACAAAAAAAAATTGTCCTGGGTAGTCACTGAATGAGGTACTCTGACCTCAGTACTCAGACATGTGTTGTTTTTCTTTATTGTTATTCATTAATAATTTATGCTTGGGAAATATGGTTAGAATATTTTTTTAACTTATGGTCAGGAAACGCTATTTGTGATGAGAGAGATCTAAGCAACCTGAAAATAAGAATTAGTGTTTTATCACATTTGGCCTTTACAGTTGACTGTGTGAAACAAAACATATTCGTTTTACTTCTAAACTTACCTAGCTATTAAACTTTCCTACCTATCTGCTAAATGTCTACTTATCTACCATTGCTATGTAAATTTATTTTTTTCTCTCTTTGAAATAAATTTTGTTCCCTAAATGTGTGTGTTGCTCCATGATTATATACCATACAGTGTATGATTTGATGTATATTTAGTTAGTAAAATGTATTACATGATAACAATAAACATCATTATGCTGGGAACATTTTTATTTTCCTGTGGGACTTTCAATGTTGTCAAACTGCTACTATACACTGAATATAGAAGCCAGAGAAGTCTATTATTAATAAACACACACTGGATTACATTAGATACACATTAGCTTTAGACTCTGTGTGTAACAAATCTTGCTTTAAATTTAATGAAGTCATTTCTCAATCAAATAATTGTATGCTTTACTTCCTATGAAGCTATAGTCAAGCATACCACGCATTTTCATAGCATGGATTACATTGTTACTTGTAAATTCTTAAAATGTTCAAAATTTCTGACTAAAGCAATTCAGTTAGTTTTCATTTTAATCTTTCCTAAGAAGAGACCCATCCTTAGCTCCTTCATTAGTTGTGCTGCCTGTTGTGTTTTGCAATAATGCTAGCGTCTAATACACTGAATAAAAATATATCATTAAATATATCTTAGTGCTTAACATTATAATAATACAGAAAAAATTGGGGTACTTAAAGTGCTAGTTTACAACCAGTTTATCTCTGGAAAGGGTGATGATCAATGAGTGGGTATAGCAATTATAAACTTTTTAGACCCAATTTTGTATTCCAATTGTCTCCACATAAAAGTATCTGAAATGAAGTGTCCTACTGTATATACTATGCCTCTTTATTCTCTTACAGTAAAAAAAATGATAATTGAGAGGTACTGGTTATAAATAGGAGAGAACCAATAATGTTAGAATTCATTTATATACATGTTGAGCTCCAAAAGGCATTAAGATAAATTTACTCACATAAAGATTAGATTTTTTAATAACTAAGATAACTATACAATTTATCTTTCAAACAAGGACACTTTTGAAATTGATGAACACTAATAAACTCGGAAGGACATCAGAACAGGCATAGACCGGGGCGCCTGGGTGGCGCAGTCGGTTAAGTGTCCGACTTCAGCCAGGTCACGATCTCGCGGTCCGTGAGTTCGAGCCCCGCGTCGGGCTCTGGGCTGATGGCTCGGAGCCTGGAGCCTGTTTCCGATTCTGTGTCTCCCTCTCTCTCTGCCCCTCCCCCGTTCATGCTCTGTCTCTCTCTGTCCCAAAAATAAATAAAAAAGAAAAAAAAAAACAGGCATAGACCAAAAATATGCCAGGAAAATGAATCACCCTAATTTTAACACATAAAGATCCTCCTTAAGTTAAACTGAAAAGGAATCAGGAAGCACTTGGAAACAGGCCTGCAAAAGTGAAAAACTTCAAGGTTCTGAAACCTGGAAAAAGCATGCTCACATTCCATTTTCTTCTAAGCACTTATCTAAACCATTTCACAAGATAATAAATAATATACAGACTGGATTTAAGTTATCAGGAAAAATAACCCAAAACTCATATGTTGAGGTGGGGAGGAAATATCAAAATAAAAGTTACTGATTTCCTGAAGCATGCAAACAAAAAACTGTTCTTCTACAGAGAGAATGTATTTAGAATTTCCTATAGAAGAGGCTTGGCATCTAATACCATGCTTTTCTAATGTAACTCATAAGAGAAAAGGAGGTGTTAACATAGATAGTATTGACAGAAATTCTCTCTGGTAACACTGATCAATGCTAGAAATCCTGAAGTCACAGAGCAATCATTCTTATGACTTATGGTAAATTTGTTTATCAGCTGAACTGATGATTTGTAATCAGTTTCCTAAACTACTTACAAAGTTTTATTTGAGATCATTGGACAAAAACCCATGAACATAATTCAGAATCTGAAATAGTCTTTATGAGTTAGGTATGTTGTAACATTTCAATGATGCTTTTAAATTTTAATGTTTTGAAGCTTCTCCAAACTCCTGTAGCAATCAAAAAGAATCTGTCATGAGACCAAGGGCTATTAACCTCATGTTATAGTTACTCTGCTATCAGATTTATTGGAGGGTACAGCATGTCATTTATGCATGAATTCCCAGGAGAAAAAAAGCAATCCCTATGAAGTTAATCTAATAATAGACTATGAAGCAATGATTACCACTTAACGTACACTAGCTATCTGTAGCAGTGGTTGGCCTAATTCTGCAGGACTTGCTTGTCAGTGCTTTGGGATTAACAAGTATTCAGCTCAGAATCCATTGGGAAACATCAAGAAACAGTTTAATGAGGAAAAAATCTTTCATTTGTTGCCCCTCAGAGGATGCTGGAACCATACTTCTACATCCCACTTCATCCCTTCACTTTTTTTTTAATTTTTTTTTTTAACGTTTATTTATTTTTGAGACAGAGAGAGACAGAGCATGAACGGGGGAGGGGCAGAGAGAGAGGGAGACACAGAATCTGAAACAGGCTCCAGGCTCTGAGCCATCAGCACAGAGCCTGATGCGGGGCTCGAACTCACGGACCGCGAGATCGTGACCTGAGCCGAAGTCGGCCACTTAACCGACTGAGCCACCCAGGCGCCCCTCATCCCTTCACTTTTTAAAAGCTTGCTTCAAAAGACATATTTTCCATGTAAAATGAGCTTCTGGGAATTAATTTTTGCAGATACACAATAATTGGATTATTTTTCCCACATAATACCCAGTAGTTTTCATGACAATGTTCTAAATTTTAGCCAGTCTTTTAGTGGCAAACACTTAATGAGGGAATTTACCACTGACTTCTTCCTGAGGCATTTTCCTCTTGTAATTCTGATAAACTGAAAGCAGACAGCATTACCAATAGCCTACTTTTTATCCGTAAAACTCTCTGGATCCAGGAATTTGTTTTCCCTCCAGGAAGGAAAACATCAGGCTGTTTATACCTGAGAACTGCACAAGAACATCACAATATGGCCCTGGTTTTCAGAAAAATACAGGACTTGTTTTTCTTTTCTTTTTTATCTTTTTTTTTTTTTTTTTGGCATTTACGCTTAATCAGGGTTTTCACTAATAAGTTGCACTGTGAAAAAAATTATTAATTTTTCCACACAGTACTTGATTTCATCTATTTAATAATTTACTCCTAGAAGCTTTTTATTATACATTTAGTTTACACAAAGATATTTCTACCACCTGTCATAAAGGAGAAAAAAACAAACATATTAATTTTCCATAGATTAAATTCAATTTTATTAAATCAAATATTGAAAAATTCCAAAAATTTAAAATCTAATCATTCAAAATTTTCCTGTCTGTATGGCTTTGAATACTTTTCAGTAGTCTTCAAATGCTTCATTTAACTTTGAAAGGATCCAAATAAGTATTTCAATATTATTTTCTGATTATCCCTAAGAAATTTTGAACATCCAAGTTGTAATCTCACCAGGGTATATGATTTTAGATTCAAATGTGACTTCCATTAGGCTCCAAAGACTCCAATATGCAATACAAAGATAATGGTAATTATTTTTATAGATATACACATTTTTGAGCCATGAAAATAAACCTTATCATTTGTTGATAAAAAGCAGTTTTCAAAGAAACTAGTGATTGAAAACTATGTTCATTATCAGTATAAATCTAGTCTAATCTAATTAAAGGTAAGTGCTGTTTGATTAATAACTATTTTTAATTAATTTATTTTTCACTCCAAAAAAGTATACCTGGAAATTAAGTTGCAAAGTGAAAATTTAAATTAAACATCTTAATATGCAAATACGTTTTATTCCAATTAACTGTTCTTAAGAAAATACCAGTAATGTCAGATGTAGACAATAAAATATATGTTAGTTCTTAAAACACTTAGTTTAAAAAGCCTTCATAACTCCCAAATTAACATAAAGAGAAGCTGTGTTTTTTTTTAATTTTCTTTTTAACGTTTATTTATTTTTGAGACAGAGAGAGACAGAGCATGAATGGGGGAGGGTCAGAGAGAGGGAGACACAGAATCTGAAACAGGCTCCAGGCTCTGAGCCATCAGCACAGAGCCTGACGCGGGGCTCGAACTCACGGACTGTGAGATCACGACCTGAGCCAAAGTCGGCCGCTTAACCGACTGAGCCACCCAGGCGCCCTGAGAAGCTGTGTTTTTAACCTACACCTGAAAGAATATGAAAAAGAAAAAAGCTCTCACTCCAGACTCATCTTTTTTACATATACTTTTTAAACTCATTTACTACATCCCTAATGGAATCCAATTAAAAAATGTTAAATGATTGTTTTTTATTTTAAACGATTTTTTTTTCAACGTTTTTTTATTTTTATTTTTGGGACAGAGAGAGACAGAGCATGAACGGGGGAGGGGCAGAGAGAGAGGGAGACACAGAATCGGAAACAGGCTCCAGGCTGTGAGCCATCAGCCCAGAGCCCGACGCGGGGCTCGAACTCACGGACCGCGAGATCGTGACCTGGCTGAAGTCGGGCGCCCAACCGACTGAGCCACCCAGGCGCCCCCTTTTTTTTTAATTTTTTTTTCAACGTTTTTTTATTTTTATTTTTGGGACAGAGAGAGACAGAGCATGAACGGGGGAGGGGCAGAGAGTAAATGATTTTTTAAAATAACACCCTGCCACACCCTGCAGGCAGCCTTAGCCAGTACATATGCCATCCCCAATGTGGCTCCCACGGGGGGGGGCAGTGTGGAAAGAAAAAGCCCCATCCACCAGTGTGCCTGTGACTGTCACAGCTGGGCCTCAAAACCATGTCCACCAGCACACTTACAGCAGTAAACCCAGCCACAAGAGGAGATTGCATGCATTCCATAAAGAAGACCAAAGAAGACACCCCTGCAATGCCTGGACCAAGGTGGAGGGTACATTTCTGGACTCCACAGGACACCTCCTACATAAGTCCACTCCTTCGACACCAGGAGATGTAACTGATCAACATAATACATGGAAACACAGAGAATGAAGCAAAATGAGGAGCGAAAAGAATATGTTCTAAATGAAACAACAACACAACAAAAACCTCGGGGGGGGGGGAATAAATGAAATGGAGAAAACAATCTACCTAATAAAGAATTCAAAGTAATGGTCATAACAATGCTCACTAAACTGGCGACCAGAATGGATGAACACATGGAATGTCAACAAAGAGAGAGAAAATAAAAAGAAAACCAATGAAAGCTGAAGAATACAATAACTTAAATGAAAAATACACTAGAAAAAATTGGCAGCAGATTAGATGATGCAGAACAGACCATCAATCTGGAAGACAGGGTAAGGTAAATCACCCAAGCTGTCAATGAAAAGAAAAAAAAAAAAGAATTAAATAAAATGAGAATAGTTTCAAAGAACTCTGAAACAACATCAAGTGTACTAACATTTGCACAGTAGGGGTCCCAGAAGGAGAAGAGAGAAAGAAGGAGGTAGAAAACTTACTTGAAGAAGTAATAGCTGAAAGCTTTTCCTCTAAGATAAGGAACAAGACAAGGAAGCCCACTTTTGCCACTTTTATTCAACATAGCACTGGAAGTTCTACCCACAGCAGACAAGAAAAAGAAATAAAAGGCATCTGAATTGGTAAGGAGGAAGCAAACGCATCACTATTTGAAGATAATATGATTCTATATATAGAAAACCCCAAAGATTCCACTTAAAACTTATTACAACTAATAAATAAATTCAGCAAAATTATAGGATACAAAATTAATATACATAAATTTGTTATATTTCTATAAACTAATAACAAAGTACCAGATTTTTTTTAAAAATCCCATTGACAATTGCATCAAAACAAAAAAAATTCTAAAAATAAACTTAATCAAGGAGGTTAAAAGGCCTGTACTCTGAAAATTATTTAAAAAAATGGATTAAAGAAATTAAAGATGACACAAATAAATGGAAATATTTACCTTGCTCATGGACTGGGAAAATTAATATTATTAAAATGTCCATACTACCCAAAACAATCTACAGATTCAATGCAACACCTATCAAAATACCAATTCATAAAACTAGAACAAATAATGTTATTATTTGTGAGGAATCATTAAAGACCCCAAAAAGCCAAAGCAGTCTTGAGAAAGAATCACAAAGCAGGAGGTATCATACTCCCCGATTTCAAACTATTCTACAAACTATCCTAAACTATACTACAAAGTTATAGTAATCAAAACCTTGTGGTACTGGCACATCACTCAGTCAAACAGAATAGAGACTCCAGAAATAAACCACACTTATATGATTAATCAATCTACAAAACAAAGGGGCAAGAATATATGACAGGAAAAGATAGTCACTTCAATAAACTGTGTTGGGAAAACTGTACAGTTACATGCAAAAGAATGTAACTTTCTTACACCATATACAAGAAAACACACAAAATGTAATAAAGACCTAAATGTAAGACCTGAAACCATAAAACTCATAAAAGAAAACAATAGTAAGTAAACTCTTGGGCATTGGTCTTAGAAATTTTTTGTTTGATCTGTCTCCTCAAGCAAGGGATAAAAACAAAAATAAATAATTGGGATTACAACAAACTAGAAGCTTTTACACAGAGAAGGAAATCATCAACAATGAAATGGCCTACTGAATGAAAGAATATGTTTGCAAACTATAGATCTAATAAAAGGTTAATATTCAAAATACATAAAGAACTCATACAATTCAACACAAAGCAAATAATCCAATTAAAAAATGGGCAGCAGATCTGAATAAACATTTTTCCAAAGAAGACATCCAGATGGCCCACAAACATATGAAAAGATGGACAACATCACTAGTTATCAGGGAAATGCAAATCAAAAGCACAATGAGAGGCACCCAGATATGCCAGTTGGTTAAACATCTGACTCTTGATTTTGTCTCAGGTCACAATCTCAGAGTTGTGAGATCCATGCTTACATATTAGATATAAGATATATCTATAAGATATAAGATATATCCTATATATCTATATCTATATTCATATATAGATAGATATATAACAGAATACTATATATGATATATATAATGGAATAAGACATAAATATATATGACAGAATATTACTTATTTCATAAAAATGAAATCTTGCTATTTGTGACAACATGAATTAAGTAAGTCAGAGAAGGACAAATACCATATGATTTGACTTAATACATGGCATCTGAAAAGCAAAACAAAGAAACAAAACAGAAACAGACTCATAAATAAAGAGAACTGGTTGTTGCCAATAGGAAGGGGCCATGGGTGAAATAAGTAAAAGGGATTAAGAGAAACAAACTTCCAGTAATAAAATAAGTGATGGGGATGAAAAGTAAAGCATTGGGAATATAGTCAATAGGATTTTTAAATTTTTTTTTCAACGTTTATTTATTTTTGGGACAGAGAGAGACAGAGCATGAACGGGGGAGGGGCAGAGTGAGAGGGAGACACAGAATCGGAAACAGGCTCCAGGCTCTGAGCCATCAGCCCAGAGCCTGACGCGGGACTCGAACTCACGGACCGCGAGATCGTGACCTGGCTGAAGTCGGACGCTTAACCGACTGCGCCACCCAGGCGCCCCTATAGTCAATAGGATTTTAATAATATTGTGTGGTAGCAGATGGTACCTAGACTTACCATGGTAATCATTTAATATATATAAATGTCTAGTCGTTATGTGGTACACCTGAAACTAATATGAATTCTATGTCAATTGTACATCATGTGAAAACAAATGTATTCATATATTTTAAAAATTTTATGTCTCAAAGATGTCAAAGATTGAATTGGCAATTTTGGAGTAATGAGATTAAGCATCATTGCCATGTTTACTGGCCATTTATACTTCTGTAATTGGCCGATGTATGTCATTTCTTCATTTCCATATTCTAGATATTCACATTTTTCTAGATTTCTTTGACCTCATAATATATTATGATTTTTTCACTCTTTCCTATATCATTCTTAAACATTTCTCTACAATTAATCTTTTCTTAATTTTTTTATTTAAATTCTAGTTAACAAAAAATGTAATATTAGTTTTAGGTATACAATGTTGTGATTCAACCCTTCATACAACACCGAATACTCATCTTAGCAAATGCACCCCTTAACCCCATCACCCATTTTACCCATCCCCCCACCGATCTCCCCCATGGTAACCATCAGTTTGTTCTCTATACCTAAGAGTCTGTATCTTGGTTTGCCTCCCTCTTTTTTTTTTCACTGTTCATTTGTTTTGTATCTAAAACTACATATATGAGTGAAGTCATATGGTATTTGTTCTTTGACTGACTTATTTCACTTAGCATGACACTCTAACTCCATCCATGTACTTACAAATGGTAAAATTTCATGCTTTTTTGTGGCTGAGTACCATTCCATTGTGTGTGTGTGTGTGTGTGTGTGTGTGTGTGTATATATACCATTTTTTCTTTATCAGTTCATCAATGGACACTTGGGCTGTTTCCATATGTAGCTATTGTACCTAAGGCTTATACAAAAGTTGGGGTACATGTGTTCCTTTGAATTAGTATTTTTGAATTCTTTTGGTAAATACCTAGTAGTGCAATTGCTGGAGTGTTTCTATTTTTAGCTTTTTGAGGAAACACCATTCTGTTTTTCACAGTGGCTGTATCAGTTTGCATTCCCACCAACAGTGCAAGAGGGTTCCCTTTTTTCCACATCCTCACCAGCACCCGATGTTTCTTGTGTTATTGATCTTAGTCATTGTGATAGGTGTGAGCTGATATCTCATTGTAGTTTTGATTTGTATTTCCGTGATAAGTGATACTGAGCATCTTTTCATTGGTCTGCTGGCCATCTGTATTTCTTCTTTGGAAAAATGTCTATTCATGGCTTCTGAACATTATTAAATTGGATTGTTTGTTGTTTGAGTATTGAGTGTTATAAGTTATTTATTTTGGGTTCTATCCTTTTATCAAATATGCCACTTGAAATATTTTCTCCAATTCCATAGGTTGGCTTTTACTTTTGTCTATTGTTTCTTTTGGTGTGCAGAACCTTTTTATTTGATGAAGTCCCAATAGTTAATTTTTGCTTTTGTTTACCTTGCATCAGGAGACATATCTAGAAAGAAGTTGCTACAGCTGATGTCAAAGAGGTTACTGCCTATGTTCTTCTCTAGGATTTTTATGGTTTCAGATCTTACATTTAGATATTTAATCCACTTTGAATTTACTTTTATGTATGGTGGAAGAAAGTGGTCCAGTTTGACTCTTTTTTCATTTTGCTACCCAGTTTTCCCAACACTATTTGTTGAGGATACTGTCTTTTTCACAATGTATATTATTTCCTACTTTGTTGAAGATTAATTGACCATATGGTTGTGGATTTCTTTCTGGATTTTCCATTTTGTTCTATTGATCTGTGTGTCTATTTTTGTGTCAGAATCATATTTTTCTGATTGCTACACTTTGTAATATCACTTGAAATATGGAATTGTGATGATTCCAGTATTGCTTTTCTTCTTCAAGTTTGCTTTGGCTATTCGGGGTCTTTTACAATTCCATAAAAATGTTAGGATTGTTTGTTCTAGTTCTGTGAAAAATGCTGATTAAATGTGTAGATTGCTTCAGGTAATATAGACTTTTAAATAATATTTGTTCATAGAAACAGTTTGGAACTTTTCCTTCCATTTCTATTTTCTTAACAGCTTTAAGAGAATAGGTGTTAACTCTTCCTTAAATGTTTGGTAGAATTTCCCTGGAAAGCCATCTGTCACTGAGCTCTTGTTTTTTCAGAGATTTTCCATTACTCATTTGATTTCCTTACTGGTTATGGGTCTGTCCAAATTTTCTATTTCTTCCTGTTTCAGTTTTGGTAATGTATATGTTTCTAGGAATTTGTCCATTTCTTCCAGATTCCCCATCTAATTGGCATATAATTGCTCATATTCTCTTATTGTTTTTATTTCTGCTGTGTTGGTTGTGATCTCTCCTCTTTAATTCTTGATTTTATTTATTTGGGTTCTTTCCCTTTTCTTTTGATCACACTGACTAGTAGTTTACCAATTATGTTAATTGTTTCAAAGAACCAGATTCTGGTTTCATTGATATGTTCTACTGTTTTGTTTTGTTTTGTTTTGTTTTGATAGCATTAATTTCTGCTCTAATCTTTGTTATTTCCTGTCTTCTTCTGGTTTTGGGTTTTATTTGCTGTTCTTTTTACAGCTCCTTAAGGTGTAAGGTTAGGTTGTGTATCTGAGATCTTTCTTCCTTCTTTAGGAAGACCTGGATTTAAAATATACTTCCTTCTTATGACTGCCTTTTCTGCGTCCCAGAGGTTTTGGGTTGTGGCGTTATCATTTTCATTGACTTCTATATTCTTTTGATTTCCTCTTTAACTTCTTGGTTGGCCCATTCATTCTTTAGTAGGATGTTCTTCATTCTCCAAGTATTTGTTAACTTTCCCAATTTTTTTCTTGTGGTTGATTTTGAGTTTCATAGTGTTGTGGTCTGAAAATATGCACAGTATGATCTCAGTCTTTTTGTACTTAGGTAGAATTTGTTTCCCAGTATATGGTCTATTCTGGAGAATGTTCCATGTGCACTGGAGAAGAATGTATATTCTGCTGCTTTAGGATGAAATGTTCTGAATATATCTGTTAAGTCAATCTGGTCCAGTGTGTCATTCAAAGCCATTGTTTGCTTGTTGATTTTTTTGATTAGACGATCTGTCCATTGTTGTAAGTGTGGTGTTGAATTCTCCTACTATTATTGTATTACTATCAATGAGTTTATGTTTCTGATTAATTGATTTATATATTCGGGTGGTGCCACATTTGGTGCATAAATGTTTACAATTGTTAGGTCTTCATGGTGGATAGACCCCTTGATATTGATGTAATTCCCTTCTGCATCTCTTGATACAGTCTTTATTTCAAAGTATAGATTGTTTGATATAAGTCTGGCTACTCCGGCTTTCTTTTGTGGGCCATTAGCATAATAGATGGTTCTCCATCACCTTATTTTCAATCCGAAGGTGTCTTTAGGTCTAAAGTGGTCTCTTTTAACAGCATATAGAAGCCAGAATTACCTTGATTCCAAAACCAGACACCCCACTAAAAAGGAGAACTATAGACCAATTTCCCTGATGAAAATGGATGCAAACATCCTCAACAAGATATTAGCCAACTGGATCCAACAATACATTAAAAAATTATTCACCACAACCAAGTGGAATTTACACCTGGGATGCAGGACTGGTTCAATATCCACAAAGCAATTAACGTGATTCATCACATCAATAAAAGAGAGAACAAGAACCATACGATCCTCTCAATAGATGCAAAGAAAGTATTTGACAAAATACAGCATCCTTTCTTGATAAAAACCCTCAAGAAAATAGGAATAGAATGAGCATACCTTGAGATTATAAAAGCCATATATGAATGACCAAACGCTAATATCATCCTCAATGGGTAAAACTGAGAGCTTTCCCCCTCAGGTCAGGAACAAGACAGGGATGTCCACTCTCGCCACTGTTATTCAACATAGTATTGGAAGTCTTAGCCCCTGAAATCAGACAACACAAAGAAATAAAAGGCACCCAAATCAGCCAGGGGGAGGTCAAACTTGCACTCTTCACAGATGACATGATACTCTATATGGAAAACCCAGAAGGTTCCACCAAAAAACTGCTAGAACTGATTCATGAATTCAGCAAATTTGCAGGATATAAAATGAATGCACAGAAATCAGTTGCATTCCTATACAACAACAATGAAGCAACAGAAAGAGAAATCAAAGAATAAATCCCATTTACAGTGTCACAAAAAAAACCCATAAAATACCGAGGAACAAATCTAACCAAAGAGGTGAAAAACCTGTACACTGAAAACTATAGAAAGCTTATGAAAGAAATTGAAGAAGACACCCAAAAAAAAAAATAAATGGAAAAAGATTCCATGCTCCTGGATAGGAAGAACAAGCATCATTAAAATGTCGATACTACCCAAAGCAATCTACATATTTAATGCAATCCCTATCAAAATAACACCAGTATTCTTCACAGAGCTAGAACAAATAATCCTAAAATTTGTATGGAAACAGAAAAGACCCCGAGTAGCCAAAGCGATCTTGAAAAAGAAAACCAAAGCAGGGGGTATCACAATCCCAGACTTCAAGCTATACTACAAAGCTGTAATTATCAAGAAAGTATGTTACTGGCACAAGAACAGACACTCAGATCAATGGAACACAATAGAGAACCCAGAAATGGACCTGCAAACGTATGGCCAACAAATAATCTTTGACAAATCAGGAAAGAATATCCAATGGAATAAAGACAGTATCTTCAGCAAGTGGTGCTGGGAAAACTGGACAGCAACATGCAGAAGAATCAACCTGAACCACTTTCTTACACCACACACAAGAATAAACTCAAAATGGATGAAAGGCCTCAATGTAAGGCAGGAAGCCATCAAAATCCTCAGGGAGAAAGCAGGCAAAAACTTCTTTGCTCTTCGCCACAGCAACTTCTTAGTTGACATGTCTCCAGAGGCAAGGGAAGCAAAAGCAAACATGAACTACTGGGACCTCATCAAAATAAAAAGCTTCTGCACAACGAAGGAAACAATCAGCAAAACTAAAAGGCAACCGACAGAATGGGAGAAGATATTTGCAAATGACGTATCAAAGGTTAGTATCCAAAATCTATAAAGAACTTATCAAACTCAACACCCCCCAAAAAATAATCCAGTGAAGAAATGGGCAAAAGACATGAGTAGACACTTCTCCAAAGAAGACATCCAGATGGCCAACCGACACATGAAAAAATGCTCAGCTTCACTCATCATCAGGGAAATACAAATCAAAACCACAAAGAGATACAGCCTTACACCTGTCAGAATGGCTAACATTAACAATTCAGGCAACAACAGATGTTGGCAAGGATGTGGAGAAAGAGGATCTCTTTTACATTGTTGGTGGGAATGCAAGCTGGTGCAGCCACTCTGGAAAACAGTATGGAGGTTCCTCAAAACTAAAAGTAGAACTACCCTACACCCAGCAATTGCACCACTAGGCATTTATCCAAGGGATATAGGTGTGCTCTTTCGAAGGGACACATTCACCCCCAGGTTTATAGCAGCACTATCAACAATAGCCAAAGTGTGGAAAGAGCCCAAATGTCCATCAATGGATGAATGGATAAAGAAGATGTGATATATATATATATATATATATATATATATATATATATATATACAACAGAGTATTACGTGACAATCAAAAAGAATGAAATCTTGCTATTTGCAACTATGTGGATAGAACTGGAGGGTATTATGCTGAGTGAAATTAGTCAGTCAGAGAGAGACAAAAGTCATATGACTTTACTCATATGAGGACTTTAGGAGACAAAAAAGATGAACATAAGGGAAGGGAAACAAAAATAATATAAAAACAGGGAGGGGGACAAAACAGAAGAGACTCATAAATATGGAGAACAAACTGAGGGTTATTGGAGGTGTTGTGGGAGGGGGGATGGTCTAAATGGGTGAGGGGCACTAAGAAATCTACTCCTGAAATCATTGTTGCATATATGCTAATTTCGATGTAAATTTAAAAAAAAATTAAATTAAATTAGATAAATAAATAAATAAATAAATAAATAATATTTGTTCTTGTAATACATGAGCATGTAATGTCTTTCCATTTCTTTGTGCTGTTTTCAATTTCTTTCACCAGTGTTTTATAGTTTTCAGAATACAGGTCTTTCACCCCTTTAGTTAGGTTTATTCCTAGGAGCTTTTTTTTTTTTTTTTTTTTTTTTGGTGCAATTGTAAATGGGATTGATTCCACGATTAACCTTTCGGCTGTTTCATAATTGGTGTGTAGAAATGCAGCAGATTTCTGTACTTTGTATTTGTATCCTAGAACTTTACTGAATTATCAATTCTAACGTTTTTTTGGTGGCGTCTTTCAGGTTGTTTACACGGAGGACCATATCATCTGCAAACAGTGAAAGTTTGACTTCTTCCTTGCCAATTTGGATGCTTTTTATTTCTTTTTTGTTGTGGGATTGCGATGGCTAAGACTTCCTGTACTATGTTAAATAATAGTGGTGAGAGAGAATATCCCTGTCCTATTCCTGACCATAGAGGAAAAAGCTTTCAGTTTTTCCCCACTGAGGATATTAGCTGTGGGTTTTTCATATATGACCTTTATGATGTTGAGGTATGTTCTCTGTACACCGACTTTGTTGATGGTTTTATCATGAATGGATGCTATACTTTGACAAATGATTTCTCTGCATCTATTGAAATGATTATATGATACTTATCCTTCCTTTTACTTATTATTTTTAATTTTTTAATGTTTATTTATTTTTGAAGGAGAGAGAGACAGAGTATGATTGGGAGGGGGTCAAAGAGTGAGGAAGACACAGAATATGAAGCAGGCTCCAGGCTCTGAGCTGTCAGCACAGAGCCTGATGTGGGGCTTGAACCCACAAACTGCAAGATCACGACCTGAGCCAAAGTCGTATGCTCAACTAACTGAGTCACCCAGGCACCCATTATCCTTCCTTTTATTAATGTTGTGTATCATGTTGATTGATTTACGAATATTGAGCAACATTTGAAACCCAGGAATAAATGCCATTTGATCATGCTGAATGAGTTTTTTAACCTATTGTTTGATTTTTTTTTTGTTAGTATTTTATTGAGAATTTTTGCATCCAAGTTCACCAGGGATGTAGGCCTGTGGTTCTCTGTTTTAGTGGAATCTTTATCTGGTTTTGGTATACAGGTAATGCTGGCCTCATAAAATGAATGTGGGTTTTCCTTCCTTTTCTATTTTTTGGAATGGCTTGAGAAGAATAGGTATTAATTCTTCTTTAAATGTCTGGTAGACTTCCTCCAGGTCATCTGGCCCTGGACTTTTGTTTGTTAGGAGTTTTTTATTGCTGATTCAGTATCTATGCTAGGTATCATATGGTTCAAATTTTTTTCTTCATGCTTTAGTTTTGTTAGGTTATATGTGTCTCGGAATTTGTCCACCTCTTCCTAATTGTCCATTTAGTTGGCATATAGTTTTTCATAGTAGTCTGTTATAATTGTTTGTATTTCTATTGTGTTGGTTGTTATGTCTCCTCTTTCATTTGTGATTTTATTTATTTAGGACATTTTCTTTTCTTTTTAATAGGTCTGGCTGGAGGTTTATCAAATTTCAAAGTTCCATCTCCTGATTTCATTGATCACTTCTATTGTTTTTTAGTTTTTTATATGATTTATTTTTTTCTCTAAACTTTATTATTTCCTTTCTCCTGCTGGCTTTTGGTTTTCTTTGTTCTTTTTCTGGCTGACTTAGTTGTAAGGTTGGTTATTTGAGATTTTTCTTGCTTATTGAAACAGTCTTTATGTATTTCCCTCTTAGGACAGCTTTTGCTGCATCCAAAAGGTTTTGGACTGTTATGTATTCATTTTAATTTGTTTCCATGTATTTTTAAAATTTTATCTTTGATTTCCTGGTTGACCCATTTATTGTTTAGTAGTATGTTGTTTAGCTTCCAACTATTTGTCGTATTTCCAAACTGTTTCATGTGGTTGACTTCCAATTTCATAGCATTGTCATGCTATGTCAGAAAAGGTGAATGGTATGATTTCAATTCTTTGTATTTGTTGAGTCCTGATTTGTGACCTAGTGTGTGATGTATTCTGAAAAATTTCCCATGTGCACTTGAATGCATATTCTGCTGTTTTAAGATGGAATTTTCTGAATATATGTTAAGCCAATCTTGTCCCGTGGGTCATTCAAAGCTATTGTTTATTATTTATTCACTGTTTAGGTAATCTGTGCATTGATATAAGTGAGGAGTTAATATCCCTTAATATTACTGTTATTATATACTAGTCCCTTTATATTTGTCGTTAATTATTTTATATATTTGGGTGCTCCATTTGGAGTATATAAATATTTACAATTGTTAGATATTCTTTTTGGTTATTCCCTTTATTATGGTATATTACCCTTCTTTATCTCTTGTTGCACAGTTTTAAAAATTAGATTTACTGATATAAGTATTGCTACTCCAGCTTTCTTTTCACATCCATTGGCATGATAAATGTTTCTCCACACCCTCATTTTTAATGTGCAGGTGTCTTTAGGTCTACAATGAGTCTTTTATAAGCAGTACATAAATATGTCTTGGTTTTTTTAATTTATTCTGACACCCCATGTATTTTGATTGGATTGTTTAGTCATTTACATTCAAAGTAATTATTGATATATATGCATTTAGTGCCATTTTATTACTTATTTGGTCATTGTTTCTGTTTCTCTGTCCCTTTGTTATCTTTGCCACTTTTGGTCTCTCCTTTACACTCAAAGAGTCTCTCCCTCTTAATATTTCTTGCAGGGCTGGTTTAGTAGTCACAAACTCTTAGTTTTTGTTTGTCTGGGAAACTCTTTTTCTCTCATTCTCTTCTGAATTATAGTTTTCCTGGATAGAGTATTCTTGACTGCAGATTTTTCCCACAGCACTTTCAATATATCATGCCACTCCCTTCTGGCTTGTCAAGTTTCTGCTGAACTCTCAAGCTAGCTTTATGGGTTTTCCCTTGTCAGTTAAGGACTTCTTTTTCTTGATGCTTTTATGATTTTTTTTTATTTATCAGTATATTTTCCAAATTTCATTACAATATGTCTTGGTGTTGGCTTGCTTTTGTTGGTTTTGTTGGGAATTCACTGTGCCTCTGGATCTGGATGTCTGTTTTCTTCCCCAGATTAGGGAAGATTTCTGCTATTTTTTCTTGAAATACATTTTCCACCCCCTTTTCTCTCTCTTTTTCTAGGACTCCTATAATATGAATGTTATTATATTTGATGGAGTTTCCTAAGTCTATTCTTGTGTTCAATAATTATTCTGTCTTTTGTTCCGCTTCATTATGTTCCATTATTTTGTCTTTTCTATCTCTAATTCATGCCTCTGCTTCTTCCATCCTGCTGTTCATTGCTTCAAGCCTGTTTCCAATCTTTTTTATTGCAGTCTTTATTTTTGACTAATTCTTTTTTAACCCTTTTATGTCTCTGGTAAGGGTATCCCTGATGTCTTCTATTCCTTTCTCAAGCTCAGTGAGTATCCTTATGATTGATGCTTTCAGTTCTCCATCAGGCATATTAATTATATCTTTTTTGATTAGATCTCTGGCTGTGACCTTATCTTTTTTCATTTTGGATAAATTCCTCCATTCTTGCATTTTGTCTAAGTCTCTGACTTCTGTGTGTTAGCTATGTTTCCTACTCCTGAAAGTAATGGCCTTATGAAGAAGTCATGTAGTGCCTAGGGACTGGTGCTTTAGGGATTGCTTCCAGTGTGTGCTGCCTGTGCTCTGCTGTTGTGGTATCACGGTTCTATCCTTAAGGTCAGTCTCTGAACAGGCTCTCCTTGACTGCTGTGGACAGTGTTTATTCCCTGGCCTGAATATGGTGAGTGGTCTCCTTTTTATTTGAAACTTGATACCAATTCCACCATAACTGAGGCCCTGCAAAACTCTCTGGCTCAGAGATTTGGAGTG
The DNA here is from genome assembly GCF_007474595.2 of Lynx canadensis. Classification (NCBI taxonomy): domain Eukaryota; kingdom Metazoa; phylum Chordata; class Mammalia; order Carnivora; family Felidae; genus Lynx; species Lynx canadensis. Next base: position 70,091,739 of record NC_044321.2, on the reverse strand, counting down.
GATTTGGGCTGGTCTTATGGGGGAATGGCCCACCACACTGGGAATGAAGCAAGATTGACTGAAAAGGGCAGACCTCCCAGAGCACAAGGAGGTGTGGCTTAATGTAAGAAAGGCAGCTAGTGTAGGCATTAAGCTGCTCCCCTCAGGTTGCCCTGTGTGTATGCTGAAGGGCAGGGTAGGTAAATGAGGCTTGCAAGCTATTTTATTCCTAGAGAGACATTTCTGTGAATGCTGCCTCTCAGGGAAGTGCTCTTAGATTGAATAATCTTCCCTCCTGTGTGCCCCATGTGTTTTTTCCAATTGCTGTTTACATGCTGTCTGCCTCTGAGTTTTTTTTTTTTATTCCTTCTTCCAGAAGCAGCATAGGGCCCTCTGGGCTCTATCCCAGCCAAGCCTGCTGTCCTTTAAAACTCCAGTCTCTAAAGATGTGGTGAGGGCAGGGGTTTGTGCTGGTCTTCTTGGGGAGGGACCTGCCATTCTGGGAATGAGACAATCTTGACTGAGAAGGGAAAACTTGCCAGAGCACAGGGGCAAGAGTTTTGGTGTAAGCAAGTTAGGCAGCCAGTGTTAGTGCTGAGCTGTTTCCCACATGTGGCTCTGTGTTCATTCTGAGGGGCAAGGAAGGAAAATGGTTTTGGCCATCTCCTTTGTTCCTGGAGAGACATCTCCCTGAACATGCCCTCTCAGGGAAGTACTCCTAAAATAGTGAATAATCTCCCAAGTGTGTGCCCCAAACATTTTTCAAATCACTGTTTTTCCATGCTCTCTGCCCCCAGGTTGCTTGCCTGCCATATTTCCAGGAGCAGAGCACTGTCCCCCAGGCTCTATCTGAGTCAAGCCAGTTGACCTTTAAAACTCTGGGCTTTAAGCCCCACTGTTTGCTGAAAGTTATGAAATTCATTTCCTCTCATTTTCTAAGCCAATGTCTTTGGGGAAACATTCTCCTTGTGCATTTCCCTGTTTGCTCTACCCTCACTCACCTTTCTCTGTGACCACAGCTTGCTCTCCTCCACATCACTGATGACCTGTTTCTCTCCTAAACCATGTCCCCACACTTCCTACTCTCTTCAATGTGGCCTGTTCTCTCCCATTATTTGTGGAGCTTGTTTTGTCAGTCTTTAGGTTGATTTCTTGGGTATTTGGGATGATTTGATAGTTATTCAGCTGTGTTTGTGGGAAGAGATGAGCCTAGGGTCCTTATACTCTGATGCCTTCTTTCTCTCCTTTCTTCATACATTTTTTTTAATTTTTTTTTTCAACGTTTATTTATTTTGGGGACAGAGAGAGACAGAGCATGAACGGGGGAGGCGCAGAGAGAGAGGGAGATACAGAATTGGAAGCAGGCTCCAGGCTCTGAGCCATCAGCCCAGAGCCCGACGCGGGGCTCGAACTCACGGACCGCGAGATCGTGACCTGGCTGAAGTCGGACGCTTAACCGACTGCGCCACCCAGGCGCCCCTCTTCATACATTTTAAATAAAATTTCAAATATTTCTTTTACATGTTGTTAGAATTTTATAAAACTGTACTTCAAAATTATGGAAAACTTTATGAAACATGTCTAAAACTATTTCCTAGGAACTCCCTTACAGAAATTAAAAGAATTTCTACCAGGAATATTGCATACATTATGGATACAAACTGTGCTATACTGAGAGAAAAGATTAATGTGATTATTAGCAATATACCACATATAATTTGTATATACTGTTCCAAGAGAAAAGGATTCATATTTGTATATCACAAAATACATAAATGCTTCTTGAGATATCAAACAAAATATGTAGCACATGAGATTTTGAATCCCAACTGTAAACATAAAGAAATGTAAGTGTATGACATCCGACATCTGACATCCTACACTATAGCTCATCCACTTCTCTAAGTAAAATCTAAGCTCATTAAATGCATATGTGTAGGCAAACAATTCTCAACAATTCAACTGCCATTTTGTAACAAAATATAAGAGACATTCTGTAGTAGGAGAACAACTCTTGAAGGAATCTACCAGCATCAAAAAGATGCTCCCAATCACAATAATATATGTAAATATTGGCTATTTTTTTTAAATGTTGGTCTTAAGTTCAGGTTTTGATTGCTGCAAAAACCAGTACATTTTCTTATTATGTATAAACAATAAGCAGAAGTGGATGGAAAACTGCATGATACATAAACACTTTGTTAAATACTTTAAGATGGTACAAATATTTTGGATGGTACAAATATTTTGTCCCATTCAAATGACAAGTAGAAGTTAATGTGCATATAATTCTATTGTGTACCTTCACTATCGACATAAATGCACAATGATAACAATGATTCTGTTAATAATAGATCTGATTCAGAAAATCAGTAGTATGTAAGGAACTGCATGGAGATTTACTTCAGAGATGGACAGAAGAACCTATTTTTTTAATCAAGAGATAATTATCTCTCATTTAAGAATCTTAATTTAACCAAAGATATGTCCCAGTTCTAAAGTTTAAGTATTTATACTTCCATTAAGAAAAATGTAGTAGGAGTAAAATTTCATTAAAGCTCACTTTATTTAATCTTTCTTTCTCTTTGTGTCTCATTTTCATTTTTTTAAAGTCTATTTATTTATTTTTACAGGAGGGGAGACATGGAGAGAGAGAAAGTAAAAGGGGGGGGCAGAGACAGAGGGAAAAAGAGAATCCCAAGTAGGCTCTGCACTGTTGGCACAGAGCCTGACACAAAGCTGTATCTCAAAAACTGTGTCTTATTTTTAAATCATAATCATTGCTTTGTACTTGCTAAGTATATGAATCATAATAAATTTTAGATGTTTCCTAAACAGATAGCAACTCTAAAGTATTTCAGCACCACTAGATCTGGAGGTTGCAAATCTAGACCCACCCAAGCACACTGGCTGATTCACATTCACTAAATGTATTAGCTGAAATAAGCATAATAAATGAAAGAGAATAAAATAAAAAAAAATTCAGACTAAGTGATGGCTTGACTTATAGGAACTGGCAGCTCTGATGGCCCAAAGCATAGAATTAGTTTTGCCACTCAATAATTTGACTGATTCACTTGAATGTCCAGAAGAGGACATTTTCTGCCTGATTTCAGTGTAATCAAGTCACCTGCTCAACAATTGCTAAGGCCAAGTCAGTTGCATTCCACTAAGCACTGAGTGTGTTCAGAGAGTAAAAAGAAGAACCGAATTTCACATATATGTGCAGAACTATTGGACATTAATGATAGTAAGAATCAACTCTTCTTAATTCATGATTGTGCTTTCCTTTCCATGTAATATGTAATGCCAAAAAGAGCCATCTTACTTCAAGTAACCACCCATTCCAATCAGTGGTAATAGTAGGTTTCCTTCCTTTACTAATAGATATCAAATTCATACTTAAAAAATAAAAATAAATACAAATAAAATCAACCAGAAGAGTTGCAAAGATAAACATTGTGACACCATATATCCTTCAATTAAATCATGTCAATAATGTATTTTACTCTAGGCAGGTGTGTGTGTGTGTGTGTGTGTGTGTGTGTGTGTATGTGTGCGCATGTGCATGCTGTGTCACTTTAGGTTTCATGTATTCTAAAAGAAGACTAAGGTGGCAACATCCCCACATAAGGCAAGACAATACATCAAATCACAACACTGAAATGATCTTAGAAATAAGAAAACAACAAGAATTTATAAATACAAATTTTAACTGATAGGTGGTAACCTTTGCAAAATGTATTTTCATTTGCAACCAATGCATAATAAACATTCTCACTGACCAATAAAATTGTAAGTACCCTTTAAGGAAACTTCCATGGTTTATTTTAATTTCCATTTACTTAGTAGGTGTTCAACAAAATGTCATTGAACACATATACATTTGTTTCCACAAGTTGACCTTTTACTTTTACATACTGGAGATTCTCTCTGGAATATCAAATGAGCATCAGACAAAACAACTAGTTTGGAGTATTGCAGAAATCTACATTGCTTTCACTCCTTCACTAAAAACAGATGCATCTAACCTACAGGCACATAGCCCAAACTTTTCTATACTCTGTATGTCCAGTGTCCAGGTAAAGGGGCTTCAAGAGTAAAGTTCACACAACATGAAAAAGTGAGGACAGCGTCAAGTTCTACAGTGCTAATATTAAGGAAAGTAAAAGTGGACACAGTTCAACTTGTTTATAACCTGTAAAAATAGTAGATAAGTAGAGGTGTCAGAGAGAGATGTAAGATGGCAGAGTAGGAGGAGGACCCTAGGTTTGCCTTCTCATAGCTAGGTAAATATCAAATCATTCTGAATACTCTAGAGATTGATCTGAGGACTTACAGAACAAAATGCACAACTAGAGAGAGAGAAGCGTACATATTGTGGGAGTTAGAAGGTGTGGAGATGTTATTTGGAGGAGAAAAGGATCATGGGTGCTGTGGAAGGGAGGGAGCACTTGTCATGGACAGACGCAAAAGAGAGAGAAAGTGCACAGGAGACTGCACAAGGAGACCATTTCCCCAAAGACATTGCAAAAATGAGAGGTGCTGATTATCATGAGGTTTTATTACCAGGAGGGCTCAAAGACTGAAGTTTTAGAGGTCCACGGTATGGCTGGTATTAGCCCCAGTAGGTGCTGCAGTACTCCTGTGGAGAAGGAGGACAGATAGACCTGTAGCAGACAGTGCGATCTAAGGATCCTCTGAAAAACACTGGGAGATACAGTCCCCCCTTCTTTGGAGAGGTGGCATTCCTCTCAGGACACAAAATTGCACTTCCTGCCCCATCAGTTAGAGACAGACACACTTGCTGAGGGCAGCTAACCTGGACTCAGGCTTTTTGCTGCACTTTACTCTAAACTTCAAGCTGCTGTCTGTTGATGTGACTGGTCTTCTGTGATAAACCAGCAACAGCCCCAGTGTAGTAACACCCTCCCCCAGAAGATCAACATGGGTCCATGAAATATTTGGATCCTAACGTTTGGAATTTTGAAACAGCCTGTGTGCCTAAGAAAACACAGGGTCACTGAGCTTCCAGGCAGTAGGTTATCTGGATACAGACAGGGTGAAAGCAGGGATCTAAGTGACATATGGAACACAAGAGAAGAGATTGCTGGCTTTTCTGTGAGAGGTTCCAGGACATTGGCAAGTGGCAACTCCCCTCTCTGGGGATGAAGGAGAGGTTTGGTGCCATTTTCTTCCCCTTCTCCTCAGTATAAATTTACTTCAGGAAGAAGTACAGTGACAACAGTTGTATCCTAAACCACTTACACCAAGCCCTACCACCCTGCATTCTGAAAGTACTGCTTTACTAGGGCAAGTGCACCTGAGACCAGAACAGTGGCCCCATCTCCTAGAAGACCAGCACAAGTCCCCATATGTATCACATCTACTGACCATAGACTGCTGAAAAATTTCAGCTCTAGTGGATTTCATCAGGTTTCTTTTAACAAACAGACCAGAGCACTCTTAGTTAAAACTTGCTACACTCTGGCAAAGTTCCAAACACTCCCATGTGCAGGCAAGAAGAAACTCTTTAGAAGACTGACCTGAGGGAAAGAGCAGGCAAAACACAGCAGTATAGCATGCACAGCATACACAAGAAACACTTCCTGAAGCGCCAGGCCATGAAAAATATATGACCTCTTATTTATAAAACCATTACTATCGGGATTAAGAAACATAACAGACTTTCCTAACCCACAGAGGAAGATAGAGACTGAGACAAAATGCCAAGATAGAGGAATTCATACCAGAAGAAAGAATAAAAAAAGGTCAAAACCAGGAATCTAATTGAAACAGATATAAGTAATATGCCTGAACCAGAATTTAAAACAACAATAATAAGTATACAAGCTGGGCTTGAGAAAAGCATAGAAGATACTAGGGAGTCCCTTACTTCAGAGACAAAAGACCTAAAAACTAGTAAGGCCAAAATAAAAATTCTATAACTGAGATGCAAAGCTGATTAATGGTAATGACTACAAGAAGCAAAGGAACTAATAGGTGATATGGAAGATAAAATTATGGAAAATAATGAGGTTGAAAAGAAGAATGAAAGAAAAATAATTGATCATGGATAAAGACTTAGGGAACTCAGTGACTCCATAAAGTACAATTACATTTGTATCATAGGAGTCCCAGAAGAAGAGAAGGAGAAGGGATAGAAGTTTACTGGAGAAAAATATAGCTGATAACTTCCCTAATCTGGGGAAGGAAACAGACATCCATATCCAGGAGGCAGAAAAAACTTCCATCAAAATGAACAAAAGCAGGCCAACACTAAGACATATCATAGTAAAATTTGCAAAATACAGAGATAACCAAGAAATCTTAAAACAGCAAGGGAAAATAAATCTCTTAGAAGGGAAAACATAAAGGTAATCAGTATAATTACCACCCCCCAAAAAAAACTTGGAAGGCAAGAAGGGGGTGGCAAGATATATTCAATGTACTGAATGAGAAAAATGTTCACCAAAATACTTTATCCAGTAAAACTTATTCAGAATATAAGGAGAGATCAAGAGTTTCCTAACAGCAACAACAACAACAACAACAACAACAAACTAAGGGAGTTCATCACCACCAAACCATCCCTGCAAGAAAAATTAAAGGTGACCCTTTGGTCTTTGGAAAGAAAGACCAAAAACAGCAAAGACTAGAAAGGAAGAGAGAAAATCTCCAGAAATAATGACTTTACAGGTAATACAATGGCATTAAATTAATATCTGTCAGTAATCACTCCTGAATATAACTGGAATAAATGTTCCAATCAAAACAAATATGGAGACTGAATGGATATAAAAACAAGACCCATCTGTTTGATGACTACACAAGCTTGTTTTAGACCGAAAGACACCTGCAGATTGAAAGTGAGGGGATGTTGAACCATTTATCATGCCAATGGGTGTCAAAAGAAAGCCTGAATAGCCATCCTTGTATCAGACAAACTGGATTTTAAACCAAAGACTGTAAGAAGAGTTGAAGAAGGGCACTACATCATAATAAACACATCTTTCCAACAAAAAGATCTCACAGTTTTAAATATTTATGCCCCCATCTTGAAAGAACCCAAATATATAAAACAATTAATAACAAACATAAAATAACCCATTGATAATAGCACAACAATAGTAGGGGACTTGAACATCCCATTTACATCAATAGACAGTTCATTGAAGCAGAAAATTAATAAGGAAACAATAGCTTTAAATGACACACTGGACCAGATGAAAGAACAAACATATTCAGAACATTTCATCCTAAAGCAGCAGAATATATATTATTTTTGAGTGCACATGGGAGGGACATTGCCAGAAGTGATCACATACTGGGTCACAAATCAGTTCTCAACAAATACAAAAAGATTGAGATCATACCATGCATATTTTCTGAACACAATGCTATGAAACTTGAAGTGAACCCCAAGAAAAATTTGGAAAGATCACCAAAACATGGAGATTAGATAACAACCTAATAAAGAATGTTTTAACCAGGATTGAGGAAATCAAAAATGGAGCACCTGGGTGGCTCAGTTGGCTAAGAATTCAACTCTTGATTTCAATTCAGGTCATGATCTCATGGTCTGGAGATCAATCCTGTGTCAGGCTCCACACCAGGTATGATGCCTGCTTAAGATTTTCTCTCTCTACCTATGCCCCTCCCCCATTCATGCACGCTCTCTCTCCCTCTCAAACAACAACAACAACAACAACAAGAAACTTTAAAAAATACATGGAAACAAGTGATAATGAAATCACAACAGTCCAAAAGGTTTGAAATGCAGCTAAAGTGGTCATAAGAGAATAATATATAGCAATACGGGCCTACTATAAGAAGCAACAAAAATCTCAAACACACAACCTAACCTTATATGTAAAGGAGTTAGAAAAATATCAACAAATGAAGCCTTAAGTCAGCAGAAGAATGGAAATAATAGACTAGAGCAGAAATAAATGATACAGAAACAAACAAGCAAAAAATGTAGATCAGACCAATGAAACCAGGACCTGGTTCTTTGAAAGATTTAATAAATTTGAAAAAACCCTAGCCAGACTTATCAAAAAGAAAAGAGAAAGGACCCAAATAAATAAAATCAGAAATGAGAGAGGAAAGATCACAGCTAACACCACAGAAATACAAACAATTAAAATAGAAAATTATGAAAAATTATATGCCAACAAACTGGGCAATATGGAAGAATGGGATAAATTCCTAGAAACATATAAACTATGAAGACTGAAAGAGGAAGAAATAGAAAATTTGAACAGACCCAGTGTGCCTTGGTGGCTCAGTTGGCTAAGTGTCTGACTCTTGATTTCAGCTCAGGTCATGATCTCACAGTTGTGAGATTGAACCCTGTGTCAGGCTCTGTGCTGGACATGGAATATGCATAAGGTTGTCTCTCCCCTCTCCTTTTGCCCCTCCCCCTGTTTTTGCTCTCTTTGTAAAAAAAAAAATGAATAGACTCATAATCTGCAAAGAAATTGATTCAGCAATCAAAAATCTCCCAAAAAAACAAAAGTTCTGGGCCACATGGCTTCCCAGGGGAATACTACAAAACATTTAAAGAATTCTTCTCAAACTGTTGCAAAAAAATAGAAATGGAAGGAAAACTTACAAACTCATTCTAAGAGGCCAGCAATATCTTGGTGCCAAAACCAGACAAAGACCTCACTAAAAAAGAGAATAGCATGAAATATCCCTCATGAACATGGATGCAAAAATTCTCAACAAAAATACTAGCAAATTGAATAGAGAATTGTACAGAATTGTACAGAAAAAGAATCATTCAGCAAGATCAAGTGGGACTTAGTCCTGTGTTGCATACTTGGTCCTGTGTTGCAAGGGTGGTTCAATATTCGCAAATCAGACAATATGATACACCACATTAATAAAAAGAAGGATAATTACCATACAGTCTTCTCAATTGATGCAGAAAAAGCATTTGAAAAAGTACAGCATCCATTCTTGACAAAAACCTTCAAGAAAGTAGGTTTAGAGGGAACATACTTCAACATAATAAGGCCATATATGAAAGACACACTGTTAATATCATCCTCAATAGGAAAAAACTTAGAACTTTTCCTCTACAGTCCATAACAAGACAGGGATGTCCACTCTCACCATTGTCATTTAACACAGTACTGGAAGTCCTAGCCTCGACACAGACAATGAAAAGAAATAAGAGGCATCCAAATCAGCAAGAAAGGAGTCAAAATTTCACTATTTGCATATGACATGATACTCTATATAGAAAACCCAAAATACTCCACCAAAAAATTGCTACAATTGACACACAAATGCAGTCAAGTTATAAGATACAAAATCAATGTACAGAAATGTGTTGCACATCTATATACTAATAATGAAGCAGCAGAAAGAAAAATCAAGGAATTGATCCCATTTATAATTTCATCAGAAACCATAACATATTGAGGAATAAACCTAACCAAGATGTAAAAGATCTATACAGTGAAAACTAAAGAACACTGATGAAAAAAATTGAAGGTAACACAAAGATAAGGAAAAACATTACATGCTCATGCATTGGAAGAACCAATATGATTAAAATGTCTATATTGCCCAAAGCAATCTACACATTTAATGCAATCCCTGTAAAAATATACCATGGGGCACCTGGGTGGCTTTGTCAGTTAAGCACCAACTTCATCTCAGGTCATGAACTCACAGTTCATGAGTTCGAGCCCTACATCAGGCTCTGTGCTGACAGTTCAGAGCCTGGAGCCTGCTTCGGGATTCTGTGTCTCCCTCTCTGTCTGCCCCTTCACCGCTCATGCTCTCTCTCAAAAATAAATAAATATATATTTTTTAATTTAAAAAATACCACCAGCACTTTTCACAGAGCTAGAACAAACAACCCTATAATTGTATGCAAACACAAAAGACTGCAAATAGCCAGAGAAATCTTGAAAAAGAAAAAAAAATGGGGTATCACAAGTCTGAACTTCAAGTTTTACTATAAAGTTGTTGTGATCAAGACAGTGTGGTACTAGCACAAAAACAGACACATAGGTCAATAAAACAGAGGAGAAATTCCAGAAATAGACCCACAACTATATGGTCAACTAATTTTTTGACAAAGCAGGAAAGAATATTCAATGGAAAAAAGACAGTCTCTTCAAAAAACGGTGTTGGGATTGGGCGCCTGGGTGGCTCATTAGGTTAAGCATCCAACTTTGGCTCAGGTCATGATCTCATGGTTCATTTCATGGATTTGAGCCTGCTTTGGATCCTCTATCTCCCTATCTCTCTGCCTCCCCCCGCCCTCTTCCTCAAAAATAAACATTAAAAATCATAAAATAATTTTAAATTAAAGTAGAGTAAATTAAATATTAAATTAACAGCAGAGGAAACAATAATTGCTGGTGAGGATGGGAGAAAGTGTAACCATCTTGCTCTGTCGGCAGAAATGAAAACTGGTGCAGCCACTCTGGAAAACAATATGGAGCTTCCTCAACAAGTTAAAAATAGAACTGACTATCCAGCAATTGCACTACTAAGTATTTAGACAAAAGATACAAAAATACTGATTGGAAAGGACACATGTACTTCAATGTTTATAGCAACAATAACAATAGCCTAATTTTAGAAAGATCCCACATGTCCATCAACTAATAAATGTACACAGAAGCTGTGGTATATATACAGAGCCATAATATTACTCAGCCATAAAAAACGAATGTAATCTTGCCATATGCAACGACATGGATGGAGCTAGAGTGTATTATGCTAAGCAAAATAAGTCAGTCAGAAAGACAACTACCATGTGATTTCACTCATATGCGGAAGTTAAGATACAAAACAGGTGAACATAGGAGAAAAAAGAGAGGAAAACCATAAAGCTGACTGTTAAATATAGGGAAGAAATTGAGGGTTGCTGGAGGGGAAGTGGGTGGATAGATGCGTTAAATGGGTAATGGGTATTAAGGAGGGCACTTGTTGAAGATCACTTGGTGTTGTATGTAAGTGACGAATCACTAAATTTTACTTCTGAAACTAATACACTATATGTTAACTAACTGGGATTTAAATAAAAACTTGAAAAAACAGAAAAAAAAAGAAAAAAGTAAAGAGTATATAAGTATATATTGACAAACAATAGCTCAGATGCATATGTTCCCATCATCCAGTTTTAAAGCAAGTTATTGAAAAGGTTTCAGATCTAAAAAGATCTGTTCCCCCAATGTTTACAGCAGTACTTTCAACAATAGCCAAATTATGGAAAGAGCCTAAATATCCATCAACTGACGAATGGATAAAGAAACTGTGGTTTAGGGGCGCCTGGGTGGCGCAGTCGGTTAAGCGTCCGACTTCAGCCAGGTCACGATCTCGCGGTCCGTGAGTTCGAGCCCCGCGTCGGGCTCTGGGCTGATGGCTCGGAGCCTGGAGCCTGTTTCCGATTCTGTGTTTCCCTCTCTCTCTGCCCCTCCCCCGTTCATGCTCTGTCTCTCTCTGTCCCAAAAATAAATAAACGTTGAAAAAAAAAAATTTAAAGAAACTGTGGTTTATATACACAATGGAATACTACATGGCAATGAGAAAGAATGAAATATGGCCTTTTGTAACAACGTGGATGGAACTGGAGAGTGTTATGCTACGTGAAATAAGTCATACATACAAAGGTAGATACCATATGTTTTCACTCTTATGTGGATCCTGAGAAACTTAACAGAAGTCCATGGGGGAGGGGAAGAAAAAAAAAAAGAGGTTAGAGAGGGAGAGAGCCAAAGCATAAGAGACTCTTAAAAACTGAGAACAAACTGAGGGTTGATGTGGGGTGGGCAGGAGGGGAGGGTGGGTGATGGGCATTGAGGAGGACACCTCTTGTGATGAGCACTGGGTGTTGTATGGAAACCAATTTGACAATAAATTTCATATTTAAAAAAATAATAAATAAATAAATAACCATTAAAAAAATAAAAGGATCAGCTCACCAAGCCAGACATTGAACATTGACTCTTAGGTTGAATCCACCTGCTGCTGGAATTCTGGAAATAGTGCATATGAGAGGCATAGCAAATCAATCGGCACATGCGTTATTCTCACATTAATTGAGCCATTCAAGGGAAAAAAAAACTGCTACAAAAATAATTGAAAATGGAACATACTATTAAATTCCACTTAAATTACTATTTTAGCTCATGTTTTATTTCATATTCTAATATATGATTTATCCACTTTTCCCTAGGAATTAAGTGCACCGTCTTATAAGCCATATTTATTAGTAAAATGAAATGGTTATCTTGCCTAATTTAATAAAACAGCATAGAAATACTCTTTCAATATAAGACTTATAAAATACTATATCTTTCATTTATTGAGGATATTCTTTCTTTTCAGAGTTCACTTTTCAAACTGCCCATATTTCTCAGTTACAAAAAAAAATGTTATTTGACATCATTTGCTCTTAATTAAATTTCATTTATCTAATATATATCTCATTTCTAATTTAAATAATAGATGTGAAAATAACAGTAACATTATGTATCTAACTTCCCAGAATAGACTGAGAGTTGAAAGGAAATTTTGCTGTTTACAAAAAAACATGGGCTCTGAATCACTTTAAAATCTTTGTCCTTGGGGTGCCTGGGTAGCTCAGTCAGTTAAATGTCCAACTTGATTTTGGCTCAGGTCATGATCTCATGGTTCATGGGATCAAGAAATTGCTGCACTGACAGCGTGGACCCTGCTTGGTATTCTCTCTCTCCCTGTCTCTCTGCCCCTCACCTGGTCGCACTCGCTGTCTCTCAAAACAAATAAATAAGCATTTAAAAAAATTCTTTGCCCTTAGTTATGTTTTTAAAACTTGAAGATTTATATTAAATTCTAAACTATCTGTGTTGATTGGAAGGGTTATTTCAATGCCAAAACAAATCTGATACCTTATTCTTCCTCCAGGGAATTTGGCTTTCTTTTTCTTTTTAACTGTCTGGTAGTAAAGCAAACAAGCAGAGAAACAGACCAAAAAAAAAAAAAAAACCAGACAAATAAAAGGGAAGATATAGTGATGGAGTGTCCTACATCTTTATATCATCATCTCTGCAAAAAAAAAAAAAAATATATATATATATATATATATATATATATATATATATATTGTTCAAAGTGAAATAATGAATGAAGCAAGTATTGGTTGGAGATAAGGATTTTATTCCAACATATAAATACTTCCAAATTCTTCAGATATTGATTAATAAACCCCCAACCCTCAAAAAAACGTTTCTTTGTTTGTTTGTTTGTTTTTTTAACTACTCAGGGATTAAGAATACAAGCTCTGAAGTCAGGACTCCTGAGCTTAAATCTTATGGAATCTTGATTCTTGAAAATGTCAAATCACCTACTAAGTCCTGTGGCACATTTCTTTATCTATAACATCAGAATAATAAGAGTACTTATCACCATAAATGTTGGCCGTAAGATTTCTGTTCCGGAATCCTGATTCCAGCTTGTACTCTTAAATTGTGAGTTGTTAAAAAAAAGAGTAAATGAAATAATGTATGTACAGCATATTGTCAGACATACAGAATTTTCAGTAAATAGTGTCTATTACTTTTTTTCTCTTAAATGTAATGTCAAATAAGTTTAGCATTATTGAGATCCTCTTTGCCCAGCTTTTTAATAATAATGTTAGGCCAAAATTAGACATTTCCCTTTTACCATTTTCCAAACTAAGGTGTACAAATGTTAACCCAAAGGGACCTGGACTCTTTTTATCAAGGACAAAGAGTTAATAAGTGACCAAGCTTTACCTCTCTTTTTTTTTTAGTCTAGCAAATTTAATTCACATATCTTTATAGCCAGTTTAAATCACATATCTTTATATGCATATTTCAATTAAACAAACACGTACTGAGAATCTATTAAAGGCAATACACAGTGTTAGATAGAGTCAGGGAGGGGTAATTGGAGGGACTCAGAATACAATGAGCCTATAAACTGTGGTGGGAGGAAAGCAAATATTACTCAGGATAGGTGTAAAGAAGCACTATCACAGAAGACAAAACTGGATGGTATGGAGCATATATTTTAATAACATCAAGTAACAATTACATATTCTCATGTATTTTGCAAACTCAATACAATAGGAATGAGAAATTGACATGTGTTTAGTCAAAAATGTATTTTAAATCAAGAAAGGTGCATTGTAAATAAGATTGATTCCATAATTTCTCTTTCTGCTGATTCATTATTGGTGTATATAAATGGTTTAGTATCCAAAATCTATAAAGAACTATCAAACTCAACACCCAAAAAGCGAATAATCCAATTTTTAAAAATAGGCAGAAACCATGGATAGAAATTTTTCCAAAGACATACAGAGGGCCAACAGACACATGGAATGATGCTCAACATCACTCATAATCAAAAAAATACATCAAAATTACATAAGGGACACCTGGGTGACTCACTCGGTTAAACACCTGACTTCAGCTCAAGTCATGATCTCACGGTTTGAGAGTTTGAGCCCCACAGGGGGTTCTGTGCTGATGGCTCAGAGCCTGGAGCCTACTTGAGATTCTGTGTCTCCCTCTCTCTGACCCTCCCCTGTTTGCACTCTGTCTCTCTCAAAAATAAATATTAAAAAATAACTTAAAAAAAACTATGAGACATCACCTCACACCTGTCACAATGGGTAAACTCAACAATACAAGAAGCAACAGGTGTTGGCGAGGCTGTGGAGAAAAGGGAACCCTCTTGCACTGTTAGTGGGAATGCAAACTGGTGTCCCCACTCTGGAAAACAGTATGGAGGTTTTTTTAAAAGTTAAAAATAGAACTACCCTACCATCCAGCAATCACACTACTGGGTATTTACCCAAAGAATACAAAAATACTAATTCAAAGGGATACATGCATCCCAATGTCTATAGCAGCAGTATCTACAATAGCCAAATTATATAAACAGCTGAAAATTATAGAAACTCCATCAACTGATGAGTGGATAAGTGGATATATATATATATATATATATATATATATATATATATATATGGAATATTACTCAGCCATAGAAAAGAATGAAGCCTTGTCATTTGCAGTAACATAGATGGAGCTACAGAGTATTATGCTAAGCAAAATATGTCAGTCAGAAAAAGGCAAATACCATATGATTTCATTCATATGTGGAATTTAAGAAACAAAAGAAATGAGGAAAGGGGGGAAAAAGAGGGAGGCAAACCAAGAAACAGACTTTTAATTAACTGTGAAGAACAAACTGATTGTTACCAGAGGGGAGGTGGTGGGGGTATGGGTTAAATAGGTGGTATGGATTAAGGAGTTCCCTTGTGATGAGCGCTGTGTGTTGTATGGAAGTGTTAAATCACTATTTTGTACACCTGAATATAATATTACACTGTATGTTAACGAACTGGAATTTAAATAACAACTTAAAAAAGAAAGCAGGAAAGAGAGTCAGCTTTGCTCACCAATGCGTTTCTGATTTACAGGTTTAACCAAACACTGCAAACATTGTTGCAATACATGGCTTTTTCACAGGTAAGCATTTGGTCATGAATATTTCAGTGCCTTGGCTCATAGACAAAAGAGGGAGAGATGATATTCATTATTGGATGGAAACTTTGTTTAGTCCTAACATTCCTGGATGTCAATCAGGAATTCCATCAGCATTCATAAACATACGGACTATTACTTCTCTATCACAGTAGTTACCATTGACTTATTGTATTTTTATGTAGTGAAGACCCACATCTTTTTCACAGCCTGTCAGAATAGCAACAAATTATAGCAATAACACTGAAAATTACAAAATAAAGCAAATATTTATCTAATTTGGAGTTTGTCAGTTTGAGACCAAGTGAATCAGCTCTATGCTACATAAAATAAACTCTTGCCATGTTTCAACTAAGGAACAGCTATCAGTCCAGCAACTTAATTTCCAGACCAGCAGGCACAATTTGGATATTAACCAAAAAATGTGTACTAAATATTCCAGCAGAAGAGATCAAGACATATTATCATTCTTCATACTTGGCAATGATTATGCTGATTGGGCTACTTTTTATGATACAAATGTGGTTACAAAAATGGATCTGAAGTTAGTATTGTCTCTCACACAGGTTAGGTGATGCATATTTTCTTTGCATCATGGTTATAGTGTCCTCAGAATCTTTCACATTTAACATCCTGTTTCTCAGTTTGTGATCTTCCTGGCATCTTATTTCAGAGAGGAGGCCCAATGTAGATGCTAAATGATTTACATGTACCACCTGCTCCTGATTTTCTTCAAATGTAAAAAGAGGTCAATTGAGAAGTATTTAGTACTATCTGAAAACTGGCAGGTAGCAACTACCCAGTAAACAGAAAAATGAATCAAACACATTCTCTAAAATATCCAGGCAAAAGTCAAATAAGATTATGTTCAAACATATATGTCTTAAAGATGTATTGAGTTTATAACAGCTAAATGTGACATTATTTTATAACTTTTTTAGGTCAAGGAAAAATAGGCTGCTTTATGACGATAAGTTTGTCATCATTCACTTTTTTAATAAATTATTTTTTTCTCATTTTTAAACCTCTCAAGTCATGTTGTGTATGGAAAGACCCCCTTTCAGATGGGTCAACTAATATAGTACCCTTATGCCACAGCTTCATGGTTTTAAGTTAGGTTTCCCAAACAATAATATAGTATTAGCTGGCATTACTGCATGCTTATTATGCCAGACACAATACTAAGTTATATACATGCATAATGTCATTTAACTCTTACAAGGTCAACACTATCATTATCTGCATTTTACAAATGAGGAAAGTCAGGTACAGAATAGAAAGGGTAATATGCTTAGAGTCATAGAGCTAATTATGTAACACCCTTGTATGCCTCACATTTAAATTATTCACCCAGGTATCTATATAGAAGTTTTCATCTTTTTCCCATTGTAAGAGCACTAAACATGGTGTCAGAAAAAGTTACATTTCTATTTTGACTCTACTGCTATTAACTGTGTATTCTTGAGCAATCATTTAACTTTTGAGGCCCCAGTGTCCTCATCAGG
This sequence comes from Lynx canadensis, assembly GCF_007474595.2. Lineage (NCBI taxonomy): Eukaryota > Metazoa > Chordata > Mammalia > Carnivora > Felidae > Lynx > Lynx canadensis. Next base: position 70,074,725 of record NC_044321.2, on the reverse strand, counting down.
AAAATGTTAAGATAAACACTCCACTCTGTCTACCTTAAAGAATTTAATGTGGTAACAGTCACCATATTTTTAAAATCTCTAAAGTACTATGAACACTTAAGTGAGTAATCATCACCAACAAAATAAACAGTTTTAAGTGTTTATAAAATGATGGGAAGACGAGACTCTCAAGATATTCTTTCTGGAGCTGTCCTCAGAAGGATTCATCTTTATGATGAATACCAATATCTTTCTTTTAGAATGTATGTCATCACTCCTTCCATCCTGCACTTATTATACTGATACCCACAGAATTGTGTCCCACTTTCTTGTTATGGTAAACTCCCTTGTCTCTCTACACATTCAAAGATTGTTACCACATAATTATTTCTTTTCTCTGAAACATTCTCAGCCCCTCTCTTTCATGGAGTACTCTTTTGCATGTGCACAGAGACAAGTTAAATTATCTCAAAACTGCTTACTTACTCGGACACTCTCCCAATAGGTTGGATGAGTTCTTTCAAGGCAGAGGACATGTCATATTAAACTTTGAATCCTCATTTCTAGGCAAATAACAGATACTAATTAATGAATGAGTTGAATGAACAAGACATTACACAAATAAATTTACTACTTCCACCTCAAAAAAACGTAAATATAAAAACATTGCTTTCCAAATAGAAGTATGGATAACTTTTAATTATGCATTGCTTGGGATATCACAATTAAATATATACATTTTGGCAGTCCTTTCCATCTCTTTGTATATTCTAAGTAAATTCATAATTGATAGGAAAACTATAAACATGTTCAATGTAATCATATAATTGGATTTATTTGTTTTATATTTAGTTGAGGATCATTGACAGGACAAATTAAAAATGCTAAAAATATCATTAAAAAGTTACAAAATTAAGTAAACAGAAAATGGGACACATTCGGAGAAAACTTAGGAGAAGTATACAGTCATAAAGCCAAAAAGCACACAAGGTTTTCAAGAAGAAAGAGGCATGACTACAGAAGATCCATAGAGAAAAATAAACATTTAATTTAAAAGGAAAAAAGGATTTTAATAAAGTTTAGGTCTATATGAGATACAGTTTTAGCTATTGGATCAACCATACAAAGGAAGGGGCGTACTTCTGAGTATGGAAAGAAGGGTAAGTGTAATCTAATGCATGATTTAGCTCAGGTCGAATATGATCTGACCAATAGGGTGAGACTGCAAACTATTGAGCAGTACAGTCTTCAATTCATATAGGTGTTTAATTTTTGTTTCATTGTTATGGAAGAATGTTAATGAAAGAGAGGATACATTGTCCTTTCAAACAATTTTTTAATTCCTTACCAATTTATTTGTCATCTTTCTATACCCAATACAGGCAATAAAATTCAGAAATAATTTTTTTGGTTTTCTATCCTGCGAACAGAAACGCTGCATACAACCCACAATTGTTCCTAACTAGACAAATACAAATGGTCAATTAACTCCTTTCCTCCCTTCCCATACTCCATACACTTTAACCTTACTGTGGTGAACCTTAATCTTAGGGTACTTTCCTTTCCACCATCTTTTATTTCTCCTTGCCTTGCAATAACTTCTCAACTCCTTCATAAGATACTATAAACAAGTGACTTAGCCTTCAAATTAATAAATTAAAATTAAAAATAATAAGGCTGTAGGGAATCTACTAACAGATGAATCAATATACTAGAGTACTTTTAACAGTCTCAGTTGTCAGTCACTTTTCTGGGTAGCAGAACAAGTGTAGTAATTCTTAGGAGTCCACAAAAATTGGCAGTGGCTTTTTGAAGTAATCAAATTGATACAGATGTCATCATGGAAGTTCTTGCTTTTGCATACATTTGACATAACAGAGATATCATTTGCTTTATCTAGAATCCTTGGCCCTGCCATTCTGGAATCAAAAACCTTAAAATTGCACACAATTAGCAACATCAAAGAGCTTGCAAGAGTCAAAATGTAATTGGTGCTCAATAATTATTCATTAAATAATTTTGTTGAAAGAACTTGATACTCATAGTAAATTGATAGAAATGCTCATACTATTCAAGTATTTTATTTTTATTGTAAAGAAATTATAATATCTGTATATAATTAATATCTTGCTATACTAATTCAAAAGTTCCCATGTCAAGACAGATTCTGTATTGAAGTTTTACTCATCTTCATAAGTAGTGCATACAAGAGGGAAGAGCATACACAAAGTCATGGATGTGTGAAAGAACATAGAGTGAAGAATAGAGAGAAGTTCAATAAGATTATATAGTACATGATATTTGAGAAAGAACTTATGGGAGATGATGATAGAAAGTTATGCTGAGGCAGGATCAGAAAGACTTTCCATTTTAAGAAATTTGAACTTCATTTTGTTGTCAGTGAAAAGGCATAGTAGAGTTTCAAGCAAGGGATAATAACAAATCTGTATTTTTGAAAGATCAGAGCATTGTTAGAGGAGGATTTGTCTGTTGACTATAAGTAGGAAGGAATAATTTTAAAGTAATGTTCCTTTCAGATTTTAAAGAACACAAATATGAAAAATATGTGTTTCCTCTTCAGCTAATTTTTGTTTATTTTTTGAAAACTACACTATATCAGTAGAAGCTATATGAAAATTTCAGTTAATATTCATTGTAAATTATGAATATAAAATTAAATGCAAAATAAATTTGAATAATGCAAGTTATTAAAGGATTGATCATTGCTGGTCAAATGAACAAAACCAATATATAAGGAAATAAATGGTTTTAGTTGGAATTTCTCAAAAAACATAAAAAAGAATAAAAGACTTTTATTTTGCATACCTTCTTTAAACAATGCTATCTCTTTAGAAATGAACAATATAAGCAATGTCATGTGAAGATAAACCTTTTTTTTTCTACCTGTAAAAGAACACCTGAGGATGACTTTGTGGGAAACTGTGATCATTAACTCCAATACATGTCACCTTCAGAAAAAAAAATGGTCTTATGAACATCCTGAAGGTTTCTTCACCACTCTTTATGAAGTTGTTATCTCAAATTCTAACATGAGTTGAACTGGACTACAATTGAGACAAAAAATATTTAAACCTAAAAGCCATTTCTCTCTCTTCCTTTCAGTCTAAATTGTTTTCAAGGATTACTCCTAATTCCTCCCTTAATCTTCAATATATTTATTTCATATTCTCTAAGCCAGTGAAAAGGTCTTCAATCACTAAATGCATGTCTTGAATGGACTAATATACTTAGATCATATCCCCTTTTAAATTGTATCTATCTTGCCTAAAGGGTACTATTCATTTTTAGTTTGCTTCATATGCAAGTCTCTCCATGCCTTCAGTCATTTTAGTTACCTTTCTCAAAGCACACAACAGATACTCTGGTCCTAAAAGAAAAACTAATATGTAGATATCAAATATCAAGCTGGGACAAAAGTTTTTTTTTGAAAGGGAATGGGCATAAAAGTTATGAAAATTAAAAGGTCCACTCTATAAATCATACTTTCTTCACTAAAATATACACCAGAAAATGTTTGACTTCAAACTTCTATTTTACTTTGACAGTGTGATGGAATACATTACATTTCTCACAGTTTAAGGACAATGTTCTTTACCATTTAATAATCATTTATCTAATTGCCCTAATTAAGCTTTTATTTCAATGCACAATTCCACAATCAGGTGTAATATATTATGAGTGTTTCCAGGGAAACTATATTAGGTCTTTTTTTAATATTACCTTTCTTTATTTTTTAAAGTTTTTATTTTGTTCTAGTTAACATATAGGTGAATATTTGTTTCAAGAGTAGAATTTAGTGATTCATCACTTACATATAATACCCAGTGCTCTTCACAACAAATATCCTCCTTAATACTCAACACTTATTTAAGCCCATCCCCCAACCCACCTCACGTCCAGCACCCTTCAAGTTCTCTCTGGTTAAGAATCTCTTAAGGTTTGCCTCCCTCTCTTCTTTTGCAGTCCCCAATGTTCATCTCTTTTGTCTCTTAAATTCCACATTTAAGTGAAATCATACGGTATTTGTATTTCTCTGCCTGCCTTATGTCACTTGGCAAAATACACTCTAGCTCCACTAACATCGCTGCAAATGATAAGATTCCATTCTTTTTGATGGCTGAGTAACATTCCGTTGTATATGTATACCACATCTCCTTTGTCCATTCATCAGTCTATGGACATTTGGTCTCTTTCCATAATTTGACTATTGTTAATAATTGTTAGTACACATAGAAGGTATGTGCCACTTAGAATCAGTATTTATGTATCCTTTGTATAAACATCTGGTAGTGCAATTTCTGGGTCATAGGGTAGTTCTATTTTTAATTTTTGAGGAACCTCCATACTATTTTTCCAGAGTGGTTGCACTAGTTTGCATTCCCACCAATAGTGCAAAGGTTCCCCTTTCTCCATATCCTAGCCAGCATCTTTTATTTCCTGTGTTGTCAGTTTTAGCCATTCTGACAGGTGTGATGTGGTATCTCATCATAGTTTTCATTTGTATTTCCCTGATGATGAGTGATGTTGAGCACCTTTCCTGTGTCTGTTAGCCATCCAGATATTTCTTTTGAAAAAGGTCTATTCATGTGTTCTGCCCATATTTTTAATGAATTATTTGTTTTTTGGGTGTTGAGTTTCATAAGTTCTTTATAGATTTTGGATACTAACCCTTTATCATATATATCATTTGCAAATATCTTCTCCCATTTGGTAGGCTGCCTTTTATTTTTATTGATTGTTTCCTTCACTGTGCATGTTTTTTTTTATCTTGATGAAGGTCCAATAGTTAATTTTTGTTCTTATTTCCCAATTAGGTCTTTTATCCATTGTGACCAAGGTATCTACTAAGCCCAAGGGGCTATGGTATGCCCTTTTCATAAAGCCCTTCCTACAAATGATTTCAAACACAACTATTGAATTTGCTTCTTTTTCCAAGAAACCTCTATTTCAATTTTCAAGTGCAATCCTTGATTAAAAAGCCAACTGTGTAAAACAACAAAATCACAAAACATAACTCTAACTTTCAGCTTTCGAATATTTATCTATTTATACCTTAGGCTGACCCTAGAATAAATTGTGAAATAGGAATAGGTCATTTTGGTCACCTTTTCACTTTATTATTGCTTCTTGTCTCCACCCGTTCTTTTGCTTTGCCTCAAAATGTCAAGGTCCACAATGCTGCACAGAAACGAACCAAAGGATGTCTCCTTCACCCTGGTCCTCAGTCTCCATTCTCATCAACTATAAATCTATACTTAATGTAGAAATGGATACACATTTATACTAAGGTCACATGATTAAACAAAGTATAACTTTCTTTACAGATTAACTGTTGAACAGGAGACAGTATTTGGTGCAAATACTTGAATTCAGGTTTCAGGGATAGGCTGATAAAGAATGCATTTCTTTAAATTCTTAATTTTTTTTTCAGGTGGAAAATACTTTGGACATTTTTCTTCATTTCCTTCAAGTTTTTATTTAAGTTCTAGTTGGTTAATATACAGTATGATATCGGTTCCAGTCAAATTTAGTGATTACTCACTGACATGTAACAGTGCTCACCACGAGTTCTCTCCTTAACCAATTACCCATTTAGCCCATCTCCTTCCCACCTCCCCTCCAATACCCCTCAGTTTGTTCTCTATAGTTAAGAGTCTCTTATGGTGGTCTCTTCTCATTTTACACCCTTCCCTTATGTTCTATTTTGTTTCTTGAATTCCACATGAGTGAAATCAGATGGTATTTCGTTTTCTCTGATTGACTCGTTTCCCTTAACAAAATACACTCTAGCTCCATCCACATCACTGCAAATGGCAAGATTTCATTATTTTTATGGCTGAGTAATATTCAATTGTGTATATATACCACATTTTCCGTACGAATTCATCAGTCAATGGACACCTAGACTCCCTTTATATTTTTGCTACTGTTGACAATGCTGCTATAAACAGCAGTGTGCATGTGTCCCTTTGAATCAATATTTTTATATCCTGTGAGTAAATACCTAGTATTGCAATTGCTGCATGGAAGAATACTTCTGTTTTTAACTTTTTGAGGAGCCTTCATACTGTTTTCCAGAGTGGCTTCACCAGTTTGCATTCCCACCAACAGTGCAAAATGTTCCCCTTTCTCCATATCCTTAAAACACCTATTTCCTGTGTTGTTGACTTTAGCTACTCTGACAGGTGTGAAGTGATATCTCATTGTAATTTTGACTTGTATTTCCCTGGTGATGAGTTATGTTGAGCATCTTTTCATGTGTCTGTTAGCCATCTATATATCTTCTTTGGAAAAATTTCCATTCATGCCTCTGCCCATTTCTTCACTGGATTATTTGCTTTTTGGGTGTTAAGTTTTATAAGCTCTTAATAGATTTTGGAAACAACCCTTAATCAGATGTCTCATTTGGAAATATCTTCTACCATTCCATAGTTTGCTTTTTACTTTTGTTGATTGTTTTCTTCACTCTCGATGAAGGTCCAGTAGTTCATTTTTGTTTTTGTCCCCCTCACCTCCAGAGACATGTCTACTAAGAATTTTCTAAGATGTCAAAGAGGTTGCTGCCTGTGTTGTCCTGTAGGATTTTGATGGTTTCCTGTCTCACATTTATGTCTTTCACCCATCTTGAATTTATTTTTGTATAGGGTATAAGTGGTTCAGTTTCATTCTACATTTTGCTGTCCAAGTTTCCAACACCATTTGTTGAAGAAACTGTCTTTTTTGTTAGATATTCTTTGCTTTGTCAAACATTAGTAGAGCATATAGCTGTGGGTCCATTTCTGGGTTTTCTATTCTGTTCCATTGATCTATGTGTTTATTTTTGTGCCAGTACCTTACTGTCTTGATCACTACAGCTTTGTAGTATAGCTTGATGTCAGGAATTCTGATGCCTCTGACTTTGCTTTTCTTTTTAAAGATTGCTTTGTCTATTCAAGGTATTTTTTGGATCCACACAAAATTTAGAGTTGTTTGTTCTAGCTCTGAGAAAAATGCTAGTGGTATTTTGATATGGATTGCACAAAAGGTATAGATTACTTTGGGTAGTATATACATTTTTTTCCTAAAATTTTTTTAACATTTATTTATTATTGAGAGACAGAGACAGAGCATGAGCAGGGGAGGGGCCGAGAGATGGGGAGACACAGAATCCGAAGCAGGCTCCAGGCGCTGAGATGTCAGCACAGAGCCTGACACGGGGCTCAATCTCACAAACCACGAGATCATGACCTGAGCCGAAGTCGGAAGCTTAACCAACAGAGCCACCCAGGTGCCCCGGTAGTATATACATTTTAACAATATTTGTTTTTCCAATCCATGAGCGTAGAAAGTTTTTCCATTTCTATGTATTTTCTTCAATTTCTTTCATCAGTGTTCTATAGTTTGCAGACTTCAGATATTCTACCTTTCTGATTAGGTTTATCCTAGTTTTCTTGTGGCTTTTGTTGCATGTAAATGGGATTGGTTCTTTGATTTCTATTCTGCTGCTTCATTATTGGTGTATAGAAATGCAACAGATTTCTGCTGGTTGACTTTGTATCCTGTGATATTGCTGAATTTGTGTTTCAGCTCTAGAAATGTTTTCAAGGAGTCGTTTGAGTTTATATAGAGAGCAACATGCCATCTGCAAATAGTGAAAGTTGGACTTCTTCCTTGTTGGCTGATTTGGAAGCCTTTTATTTCTTTTTCTTGTCTGATTGCTGAGGATAGTACTTCCAGTACTATGTTAAATAACAGTGGTGAGACTGGACATCCCTGTCTTGTTCCTGATAGTAGAGAAAAAGCTCTTAATTTTTCTTCAGTGAGGATTATATTAGCTGTGGGTCTTTCATATATGGCCTTTATTATGTTAAGGTATGTCCCCTCTATCTATACTTTGCTGAGAACTTTTATCAAGAATGGATACTATAGTTGGTCACCTGCTTTTTCTGCATCTTTTGAGATGATCTTATGGTTCTTATCCTTTCTTTTCTTAATGTGGTGTATCACATTGATTGATCTGTGAATATTAAACCACTCTTCCAGTCCAGGAATAAATCCCACGTGATCGTGGTGAATAATTCATTTAATGTACTGTTGGATTTGATTTGCTAGTATCTTATTGAAAATTTTGCATCCATGTTCATCAGGGATATTGGCCTGCATTTCTCCTTTTTAGTGGGTTCTTTATCTGGTTTTGGAATCAAGGTAATATTGGCCTTGTAGAATGAGTTTCTAAGTTTTCTTTCCATCTCTATTGTTTGGAACAGTTTTAAGTTATTAACTGTTCTTTAAATGTTTGGTAGAATTCCCCTGGAAATCCATCTATCCCTGGACTTCTGTTTGGATATTTTTCATTACTTATTAAATTTCTTTGGTGGTTACTGGTTTGTTCAGGATTTCTATTTCATCCTGTTTCAGTTTTGATGGTTGATATGCTTCTAGGAATTTATCCATTTCTTTCAGCTTGCCCAATTTTTTGGCATATAATTTTTCATAATATACTCATAATTGTTGGTACTTCCAGGGTGTTCACTGTTAACTGTCCTCTTTCATTCATGATTTATTTTTGTCTTTTCTCTTTTCTTTTTGAGAAGTCTGGATAGAGGTTTATCGATTTAATTCTTTCAAAGAACCAGCTCCTAGTTTCATTGATTTGTCCTACTGTTGTTTTTTATTCTATATCATTTATTTATGCTCTAATATTTATTATTTCAATTCTTGTGCTGGCTTTTAGCTTTATTTTCTGTTCCTTTTCTAGCTCCCTGAGGTGTAAGGTTGGGTTGTGCATTTGAGACTTTAGTTGCTTTTTGATGTAGGCCTCTATTTCTATATACTTTCTTCTTCTGACAACTTTTGCTGCATCCCAAAGGTTTTTGACTAATGTGCTTTCATTTCCATTTCCTTCCATGTATTTTTTAATTTCTTCTTTAATTTCCTGGCTAATCCATTCATTCTTTACTCGGATGTTCTTTAGTCTCTGAATTTGTGGTCTTCACAAATTTTTCTTCTGGTAGACTTCAAGTTTCATGGTGTTGTGGTCAGAAAATATACATGGTATGATCTCAGTCTTTTTGTAATTGTTGAGGCCTGATTTGGGACCCAGTAGATGATCTATTCTGGAGAATGTTCCACGTGCACTAAAAAAGAATGTATATTCTCCATCTTTAGGATGAAATGTTCTGAATGTAATTGTGAAGTCCATCTGACCCAGGGTGTCATTCAAAGCCATTGCTTCCTTGTTGAATTTCTGCTTAGATGACCTGTTCATTGCTGTAAGGGAGGTGCTTAAGTCCCATACAATTATTGTCTTATTATCAATGAGTTTCTTTATGTTTGTTATTGATTGATTTATATATTTGGGTGTTTCAAGTTTGGGGCATAAATATTTACAATTGTTAGTTATTTTTATTGCATAGACCTCTTTATTAGGATATAGTGCCTTATTTATCTCTTGTTACAGCCATATAATCTAGTTCATTGTATATAAGTACGGCTACTCAGACTTTCTTTTGATGTCCATCTTCACGAGAAATGGATCTCTATTCTTTCACTTTCAATCTACAGGTAACTTAGGTCTAAAATGAGCCTTTGTAGGCAAAATAAACAGGGGTCTTGCTTTTTCATCCATTCTGATACCCAATGTCTGTTGATTAGAGCACTAGATGATTTACAATCAGAGTGATTATTGATAGATATGAATTTAATGCCATTGTGTTACTTGTAAAGTTGGTATTTCTGGAGATATTCTCTGTTCCTTCCTAGTCTTTATCACATTTGTTCTTTCTTTCTCACTCAAACTGACCCCTTTAATATTTCTTTCAGGGATGGTTTAGTGGTCATGAACTCCTTTAGACTTGTTTGTCTGGGAAACCCTTGGTATTTCCTTCTATTCTGAATAACATCTTTGCTGGAAAGTGTATTCTTGGCTGCACATTCTTCCCATTCGCCACTTTGAATATATCATGATACTCCCTTCTGATCTGCAAGTTTCAATAGTTAGCTGTGCTTCTAAACTTGTTTGTCTTCCCTTGTAGGTTAGGGATTTCTTTTCCCTGTTGCTTTCAAAATTATTTCCTTATCTTTGAAATTTGCAAATTTTACTATGATATGTTTTGGTGTTGGCCTGCATTTGTTGATTTTGATGGAAGTAAAATCTGTGCCTCCTGGATTTGGATGTCTAGATAATTCCCAAGATTATAGAATTATGGAAGTTTTCAGCTATAATTTGCTCAAATAAACTTTCTGCCAATTTTACCCTATCTTCTTCTTTTTGGACTCCTATGGTGCAAATGTTATTATACTTTATGGAGTGACTGAGTTCCCTAAGTCTACATTTGTGATCCAATATTTTTCCTCTTCCATAATTTTCCATAATTTTGTATTCTATATCACTTTAAATTACAAGAGGGAAATATATGAATAAAGTACTGTATAATTATACCAACATGCAGAAGAATGAAACTAGACCACTTTCTTACAACATTCACAAAAATAAACTCAAAATGGATAACGGACCTGAATGTGACACAGGAAACCATCAAAACCGTCAAGGAGAAAGCAGGAAAAAACCTCTCTGAACCAAGCCATAGCAATTTCTTACTTGACACATCTCCAAAGGCAAGGGAATTCTACTTTTTATTTTTAGAGATTATATACAAGGAGTATATCAAATTATTTACTAACCCATATTTATTTTATATAAAGATTTAAAAAGCTATTACCTGGCACTTTCAGCTGTACATTAAAATTACTGAGAGCACTCATGAAAAGCATAGACTAATAACATTTTTAAGCTCAATACAAAGGTACTGTCTATATTGATTCAGTCATGTGTACAAGTGTACAATGAAAATTTTTGCGAACTCTCAGGATTTTACCTATATTAAATATAAAGAAAATGAGTTGGCAACATGATCCAAAGTTTATACATTGCAAAAGGGGAGCCAGAGGTCACACAAAAAATTTTCACCACCACCAACACCACAGTAACCAACCCCTACCCCCAACTTTGGGTTGATAACAGAGGCATGATATCTTATGACCTATAGATTTTTTTGTAGTTGGGCACTATGTATCAAGGCTATGTTTTGTTACTCATTTCTAGTCACAATATGAAGGTGATGCCTGTAGATTTTAACTCTGATTATCCTCTATCACTTTAATAGGAAATGATAAGAAATTTATTTTTGCTTTGTAGGATTCCTTAAATTATTGATACTTAGTGTGTTTTCCTAACTACACACTTTAATGAGTTATTTCAATACAGCCATCTACTGAATCCAATAAAATAAAGTAGTCACGAGGCAGCTTATCATCTTTCAAGCATATTATACAATGGAAAGTTTTACTGTGCTATTTAAATGTATGATTTCTCCCCTGGGAAAAGTAAGTCAGCATAAAGACCAGGCACTGAAGAAATGATACATGTAGTAGGTGAAGAGTTGTGTATTTCATTTTATGGAAATTCTGTGTGATGTGGAAAATGAAGTTGGATGTGAGCCCTAGAGATGCAAATGTGTCTTTCTACAATACACTAGATTTGCCTTGTGAATTTGTGATTTTTTTTAATTTAATTTAATTTTTTTAAATTACATCCAAATTAGTTAGCATATAGTATAACAATGATTTCAGGAGTAGATTCCTTAATGCCCCTTACCCATTTAGTCCATCCCCCCTCCCACAACCCCTCTAGCAACCCTCAGTTTGTTCTCCATATTTATGAGTCTCTTCTGTTTTGTCCCCCTCCCTGTTTTTATATTATTTTTGTTTCCCTTCCCTTATGTTCATCTGTTTTGTCTCTTAAAGTCCTCATATGAATGATACAGGTGTGCTGTGACTTTGTGATTTTTATAAGATCTCATTTGGGGATGGTTTGAGGATTGATTAGATGGAAAGCAGGGCAATGTGGGATATATCACTTAACACAATGACAGTGTGTAGTCATCAGTGATCCTCTAAACACAGATGGAAGTTAGAACTGTAAATGAAAAAGCATTGCACTCAAACTAGTGGAGTTTGGCAACATTTGTATTTCTCATTAACTTGACCATATTAATTCAATCCATACCTATCAAAGTTATTTACTCAAGAATTGTCACAACAGGAACAATTTAAAACTGTTACATTTCTTTACAGGAAAAGTAGGTTGCAGTCATTCAGAAGACTGTTTTTATACTCTTTGGAAAGAAAAATTATAGACACATCTAATTATACTAGCTTCCCACACTATAAAATACTATAAAAATGATAAAAAAAAGTAAAGGAAAACATCAAGGTTTTATTTTATTGAAGTTATGCAGTCACCAACAGTTAATTACATGGATTATTCCAGGAATTCCTATTCTGACATACCTGACATTTCATCTCTCATACCTAAGTAGTTCTGATACAACCCTAATGATTTACAGCCTAAATTCTCAACACCAAGCTTTTGCATGAGAGATGTAGTTCCGTGTATTTATAAAATTATGATATTAATGGTCAAGAGATCTCAGCTTTTATAATTAATGGTCAAGACTCTTAACTATAGAGAGCAAATGAATGGTTACCAGAGGGGAGGTGGATGGAGGGATAGGTTAAATAAGTGATTAGAATTAAGGAGTGCACTTGTGATGATCATGAGGCATTGTATGGAAGTGTTGAATCACTGTATTTTATACCTGAAACTAATATTACACTGTATGTTAACTAACTAGGACTTAAATTAAAACTTAAAAAATAAAGTAAAATAAATATTGAAAATGGGAAAAATAAATTAATGGTCAAGAGACTTGGCTTCATACTTTACTGTCTCTCACATTTGAAGCAACTCAGTTAACTTTTGAAAACTCATTTTATTCATCTGTTAGACAGAAATATTAACGCTAACTTTACAGGATTGCTGAAAAGATCAAATGAGAAAACATTTTAAAATCATTCTTTTGAAAGTTAAAGTTCAGGTATATGCATACACATAGAGCTACATTAAAGATATAGAAGTGCTTTATAAAAGCATTATTTAAATTATCACCACCACCACCATCATCATCATCATCACCACAACCACCATCCTGTAAAGTTTGCTTAAATTCAAAGTTTTCCCATCTGTCTACATTGAAAATCAGCAAAGGAATCTGCTCTGTGAGACTCTCCTGCAGGACGAAAATAATTTACAGAAGTTTAAAAAAATTGGGTGGAGACATTTTTATATTAAAATATTTAGAACACATATAGAAAAAAAATTAACAAAGAAATTGAGATTTGGGAAACCCAGATTCAACTAATAGAATGAATGGGGTTCTTGCTATCAAACTGATGTAGTTAAGCTTTTTATTTAGTAAAGAAAGTAAAATTGCATATTAAGTCTAAACTGCACTCTATGTTAGAAAATATTAGTAATTCAACCTCTGGTTCCTACTAGGCCAATAGTCTTCCTGAACACACAAGAAATAACTAAGAAAATCTAATGACATAAAAGCAGGTACCATTTGTGTGATATGAAGCATGCTTTACAATAATGCTCATTGAAAAACCCAAGGAAAGTCATATAAACAGGCATGTTTTAAATCAAACATCAAAAGGTTGATTTTTTTTCTAGATTGAGCTTTCCTTTTTACACTGGTAAAAGAAAAGCTTAGGACCTTTCTGTGCTCCTTAAGACCACTTCTTAGCCTCCAAACTGAGTGAGAATATGAAATGTATTGTGAAAAAGAAGGGAAACTGATTCAAAAGTGGTATCAGGATAATTGAAGTTACGATCATATCATAAAGTTGGCATCACACTGCCAAGACTTGGCATGATTCTACTTATGGTTCTGCCAATTCTGAGTTGAGTGCTGTAGCCACTATTACTGCATTTTATCTTCACTGGTTTGTGGACTGGTCTCTTCACCAGGGACTGGAGCTGAAATTCCTGAAAATATTTTCCCACAATAGAGCTAGAATCAAAATAAAAAATATAATAAAAAATAAACAAAACTGAAGAATCTGCTACCTTTTAGGAAATGAACACTACAGAATTTCATCTAAAGCACTATATTACTTCTTTGTAAGCTGCTAGTTTAAATCTCTCTCAAGCCAAATTCCACATCTATTTGAAATGCTTCATAAGCTGAAGAAAAGCAAGCAGTCATCTTTTGGGAAATTCAAAGGCATACACAGGTAATCCATCCCTTCAGTGTGATCCAGGGATATTAGTACTTCTGCAGAGCTGCAGAGAAAGATGGGGATAATTCCTTCTCCTTTTTCCCTTAATAGACCAAAAGATTTTATTGAAAAAATACCAGAAAATAAGATTACTATGTATTAATGTACTCTGAATAATTATGATGTGAATTGAACAATATGAACCAAGAGAGAGACATGAGATGTTCAGAACATCAAGCAGTTCAATATATGAAGGTAAAACACAAACTTCATCATTTTGTAATAACTAAGGAAAAGGCTGGATGAAATTTGGAAAAACTATGACTCACAAAATGCATTTTATTTTAAGGTGTTATAATTTTCTCTCATATTGTTTGGTGCAGAATAAATGCTCAATATACTCAATAGATATATTTTAAATGAAAAGAATGAATATATATAATAGAAATATTAATATATATAATCTTAATATATATATTTAATAGAAATAGAGATAGATACTATATCTAGCTATAGTTACATAGGAATAATATCTAAATGAATATCAGGCAATATTTTTAAGAATAGATCCTATGGGTCCTACTTTAGTGAAAAAAAAACCTATCTTCAATAGTACGTATGTTGATTATTTATAAATAATCAGATCTTGCTGAAGTAGTCTTTAGGTCCCTAAGTAAATTTAAACCTCTCAAGTTTTTTAACCCTACACCAATGCACTTACTCACACCCATGTACATTTCTTTCTTGTTTATAGTTTTGTTTGCTAAGGTATTTTTATTAATATTGGAGACTTTAGCATAGCCACTGTCCGAATTATTTCAAATCCTGAATTAGAGGAGCTTGAATGAATCAGGTTCCATTATATAGGGGAAATATAGCCAAGAAGAAAATGAACATCTTTGAAATGAAAAAAAATTACATCAGAAAAGGAAATAAAATCATATGAAAATACAAAGTAAAAGAAATTACCTTTATGCTAAGCAGATATAACAATATGGCACACTTGATATTATTCTGCATTTTTAAAGATGTATATATCAAGCTATATTAATAAATTGAGAACTCTTCTTAAATAAATCAAATGATGATGCCTTAACCATTTCTAATCCTTTTTACATGAGTTTTTTGCTGGCAACTGCTGGGGGAAAACAACAAATTAAAAACAAAAGTAACATAAAAAAACATCATAATACCTTAAAAGAGACAACCTGATCATTCTATATTGTTACCTTTAGACACCATATTTAGGTTATAAATGGAAAGAAATGATACAAACAAATATAGAACAAGTTCCGTTACTTAGGCAAATTTAGCAGGATTCAGAGGGTCTTCTCCACACATATGATACTGAAACAGGATGCCCCAGCAGACTCTTTTCAATAATTAATTTGTATGTTGTATATAAAATTACACACAACTGTATAACATTGTATCTTTCTTTACAAAAAAATATTTTGAGACACAAGTACCTGGAACTAAAAGTATTGTAAAATATTTCAATAATCGTTGTGGGGGAGGGGTGAGGATGAATCTCAATCCATAACAGATTGTATTACAAATAGCAACTGTCTATGATGAGTACTGGATGTTGTGTATAAGTGATGAATCACCAAATTCTACACCAGAAACTAATATTACACTGTATGTTAACTAATTGGAATTGAAATAAAAACTTGAAACTACAAAAAATCAACTGGAATTCAAATAAAACTTAAATAAATAAAATTAATGAAATTAATGAAAGTTAAGCTTGAAAGGCATAGTAAGTATAATGTCAAATATTAAACTTGTTGATAGCTAAATTGAAAGTTTATTGTCAATTATCTTTGTTAATGGAGGAGTGAAGTGGTATGTCTAATCCAAAATAATGCATAATCCTAGAATTATTTCCACTTGGTTTTACACAACGTTTTCTTCTTACATCTGACTATAGGTGAGTAGAATATTCTTTCGCTTGTAAAATAAAGTCATGTAAATTAAGGAGAGGAATTACTATCAAGCTGTGAAGATTCCTCCATCTCCCCCTATTTAATGTTTTTTTCTCTACTTTTTGTCTTTTAGACAGAAATGCTCATGCCTTTCCCCACTCAATATCTTATCTATCTCTATCATTTCATTCTAGGAACAAGCAAAGAATTAAGAATTGAGGATTTTTCTCTCATTGGCTCTCAGTGTGATAAATCCAAGCTGTAGGAGGGAAGGCCAAGGCCCTAATAATGCAAGGAAGGAGGCTCTAAGAAAAATGAAATATATATGCCAAGTAAATTAGGAGAAGGTGAAAGCCTCAGACTGGATTCTCACATGTACTATATGACATCGTGAAGATGAGGAAAGAGTATGGACTCTGGAGTTTAAAAGACTTGGGTCTGAAACCCAATTCTGCCACTCAATTGCTTTGTGACCTTAAGCAATTAATGTAAACTCAGTAAGCCATAAATTGTTCACTTGAAAAGTGAAGACTAAATCCATAAGGCTACAGTGAAGATTAAATGAAGTGCATATAAAACACTTAACACTTATGCCTGGTATATAATAAGAATTTAACATATATTACTGATTTTCTTCAGATAACAGATATAGTTTACTCAAGAGTACATTAACTTCAAGGCACTTGTTGGGATGAGCACGGGTGTTGTATGGAAACCAATTTGGCAACAAATTATATTAAAAATAAATAAATAAATAAATAAATAAATAAGACCAAAAAGAATAAAATAAAATCCTTTTTTTTCTTCTGTTTTCTTTAATATTTATTTATTTTTGAAAGAGAGAAAGCGAGAAAGCGAGAATGAGCACGAGTTGGGGAGGGGCAGAGAGAGAGGGAGACACAGATGCCAAAGCAGGCTCCAGGCTCTGAGATGTCAGCACAGAGCCCAATGCGATACTCAAACCCACGAATAGCAAGATCATGACCTGAGCCAAAGTCGGACACTTAACTGACTGAGCCACTCAGGCACCCCTAAAAATCCTTTTTTTTCTTTCATCTACACATTCCCTCAAAATCAGAACATGGGTCTGATTATTTACACGGTACTATTTCTAGGCTCTATCAATGTATTTTATTTTATAAGTCAAGAAATAGATTATCATTTATTGAGCACCAAGATATATTTCAGGCACTGTTATCCCTTCTATATTCTTTTATATGCACAGGAAAAATTGAGAATTTGTTTATAAATATGTACTCTAAAAAATCATTTTCTAACCCCCAAAACCTGTGTCTCTTCCTAAATTCTCTGTCTTGGATGATACCATCATCCAGCTTGTTACCCAGGCTAGACATGAATTATCCTAGACTTCATCCTCTCACTCTTCATTTTTGTCAATTATCAAGTGTGATTAATTATAATTATTAAGCCATTCTAAATATCTTTTTCATTGTATTGAACTTTCTTTAGTTCCAGTCCTCAGTATTTTTCCCCTGAACTGTAACAAGTGACCTTCCTTCTTTTTGTTGCTGTCATTGCTACTTAAACTCCACAATAATTGTTTTCAGAACATTTACCGTTTCTTAGCAGTGGTTCTTTTTATCTACAACAGACTTTTTAAAAATTTAAACAAAATCTTATGTGAACTAGAATATATAATATTCTGAGGCAAAAGTGGGGATTCTGGAAGTACTTCCCCAATTCCATGTCAGCAATAAGGAAAGTCCTTGAAAGACACCACTGGTCTATAGGGAAAATCCTAAACTGCTAAACCTGATAAATAAAAATCTAGGTTCACAAGTTGGCTTTTCCCACCCTCTCTATTCTAAACATATTGCCTACGAGTCTCCCACCTCAAATATCTTCTCTAGTCTCTTCGCCTTAATTGATATTTCCCCACACTAGGCTCTTTCTCATCAGTGTATATCTGTCTACAGTCTCCTCTCTGCCTAGAATGTTTTTCTACTGATTTACCTTCTATCCAACACTCAGTCTACAAAACATAGCTCCAAAGTTTCCATCCCTGTGTGTATTACCCAACTTACTAAATTGTTTTAGTTTCTCCCATTTCTATGATCTTAAAGCACCCGGTATGTATTTGTATTATTGTCTATATCATACTTTATTATGATTATTAGTTTACATGTCCTTCTCTCTAGTTCAACTATAGGCAAGTACTGATACTCATATAATTTTTATTACCTTAGACATAATACTCAAATACAGTAGGTGCTTTATAAAATTTTGTGTTATTAAAGGTATAAATATCACATTATCATTAAGTTCATTTTCATTTTTTACCATGTAATAACTTTACTGATTTGTAAAGTTTCAGTTAAAGAAATATTAAGCTTATTTTAAGTGTTTCATGCATTATTAAGTTCTTTTACAGAGAATAAAAAAGTTCAATGCTAAATTATGAAAGTGGTGTTTTTAGGGGTATGCTATTTATCATAGTGTTAATAAACACTGAATTATTATTTATGACAATGTCCATTTGGATGTTGTCTTTTCTAATCAGAAAGCTTTTCTATCAAAGCTACATCTTCTTTCTACTTTTTAACCTCGAGTAAAACTTGGACATGATACACAAATGCCCCAAACCCTTAAAAACAAAGAAAAATATATATTATTGAGAAATATAAGTGAGCAGATGTGCTGCATCCTATAGGAAGTTTCGAGACAAGGCTTGTTTGGCTAGTG
The DNA here is from genome assembly GCF_007474595.2 of Lynx canadensis. NCBI lineage: Eukaryota > Metazoa > Chordata > Mammalia > Carnivora > Felidae > Lynx > Lynx canadensis. The sequence goes on along the minus strand of NC_044321.2, from coordinate 70,055,991 downwards.
CCCCTCATCCCTGCCCCCAACACATAAAAACATACATACAATAAGGTCTTGAAAGGAATTTCCTGCCAGGAAATGACAATTAATTTTTTTAAAGAGTCATGTCCATTTGATTTGAGTCACTGTAGTAACAAAACTGTTTTCATGAATACTTTAAAAATTCAATAATGTAACCTTTAGTACAGCTTGAAAAGCTCGGAAGGACAAGGCAGTTAGATCAATATTAGTTTATTTCTAATTCTGGGCAGCATGAACAGACAAGGCTGATCATCAGATGGGTTTTATTACCTGTCGGAGTGATAAGTCCTGGTGATAAAAGGCCTGGGACTGAATGGGGCAGAAGGCGAGCATTGTCCTGAAACACTCCCAAAGAACGCTTAGGAGGCCTGCCGGGCCTGGAACTGTTGAAAAACACAAACAAAGATCAGGTTAAAAACGTACTCTTTTTGGAAATACCATCACTTGCTACATTTGCCTCATAAATCTTGTTTAATTGCCAAGAGTGATAGAATTTTATATTAAAGACTATTTTCATTGATTAACAAAAACCAATACTTTCCTTTCTATTAAATTTCCCAATGTAGTTATGGCAAACATTAAAACCATAAAAGACTACTTTTTAGTTTAGATTCTATTTTCAAGGCAGCACTTTGCAATACAGCTTACTTGTAAGAAACCCAAAGTTACCCCCATCCTTAAAGCAACATTTGATTACTGGTATTCATACATGCTACTGAGATCTGAGATAGTGATTTACAGAATTAAGATTTTATAGAATGTGAAGTGGTTAAGTCTCTGCCCAGAGAGGTAAAGGGGTAAAGAGCTAAGAGATGTAGAGTAAGATCTGTTGTTTTTTAGCATTTCCGTAGCTTCCAGGAGACCAAAAGAAACAGAAGACCCCCACCCTCAGTAGAGTTTTTTTCTTACCTGTTATTTACACCAGGCTATATAACCATCAGTGCACTCTCTTATAGAGTGGTTGTACTAACAAAACCTGCCACCTTTGCAATCTAGGCTGTCTTTTCTCACAGATTTGTTAGTGTTCCTTTTCTCACAGATTTATTGGTGTTTCTTTTCTCACAGATTTATTAGTGTTTTTAACTGACAAGTTGAGGATAAACTTATTCACCTAACCTGTTCTATCTGCACATTCTTCACCCTAGTGTGAACAGTGCCAGAATTGCAGTTGTAAGTATTAATCCATAAAATAATAAAATATAAAGTCAGTATCTGGCTTTCATGTTATACCGTAATACAGTCATTGTAATGAATAATGAAGTCAGCTTCATTTGGAAGCTGTCACCACAATGAAGAGACTTACAAGGCATCAAACATTAGGATAAGGTATTCTCAAGTCACCCAATATATCTCACATATTACTTTCTAATGTTGCCTAAGATATTGCTATTGTTTTTTTTTTTTACTATAAATGTGGTTTAAATTTTTTTAATGTTTATTTATTTTTGAAAGAGAGAGAGCACGAGAGGGGGAAGGGATAAAATCCAAAGCAGGCTCCAGGCTCAGCACAGAGCCTGATGTGGGCTTGAACCCACAAACCATTGAGATCATGACCTGAGCCAAAGTCAGACACTTAACTGACTGAGCCACCCGGGCACCCCAAGTATAAATGCAGTTTAAAAGCTGACTAATAGGGCTTTTGACAAAATACTGCAAAATACAATATTAACTAGCTCAAACCACAAAAATATATGAGATTCAGATAGAAAACATTTCCAAAAAGGACTTTTGGTGCGCGCTCTCTCTCTCTCTCTCTCACACACACACACACACACACACACATGTTAATCCTTACTCTGTTTTTGTTGTTGTTTTGTTTTGTTTTTTGTTTTTTGCAGTAGCAAAGTGCTCCATCAATGTAAGACAAACTCAACTTTTTAAATGAAGACAACTTTTAGCAACCTTATGTGAAGGTACCATTGCCCAATTCATTTTTCATACATTCTGTTGATGTTATTTTCTTTCACTGTACATCAATACTTTTTAAATCATTTTAAAAATGTTTTATTATTTATTTTTGAGAGAGAGAGAGAGAGAGAGAGAGAGAGAGAGAGAGAAAGCGAGAGATAGAGCCAGCACAATCTGGGGAGGGGCAGAGAGAGAGGGAGACACAGAATCCGAAGTAGGCTCCAGGCTCTGAGCATCAGTACAGAGCCCAATGCGGAGCTTGAACCTGTGAACTGCAAGATCATGGCCTAAGACAAAGTTGGACACTCAACCAACTGAGCCACCCAGGCGCCCTGCTCTGTACATCAATATTGTATATCAATCTATTGTGCAAGATTTTGTTTTCTCATTCAATGTTTCAATTTTAAAAAACTGACTCTCCTCTACTTTCTGCTCAATTCTGAGCCATAATTTATCTTTTTTTAATTCAGTATTGTTATTTTGTTTGCCCTTACTTTGTTTTATGGTTTCCTAACTCTTTTAAGGATAAGAGAAATGCACTATTTACTTCAAACCCCCTAAAGGATCCCAAGGTCACTGAATAATGTTCATCAATGTATATCCAACCATTAGAAGTTGAATAATCTTCACCAAATCTATACTTTCTAAGTGCTACTTTGTGTCTTTTCGGTTGTCATAACACAAACCTACTAACTGTATTCAAGTCTACCTGATTACTTCATACTTTTTCAATGTAAACATTGCAGTGCTGTCTTCAGGCTGACCATCACTTTCAGAAAGGTTGCCTCCAGAACTAAGCAGCCTGACATTCTCTCTATTTCCACATAATGAGCCACTTGTTGATAATACACTTTGAATCCTTCAAGGTTTACCTAGCTTTGTTCCAAATTTCTTGGTCAATCTCACAATTTGAAGTTGCTCTTTTCCAATAAGCTGACTCAAGTTTGAGAAACATTAGAAGCCTCTCAGATGGTTCTACCTTAAATTCCAAGATTTGAAAAAAAAATGGTAAAATTTCCCACCATCAGATCTATATGGGAGAATTCATGGATTATGTCATAAATGGCCTGGTAATATTTACAACATATGTCATAAACTAACAGGATAATATTCTCAATCCTAACACCCTTTTAGGTTGGTTGGTTGGTACAATTGAGTCTCCCCTAAAAGAATGTATGCTCTATGAAGGCAGCCTACTTCTGGTTTTGTCACTGCATCCTGAGCAATTCTCATGGTATCAAGCACACAGTAGGGTCAAGTAAATGGTTAATTAATTCAGTTAATAATAAAAGGAAATATTTCACTGTTGGTTCAGTTTCCAAATATTCCTTGAATTGCTCTAGTCCCCTTGACTGCATATATAGTAAGACAGTTGCATCATTTAATCATCAGGTAATTAAGTCTTGGACTCCACAACAAATATAAGAGCTTCAAAATATGATCCACTTGAATCTGACTATGTACAAGGTTAAAAAAGACGCTGCAAGCTTCAAGATCCACTCAAGGACTAAAGGTCCCTGGAGTTATACATATGCAGTGACAATATCATTTATTCAATCATCCAGTAAGCAAACATGCTCTAGATGCCCATTCAGTGTGTGTCTGGCACAGTATTACATATAAGGATTATACAGGTTAAAATGTAAGCTTGTTCTCAAGCCTTTCTAGGTAAGGGATTCAGTCTCTTTGTTCATTGATATAATGTGAACATCCAGAATAGCTTCCATCTTTGAGGATCTTATGATCTAGTGATAGAGATGTGTATTTGACCTATTGTTTAAAATTTCTATTAACTCTTTAGTAGGTATGATTGTGTGATATCCAAACTTGTTTAAATTTATCAGTGAGCAAAAATCACATTCAGATGTCTTTGTTTCTACTCTTGGAAAGAATACTTGGGTCCCTAGAGTAAATTAATTAGAATCAAGTTTGTAAAAGTGTTTTATAATCAAGAAATTTCCATACTAACATAAGATAGCTTTGTTTTTACTTTTAGAGCTAATGTTCTAAAGATTTAGATCTTCTGTAGTAAGGCACTTCTAGCACTAAAGTTCCTGCATTTCTTTTCAAAGAACACAAATCTAACAACATGATGCAAGACTATGGAGGACTCTATAGAAAGTTGGAAAAGATCATTTTTGATAGATGACCCTGCTATACTTCTAATCTTTAAGAGGTTTATTATCATCAGGCAGATATTTACATATTAATCAAGACAAATAAACATGTGGTGATTTAAATAGAAAACTGTTATTTGGATGACAATTTAATCAGCACAGGTTGAAAGGTCCATCATTGCAGCATCCTGTCTTTGCTGAAATATTGTGTTACTGATTTCAGTAATGCTTTATTTTACAGAGAACAGATAACCCTGTAATTACTCCTTAATTGAATGATAATTTCTTGTTGGTAATTATTTGTTTTCTGTTTAATTACAAAGTAATTCACACTCTATAAAATAAAACAGCCTTTAAAAAAATTTCCCACCCAAATGGTTCAGTGGATGTGTCACCCATGAGCATCATAGACAAAAGTTGTTAAGGTACAAGGCAAACAATGCCATAAAATAGCAAAAATTCTACTAAATAGCTCAGCTAAATATTTAGGAGCTTCAGTTTATACAATCAACCTTACATGTTACATTAACAGGTTGTTTGCAGGGAAATTATACTAAAGAATCAAGATTTTCTCTGGGCCCAGATCATTATTTAACATAATTTATCCTGATATGTAGTTCCCCTTTATTCTGTACACTTCTTAGAAGAAATAAAATAAGTCAGCTTCCTGAGGTAAAAGTATAAACCAACTTCAATATAAATCTACAATATTTCATATTTCTGCAGTTGAAGTGGATTACTGTCAGAGCGTTATCTCACAGTGTATAAACTTTGTAGAGTTGGCACTCCTGTAAGAGGGAAATTCAGCAGGTCTTCTGGTATCAACAAGATATGACACATTCCATGACATATCTATTCCAAGTTGTAATAAATAAAGTAGCTAATACTTTACTCATTAAGATTATAAAGTTTCACTGTTGGAGTTATTTTTGTCTCATGTCATCAGCCATTTGTATATGAATCAAAGAATAAGCAACTAAATAAGGTGAGTGATTTTGTTTTTCAAAGAATAAAAATCTTGTTAATAAATTAGTTGGTGATGACATGAGCCTTCAGGATATTTAATACAAATCATATGGTCAGCACATGATTTAGGAAGGAATCACAAGTTATGTCATCCTCTTCAATGAAAGCTTGGCTTACTACTTTTAAGGAAATATTTGCAACATTCTGGGACAAACTGAGCAAATTGCTGAAGATATAGTGGCAGCTAGGGTGGCATTAGCAACCATTTGTAAGACCACTGCAATTGGATTCCTGGAGGTGTTAGCAATGACCTGGGATTCACTTTTCAGAGCTATCACTGATATTCAAAATACTTTGAGATAATCTCTGAATGCATCATTTTTTCACTCACATTAGAAGCCAAGAATGACATTAACTTTGAAGGTGTTGTTTACCTGTGAGAGTGCTGCTGTGATTTTCAATGTGCTTGTTAAATTAAATAAGGCTATTTTTGCCAGAACAGTAAAACTTTTAATTGCATCATGATTAATAATAATGTCTTAGGCCTGACATTTATTACAATATTTCAAGGATGCCAATGGTAGTTAAACTCCACCTGACCTTTCAGTGTTTATGAAGGGAAACAAACTCTGACCTCACAGCAACCTGAATCCATCTTCTCTCAGTGTTGGCAAACTGATAATTTGTCTAACTATTGCACTGGATTATATTCCCAACCAGATCAAAGTCAACAGCAACCAATTCACCAACTGGGAAAAAGTTATCCATGAAAAATGGGCAATTAACATTAATCATATATGAAATTGTTCAAGCTGATAACTGTAACCTGGTCACTATGGTAACTCTCATAAAATGGTGCTTATGTTAAACTGGGAATCAATCGGCCCTTGGTTCATGGGAACTTAAAAGTGTGGCTCATCATGTCTCTAGGAACAAGAAACAAAAAATACACCAGAGGAAAAATAATTTATATTCCATTATCAATTACTCCTTTTCTAGTTTATTTCTAATTTTATCTAAATCCAAGTTAGTTAACATATAGTGTAATTATGATTTCAGGAGTAGAATTTTAGTATAATTGACACATAATAGTTTTAGGTATACCTTTTTCAGTTCTTATAGGCATCCCAAACTTAAATGTGTATATATTAAAATACCAACACCAGGATTCTATTAGAGTTAGGGAAGTTAAAGAAATTATCCTTAACAAAACAGTGTTTAAAGGATGAAGGAAAACCTCCACTTGCTAATGGGTCACACATTACAATATCGAGGATCATGTAGAGCAATCCATGTTTATGCATTAATCTTATAATTGTGATAAATTGAATTATTTATAGATGTTATCTTGATTGCAATCTTTAATTCCTTTGCTAATGCTGAGCTTCTGTTTTTCCTTCAATAAAGAATAAATCTGATGTAATAGACAATTTAAGGCTTGACTACTCACTTGATAGAAAGTGTAACTGTGAAACTATTTTACACTTCATTTACTTCACTCTGTTCCCTATTTAAATTAAATGTGCTCCAGGCTTGGTGTTAGCACCTTTAAACAAGTTTACTTTTTGTCATAAATTAAGTGAATTCTAATAAAGGTTTTAGTATAATTAACAAAGATTGTATAACAGAAATGCTGGTGTATGACTTGAATTCTCAGCAGCCTCTTTTTGTTCTATTTGTGTAATTCCTATTAACTTCAGTGAAATCAATGCACCTTAGTAAATCTTAAAGTAAATCACATTAAATAAACACTTCCCTTTCTAAAGTACATCGTATCACTGTCAGATACAATGTTTTTAAAACAAAGGCATTCTTGAATTCAAAGAGTAGATCACTGTGCAAAACTTCTGATATTAAGAGAATGGATAAGAATTTAACATTCACATTTGGATGTATTCCACTAGCATCTCGAGCTCAACATATGCTTCCCCAAATCCCACTCTCCAATAAAGTCTTCTCTTTTGTCAGTAGTACATACATGTCTCCTCTCTGTTGCCAAAACTATAAACTTGAGAGTAATTTTGATTCTCCCTCTTCCTCTCCCTTCATTTTCAGTCTCCAATATTTTTGCTCCATTGTAATGTGTGTTGCAGATTTCCATCTTCTTCTATTGCTAAAATCCTAATTCAGGTCCTCATCACTTCATGCCCAGGTTATTAACAGGTTGCATCATTGTTCCAATCCATTCTACAAAAACTCTGCTATGAATTTTGGTGAAGCATCCCTTTCATTATGTCATCTTTTACGCTAGAACCTTCAATAATTCTTGACTGCATACAAAACAAAGTCTAAATGTCTTAGTGTGGCAATCTTCCCCAATATATATTTCTTTTCTTTCTCCAATTACTTCTTTTTTTAAGTTTATTTATTTATTTATTTTGAAAGAGTCGGGAGGGGCAGAGAGAGAATCCCAAGCAGGCTCCACACTGTCAGTATAGAGCCTGATGTGAGGCTCACTCTCACAAACTGTGAAATTATGACCTGAGTAGAAATCAAGATTTGGATGCTTAACCAACTGAGCCACCCAGGCACCTGTCTCTAATTACTTCTTGAGTCTTCTACTCCAGCTGGACGAGTTGATTCACTGCTAAGCATAGTATTTGAAGCTAGAACCCTTTCACTGTGAAACATTTTCAAAGTATCAATGTTCCTGGACACATGTTTTGTTAAGTTCCACTGCTTTGGGAAGGCTTCTTTATAACCTGCTGTAACTGCTGCTTTTTTCCTTAAAGTCCGCTGCCTTTTATTTTATATCATCATATACAGGCTTTCTTAAATGGTTCACAAAGGGCACTTTAGTACCAGCATTAAGGAAACTGCTCCAACTAACCAAAATACTGTTTTTCATGTCTGGCAAATAAAATCCCTTTGGTTATTGCCACAGTCTGTGTATAATCCTATGATTATCTTAATAGTTAACATTTCAAATTTTAATGTCAATCAGAGAATTCAGGAAAATGACATTAATATCACAACTCAGGAGAGCTTAGGAAGTTGGGCAAGATCTTTAGGAATACAATCACTATTAACCTGACTGCATTAGTCTCTACTGTTAGCGATATAGCCTGGTAGCACACATTCAATTGATAAGCACAGATGCCAGTTTCCTTGCTAATTTATTTTTTAAAATTATTCATGGATAAATATTAGCAACTTGTACTAAAATAAAACTACTTTAAATAATCTTGGATATTCAGCGGGGTGATGTGGAAAGCTCTAGAAATTAAATCTGAATTATAATTCTGTTTGTGGTAGGCAGAATTCCAAAATCATCCTCCATCCCAAGATTTCCAGCCCTATCACTAGAACTGTGAATATGGTATTACACCTGGGATTGTTACAATTACATGGCAAAGGTATTTTGCACAGGTGATCAAGTTAACTAACCAGTTGATTCTGAGTTAATAAGAAAGGAGATTTATCCAATGTAATCACATAACCCTTTAAAAACAGAAAAGAAGTCAAAGAACATATCATTGCTGGCTTAAATATAGAGAGCCATGCACCAAGAGATGAATGTTGCTTCTAGAAGCCAAGCGCAATCCTGGGCTGACAGCCAACAAGGAAACAGGTATGCAAATCCTAAAAGTGAACTAGATTCTGCCAACAACTTCAATGAGCTTGCAAGTATCTTCTTCCCAAGATCTTTCAGATTAAGAACCCAGCCTGACAACACCTTGATTTTGGCCTTCTAAGACTCAAGAAGAGAACCGAGTCAAGACTCTCTAGATTTCTGATATACAGGACTCTGAGATAACACATGGGTGTTGTTTTAAGTAGCTAAATTTGAGGCAATTGGTTATATAACAACAGAAAATTAGTACACCGGTTTTGCCATTAGTGAGCCATGTGACCATGGGCAAATTACATGACTATTCTAAATATGCTTTCTCACTTTAAGATTAGATATGTAAACTAAATAATCTATGAATCTGATCATTAGAACCATGTTATATTTCTGGTCAAATTCAGATAATTCATTAACTTCAAAATATACAAACTTTTCCACTTTCTTGTATGTCTATTTTAGCTTACATTTTAAGTTACATTGTTTCTGGATTGATTCCATGGAAAATTATCCCAAAAAAGAACAAAATGTGTGCATAATATCATAGCATTATCATTACCTGATAGCTGTGTGTAATTTTTCAATATATATGAACACTGGTTTGAAAAGCTAAAAGTGCTAAACAACTTAAAAGAAAGAAAATTCTGATACATGCTACATGGATGGACCTTGAGGACATTATGCTATGGGAAATAAGGCAGTCACAAAAAGACAAATATTGTATGATTCCACTTATATGAGGTATATATAGTAGTAAATTTATAGAAAGTAGAAATGTGTTTTCCTAGGTCCAGGTTGGGGGTGGGATGTGGGGGATGGGAAGTTGTTCAGTCAGTATGGTTTCAGTTTTGCAAGATGAAAAAGTTCTAGAAATATATTGCACAACAATGTGAATGTAGTTAACACTACTGAACACTACACTTAAAAATGGCTAAGATGGCTGGTACTAGAAGAATTACCAACTCTCCCAACCATCTCCTACCACATACTTAGTTTACATCCCAAGAAGTCCTTACTCCTAAGGCAGAATTCAACAGTTCAAGCTTTATATTTTAATTTCACAATTCTAATTTCTCTTAAGGTAACGCTAATACATGTTTATATGCAGATTTTTTTTCTCATTATTTTCCCTTCCCCATTCCTTACTTTGACAGGAAAACATTTCTTAGGTATTTCTGTTCTTCACAAAAAACTTTGCCCCATATCTCTTTACTGTTTTGAAATAAGAAGATAATTTTCATCAAAGAAAAAGTAGATCATTGTAGTTCACTAGGAAATAGAGAACTAAATTATAATTGTCTTTATTGTTGGTTGTGACATGATCATGAATAAATTTATAGACTTTAATAAATGGGCATGAAGAGCTTTAAGGTTGCCATGGCAGTGGACATGCTTGTGAGCAACTAGATTGGCTCATAAAGTTCCCTGCCCCCTCTCACTTTCATTTTGAAGTGAGGTAAATTTGGGTAGATTAAAATATAACAAGTAAATCTTGAGACATAGCAGCCTAGTTACAGATTAACACACTTCTCTAAAAAGTCATTTTTCTTGGGGCACCTGGGTGGCTCAGTCAGTTGAGCGTCCGACTTCAACTCAGGTCATGATCTCACACTCATGGATTCGAGCCCCATCGGGCTCTGTGCTGACAGCTCAGAACCTGGAGCCTGCTTTGGAATCTGTGTCTCCCTCTCTCTCTGCCCCTCCACCACTCACGCTCTGTCTCTCTCAAAAAAAATTAAATATAATAAAAAATTTTTAAGTCATTTATCTTCCTAAATCATCATTTCCACAAGGCAGCACAATTTAATAGGCCAGCAGTGAGCTGTGAATTCAGTTTGTGACTCAGAGAAACTCAACCTCTCTGTGCTTCCGTTTCATCATCTGCTAACTGGGTACTGAAATGATTTGATTCAAAGTATTATGAGGAATTGGAAATTCCTTTCTCTAAAATCCTCCCTAATTAAATAATATATAAGAAGGGAAAAGAAACAGCCAATGTGTGAGTTTCTTTGAGCAGAATTTTCTAATTTAAATAGATTCTCACTTTAAATAGTAGTGGTGTGCAGTGGTATGTTGCACCATACAATTACTTTGATGTTTTCGTATGGGTGTCCTTGAAGCTGTTTCATCTTTTTTGAGCTGTTTTCAGTCAAAAATATTATCACTTTCATTATTTAATCCCTGAAAAATATTCTTTTACTTTACTGTCTTCAAGTAAACAAAATTGCCAAATCTCAAAGCTGGCAAAGATTATTTTCCTATTTCTCTCTAGCTTCCTCTATAAAAGAGAACCTTTCTCTAAAAACATGGTATTTCCCCCCCCATACCTATAACTTATGTCTTTAACCATAGAAAAAAAAATAAAATAAATGTAATTTGCATAATTTATGGTCTGCTTTTTAATGCTTCCTCATGAGTACATTTGATTCCCACTATAATGTTTTACTACTTTCTGAGAGAAATGAAATTAATAGCACCTAGACTAATATGGGTCTCCATTTCAAGTGAGAATCTCTTTAATACTACTGAGGATGATTTGATCCTATAGTTCCTACTAGCAATAAGACAAGGTTTCAAAAAGAGTAATCCTTATTTTTTTTAGGTAAATCATTTTTATTATAATTCAACTGTCAATACTCTAATTATCAGTTTCTTCTTTTCTTTCCCAAATAGACCTTTGCAACAACCTAAACCCTAATCCCAGTTCTAGACTGAGCACTGAAACTTAGTTGTGAACTGAACAATCTGTCAATCCTGATCATAGACTGAGACTCCATTCTGGCAATGGATGGCCACTCTCCCAACCTTAGCCATGGACAGAACCCTAAGTCAGGCCACAGATATCCCTGCATGTGGCCAGAGAGTGACCACTATTAACAACAACTAGTTATCTCACAATGACCCCAGAAGGGAGCAGAATAAAGAAGAGGTAGAAGGCCAGCACAGGCCTGTTCCATTTGGGGCCTTAACTCATTGTGCATGTCTTTCCAAGGGTGGGTCAGAGGATTTTTATTATGAAATATGATACATTCACTTCACAGTTTCGTAGCAACAGGACACCAATCAGCAGACTAATTCAAGGATTCACCTTCCTTGTTATAAAGGAGTTGGGAGCAGTGGGAAGCAAGAGGACTTCCCAGCATGAGGTAGAATTGACTGGGGATTGTGGATGAGGAAACCAAGCCTGAAGAAGGAAGAACCTCAGAAAGCCTGCATTTCTTTTTTTTTTTTTCAATGTTTATTTATTTTTGGGACAGAGAGAGACAGAGCATGAACGGGGGAGGGGCAGAGAGAGAGGGAGACACAGAATCGGAAACAGGCTCCAGGCTCTGAGCCATCAGCCCAGAGCCTGACGCGGGGCTCGAACTCACAGACTGCGAGATCGTGACCTGGTTGAAGTCGGACGCTTAACCGACTGCGCCACCCAGGCACCCCACCCTGCATTTCTTCTTGAAGACTCTTTGAAGCAGGGATTCCTCCTACTGCTGCAGCTGATGGCTTTTTGCTTCTGCATTAGTTACTAGTGTCAGTGGGAAAAAATGTCAATTCAAATGGCATTTTCTTGAATCACGAACTGAGCATGCTCCATGTGCACAATATTGGCAGTATAAAATGAAATAGAACAGAAACAAGTTTATCCATAAGCTATCTTTAGATTCAAATCTTGTAAAGGCCTATAGGAATAGGATATGTTGTTACAGACACATTCCTGATAGCTACACCCACAGCGCAGTTCAAGGTTACAAAATGCCCTGATACAGCTCAATGTGGAAAACCATAATTTCACTGTGAGAAAATGTGTTTATATACATTCACTCTAATGTTCACCACTTAATACTTGATATCACAAAATATATCCCTACATATAGGAAGGGAAAGGGAGTGAAAAACTTTATGAACCTTTTCAAAGTTTTGATGAAAGAGCTGTATTTATAAATGAGAAGTGAGCATATGTATTTATTCTCTGTGTTTTTGCTTTATTTGTATCATGCTTTTATTTAGTCCATTACTCTTATATTAGAATTATTATAATTACTTTACTAGAAAATACTTTCTGTAAAATAATCTCACAGTGTAAATATTCATTGTCTTTGGACTTTCTTTTTCTGAGAGTTATCTCTGCTTTGAGGGAGTGCTATTTTCTAGCTTAGCTGGCTAGACAATAACAAATACACTGTTAAATAACACCCCGACAAAGAGGGGAATATAGATAGAAATACACCTTTGTACCCTAAAATAAAAATGTTTCATCACTGATACCTTTTTCTAAGATAACTTCAACTAACATACTCCTATTATATAATTACTAAATACAATTTAAAGCCTTCCCTAAGAAGTAAAAGTCTGTTGATTATTTCTCCTTTTTGAGAAAAAAAATATATTTATCAATTTCAAAACCATAGGAAATTTAAAGTTCTTAAACATTTTTGGCAATTTAACCCCATCAATGGGGTATGCTGAGAGCACTGTAACATTTACTTCCTGAAAGAGCTGATGATGCCCTTTATTCTAACATTCCTTCCATCATCAGTTTCATCCTTTAGGTACTGCAGGAATGTAAATTAAATTCATATCAGCACCAGGGTTAAGTGAGCAGTTTGTCCTGCTCTGCTTATTGTAAGACTTAAATGTAAATAGATTATAGCTACTTGTCTAGACTATAATTTTCTTGTTGATAGAGATTGCATCTTGTTGTATATAAGTATTACATGATTATGCCTAGCATAGTTCTTGTTACAAAATAAACATCAACTAGGAACGAAGGAAGGAAAGGAGGAAGGAAGGGAGGAAGGGAGGGAGAGAGGGAAGGAGAGAGGAAAAAGAGACAAAGGGAAGGTGGGGTAAGAGAATTATTTTGAATATTTTGCCAAAATACTTTGTACAATATGCTATGTAAGCACTTTTGTGAGTTTCCTTTGAAACTTGGGAGATAGAAATAAGAGACAAATACATGGACTTTCTCCTAAACTCTCCCAGAACTGGTTTAAAATACCAAAATTAAAAGGTGGCAGGGTTACCAATTAGTGCAAAAGAGAGCTGCATGCTGAATATTTTTTGCAGTCTAAATTTAGAAAGGAAACTTTCTTGAAAATTGGCAGAATAAAAACTGAATTTTTTTTTTAGTTTCCTGTATAGATTAAAGAATTGATTCTACTTCAAATACACTTGGTTAGAAAAGCCATCCACAAGTTTAGCTTGAAAACGGGGGAAGCAAGGTCAGCAAGGTAACAGTCTCTAATCCTCAATTTACATCAAGCCACAGGAAAATTAGTCATTCCAAATAAGCATCAAAATAATGGTAAAAAATGAAGAGGTTTTGAATCTTCCTACATTCTTGCTCAGAGGCAACCATATCCCTTATCTTCCTGCCTTCCAGAAAGTTAGAAAGTTAGTGGTTGTGTTTAACTTAAACTATTCATTAACCCTTCAGATATAACATATTATGAGATGCTTTTAAGTGAATATTAGCCTCTAAAAAGTACAAACTCTCTGACAGCTTCTTTTAAATTCTTGTAGTTACATGAGCATTTCATAAACTCATCTTTACAGCTGCACATATTATAATTTACACATTAACTACAACAGGGTTTCACCTTAGGCCTGTTGCCAAAGAATAATCATTGTAAATCTTTTTATCCTTTAGTAAAATAATAATTATAAATGTGAAAGTGGCAGCAAAGGAAAGGTGTTAAGAAATAATTTAAAACAATTTACATTTGAATAGAGGAAGGCCAATGAAGAATAATTTGGTGAAGGTGGCAAATCAATTTTGGGGGTGAGAGGTAATATCTCAAGTGCAAATCATGACATATTAAACTGAAGATGTGATAGATCTGTCTAACTGTCCCAAACACAACAAGCTTGTGTTTGTGCTGAAAAAACAGAAAAACTCACAAACATTCTTCACTGGAATTTATTGGTAAAAAGCCAGAAATGAAATATACATGCATGTTTACTGTTTGCATCTCCCATGAGTTGGAGCTAACAACTCAGCAACTATATTTTCGCTGAAGATAAATAGTATGCTCATTTAATTTGTCCTTTGTTACAACTTGAATGTGGATAGTCTAATCTTGGAGTGGCTTCCTCCACACTACAGGTACTTCCCTTTTGCTAATTAAACTAACACTGCAATTGTTGTTGCTCTAAAATTGGTAATCACCTCTGATAAAGAGTACTACAGAAAGTCAAAGTAAGTTGTGTTCCAATAAATTGCAATGAATACACGATTTTTCTATCCTCTGTTGAAACATTACACTGGAAGTTTATGGTTTATTTTTCAAAATTTCGACTTTAAACAGAATTGTTCTTTTACAACTGCATTTCTTGAAGGAGTGAGTTGGAGTGTGGAATATGGATAAAGGCAGTGTATCATATTTTTTAGGACCTCAAGTCAAAATCAAAGACATTGAGATTTTGCCCTAGTTTTGTTGTTTGTATTGTTGGTAACTTCCTTTTCTTTTGTTGTTGTTTTTCTCCTGAAAGTTATTGATTAATGTTAAGGTTTACATCCTCCTATGAATAAGTATCTGTAACTCAAAACAATATTTACAATATATGGAGAAATAGTATCTATTACCAAAACAATGAATATTGGACTTAAAGAGATTACAGACAAAAACATGAAATCCTGGAGTAAAGTGTATGTATGAGTGTGTATATATGTACATAAACTGAAAATAAGGACCTAAGTGAGGTCTTTAAAAAAGGACCCTGAATTAGATCCCCACTCTGTCATTTATGCTCTGAAAGCATTGATGTGCTTGAACCAACATGTACTAGCTTGCAAGCATCAATTGTGTGTGTTAATTCCTAATTTTGCATTGAGGATCTCATTTGGGTAGCTTGAAATAGCCTATGGTGGGAGTATTTACACAATGAAAATCAGCAAATAATTCAAGTAAGGAATCCACTCCCACTCTAACCTCCAGCCAGTTGTTAAACATTTACCAGCACACAACTGTCTGAAAGGAAAGCATTGTGGTCATGTTTTCTAAATCAAATATTTCATTTGACCTTGCCATTTTCATTTTTTATATAATTGAAGATAAAACCATTATATCTGCAATGAAAAATCATGAAGACATTGTAAAGTATCTTATTCTAGCAGAACTTAAGGGTGGGAAACATATCAATGTACCAAAACATATGGAAAGCCATTTTCTTGAACATTTAGTAGCCATGGAAATGAGCATAGTTAGAGGCATGAAAGTGTTACATCAGGTTTGGAACTGCCATTATTATCTCTGCAATCTTTGGCAAATCACCTAATACCCCTGGGCTCTATATTTATAAGCTAAATATACCAGTTGAAACAAATTCCTTTCCTTATGTTTAGTATTATAGGATCTTTGTGATAATATCATAGAGCCTTCACTTGCCTCCATACAGATCTATTTCTCCTATCTTTGTATGGGAGAAGATAGCAGTCAGGATGGCTTATGAATTCAATAGCAACTCCCACCCTTTTGGAGTCTCAATTTTTTTTTCTTTTGAAAAGAAAAATATCCACAAAAGTAAATGGGTAGCATAGTGAACAAATTGCAATCTGAGCAACAGTGTCCTTACTTCCAGATGAGATTAGCTATTTCACATTCAAAATTGTTTTTTTTTTTTTTATAATCTAAGTAGAATATTTCAAAGGATATAAGCTGTCGATGCATATACTGGTAGTTAATGCACAATGCTACTAAATAAGTTTTTTGATATGATGAAAACATTTAAAATGCTGATTATTTTAATTTGTTTAATGTTTATTTATTTTTGAGAGAGAGAGAGAGAGCATGAGTGGGGACGGGCAGAGAGAGGGAGACACAGAATTGGAAGCAGGGTCCAGGCTCTGAGCTGTCAGCACACAGCCGAACATGGGGCTCGAACTCACCAAGGGCCAGATCATGACCTGAACTGAAGTCAGCCTCATAACCAACTGAGCCACCCAGGGGCCCCTAAAATATATATTCTTAATGTTTGTAAATATTGATGCATCAAATGATGTTCTTGTTTTCTAAATCTCATTCCATTGACATAAAACAAGAGTTACTGAAAAAGATGAGATAAAATGAAGAAAGCTAAGTGTATCACTGGTGATTCAGAAGTAGAGAAAAAATATGCATAATGGTTTATGCCAGAAAAAATATGCAATTAAATATACTGATTAGAAGATATCAAAGTTAGGAGTTAGGTGCCCAATCATAGCTCTGTTATTAACACTTAGTTCATTACACTCCTCTTCAGTGGGACATTTCTTATATCATAGTCTGATGTTCTCATGTAACTCTCCAATTTAAAATTTATTTAATGTTTTATTTTCTTAACTGTATTTAACTGCCTGCATCCATCATATATATATATATATATATATATATATATATATATATATATATATATATATATCACTGATGCTTTAAACAACTGCTGGGCTTTTAGTAGGCATTCATTAAGTATTTTTGAGTTTTAAAAGTTGATCCAGAAAGGAAAACTTCTAATTTTGAAGCATTCACAAATCAAGAGCCACTCTTTTTTTTTTATATATGAAATTTATTGACAAATTGGTTTCCATACAACACCCAGTGCTCATCCCAAAAGGTGCCCTCCTCAATACCCATCACCCACCCTCCCCTCCCTCCCACCCCCCATCAACCCTCAGTTTGTTCTCAGTTTTTAACAGTCTCTTATGCTTTGGCTCTCTCCCACTCTAACCTCTTTTTTTTTTTTTCCTTCCCATCCCCCATGGGTTCCTGTTAAGTTTCTCAGGATCCACATAAGAGTGAAACCATATGGTATCTGTCTTTCTCTGTATGGCTTATTTCACTTAGCATAACACTCTCCAGTTCCATCCACGTTGCTACAAAAGGCCATATTTCATTTTTTCTCATTGCCACGTAGTATTCCATTGTATATATAAACCACAATTTCTTTATCCATTCATCAGTTGATGGACATTTAGGCTCTTTCCATAATTTGGCTATTGTTGACAGTGCTGCTATGAACATTGGGGTACAAGTGCCCCTATGCATCAGTACTCCTGTATCCCTTGGGTAAATTCCTAGCAGTGCTATTGCTGGGTCATAGGGTAGGTCTATTTTTAATTTTCTGAGGAACCTCCA
The DNA here is from genome assembly GCF_007474595.2 of Lynx canadensis. NCBI lineage: Eukaryota > Metazoa > Chordata > Mammalia > Carnivora > Felidae > Lynx > Lynx canadensis. The sequence continues at coordinate 70,038,310 of NC_044321.2, read as the reverse complement.
CACTGCTTTCCAGAGCGACTGCACCAGTTTGCATTCCCACCAACAGTGCAGGAGGGTTCCCGTTTCTCCACATCCTCTCCAGCATCTATAGTCTCCTGATTTGTTCATTTTGGCCACTCTGACTGGCGTGAGGTGATACCTGAATGTGGTTTTGATTTGTATTTCCCTGATAAGGAGCGACGCTGAACATCTTTTCATGTGCCTGTTGGCCATCTGGATGTCTTCTTTAGAGAAGTGTCTATTCATGTTTTCTGCCCATTTCTTCACTGGGTTATTTGTTTTTCGGGTGTGGAGTTTGGTGAGCTCTTTATAGATTTTAGATACTAGCCCTTTGTCCGATATGTCATTTGCAAATATCTTTTCCCATTCCGTTGGTTGCCTTTTAGTTTTGTTGGTTGTTTCCTTTGCTGTGCAGAAGCTTTTTATCTTCATAAGGTCCCAGTAATTCACTTTTCCTTTTAATTCCCTTGCCTTTGGGGATGTGTCCAGTAAGAGATTGCTACGGCTGAGGTCAGAGAGGTCTTTTCCTGCTTTCTCCTCTAAGGTTTTGATGGTTTCCTGTCTCACATTTAGGTCCTTTATCCATTTTGAGTTTATTTTTGTAAATGGTGTGAGAAAGTGGTCTAGTTTCAACCTTCTGCATGTTGCTGTCCAGTTCTCCCAGCACCATTTGTTAAAGAGACTGTCTTTTTTCCATTGGATGTTCTTTCCTGCTTTGTCAAAGATGAGTTGGCCATACGTATGTGGGTCTAGTTCTGGGGTTTCTATTCTATTCCATTGGTCTGTGTGTCTGTTTTTGTGCCAATACCATGCTGTCTTGATGATTACAGCTTTGTAGTAGAGGCTGAAGTCTGGGATTGTGATGCCTCCTGCTTTGGTCTTCTTCTTCAAAATTCCTTTGGCTATTCAGGGCCTTTTGTGGTTCCATATGAATTTTAGGATTGCTTGTTCTAGTTTCGAGAAGAATGCTGGTGCAATTTTGATTGGGATTGCATTGAATGTGTAGATAGCTTTGGGTAGTATTGACATTTTGACAATATTTATTTTTCCAATCCATGAGCAGGGAATGTCTTTCCATATCTTTAAATCTTCTTCAATTACCTTCATAAGCTTTCTATAGTTTTCAGCATACAGATCCTTTACATCTTTGGTTAGATTTATTCCTAGGTATTTTATGCTTCTTGGTGCAATTGTGAATGGGATCAGTTTCTTTATTTGTCTTTCTGTTGCTTTGTTGTTAGTGTATAAGAATGCAACTGATTTCTGTACATTTATTTTGTATCCTGCAACTTTGCTGAATTCATGTATCAGTTCTAGCAGACTTTTGGTGGAGTCTATCGGATTTTCCATGTATAATATCATGTCATCTGCAAAAAGCGAAAGCTTGACTTCATCTTTGCCAATTTTGATGCCTTTGATTTCCTTTTGTTGTCTGATTGCTGATGCTAGAACTTCCAGCACTATGTTAAACAACAGCGGTGAGAGTGGGCATCCCTGTCGTGTTCCTGATCTCAGGGAAAAAGCTCTCAGTTTTTCCCCATTGAGGATGATGTTAGCTGTGGGCTTTTCATAAATGGCTTTTATGATCTTTAAGTATGTTCCTTCTATCCCGACTTTCTCAAGGGTTTTTATTAAGAAAGGGTGCTGGATTTTGTCAAAGGCCTTTTCTGCATCGATTGACAGGATCATATGGTTCTTCTCTTTTTTTTTGTTAATGTGATGGATCACGTTGATTGATTTGCGAATGTTGAACCAGCCCTGCATCCCAGGAATGAATCCCACTTGATCATGGTGAATCATTCTTTTTATATGCTGTTGAATTCGATTTGCCAGTATCTTATTGAGAATTTTTGCATCCATATTCATCAGGGATATTGGCCTGTAGTTCTCTTTTTTTACTGGGTCTCTGTCTGGTTTAGGAATCAAAGTAATACTGGCTTCATAGAATGAGTCTGGAAGTTTTCCTTCCCTTTCTATTTCTTGGAATAGCTTGAGAAGGATAGGTATTATCTCTTCTTTAAACGTCTGGTAGAACTCCCCTGGGAAGCCATCTGGTCCTGGACTCTTATTTGTTGGGAGATTTTTGATAACCGATTCAATTTCTTCGCTGGTTATGGGTCTGTTCAAGCTTTCTATTTCCTCCTGATTGAGTTTTGGAAGAGTGTGGGTGTTCAGGAATGTGTCCATTTCTTCCAGGTTGTCCAATATGTTGGCATATAATTTTTCATAGTATTCCCTGATAATTGTTTGTATCTCTGAGGGATTGGTTGTAATAATTCCATTTTCATTCATGATTTTATCTATTTGGGTCATCTCCCTTTTCTTTTTGAGAAGCCTGGCTAGCGGTTTGTCAATTTTGTTTATTTTTTCAAAAAACCAACTCTTGGTTTCGTTGATCTGCTCTACAGTTTTTTTAGATTCTATATTGTTTATTTCTGCTCTGATCTTTATTATTTCTCTTCTTCTGCTGGGTTTAGGCTGCCTTTGCTGTTCTGCTTCTAGTTCCTTTAGGTGTGCTGTTAGATTTTGTATTTGGGATTTTTCTTGTTTCTTGAGATAGGCCTGGATTGCAATGTATTTTCCTCTCAGGACTGCCTTCGCTGCGTCCCAAAGCGTTTGGATTGTTGTATTTTCATTTTCGTTTGTTTCCACATATTTTTTAATTTCTTCTCTAATTGCCTGGTTGACCCACTCATTCGTTAGTAGGGTGTTCTTTAACCTCCATGCTTTTGGAGGTTTTCCAGACTTTTTCCTGTGGTTGATTTCAAGCTTCATAGCATTGTGGTCTGAAAGTATGCATGGTATAATTTCAATTCTTGTAAACTTATGAAGGGCTGTTTTGTGACCCAGTATATGATCTATCTTGGAGAATGTTCCATGTGCACTCGAGAAGAAAGTATATTCTGTTGCTTTGGGATGCAGAGTTCTAAATATATCTGTCAAGTCCATCTGATCCAATGTCTCATTGAGGGCCCTTGTTTCTTTATTGACCGTGTGTCTAGATGATCTATCCATTTCTGTAAGTGGGGTGTTAAAGTCCCCTGCAATTACCACATTCTTATCAATAAGGTTGCTTATGTTTATGAGTAATTGTTTTATATATTTGGGGGCTCCGGTATTCGGCGCATAGACATTTATAATTGTTAGCTCTTCCTGATGGATAGACCCTGTAACTATTATATAATGTCCTTCTTCATCTCTTGTTACAGCCTTTAATTTAAAGTCTGGTTTGTCTGATAGAAGTATGGCTACTCCAGCTTTCTTTTGGCTTCCAGTAGCATGATAAATAGTTCTCCATCCCCTCACTCTGAATCTAAAGGTGTCCTCAGGTCTAAAATGAGTCTCTTGTAGACAGCAAATAGATGGGTCTTGTTTTTTTATCCATTCTGATACCCTATGTCTTTTGGTGGGCGCATTTAATCCATTTACATTCAGTGTTATTATAGAAAGATACGGGTTTAGAGTCATTGTGATGTCTGTATGTTTTATGCTTGTAGTGATGTCTCTGGTACTTTGTCTCACAGGGTCCCCCTTAGGATCTCTTGTAGGGCTGGTTTAGTGGTGACAAATTCCTTCAGGTTTTGTTTGTTTGGGAAGACCTTTATCTCTCCTTCTGTTCTAAATGACAGACTTGCTGGATAAAGGATTCTCGGCTGCATATTTTTGCTGTCTAGCACCCTGAAAATCTCGTGCCAGTTCTTTCTGGCCTGCCAAGTTTCAAAAGAGAGATCAGTCACGAGTCTTATAGGTCTCCCTTTATATGTGAGGGCACGTTTACCCCTTTCTGCTTTCAGAATTTTGTCTTTATCCTTGTATTTTGCCAGTTTCACTATGATATGTCGTGCAGAAGATCGATTCAAGTTACGTCTGAAGGCAGTTCTCTGTGCCTCTTGGATTTCAATGCCTTTTTCCTTCCCCAGTTCAGGGAAGTTCTCAGCTGTTATTTCTTCAAGTACCCCTTCAGCACTTTTCCCTCTCTCTTCCTCCTCTGGGATACCAATTATGCGTATATTATTTCTTTTTAGTGTATCACTTAGTTCTCTAATTTTCCCCTCATACTCCTGGATTTTTTTTAATCTCTCTTTTTCTCAGCTTCCTCTTTTTCCATAACTTTATCTTCTAGTTCACCTATTCTCTCCTCTGCCTCTTCCATCCGAGCCGTGGTGGTTTCCATTTTGTTTTGCATTTCATTTAAAGCGTTTTTCAGCTCCTCGTGACTGTTCCTTAGTCCCTTGATCTCTGTAGCAAGAGATTCTCTGCTGTCCTGTATGCTGTTTTCCAGCCCAGCGATTAATTTTATGACTATTATTCTAAATTCACTTTCTGTTATATTATTTAAATCCTTTTTGATCAGCTCATTAGCTGTTGTTATTTCCTGGAGATTCTTCTGAGGGGAATTCTTCCGCTTGGTCATTTTGGATAGTCCCTGGCATGGTGAGGACCTGCTGGGCTGTGGTGTATAACTGGAGTTGGTGGGCGGGGCTGCCGTCAGTCCTGATGTCTGCCCCCAGCCCACCGCTGGGGCCACAGTCAGACTGGTGTGTGCCTTCTCTTCCCCTCTCCTAGGGGCGGGATTCACTGTGGGGTGGCGTGGCCCATCTGGGCTACTTGCACACTGCCAGGCTTGTGATGCTGGGGATCTGGCGTATTAGCTGGGGTGGGTAGGCAAGGTGCACGGCGGCAGGGGGGGCAGGCTTAGCTCGCTTCTCCTTAGGTGATCCACTTCAGGAGGGGCCCTGTGGCAGCGGGAGGGAGTCAGATCCGCTGCCGGAGGTTTGGCTCCGCAGAAGCACAGAGTTGGTGTTTGCGCGGAGCGAGCACTTTCCCTGGCAGGAACCGGTTCCCTTTGGGATTTTGGCTGGGGGATGGGCGGGGGAGATGGCGCTGGCGAGCGCCTTTGTTCCCCGCCAAACTGAGCTCTGTGGTCCGGGGGCTCCGCAGCTCTCCCTCCCTTTGTCCTCCAGCCTTCCTGCTTTCGGAGCAGAGCTGTTAACTTATGACCTCCCAGAGGCTAAGTCGTGCTTGCTGTCGGAACACAGTCTGTCAGGCCCCTCCGCTTTTGCCAGCCAGACTCAGGGACTCTGCTTGGCCGGCGAGCCGCCCCTCCGCCCCGTCTCCCTCCCGCCAGTCCGTGGAGCGCGCACCGCCTCGCAGCCCTTCCTACCCTCTTCCGTGGGCCTCTCGTCTGCGCTTGGCTCCGGCGACTCCGTTCTGCTAATCCTCTGGCGGTTTTCTGGGTTTTTTAGGCAGGTGTAGGTGGAATCTAAGTGATCAGCAGGACGCGCGGTGAGCCCAGCGTCCTCCTACGCCGCCATCTTCCCTTTGTCCAGTCTCAAGAGCCACTCTTAAAAGAAATAAATTAAAAACTTCTACGCCCCGAAACCTTTCTTCAGTTGCTAAAGTCTTGTTCTATGTATGCAAAATGTCACAGGAATATCTTCCTGTAATTTTGATATATAGTATTTGCTCACTTGCACCCATAAGGATTTTACTGCTATTCAGAACTGGGCAGAGATCAGCAACCATGGTCAGGCTAGAGCAGGACTAGTACTCTCCTTTTAGGTTGCACTAATGGGTTGAAAGCATCTGTAGCCTTCTAAGTCAAATGGCACAAAATAGACCTCCAAGAATTATGACCAGAGTTTGACTTTGGGGCCTTGCTTTAGACAGATCTTTTGTCAAGGCAATGAAAGTTGCTTCTATCTCATTGTAAAGTCCAAGTGAAAAGGTCTCTAGGAACGAATAAAACTGTCTAGCTCATACTCTTCATCTACCTCCTGCATTACTAATATAAAGTCTGGTATTTGCTACAGCCTTGTAACAAAGAAATACAAAAGTTTTAAACTCTTTTAACATTAGATAGACCAGGTTTGAGCCTGTTGCCAGCTCTACCTAGGCAAGTCACTTGATACTAGGCAAGTCATGTAACTTCTGTTCATCTCAGATTCTTAATCTAAAAGTTGGAAGCAACACTTACTTACTTTTTAACACCTACCTCTAGAGTTGTAGTAAAGATACACACATCCAAACACACACAGAAGCACACAGAGAGAGACAAAATATGCTTGCAGAGTGATGTCTTGTGTGTAGTCGTTAATAATAGTGTTAAATAATTTAACAGATATTATTGGTAGTAGTGGTACAATGAATAATCTTACAACTGTTAAATCAGTATAGTTTATTTCATTGATGTAGTATTTTTTCACTATAGTATAGTATGAAATAAATGTCATATTTCACTTTTCTTAAATTTCTTATCCATATTATTTAAGTAAAACTCCTTAGAACTCCATAAGCAGTCTAAATTTTAAACCACAAATGATAGTAAAGAGAAAAAAATACTACTCATGGTTCACTTAATGTTTATATTCACTTTTTTTCTCATTATCAAACTGAACTCAAGATAAACACAAATACTTTTACTTGCCCAGTTTAGGAAACTGAAGCAAAGAGGAAAATTATTTAAACTGGTTTTAGAGGAAATTGTATTGTAGCAGAAAACATTTGAATCCATCCATAGCTGCTAGGGGAGACCATACACAGTAACTGGCAATACTTGCTTCAGGTTAAAATACTATGAGTGTTTTATTTGTTTGTTTTTATTTATTTATTTTTAAAACACAAAGGTAAGAGAATTTGTCCCTGAAAAAAATATGATATGGGTGAGTTTTTATTTAAAAATATAGAGGATAGGGGCACCTGAAAGCCTCAGTTGATTAAGTGTCTGACTCCTGATTTCTGCTCAGGTCATGATCTCACGGTTAGTGACTTCCGGTCCTGTGTCAGGCTCTGCACTGGCACCATGGAGTTGGGTTGGAATTCTCTCTCTCCCTCTCTCTCTGCCCTTCCTCTGCCCATGCTCTCTCACTCTCTCTCAAAATAAATAAACATTTTTAAATATATAGAAGATACTTTGATATTTGAAGACACATGTATTCAATATATATTTTACTAAAATGCAAAATGTAGGTTATATGGCATTTAGTAAAACTTTTTAATCTTCCTGATTAATAACTGAAAAAGAAGTGAGATAATCAGCTAAAGGTAACTTAAGCACCAAGCTAAAGAGTCAAAGCTAAAATCTATTTCTATTGCTTCCAGCATTCTTTCAACTACACCATACTGTCATTTTGTTTAATCTTTCTTAAACTTTGAAAGCATCCTTTTAACACTTACAAAGACAACATTTTAAAAAATGTATTCACTGTTTCCATGTTCAAAATACATTCTCAAAATATTTCCATAGGGTTTGGTTGAGAAGTTGACTCTCTCTGTAAAAATAAAGGGTGGAAACATTGTGAAATTGCTGTAAAAACACTTGGCTACCTTAACAGCCTTAAAGAAACCATTTATTTTGGCCATAGTGACTAAAACATTTGTTTCTTTTGGAAATGTTGCTAAAATAAAAATTCCTTTTTTTCATATAGAACCAAATATTTTGTTGAATATAATGTTTTTTATCTTTGTATAGATTATTTGAATATTGATGATGACCACTCTTACTGACATCAATGTGCACATAGGTTATTTTATAAATAAATTAAGGCTCCTTGTATTTTAAAAGTTCCCTTCCTGGGTCGCTTGGGTGACTCAGTCAATTGAGTGTCCAATTATTGATTTCAGCTCATGTCATGATCCCAGGGTCATGGGACCAAGTCTCACATCACGCTCTGCACTGAGCATGAAGCCTGCTTTAGATTCTTTCTCTCTCTCTGCCCTTCTCCCCTGCTCATGTTCTCTCTCTCGCTCTAAAATTTATATATATATATAATTATATATATATAAATATATATAATAATTTATATATATATTTATATATATATAAAATAATAATAAATATATATATTTATATATATATAAAGCTTCTTTTCCTATAAAGACTTAATATTTTGAAGTGGTAACTGTATTGGAACAAAATACCTACATGAGTAATGAGAAATTCAGTCGTCTCATTAAAGAGCTTGTCCTGTACAATGATTATGTCCATACAAGTGAAACATCTGGAGTAAATGGAATTGTATGCATCAAATAGCCAAAATACAGCCTGGCTGACTGAACTTTTCACATTTTAGGTCTACAAATTTATTTTCTTGTGGAATCATTCTAAGGATCTCTATTGAAAGATTGCATAAGACATATTAATAATCCAAATTTGTTTCTACATGGAATTTATTTCTGATATCTAGGTTGATTTTAATGTATTTTATGTTGCCATTTTGGCTAATGGTCTTCAATTGTAATCCTCCAAATCCAGTCACATATAACTATGCTCATGAAACCACACATGCCTGATTGGAAAGATCTGTCTATGTCTACAAAATATGGGATACAACTCTTTGTTTTACAAGTTCACTGAAGAGCTAAAATGGCAGAGTGTAGGAAGACATTAGGCTTGCCTCATCCCTGGAACATAGCTACATGAACATCAAATCATTTTGAATACCCAAAATATCAATCTAAGGACTGACCAAACAAACTGCACAACTAGAGGGAGAGAGGAATTCACCTCATGGAATGTAGGAAGTGCAGAGACATGGTTTGGGAGAGAGAGAGATTGTGGGTTCTGTGGAAGGTAAGGAGCCCTGGTTGCAAAGAAAGGTAAAAGAGAAAGAGGAGTACATAAGGGATCACACAAGGAAAACACATCCCCAGAGCTATCGACTGGTAAAATGAGAGGGGCTGATTTTCATAAGTATTTTCAACTAGTCTTGCTAAAAAACTAAAGTTTTAGAGGTCCATAGCATGGCTGGTATAAAGCCTTGAAGGTGCTACAGTGTTCCTGTAGAGAAAGCAAGCAAGTAACCTCGGGACAGGGGTCACAATCTGTGGATAACCTGAGATACACATTCCCCCTTCTTGTCGTGTATCTGAGAGAAGTGACAGTGTTTCTCTGGGCACAAAGGAGCCCTCAGGTGCCATTTCCTTGCCCCAAACCTCAGCATAGGCACAGAGACACTTGCTGAGGGTGGATAAACTGGACACTGGCTCTTTAGCGCACTTGGCTCCAAACTCCATACTCCTGCACTCTGGAGCGACCGCCCTTCTGGGTCAAACCTGCATCAATCACAGCATGGTGAGACCTTCCCCCAGAAGACCACTGCAGGTCACTGCCACACCAGGTTTCTAAAGTTTAGAGTTTTAAAACTCAGTAAGCCTGGCTGAGATAGAACAAAAAGTGTGCAAGCAAGCAATGCAGACACAGACAGTATGAAAACAGTGATCTGAAAACACTTACAACACATGAGGGGAAATTATTCCCTCTTCTGGGAGGGTTTCCCTGACAACAGCAAGCACGAACTTCCCTCTTCAGGGACAAAGGAGTTGGCTGGTACACTTCCCTCCCTCACCCCTCAGCATATACTAAGTTCAGCTAGTAGCACAGAAAAAACACAAGCTGCTTAAATTACTTACACCAAGCCCCACCAACCTGCACTCTGCTGGTACTGCTTTTCTTGGGTAAGTGTGTTTGAGAATCAGTGCAGCCGACCACTCCCCTTGAAGACCAGGACAAACCCCACATGCACCAGGTCTACTGACCATAGAGTGCTGCAAAGCTTCAGCTCTAGTGGAAATACCATCAGGGTCTCTTTTAAAAGCAGATCAGAGCACACTAGTCAAAACAAGCCAAAGTCTGGGAAAAGTCCCAAAACACACCATTGTAGGCAAGGAGAAACCTTGCAGAAGACTGACTTCAGAGATAGAGCAGCCATGACACAGAAGCAGAGTGCATACAACATACACCAGAAACACCTTCTGAAGCACCAAGCCAAGAGCATTATGTAGCCTCTTTTTCATAAGGCCATTAATCTCAGAAACAGAAAACATAACAGGCTTTCTGACACACAAAGGAAGCCAGAAATCTTGAAAAAATTCCAAGACAGAGAACTCATCTCAAAAGAAAGAACAAGAAAAGGTCACAGCCAGGGATCTAATTCAGACAGAGATAAGTAATATGCCCTATCTAGAATTTAAAGCAGCAATCATAAGGATACTAGCTGGGTTTGAGAAAAGCAAAGAAGACACCAGGGAGCCCCTTACCATAGAGGAAAAGAAGGTAAAAAACAATAAAACCATAGTGAAAAGCAAAATAATGGAGATTCAAAACTGACTGTATGTAATGAACACAAGGATAGAAGCAGCAGATGAACAAATATGTGATGTAGAAGATAGAATTATGGAAAATAAAGAAGTTGAAGAGAAGATGGAAAGAAAATCTTGGATCACAAAAGTAGACTGAGACAATTCAGTTATTTCATGGAACATAATAATATTCATATCATAACAGTCCCAGAAGAAGAAAAAGAGAGAAAAGGGTACAGGAGTTTGTAAGTATATCCAAAATTTTCCTAATCCAGGGAAGAAAACAGACATCCAAATCTAGGAAGCACAGAGAACTCCCATCAAAATCAACAAAAGCAGGCCAATATCAAGATGTATCATAAATTTGCAAAATATAGGGATGAAGAAAAAATCCTAAAAGCAGCAAGATGAAAGAAGTCCCTCAGTTACAAAAGAAGACAAATAAAATTAGCAACAGATCTATACATAGAAACTTGGCAGCAAGAAGGGAGTGGCATGATCTATTAAATGTGCTTAATGGGGAAAATGTGTAGCCAAGAATACTCTATCCAGTAAGGGTGCCATTCAGAAAAGAAAGATAAAGATTTTCCCAGACAAAAACTAAAGGAGTTCATGACCACAAACCAGCTCTGCAAGAAATACTAAGGGGACAGTTTGAGTGGGGGAAAAGACTAGAAAGGATCAGAGAAAATCTCCAGAAACAATGACAAAATAAGCAATAAAATGACAAAATAAGCAGTAAAATGAACTCTTTAAAGTTCATAAAGAGACTCTTAAGTTCATATATGTCAATAATTACTTTGAATGTAAATGGCATAAATGATTGAATCAAAAGACATAGGTTGTCAGAATGGGTGAAAAAACAAGACCCATTTATATGCTGCCTGCAAGAGACTCATTTTACACCTAAAGACACCTGCAGATAGAAACTGAGGGGATGGAGAAACATACATTATGCATATGGATATGAAATGAAAGCCACAGTAGCTATAGTTATATCAAGACAAACTACATGTTAAACAAAAGACTGTAACAAAAGGTGAAGAAGAGCATTATATGAAAATAAAGGGTGCATCTAACAAGAAGCTCTAACAATTGTAAATATTTATGCCTCCAATATGGAAGTACCCAAATATATAAAACATTTAATGGGGCTCCCGTGTGGTTCAGTCATTTAAACAATCAACTTTTGATTTTGGCTAAGGTCATCATCTCACAGTTCATGGGACCGAGCCCCACATAGGGCTCCGTGCTTACAGCAAAGAGCCGGCTTGAGAATCTCTCTCTCTGCCTCTCTCTCTGCCCAGTCCCCACTGATGCATTCTTTCTCTCAAAACCAAAGACCCCAATAAAAAAGAACTACATGCCAATATCCTTGATGAATGTAGATGCCAAAAATTCTCAATAAAATACTAGTAAATTGAATCCAACAGTATATTAAAAGAATCATTCACCATGATCAAGTGGGTTTTATTCCCAGTCTACAAAGGTGGTTCAATATTTGCATATCAATCAATGTGATGATTCACCACATTAATAAAAAAAAGGATAAAAACCATAGATCCTTTCAATAAAGGCAGAAAAAGCATTGACAAAGTACAGCACCCATTCTTGATAAAAGTCTTCAACAAAGTAGGGATAAAGGAACATACTTCAACATCATAAAGGCCATATATGAAACATCCACAGCTAATATAACCCTCAGTGGAGATAAACTGAGAGTTTTCCCTCTACACTCAGGAACAACACAGGAATATCCACTCTCATCACTGTTATTTAACATAGCACTGGAAGACCTAACCTCAGCAATCAGAAACTAAAAACAAATAAAAGGCATCCAAATTGGCAAGGAAGAAGACAAAATTTCACCATTTGCAGATGACATGATACTCTGTAGAAAACATAGACTCTCCTCTGCCTCTTCAATCCAAGCTGTTGTTATGCTAAGTGAAATAAGCCATACAGAGAAAGACAGATACCACATGTGTTGACTCTTATGTGGATCCTGAGAAAATTAACAGGAACCCATGGGGGAGGGGAAGGAAAAAAAAAGAGGTTAGACTGAGAGAGAGCCAAAGCATAAGAGACTCTTAAAAACTGAGAACAAACTGAGGGCTGATGGGGGGTGGGAGGGAGGGGAGGGTGGGTAATGGGTATTGAGGAGGGCACCTTTTGGGATGAGCACTGGGTGTTGTATGGAAACCAATTGGACAATAAATTTCATATATTTAAAAAAAAAAGAAAAAAAAAGAAATCATAGACTCTACCAAAAAAAAAAAAAAAAAAAAAAAAAAAAAAAAAAAAGGTTACCAGGACTGATAAATGAATTCACCAAAGTCTCGGGATACAAAATCAACATACAGACATCTGTTGCTTTTCTATACATCAACAACGAAGCAGGAGAAAGAAAAATCAAGGAATCCATATCATTTTCAATTGCACCAAAAACCATAAGATACTTAGGAATAAAACCTAATCAAGGAGTAAAAGATCTGTATTCTGAAAACTACAGAACACTGATGAAAGAAACTTAAGATGACACAAAGAAATGTAAAAACATTCCATGTTCAATGGATTGGAAGAACAAATGCTATTAAAATGTCTATACTACCTACAACAATCTATGCATTTAATGCAATCCTTATCAAAATACCAGCAGAATTATTCACAAAGCTAGAATAAAACATCCTAAACTTTGTATGGAACCACAAGACCCTGAAAAGCCAAAGCAATCTTGAAAAAGAAAAGCAAAGCTGTAAGCATCACAACATGGGACTTCTTCTATTTATGTTACAAAGCTGTAGTGATCAAGACCATGTGGTACTGGCACAGAAACACATGCATAGAACTATGGAACAGAGTAGAAAATCCAGAAATGGACCCACAAGTATATGGTTAATGAATCTTCAACAAAACAGGGAAGAGTGTCCAATGGAAAAAAAAGAGTCTCTTCAGAAAATGGTGTTGGGGAAACTTCACAGCGACATGCAGAAGAATGAAACTGAACAGCTCTCTTACAACATATACAAAAATAAATTTAAAATGTATTAAAGACCAAATTTGTGATAAGACACCATCAAAGTCCTAGAGGAGAACACAGGCAGTAGCCTCTTTGACATTGGCTTCAGCAACGTCTTACTAGATACATCTCCTGGAGCAAGGGAAACAAAAGCCAAAATATACTATTGGTACTTCATTAAGATAAAAATCTTCCACACAGTTAAGGAAAAAATCAACAAAACTAAAAGATAACCTATGGAATGAGAGAAGATATTTCCAAATGACATATCTGATAAAGAGTTAGTATCCAAAATCTATAAAGACCTTATCAAACTCAACACCTAAAAACCAAATAATGAAGTTAAGAAATGGATAGAAGACATGAACAGACATTTTTTCAGAGAAGACATCCAGATGGCCAACTGACACATGAAAAGATGCTCAACATCACTCATCATCAGAGTAATACAAATCAAAATTACAATGAGATGTTACCTCATAGCAGTAAGAATGGCCAAAAAGAACACCACAGGAAACAACAGATTTGACGATGATGTGGAGAAGGGGGAACTCTGTTACACTGTTGGTAGGAATACAAACTGGTGCAGCCACTCTGGAAAACATTATGGGGGTTCTCCAAAAAGTTAAAAATAGAGCTACCCTATGACCCAGCAATTGCACTACTAGGTATTTACTTAAAGGGTAAAAAATAATGATTCAAAGGGATACATGCACCCTTATGTTTATAGCAGCCTTACCAACAATAGCTAAAATATGGAAAGAGCCCAGATTTCCATGGACTGATAAATGGATAAAGAAGATGTGGTATATATATACACAATGCAGTATTACACAGCCATCAAAAACATTGAAAGGTTGCCATTTGCAATTACATTTATGGAACTAGAGTATTATGCTAAGTAAAATAACTCAGTCAGAGAAAGACTAATACCTATGTTTATTCATATGTAGAATTTAAAAAAAAATAGATGAACATAGAGGGAAAAAAGAGAGAAAGGCAAACCATAAAGACTCTTTTTTTTAATTTTTTTTAATGTTTATTTATTTTTGAGAGAGAGAGAGACATAGACAGCGCACAAGTGGGAAGGGGCATAGAGAGAGGGAGACACAGAATCCAAAGCAGACTCCAGGCTCTGAGCTGTCAGCACAGAGCCCGATGTGGGGCTCGAACCCACAAACCATGAGATCATGACCTGAGCTGAAGTCAGACGCTCAACCAACTGAGCCACTCAGGCACCCCAACAGACTCTTAACTATAGAGAACAAACTGAGTGTTACTGAAGGGGAGGTGGATGGGGGGATGGGTTAAATGGGAGATGGGTATTAAGGAGGGTACTTGTAATGAGCCCTGGGTGTTGTATGTAAGTGGTGAATCACTGAACTTCACACCTGACACTACTATTACAGTGTATTTTTTATTAATTGGAATTTAAATAAAAATTTGAAGAAAAATAAATAAATAAAGTCCAGCAATGTTAAGATTCTAGTGTTTACAGCATAACATTACTCATTAAATTTACTGTCTCACTGGGGAAGTAGTTCATCCTGAAGAAAATGAAAATGTGATACAATTTATATAAAAAAGAGTAATCCAGTTATTCTCAATCCTACATCAGAATTACCCATAAGTCTTTTAAAAATTACAACTGCATAGGCCTTACTCCAGACCTACTAAATAAAAGGAAGGTGAGTGTTAAGCCACAGGAAATTATAGGATCTAACCAGCAAACAGTCACCTCAAACCCAGATAACTCAAAGGAACTGAAATCTCTATGTTTGGTCTGATTCTACTAGAAATGATCAAACTTGACCTAAGTCTAGTGCTAGTTACCATAATTATATTTCTTGGTATTATTATTCCAATATAGTCAGATAGTCTGACTATTCCTATTTTTTTATTTTTAAATTTTTTTAATGTTTATTTATTTTTGAGAGAGCCGGAGACAGAATGCAAGTGGGTTAGGGGCAGAGAGAGAGGGAGACACAGAATCTGAAGCAGGCTCCAGGCTCTGAGCTGTCAGCACAGAGCCTGACGCAGGGCTCGAACTCACCAGCCGTGAGATCATGACCTGAGCTGAAGTCGGACGCTCAACTGACTGAGCCACCCAGGCGCCCCTGACTATTCCTATTTTTGAAAGCTGTCTCCTGTATTGCTTCCACATTATGTGACCAATTATGGCACATAGCTCTAGGATTCACAAATGCCTACAGCACAGGGATCAGTAATGGAAGTTTACCCTTTTTCCTTTTGCTATGACATTCTGCAAAATTAACCGGGCCTTGGTTTGTTTTTAGAATGAGACATACAATATTTTGCTTACATTGAGTTGGATGTTGACCCCACAAGGCAGGAAGGAGATGTTTGTACGTGTTTTTTTTTTCTACTTAGGAAACAAGGAGAAAAACAACTTGTCTTCATTTTACAATGTACATAATGTGGGTGTTCTGAAATTAAAAATAATGGAGGAGAAATAAATTGCAAAATGAATAAAATGAATAAGAACACATGGATGCACTCTGTAACTATGTCCAAATGGTGGCAGGCAAAAAGAGCTTAAGATTCCTTCTAAGGTGTACTTTGAATTCCTGGCTTTGATTACATAACTTTTTTCTTAAATAAACATTACTGACAGTGTAAATATCTTTGTTGACCAAAAGCGTTATTTTCGAGTAACTTTCTGGTCTATTTTTTTTTAAGGACTCATGCAAACCATAGTAAGCATACATTCTACATAATTATAAAGAATACATTTAGAGAGACTTTCAAATTCCATTAACAGAAGAGTTTTCTTCTAACAACAAGAAAATATTTTTCCAACATTATTGCACAACAATGAGCATCTGGCATTTGGGAAGAGGCTATATAAGTATATTTATTTGGGAAAAAAATAAGTCATAAAAAAAGTGAAAGCAGTTTAGCCTAAAATGTAATTTATGAGGCAACGTCATTTGTAATCCTTACCATCCATATTGTCCAATGTTACTTTCTCATGCTGATTCAGGATTCGTTCTTCCATAAATGTTCAGTTAAATTCTTATTAAACTTAAAAATGAGAACATTGGAGATTTTTTTTATGATGCTACTCTGAAAAGGATTCAAATCTGTACCATCAATCAACTTTTCACGAGTATCTACTAGAGACCAGATCCAATGTCACATAATCTGAATAAGGGGCAACAGGAAATATAAGACATTAATTCTGTCCTCACACGCTTTGGAAATGAAAGACATGAGTTCATGAAAATATATCTAACAATACAAGAAATATAACATTAAACCTAAATGCAGGTCATTCAGTTCTATGCAGATTCAAAGTAAGAAGATATAATATGAGAGTAGATAGATAAAAATGTAGTGCTGACAACGCTGACTCCACCTTTGGCCCTGCAACTTGTTCCTGCCTGTGCAATGACCTCCCTCAGGGCTATATGTTCCAGAACCCATGGAGGTTAATTTATGCCCACCAGGATGTGGGAAGGCTTGTTCTGATCTTCCCTAAAGTGATACACAGAAGTTTCCGTTTAATTAATTAGTGGAGATGACTGATGCACAGGTGGCACCGCTTTAGGGAACTACACTCTGACCTCACTACAATGTCCTCACTGTATGCTATGGATTGGGTTCTGGACTTGGTGGAGAATAGTTGTGTGGTACCCGGGTTTTTTGTCAGCCCAATCCCTACCAACCTCCCTCCCCAGTAAGTTACCCTGAATAAAATTCTGAATAAACATTATGGAGTAGCATTATTCATTTTTCTTTTTGGTTTTAAAATGCCTTCTTAGTCAAGAGGACACTAAGTGCCTTCTTAGTCAAGAGGATACTTCACTGGCTTTCTGCCACCTTCTAATACTGCATTACTGGCTATACCCACTAACTGACTGCCATATGGAGATGTGCTTGCATCAGCAAGATGTGATATAAGTTGAATGTACTTCATTAATGTACATCCTCTGCAGCTTTGGATAATAAATTATATAATGTTATTGAATATTTAGTATGTATTAATAATTCTTCTAAATTCTTTATTTGGACTTATTTAATACTCTTAACACAGTAAAGTATGTATAAAATACTCTTTACAATGTTAAGTATGTGATATTATTGTCATGCTTATTTTACAGTTCAGAAAGTTGTGGCTCAAGAGATATAAGTGACTTTCCCAAGTCATACAGCTATTACGTTGGGGAACTAAAATTAGACACCAGCAATGTGATTCTAGGTCCAGACGTCGATTCACTACTTTATGCTACCACAAGAGTCAAAGACTTTAAAGAATCTTAGAAAGTTAAAGCTGTAAGGAATCTTAGAGTGTCGTTCATGCAAATTCATTCTTGTACACATAGGGAAACAAAAGCCCAAAGAGGTGAAATGTCTTCTCTATCTATGATCACAGCTAGTAGAAGAGAAACCAGGATTGTAACCCATGCTTACTGATTTCCAATGCATAACTTTTTCTGTAATAATCATTATAATCCCTTTCAAGATTTCTCCTTTACTTCATTTTTCTGACTTGGACTACTGAAATAGTAGGAGACAGAAATATCGTGGCAGGGTTTGTCTCATCCCACAAAAACAACTAGATGACTGTCGAATCATCCTGAATATCCCAGAAATTTAACTGAAGAGTGAGAGAACAAACTCCAAAACAAAAAGGGAGAGAAGAGGCCACAACAAAGCAAATAGAAATTGCAGAGACATGGTTTAGGGGAGAAAAGGAGCTGTGGTAACAGGAAAGGGCAAGGGAAAGAGAGAGAGGAGCACACAGGAGATCACACAATGATAAGATTCTCCCAAAGCTGTTGGCTTGGGAAATGAGGACAGAATTTCATGAGTTCTTATAACCAGCAAGGCCTAAAGCCTGGAGTTTTAAAGGTCAATGGGGTTGGCTGGGATAGACCCTGGAGGGCACTACCCTATTACTAAGACAAGGAAACAACTCAGGGGAAGACATCATGGAAACAGCAATCTGAAAAACACCTGTGGCACACAGAGGGGAGATAATTCACTCTTCTTGAGCATGTCCCTGAGAGGCAGCATTCATTGAGACTCCTCTCCTTAAAGAAATGAGCTGGCTGGAGCCATTTTTCTCCCACCCCCGGTAAGCATAAAAGAAACACCTCCTGGAATCAGCACACCACCAACACTGACTGTATAACTTCTTTAAACCAAGCCCAAGCCCCATGCCCTGCACTCTGATGGGACTGTACTTCTTAGTCAAGATTGTTGCAGTTCCAGCCTGGAGGGCCCCTGACCCAGAAGATCAGCAAAAACCCTGCCCACACCACCTCTCCCAGAGAGTTCTGCTGGGCGTCAGCACTGGTGGAGGTGGTCACAGGTCTCATTTCACAAGCAGATCATAGCATATCTAGTTAAAACTCACCACATTCAGGCAAGGGATCAAACAGTGCCTGCAGCAGGCAAGAGGAGCTTTTGCAGAAAACTAGCCTGAAGAATAGAGTAGCCAAAACACAGCAGCAGAGGGCATGCAACACACAATGGAGGCACTCCATGAAGTGCCAGGTCCTGGGCACTACATGACCTCTTCTTCATAGGCCCATTAATTTCAGGAGCAGGAGACACAACTGGATTTTCTAACACAGAGAACAAGGCACAGACTTAACACAAAATGCAAAGATGGAATAATTTTATCCAAAATGAAAGAATAAGATAAGGTCATAGCCAGAGATCTAAGTAAAACAGATATAACTAACATTCCTGATGGAGAATTTGAAGCAACGATCATAAGGATACTCCCTGGGATTGAGAAAAGAATAGAAGACATCAGTGACACCCTTACCACAGAGATAAAAGAGTTAAAAAAGAACACATCAGAGATGAAGAATGCAATAAACAGGATTATAAATTATATTGATGAAATGGACAGCAGACTGGAAGAAGCAGATTAATTGGTGACCCATTAAAATAATGGAAAATAATGAAGCTGATCAAAAAAGACATAACATAGAACTATAGAACATGAGAATAGACTTAGGGAACTCAGCGACTCATTCAAAACCTAATAACATCTCTATTATAAGATTCCCAGAAGAAAAAGAGAGAGAAAAGGGGCAGAAACTTTATTTCAAGAAATACTAACAGAAAACTTCCCTAATTTGGAGATGGAAACAGACATTCAGATGCAGGAGGCACAGAGAACTCCCACCAAAATCAACAAAAGCAGTCCAACACCAAAATATATTGTAATTAAATTTGCAAAATATAGCAATAAAGAAAAAAAATCCTAAAAGCAGCAATACAAAATAGTCCTTAACTTACAGGGGAAAACCCATAAGGCTAGCTAGAGATTTCTCCACAGACACTAGGCAAGCCAGAAGAAAGTGACATGATATATTCAAAGCGCTGAATGGGAAAAAATATGCAGCCAAGACTATTCTATCAAGCAAGGCTATAATTCAGAGCAGAGGGAGAGATAAAGAATTTCCCAGATGAACAAAAACTAAAGGAATTCATGGCCTAAACCAGTCCTCGAAGAAATCTCAACCCTCGAACATAGCTAGATAAATAGCCAATCATTCTCAATACCCAATAAATCAATCTCAGGACTAAAAGAATAAACTGCACTACTAGAGGGAGGAAAGAGGCCACATCATGGAAGGTAGGAGGTATGGAGACATGATTTAGGGAAGGAATGGATTGCAGGTGCTGTGGAGGGGAAGGAACCATGATCATTAAGAGAAGGATGAGAAAGAGACAAAGAAATGAGTGCACAGGAGATCACATAAGGAAAACAATTCCACAAAAGCATTGACTGAGAGAGGTGCTGATTATTGTGAGTTTTTACAATAAGCAGAGCTCAAAGACTGGAGTTTTAGAAGTCTACTGTGTGGCTGATGTGGATCCCTGAGGGTGATGAGTGCTCCTGTGGAGTAGATGGGCAGATAGCCTGGGGAGAAGATGGTGTGATCTGATGATTTCTTGGAAAACAGTGAGTGAGATTTCCCCCAGTCTTGGAGCACATCTGGTAAGGGTGACATTTCATCTCTGGGAACAAAAGCCCTGGTGGGAGTTTTTACCACCCTCCCCTGCCCATCAGCATAGGCACAGAGACACCTGTTAAGGGCTGCTAACCTGGACACCAGCTTTTTGCTACACTTTACACCAAATTCCATACCCCTGTGCTGTGGTGCAACTGCCCTTCTGGGACAAATCTGTAGCACTCCCAACATGGTGAGACCTCCCCTCAGAGAACCAGCATGGGTCCCTGGCATGCCAGATCCCTGAAGTTTGGAGTTTAAAAACTCAGCTTGCCTGGGATAGAACACAGATGCACAGTACTGTAGTACTGGATTAACAGAAGGCCTGGATCCACACAGGGTGAAGGCAGCTATCTGAGGAACGCCTGGACACGTGAGGGGAGATTATTCTTATGGGAGGGCTTCCAAGACATCAGTGGGCACAAATTCCCCTCTCCAGGTAAAAAGGAAGGTGTTGGTGCCCTTTCTCTCCCCTCACCACTCAGCATTTTCTAACTTCAGTAAGTAAGATAGCACCAATAGTGGTCACCTGAACTGTTTACACCAAGCCCAGCCTCCCTGCACTCTGCAGGTGCTGCTTTTTGTGGGCAAATGTGCCTGAAAAACAGGTATTGGGGCCCCTCCCCCCAGCACACACCACATATACTGATGTAGAGTGCTGCAAAACTTCAGCTCTAGTGGAAATGCCATCAGGTCTCTTTTAAAAGCACAGCAGAGCACACCTGGTTAAAACTTGCCACACTCTGGCCAAGGTCCAAACACTCCACACTGTAGGCAAAAATAACTGCATAGGACTGATCTGAGGGAAAGAGCAGCCAAAACCCAGCCATAGAATGCACACAACATACACTAGAGACACTTCCTGAAGCAGCAGGCCCTTGAAAGTATATGACCTCTTCTTCATAAAATCATTACTCTCAGGAGCAGGAAACATAACAGGCTTTCATAAGATAGAGAATAAGACAGAGACCTAGAAAAAAACCGCCAAGATGGAGGAATTCATCCCAAAAGAAAGAACAAGAAAAGATCAAAGCCAGGTACCTGATCAAAACAGACATAAATAATATGCCTTATCCAGAAATTAAAGCAATAATCACAAAGAAACCATCTGGGCTTAAGAAAAGCATAGAGAAAATCAGAGAGTCCCTTACTACAGAGATAAAACAACAAAAAACCAATTCGTCCATAGTGAGAAATACAATAACCATGATTCAAAACTGACTGGATGTAATGAATGCAAGGATGGAAGAAGAAGACGAACAAATAAGTGATGTAGAAGATAGAATTATGGAAAATAATGATGTTTAAAAGAAGAACAACAAAAAAATATTCGATCATGAAAGTAGACTTAAGGAACTCAGTGATTTCATGAAATGTAATAACATTTTAATCATAGGAGTCCCAGAAGAAGAAAACAGAGGAAAGGAGACAAGAGGTTTAGTTGAGAAAATTATAGCTAAAAACTTCTCTAATATGGGGAAAGAAACAGACATCCATCCAGGAAGCACAGAAATCTCCCATCAAAATCAGGAAAAGCAGGCCAATATCAAGACATATCATAGTTAAATATGCAAAATAAAGAGATAAAAATGTTAAAAGAAGCAAGACATAATAAATCCATAACTTACAAGGGAAGACAAATAAGGTTAGCAGCCAATCATTCCACAGAAACTTGGCAAACAAGAAGGGAGTGGTATAATATATTAAACATGGTGAATGGGGGAAATATGAAGCCAAGAATACTCTATCCAGCAAGGTTATCATTCAGAATAGAAGGAGAGATAGAGATTCCCAACAAACAAAAACTGAAGGAGTTTGTGACCACTAAAACAGCCTTGCAAGAAATATTTAAGGAGACTCTATGAGTGGGAAAGAAAGGGAAAAGTGACAAAGACTAAAAAAGAACAGAGAAAATCGCCAAAAACAAACAAGCAAAAAAAAAGTAATACAATGAAAATAATTTCATGTCTATTAATAATTATTCTGAATGTAAGTGGACTAAATACTCCAACAAAAGATATAGGGGGTGAGAATGGATTAACAACAACAACAACAACAACAACAACAACAACAAACAAGACCAATCTATATGCTACCTGCAAGAGATTTATTTTAGATGCAATGATATCTCCAGATTAAAAGTGAGGGGATGGAGAACAATTTACTATGCAAATGGGCATCAAAAGAAAGCAGCGGCAGCAATACTTATATAACACAAACTAGATTTTAAACCAATGACTGTACCAAGAGATGAAGAAGGGTACTATATCATAATAAAAGTGTCTATGGAACAGGAAGATCTAACAATTTTAAATATTTATGCCATCAACATGATAACACTCAAATATATAAAATAATTAATAACAAACATAAAGGATCTCATTGATAATAATACCATAATAGTAGAAGACTTAAATACCCCACTTACAGGAATGGTCAGATCATCTAAGCAGAAAATCAACAAAGAAACAATAGCTTTCAATGACATCCTGGACCAGATGGACTTAACAGATATATTCAGAACACTTCATCTTAAAACAGCAGAATACACTTTCTTTTCCAGTGCACATGGGACATTCTTCAGAATAGATCACATACTAGGTCACAAATCAGGCCTCAACAGGTACAAATATTTTGAAATCACACCATGCATATTTTCTGACCACAACACTATGAAAATTGAAGTCAATTACAAGAAAAAATTTGGAAAGACTACACATATATAGAGGTTAAAGAACATCCTATTAAACAATGAATGGATCAACAAATAAAGAAGAAATTTAAAAAATACATGGAAAAAATGAAAATGAAAACATGACAATCTGAAACATTTGGGATGCAGGAAATGCAGTCATAAGAGGGAAGTATGTACAAATACAGGTCTACCTCAAGAAGCAAGAAAAAAGTTCCAATAGGCAACTTAATGTTACATCTGAAAGTACTAGAAAAAGAACAGCAAATGAAGGCTAATGCCAGCAGAAGGGAAATAATAAAGATTAGAGTGGAAAACAAATGATACAGAAACAAACATACAAACAAAAACAGTAGAACAGATACATGAAACCAGGAGCTGGTTCTTTGAAAGAAGAGTAAAATTTATAAATTCATTAATAAAATCACAAATGAGAGAGGAGACATCACAACCAGCACCACAGAAATATAAACAATTATAAGGGAATATTATGAAAAATTATATGTCAAAAAATTGGGCAATATGGAAGAATTGTAAAAATTCCTAGAAACATATACACTACCAAGACTGAAACAAGAAGAAATCAAAAACCTAAAGAGAACGATAACAAGCAAAGAATTTACATCAGTAATAAAAAATCTCCCAAGAAACAAAAGTCCAGGACCAGATGGCTTCCCAGGGGAAATTCTACCAAACATTTAAAGAAAAGTTAATACCTGTCCTTCTCAAACTATTCCAAAAAATAGAAGGAAAACTTACCAAATAATTCTATGAGGCCAGCAATACCTTGATGCCAAAACCAGACAAAAACCCCACTAAAAGAGAGAATAACAAGCCAATATCCTTCATGAACACGGATACAAAAATTCTCAACAAAATACTAGTAAATCAAATCAAACAGTACATTGAAAGAATCATAAACCTCAGTCAAGTGAGATATATTCCTGGGCTGCAACGGTGGTTCAATATTTGCAAATCAATCAAAGTGATACATCACATTAATGAAAGAAATGATAAGAGCCATATGATCCTCTCAATAGATACAGAAATAGCATTTCACACAGCAAAGGATCCATTCTTGATAAAAAACCCTCAACAAGGTAGGGGAGAAAGGAACATATCTCAATATCATAAAGGCATAATATGAAAGAACCACAGCTAATATAATCCTCAATAGTGAAAACCTGAGAGCTTTCCTCCAAGGTCGGGAACAAGACAGGGATGTCCACTCTCACTAATGTTATTCAACAAAGTACTAGAAGTCCTAGCCTCTGAAATCAGACAGCATAAATAAATAAATAAATAAATGGCATTCAAATCAGCAAGGAGGAAGTCAAATGTTCACTATTTGCAAATTAAATGATACTCTATATTTTAAAAATCTATCAAAAAATTGCTAGAACTGATACACAAATTCATTAAAGTTGCAGGATACAAAATCACTGTACAGACATCAGTTGCATTTCTATACACCTGTAATGAAGCAGCAGAAAAAGAAATCAAGGAATCTATCCCATTTACAATTGCGCCAAACACCTTAAGATACCTAGGAATAAACCTAACCAAAGACGTGAAAGACCTATATTCTGAAAACTATAAAACACTGATGAAATAAATTGAAGAGGACACAAAGAAATAGAAAGTCATTTCATACTTATGAATTGGAAAAACACATATTGTTAAAATGTCTGTACTACCCAAAAACAATCTAGGCATTAAATGCAATCTTTACCAAAATGCCACCAGTATTTTTCACAGACCTAGAACAATAATTTTAAAATTTGTATGGAACCACAAAAGACCCTGAATAGCAAAAGCAAAATTGAAAAGGAAAAGCAAAGCTGAAGGCCTCACAATTCCAACTT
Organism: Lynx canadensis; assembly: GCF_007474595.2. NCBI lineage: Eukaryota > Metazoa > Chordata > Mammalia > Carnivora > Felidae > Lynx > Lynx canadensis. Next base: position 70,013,656 of record NC_044321.2, on the reverse strand, counting down.
CAAACTATATTACAAAGCTGTGGTGATTCAAACAGTATGGTACTGATGCAAAAATAAACACATAGATTAATAGGACAGAATAGAAAAATCAGAAATAGACCCTCAATTCTATGGTCAGTGAATCTTTAACAAAGCGGGAAAGAATATCCAATGGAAAAAAGAGTCTCTTCAACAAATGGTGTTGGGAAAACTGCACAGCAACATGCAAAAGAATGAAACTGAACCACTTTTTTATACCAAACACAAAAATAAATTCAAAATATACTAAAGACTAAGTGTGATTTCTGAAACCAGTAAAATCCTAGAGGAGAACACAGGCAGCAAATTCTTTGACATTGGCCATAGCAACTTCTTTGTAGATATGTCTCCTGAGGCAAGGGAAACAAAAGTAAAAATAAACTTTTCAGGCTCCACCAAAATAAAAAGGTTCTGGACAATGAAGAAAACAATAAAAAAACTGAAAGGCAACCTATGGAATGGAAGAAGATATTTGCAAATGACATATCTGATAAAGGGTAAGTATCCAAAATATATAAAAAAAAAATTTAAAACTCAACACCCTAAGCAAGAATAATCCAATTAAAAATGGGCAAAAGATAGGGGCACCTGGGTGGCTCAGTTGGTTAAGCATCTGACTCTTCATATTGGTTCAGGCCATGATCTCATGGTTCATGAAATTGAGCCCTGCATTGTGCTCTGCACTGATAGTGTGGAATTGACTTGGGATTCTCTCTCTCCCTCTCTCTCTGCCCCTCCCCTGCTTGTTCTCTCTCTCTCTCTCTCTCTCTCTCTCTCAAAATAAATAAATGAACATTAATTTTTTTAAAGAGCAGAAGATATTAACAGAACTTTTTCCCAGTAAACACCCAGATGGCCAACAGACACATGACAAGATGCTCAACATCACTCATCATCAGGAAAATACAAATAAAAACTACAATGAGATATCACTTTATACTTTTCAGAATGGCTAAAATTACTAATATATGAACAACAGATTTGTATATGATGCAGAGAAAGGGGAACATTCTTACACTCTTAATGGAGTGGAAATGCAAACTGGTGCAGCCACTTTGGAAACCAGTATGGAGGTTCCTCAAAAAGTTAAAAATCGAACTACCTTAGGACCTAACAATTGCACTACTAGGTATTTACCCAAAGGATACAAAAATACTGATTCAAAGGGGCACATGCACTCTGATGTTTATAGCAGCATTATCTGCTATAGTCAAAGTATGGAAAGATCCCAAATGTCCATTGACTGATGAATGGAAAAAAGAAGCTGTGGCATATAATAATTATATATAATAAATTATTTATTAATTATATATACATATATATATAATGAGATATTATTCACTATCAAAAAGAATGAATTCTTGCCATTTGCAATGATGTGGATGGAGCTAGAGTGTATTTTGTTAAGGGAAACAAGCCAGCCAGAGAAAAAGAAATACCATATGTTTTCACTCATATGTGGAATTTAAGAAACAAAACAAATGAAGGTAAAAAAGTCAAAGAAAAGGAGGCAAACCATAAGTATTCTTAACTATAGAGTACAAACTGAGGGTTGCTGGAGGGGAGGTGGGCAGGGGCAGGGGCTAAATGGGTAATGAGTATTAAGGAGGGCACTTGTTGGAATAAGGATTAGATGTTATAAGTAATGAATAACTAAGTTCTCCTGAAATCAATGTTGCACTGTTTGTTAACTAACTAGAATTTAAATAAAAACTGGAAACAACAGCAACCAAAAAGAAACAAGTGCTAGTGAGGATGTGGAGAAAAAGGAACCCTCTTGCACTGTTGGTGGGAATGCAAACTGGTGCAGCCAATCTGGAAAACTGTATGGAAGCTCCTCAAAAAGTTAAAAAAATAGGACTTCCCTGTGATTCACCAATTGCACTCCCAGGTATTTACCCAAAAAATACACAAATACACAAAGGGATATATGCACCCCAATATTTATCGCAGCATTATCTACGTTAGCCAAATTATGGAAACAGCTCATGTGTACATTGATTGATGAATGATAAAGACTATTTAATGGGAATATTACTTCCCATTAAAAATGAAATCTTGCCATTTACAGTAACATGGATGGGGCTAGAGAGGATAATAGTAAGCAAAAAATTCAGTCAGAGAAACAAATACTATATGATTTCACTCATATGTGGAGTTTACAAAACAAAACAAAAAAGCAAATGGAAGAAAAATAAGAGAAAGAGAAAAAAAACAGATTCCTAATTATACAGAAAAATCTTAGGTTTACTAGATGAGAGATGGGTGAGGGCATGGCCTAAATAGGTGATGGGGATTTAGTAATATACTTGTGATGAGCACCAGGTGTTGTATAGAAGGGTTTTATCACTATATTGTACACCTGAAACTAATATTACACTGTAAGTTAACGAACAGGCATTTAAATAATAACTTACCAAAGAAAGATATCGAAGCAACCCAAGTGTCCATCAATAGATGAACAAAGAAGTTATGTTAATGGAATGTCACTCAGCCATATTAAAGAATGAAATCTTGTCATTTGCCACAACCAACCACAATGGATGGTTCTATAGGACATAATGCTAAGTAAAATAAGTTGGTTAGAGACAAATAACATGATTTCACTCACATGTGGCAATTAAGAATAAAAACAAATGTACAAATAAAGAAAAAAGGGAGACAAACAAATAAACCAGATTTTTAAATATAGAGAACAAACTGGTGGTTGCCAGAGGGGAGGTGGGAGGGTCTGGGTAGAGTAAATAAAGAAGATTAATAATGTATTTATCTTGATGAGCACTGAGAAGAATATAGAATTGTTGAATCATTACATTGTATGCCTGAAACAAACATAACACTATGTTAATTATATTTGAAGTTTAAAAAATACCCATTAAAATTAGGTATCCATACATTCTTTTCTCTACAGAGAAGAAACTAGAAAATTTAGTCCCACACTTCTCCAGGGCAAACTCTTCCATTAGGATCAGAGAAGAGATAGGCCTTCCTGGTAAAAATGAGGTTATAATAGGAACAGTGGAAATAAATAATAACAGTAAGTTGCATAGGGCTTACCAAGTTCCAGGCACACTTCTAAGTGCTTTATATTCAGTACCCTCATTCTGGCAAAAATCCTGAAGCTTAGACACAATTAAATAATCTTCCCAAGGTCACAAAACAGGTAGTGACAGAGCTGGGATTTAGAATCTATAAAGTATGATTCCAGAGTTTATGCAATTAAGCACTACAATGATACATTAGAAGATACATAGAAGATACCTTAGAAGAAATACATATTTGGGACACCTGGGTGGCTCAGTTGGTTAAGGGACTGACTTCAGCTCAGGTCATGATCTCACCGTTTGTGAGTTCGAGCCCCACATTGGGATCTGTGCTGACAGCTCAGAGCCTGGAGCCTACTTCAGATTCTATGCCTCTCCCTCTCTCTACCCTTCCCCTGCTCATGCTCTGTGTCTCTCTGTCTCTCAATAATAAATAAATGTTAAAAATTTTTAAAAAAGAAGAAATACATATTCAAGTGAAGAGTTATAGGTAGTCATTTTTCATGTAGTCAAAAAATAAGCTTTTTAATGTAAATTATAAGAAAGCAAATATATAGGAAAAAAAGTAATACTAGGCAAAGCCCATAACTGGTCAAGATTTTTATGTATTTATTGCTTATGGACAATGTGATTTACTATAAAGTGTGAATATTTTAAAACAACGATACTTACAGCATACTCTAGATAGATCAATAATTAATACATGTTAATGTTAATTTATAGCTGATCACATAGAAAGATTAGGTGGATAAAATGCTCATAAATTTCAAAGATTTTTATTAGCTTCTTTTTATTCTAATCTGCATATTACGTAAGGTTCAAAATACTATTATCAGAACTTAAAACTACACACATACACAGCTGCATCTATACACACTACATATTTAAGAGCAAAGGGGGACTGACAGCTCTATCTCCATCAATTCTTTATTTTAGCCAGTTTGAAGGTAATAATATGTAGAATGTCATATACAATATTAATGTCCCAACAACATGTACTAAGAAATGTCATCTATAGTTACCATTGTTCAACTTGGGATACTAAAATATATGGTAGTATCTGAAATATGTTTAAGAATTATATTTGAAGTATACGACACTAATTTTCAAACCACATATTTTTTTTCTATCATATATGACAAGCTGCAGACATTGTAATACAACAGAAGTGCTTTTATAATTAAAGATAAATGCCTTTCTTCTTTAAATACCTTGATTTTTCTATTAAAAATGACCACTTATTAGAAAGATGTGAATAATTTACATAAAGTTATGATTTAAACCTTCCCCGACTTCTTTCTAAAGATAGCAGCCAAAAAACTGAAAAAGTCATGGTGCCTTTGAGGATATTTAATTAAAATCTAATCCCACATTCTTAAAAGCTCACATAAATTAAGCTGTCATTCAGGAGATTTATGTATTCACATTTGCATATTACATACAATTCATCAATTACTCATGTGTGAAAGCAATGTTTTTCCCAGGGTGCTGAACTGCCAGCAGTGCCAACAGGCACATGCATCCCACAAAACCATACCAACTGGTACCTTAGAGAAAGCCATTTCCATATGGCCTTTTGTTTGCACATCCAGAGTTCCAAGCACACTTAGAAAATTGTGACTATAATTTAGTGGATTCTATTGAGCTAAATTTGTGTGAAAGAGATGTTCATTTTAATCTTAGTGCAAATGCATACTGGTAGCAATTCAACAGGTCTTCTCGCATTCATGGAAAGTTTTAAAATTACAGTAAAGATACAGAATCATTGATGAGCTTTAGTATAGTCAGACAAAATAGTTAAGTTAAAAATATTCTCTTCAAGTTTATAGAAGGTAACCATTAATTTAGCATGGCATATATGAATAAGGTAAAGAAAAAAGTAAAATATATATATACATACGTGTGTGTGTATATACATACATACATACATACACACACACACACACGCACACATACACATATTAAGGCAGGGAGAGGTGAAAATACCAAAGTTCAGGTGCTCATTCAGAAAGCTTTAAGGCATAGGAAGCACTTTATGGTACTTGAAGAATCTTAATTCTGTGTATAATTTTTTTTAATGTTTATTTGCGTGAGAGAGAGAGAGACAGATAGAGTGTGAGCGGGGGAGGCGCAGAGAGAGAGGGAGACACAGAATCTGAAGCAGGCTCCAGGCCCTGAGCTGTCAGCACAGAGCTCGACGCGGGGCTCGAATTCATCCAAAGAGCATAATTTCACACACACCTATGCAGAGAATTTAGACAATGTTTTTTGACTGGCTGATTAGTTGGTTGGTTTGGGGTTCTAAATTTTTTTTTCAAATTAATGTTTTGATGTAGAGTCTTAACTACCATATCAGAAACTTTTTTTTTCAGAAACCTTTTTTAAAAAGGTAATTTAGGGGGACCTGGGTGGCTCAGTTGGCTGAGCATCCGACTTTGGCTCAGGTCATGATCTCACAGTTGGTGGGTTCAAGGTTGCATCGCGCTCTGTGCTGACAGCTTGGAGCCTGGAGCCTAATTCGGATTCTATGTCTCCCTCTCTCTCTGCCCCACCCCACTCGCGCTATGTCTCTCTCTGTCTCTTAAAAATAAACATTTTTTTGAAAATTAAAAAAAAGAAAGCTTTAAGATGTAGCAAAAATAAAATGCCCCTAATTTTTCCAGATTTCAGTTTTCTTAGACTATTTTTAGGAAGAAAATGGTAAGCCTTTAACAGTATCATGTCTACCACCAAACAGATGCAAAGATACATTTTCTCCATGATCAAAAGCTGTTACAAAATACCTTTAACTTTTTATACATACTGAGAAGAGAGTTCACTCCAGTTGTCCCAAAGGGAAAATGGTATGCTTATAAGACACCACATATAGGAAACAAGGAAGCAATCTAAATAACCTAACAGGATAAGCTATTTCCAGCATAGATCAACAACTGCCACAATATTTTGCATGAGTGTATACTTTAATGTTTAATATATTTGTTTCAGAATTCCACTGGCTGTAAAAAGTGACACCTAAACCAGGGACATTTCTCCCTTCATACAAAATCCTTTCTCCTCTCTTTCTAAAATTTGTCACCAATTTCTTTATTGGTTGGACATCCAGAAAACTCCTAAAGTTTATAGCAACTGGAAAATTTATATGGTCTTCTCACATTTATTTTATATAAGTTATATGCCTGTGTATTTGTGTAAGTGTATAGTGCAGTAATAACAAGTGACTTCTGGAAATTCAAATCCATAAAGATGTTTTGAGTGCCTACTATTACAAGGAATTTTGTTAAATGTTGTGAGAAATATAAAGATACTTCATACATGGATGTAAGAAAGATATACACATATACTAATGACTAAAATACTGATGTAAACAATGCATTTGGAGCACAAAAGATAGAGATAAATTTCAACCTGAGAAGATCAAAAGAGGTGGATTTTGATTTGGACTTTAAAGACGATTTTTTAAGATATTTAAGATAAATATGAAGACTTTTAAAAATGTGCATGCCTTGTAGAGGGTCCTATAAATCTTTCTCTGTATCATTCCAATTTTAGTATGTGTGTTGCTAGAAAAAAAAAAACAAATTCAAAACTAGCTTGAGAATCTCACTAATGTTCAAAGATGAAAAATAAGACTATGTGAAATAAACATTGTATTTCTAGTTATCTACTATTTTTCATGGTGTGCAGATAGTTTAGTATAAGCTGTACTTTTATATGTGTCAAATATTGACCATGAGCTAATCTTAAAGTCTCTTCGGAAATATCTTGCTGCTGAAAATTACCTAGAATATTAAGATAGCAACAACAATGGATTTATTCTATAAGAAAATATTTGTCTTTTATTTCAACTAGCAAAATCCTGATTTCTTTCTAACAGATAATAGTAATAGGTTTATATTATTTTTGTCATATAAATTTAATGTTAAACTTTATAAAAGGTAGAATTTTTACTATCTGGAATGGGAGTAAATAGTACTATAAAACAAAATATTCAGTGTGCAGGCATAATGTTACTATCCTGGCTACAATGTAACCCTGAGAAAAACTATTTGAGTTTGGTTCTGAACAAAAGAATCTCTCACAGGTTATCAGTTTCAGTTAACAATGTTAGCAAAATAATTGATGTTCAGTGGATTCGATGCTCCAACATTCAGTGTTAGTTTTTCAAGACTTCTTCAAATCTTCCACTTCTCAGCTCTGTTAAACCTCCATGGGTTTTAATTATGATCAAGAAGCTAACTGTAGTTGTATTATAGTCGAAAAAAATTTATACAGACAGATTTTCAGAATAATTATTCATTACAACAGTTAAACTGATTAATAACTATTTTTTAATTCTAAATAATGCAGAGTAGTAGATACGTACAACATAAGGTTACTGTATATGAACAGTTAGTGATCATTTACCGCTATAATGCTTTTGCCTTACAGGACACAGGTCTTAAATCATAACTGCTATTCACAACTAAAAATTGTCTTTTAGTACCTTTCCCTAAATAAAGAGTAATGCATTATACCTGCCAAATTTCTCTCTTCAAGAAAGACACATTTCTCCTTCCTTCCAGGAAAAAAAATGTTAAATGCTATACCCCAAAAATATTTTTTTTAATTTTTCAGAGGCACACAGCCCTAATATTCAATAATGTCTTATTGAATGATTATAAAACAGTTTTTCATTTCCTTGCTTACTGTGGTTAAATTCCTAATTCTTAAAGAAAGGAAAATGTTTCTTCAGTGAAAAAGCATAGCAGAATTTAAACCAAAGGGAATTCAATTAATAAATTTAATTGCTAATAAATTAAACTGCCACAATCCAAATAACACGACTGACATTTTACCACATATAGATCAACTCTAAGTTACTCATTATTTTAAACATTAATTAAAAGCATCGAATCCTAGGGGCGCCTGTGTGGCTCAGTAGGTTGAGCATCCGACTTTGGCTCAGGTCATGATCTCACGGTCTGTGAGTTCAAGCCCTGCATCGGGCTCTGTGCTGACAGCTCAGAGCCTGGACTTGGTTCAGATTCTGTGTCTCCCTCTCTCTCTGCCCCTCCCCTGCCCATGCTCTGTCTCTCTCTCTCTGTCAAAAATAAATAAATATTAAAAAAATTTTAAACCATCGAATCCTAGAGGAGAAAACAGGCAGCAACCTCTTTGACATTGGCCATAGCAAATTCTTACTAAATATGTCTCTAGAGTCAAGGGAAACAAAAGCAAAAATAAACTATTGGGACTTCATCAAAATAAAAACCTTCTGCATAGGGAAGGAAACAACAAAACTAAAAGGCAACGTTCAAAATGGGAGTAGATACTTGCAAATGACACATCTGATAGAGTTAGTATCAAAAATCTAGAAAAAACATAGCAAACTCAACACCCAAAAATCAAATAATCCAGTTAAGAAATGGGCAAAAGTTATGAATAGACATTTTTCCCATGAAGACATCCAGATGGCCAACAGACACATGAAAAAAATGCTCAACATCACTCACCATCAGGGAAATACAAATCAAAACTACAATGAGATGCGACCTTACACCTTTCAGAATGACTAAAATTAACAACACAATAACAGGTGTTGGAGACGATGCCAAGAAAGGGGAACACAGTTCCCCCATTGCATAGTTGGTGGGAATGCAAACTGGTGCAGCCACTCTAGAAAACAGTACAGAGGTTCCTCAAAAAGTTAAAAATAGAACTACCATATAATCCAGCAATTGCATTAGTAGGTATTTACCCAAAGGACACACACACACACACACACACACACACTGAAATATTACTCAGCCATCAAAAACAATAAAAGCTTGCCATTTGCAATGATGTGGACAGAGCTAAAGAGTATTATGCTAAGTGAAATATGTCAGCCAGAGAAAGACAAATACTTTATAATTTCACTCATATGTGGAACTTAAGAAACAAAACACATGAACATGGGGGAAAGAGAGGCAAAGCAGAAAACAGACTCTTAATTATAGAAAACAAATTCAGCAATGAGAAAGAATGAAATCTGGCCTTTTGTAGCAACGTGGATGGAACTAGAGAGTGTTATGCTAAGTGAAATAAGTCATACAGAGAAATACAGATACCGTATGTTTTAACTCTTATGTGGATCCTGAGAAACTTAACAGAAGACCATAGGGGAGGGGAAGGAAAAAAAAAAGTTATAGAGGGAGAGAGCCAAACCATAAGAGACTCTTAAAAACTGAGAATAAACTGAGTGTTTATAGGGGGTTGGAGGGAGGGGAAAGTGAGTGATGGGCATTGAGGAGGGCACCTGTTTGGATGAGCACTGGGTGTTGTATGGAAACCAATTTGACCATGAATTTCATATATATATATATACATATATATATATAATATTATTAATATATATATTCTGTTTGAGCAATAAAAAAAGTCAAAAAAAAAGAAAACAAACTGAAGATTACTGGAGGGAAAGTGGGCAGAGTGACCAGTTAAATTGGTGATGGGTATTAAGGAGGGCACTTGTGATGAAAACTGAGTATTGTATGTAAGTGATGAATCACTAGATTCTACACCTGAAATTAATGTTGCACTGTATATTAACTAATTGGAACTGAAATAAAAACTTGGGAAAAAAGCAACTAGTGAATTAAAAGCTATTGTAAACCAGAAGTAAAGAGGAAAAAAGGTCTGTCAAATATTCACTATAAATAAAGTATTAAAGGGGAAAAACTCACAATATTTTCAGTGTTCTAAGTTTATTTTTAAACATATCTTAAGGAGAGAGGAAGTATAAAATATTTTACTGTAAGAATGTGTGAACTGAACAAGATATCTGCTCAGTTTAGAGAATATTTTTATATACTAGTTTTTTTCCCACTTCAATAGTTATAGAAATATCTATAAATTCAATTCCAGTTCTAACCACATCATGAGATTTAAAAACCCGTTCAGCTTATGGTTTAGTAAAAATTATAATGATAATAGTGTGGAGAGTTGGGTCCTACAAATTATGGCTCAGTAAGGCTTACTGAGTGTTTACATAATTATTTGGTTTAGTTCAAACACTTAATTTATATAATAGCCAAATATACTTATTTTATATAATAGCAAAGTGTTAGACTAATGACTAAATCATATCATGGGGAAAATATCTTGTCTTTTGACATATCATGTGTACTTTAAATTAAGCATAACATCCTTCTACACTGTATTAATTTTCATTTTATTTCCTCTTTATATTTTATAACTAACAATTTATGCAATAAATATGCTGTATAATATTTGTCTTCAAGAATCTGATGGCATTATAAGATATATCACTGGCTGTACAACTTCTGTGTTGGAAAACACATTACCTACTAAGAAAGATAAATGCTCTATCCATGGGGACACTCTATCATATGTTGTTTAGGCAAGAAAATCATTAAAAATGACAAGAAGTATGTCAATCCAAATACAAAGATATTAAAAATGCTTAAATACATATATTGATAATCCACACAGTGCTAAAAGAGGCACAACAAACAAAGTATTTCTTAAATTATAACTTTAAGGAAGGTCATAATTCTTGCCCCAGGTATGACTAAATATGAAGCCTTTTTACCACTTTTTTTGCAATGGTCTCATCATAAGCACCCATCAATTTGGCTGTCCACACCCTTTTTCAATCACAATAAGATTAACAGTGCCACATCAGAATATCTATTAAAACTATTACTTCCTGATATTATCTGTCAGGATAGCGATAGAATTTAGGCAAGAAACAGATATTGTTAAATTCCCATTGTCGAAATTGTAGGATAAGGTAGTAACAATCTCAATTCATTCATTTGATATGGCAAATAATTACTGAATTTTTAATATTTGCTGTTGATTAACACTCACTACAGATTTAGTAGAATTTGGAAACTGTGTATACACACACAGACATATACACACAAATAATATGTACATATACACATTTTCACATCAACAGAGCCTGGGAGAATGCATTTCACATGGTAAACTCTTAAATGTTTACTGAGTGACGTAATGACTTAATCCACTCTAATTTTCCACTGGCAACTCCCTAAAAATTTATTGTCATAAATCCCTTACCAACATTATTGTCTTTTTCAGACTCATTAAGGAGTGGGGATTGAAATGGAGGATACTAAACTTCTTTCAACTGCTAGTCCTTATTACTTTGCCCCACCCTTCCCTCTTAAACCACATATGCTAAATAAAGAGGCAACTTGTTAATTTCCAACGTATTCGACAATGTCATATCATAACTGTCTTTTGGGCTTTGTTGGACTTTAAATACAAGTCTTCAACATAGTGAGAAAATACACTCCCTGACCTTGTTTGCGGGGTACATTAATTTCTGGGAGTAACAAGCATGGAATCGGCATATAGAATGGTATTCTATGGATGTCTTCACTGGAAATGAGATGAGTTTATATACTTAGCAAAATATTCAAAACAAAAAATTGGGAATATTCTCACTACCTTTCAAATGACAGCAAAATGAAAAGCATGCCTAACACCTTAAAAGAGTTAAATAAAATGTTTAGTTAAAAATGGAATAAAGAAAATTAGTAGATGGAAAACCAATAAGTAATACAAAAATAACAATATGAATAAAATGGGGAATAGCGTAGAAAGTCTCAAATATAGCCAAATAAAGGGGAACCTCCCTAAATGATATCCAAGTATTTACTACGTTACTGTCGTCAGCAATACTCCAAAACCAAATTTTAAGTTAGTGGCTTTATATATTTCATAATATTTTGCCTATATTCTATTTTATTTCATTATCCAAGCACTGATGAACTTGATCCATTACCTTTTGACAGTTACTATACATTTTTTGATTGGCGATACTATCCAAATAAGAATGCATCAAAGGTTGCTCTGGCAGTTCTTTCACATTTTTTTTTTCATTTTTTTTCTTTTCTTTTTTTCATTTGAGCATAGTTTACATACAATGTTACATTCATTTCAGAGGTACCATTTAGCGATTTGACAAACTTATACGTTATGCTATGTTTACCACAAGTGTAGCTACCATCGGTCCTGTTACATCGCTATTACAATATCATTGACTGTATTCCTTATGCTGTGCTTTTCATTCCTGTGACTTATTCATTTCATAACTGGAAGCTTCTATTTCCCTCTCCCCTTCACCTATTTTGCCAAACCCCTGCCCCCCTTCCCTCTGGCAATCATCAGTTTGTTCTCTGTATTTATAGGTCTGATTCTGCTTTTCATTTATTTATTTGTTTTTAGATTCCATTTATGAGTGAAATCATATGGTGTTTTTATTTCTCAGCCTAACATATCACTTAGCATAACACCCTCTAGGTCCATCCATGTTGTCTCAAAAGGCACAATATCATCTTTTCTAGGGCTACATAATATTCCATTGTGTACATATTACATATTTTCTTTATCCATTCTCCTACTGATGGACACTTAGGCTGCATCCACATCTTGACTATTGCAAATAATGCTGCAATAAGCATAGGGGTGCATATATATATTTGAATTAGGGTTTTCATTTTCTATGGCTAAAAACTCAATAGTGAAATTATTAGATCATATAGCATTACTATTTTTAATTTTTTGAGGAATCTCCATACTGTTTTCCACAGTGGCTATACCAAATTACATTCCTACCAACAGTGCACGTGTTCCTTTTTCTCCACATCCTCACCAACAATTTTTATTCATTGTTATTTTAATTTTAGCCATTCTAACTGGTGGAAGGTGATATCTCATTGTGGTTTTGATTTGCATTTTCTTGATGATTAATGATGTTGAGTATCTTTTCATGTGTCTGTTGGCCATCTCTGTATCTTTTTTGGAAAAATGTCTATTCAGGTCCTCTTCTCATTTTTTAATTGTTTTCTTGGTGCTAACTTGTATAAGTTCTTTATATAATTTGGATATGAACCCCTTATTGGTAATACAATTTGCAAATATCCTCTCCCATTCAGTAGATTGTCTTATGGTTTTCCTGATGGTTTGCTTCCCTTTGCAAAGGTTTTTATTTTGATGAAGTCCCAATAGTTTATTTTTTTGTTTCCCTTGCCTTATGAGACAGATCTAGAAAAATGTTGCCATGGCCAATGTCAGAGAAATTATTGCCTGTGCTCTCTTCCAGGATTTTTATGGTTTGTCTCATGTTTAACTCACTAATCCATGTTCACTTTATTTTTGTGTATGGTGTTTGAAGTGGTCCAGTTTAATTCTTTAACATATAGCTGTCCCAATTTCCCAGCACTGTTTATTAAAGAGACTATCTTTTCCCCACTGTATATTCTTTCTTTCTTTGTCATAGACCAACTGATCATATAATCATAGGTTTATTTCTGGGCTCTCTATTCTGTTCCATTGAACGTGTCCATTTTTGAGCCAACACCAAACTGTTTTAATTACTACAGATTTGTAGTATATCTTGAAATCTGGTATTGTGATTTCTCCAGGTTTATTCTTATTTTTCAGGATTTCTTTGGCTATATGGGGTCTTTTGTGGTTCCATACAAATTTTCTATCACTTGTTCTAGTTTTGTAAAAAAAATTGTGGTATTTTGATAGAGATTGAATTAAATCTTTGCAAATCAATCGATATCAAAAACCACATCAACAAACTGAAAGATAAAAATCATATGATCATCTCAATAGATGCATAAAAAGCATTTGACAAGATTCAGCATCCATCCATGATAAAAAATCAACAAAGTTGGGTTAGAAGGAACATACCTCAACATAATAAAAACCATATATGAAAAACCCACAGGTAATATCATACTTAATGCTGCAAAACTAAGAACATCCCCTCTAACATCAGGAACAAAATAAGAATGTCCATTCTCAACACTTTTATTCAAGAGTAGTGGAAGTCCTAGCCACAGCACTCAGACAAGAAAAAGAAATAACATCCATCCTTATTGGTAAAGAAGAATTTAAACTGTCACTATTTGAAGATGACAGACTCCATCAAAAAATTCCTAGAACTGGGGGGCCTGGTGGCTCAGTTGGTTAAGCGTCCGACTTCAGCTCAGGTCATGACTTCATGCTCCATGAGTTCAAACCCCATGTCAGGCTCTGTGTTGAGAGCTCAGAGCCTGGGGCCTGCTTCAGATTCTCTCTCTCTCTCTCTCTCTCTCTCTCTCTCTCTTTCTGCCCCTCCCCTGCTCATTCTCTGTCTCTCTCTCTCTCTCAAAAATAAAGATGAAAAAATTTTTAAAAAATACTTAGAACTAATGAACAAGTTCAGTAAAGTGGCTACAAAATTAATACCCAGAAATTAATAGTGTTGCTATACACTAATAATGAAGTAGCAGAAAGAGAAATGTAAAAGAAAACAACAACAAAAAACACCATTCACAATTGCACCAGGAAGAAAAACATGCATGAGAATAAATTTAACCAAAGAGGTGAAAGATCAGGATCTGTACTCCAAAAATCATAAAACACTGATGAAAGAAATTGAAGATGACACAAATAAATGAAAAGACATTCTATGCTCATGGATTGGATGAATTAATATTGTTAAAATGCCCATATTACCCAAAGCAATTCACATTTTCCATTCTTTTTTTTAAAATTTTTTAATATTTATTTATTATTGAGAGACACAGAGCATGAGCAGGGGAGGGGTAGAGAGACGGGGAGACACAGAATCTGAAGTAGGCTCCCGGCTCTGAGCTGTCAGTACGGAGCCTGACACGGGGCTCGGACTCAAACTGCGAGATCATGACCTGAGCTGAAGTCGGTCACCTAACCAACTGAGCCACCCAGGCGCCCCTCCACATTTTTCATTCTTAGGCAGAATTGGGATTTTATAATTACTTCTGGTTGTTGATAACCAGAAACAACAAGGTACTTAAGAAAAAAAGAAAATTCAGCATCATTTCTGCTAGTGATTTTATACTTAGAACATTTTTCTAAATTACAATATTAGGTATTTGATACCAGTTCTCCCAACATGTAAAAAGTGACATATAACAACAGCTGTATGACCATGAAGAAGGCTCATCAACCATAATCTTCCTATCATTAGAAAGTGCCTATCCCACTTCTAACATCCAGCAATCCATCCATGTAGCCTACTACTTTTGCTACAATATTAGGTTTGCATTTATATTGCACATCTATGAGGCACAGTCTTCAACCCTTCCAAACTTCTTGCCCCAAATTGGGAAAGTAAAATGTTTCTCTCAAGGTCTTCATGGTTACCTTCAAGGATCATGGACAAGTCAATGACATAGTCAAAATAAATATATTATCCAATATTTGTATTCTACTATAACAGCCCAACTGCAAAGCTCTTCAGGTCATCCATCTATCCTGAAAAGGAATATATCGAAACTATCTATTGAGATTCAGACTGGGGAACTCTTTCTGAGGTAATAAATACTCTAAACCATATCTTAAAGGCCAAAAGGAATCTAGTCAGCGCATGAAAGGCTTAAGACATCAACTCTATATCCCACAATAGTATATGCATATCTCTTCCAGGTTGTCAAAATTATTTCTAATTTCATTGGATCTGGTGCCCCTTAGTTCAAAGAGCCTATATGTATCTATCATAATCTATGGTATCTGAATGTGAACTCCACTACTTAGGAATGTCACAAGTTCAAAGCCATTGTCTTGGTTGCTTCAAGTATCTAAAAATGACAAGATGGACATCCCAGCCTCCTTTCAAAACTGAACAGCTAGGAACAAACAAGTATTTCTAAAAGTATCACAACAGAGGGTTTGCAAAGGAGACAAATGTAGCTCATCTCTGTTTTGGACATGGATAGCCATGCAAATCTCTGTCCCCATTTCTTTTCTTGAAAGGATAGATGAGTTCCAAGTATACCAACCCCTCCATTTGTGGTTTCTAATTTAGTGAAATTTTATGACATTATCAGCTATTTTGCTATTTGTCTCTGTGTGTGAATTTTAAACTGAACTGTATTTCAATTTTTATATTTTCAATAAACTAAAAATCAAATGTCATGGAAAATCCCTGAAAAAAAAACTATCCATATTCTTTCTTACAGAGAAAAAAGCAATATAAATTTATAAAACTATTTAGTTTTGAATTATGGTTTGTAGATATATTGGAGTCAAGAAACTGAGTTCATTTCTGTTCTTAATAATATATCTTTTTTCATTATTAAGAGGCTTTTACTTTTAATCATTTTAATTCATTGTAAGTCTTCCTATTCTTAACAGCCAAAAGCTATTCATCCTTCTATGAACTCTTTACCACTATCCCCAATCTTTATCAATACCTGTCTTAAGGCATTTACACTTCTTACCTTTTATTTAATAAATACATAAATACATGTATTATTTCTCCCACTAGATTCATCAAGAAGCAGGCAGAAACTAATTCTGTGCCAACATATACTTTACAATGCTCAGTATAGTTCTTTGAATATTATCATATACATGAAAATATAATTGTAGATATATGATGGGCTGAAAGATAGCTAACATGTTTCTCAAAGTGCAATAATTAACAAGATTGTTCAATAAAAAGGATATTGTGGTTAGTGTCTGTAATTGAGCTTTACCATTAGAGTATACTCAAAAGTAACAATTATCATTATACTTAAAGACTTATGGTTTAAAATCCTGCCATAATTTGAACAATTTCCTAGATTTGTATATGCAAGTTTGTAACAGAATAAGATCAGCAGAGATCTTGCTATAGCTTAGTCATTGCTCCAAACATAATTAACTATTGTGCCAAACTAGAGATGCAGAGAGCAAATAAAATTGAAATGAAATGAGTACTGATTTCAAGATATTTCTTGAATTGTTTTATTATACCAAGTCTTCCTCAAAGTTAAATAGAATTCCACAGAGAATTTGTTTAATTGAGGATTTAAAGTAGTTGTTTTTTCACTTAATCATGCCTTTATGTACTATTACCAAGCATTTCCTGCCAGCTCCACAAATAAGCAAAACAATCAAGTACCATTCAAAAATATGTACTGTGAAAAAGTAAAAAAAAATTATACCATATATATATATATATATATATATATACACACAGTATGTGAGTATGTGTATAACTATTGTGATAGGAAACAGCTTACAATGATGAATGAATAGGTATTCTGCAATTCTTCATGGAAACTTCAGACTTGTATTTTTTGCAAAAAGGCCTAAGGAATGTATTAATTAGGTGAACAATATGCTTGCAAGTTTGCTCTTGCAAAAATGTTCTCATTGCAATGGGAAAGTCCTATGATGCCAGCTGACTTTAAAAAAAATTAATGTTTATTTTTGAGAGAGAGAGAGAGAGTGAGCAGGGGAAGGGAAGAGAGAGAGGGAGACACAGAATTCAAAGCGGGCTCCAGGCTCTGAGATGTCAGCATAGAGCCCACACAGAGTTCAAACTCACAAATGATAAGATCATGACCCGAGCCAAAGTTGGACGCTTAACCAACTGAGCCACCCAGGTGTCCTGACAACTGACTTTCTAATTTCAGTTTTGTATTCTCTGAGTTCATCATATGCACTGATTTTACTGTATTCATTCTTCTTTCATGGCAGTGTCATGTGCACTGATTTCACTACATTCATTCTTCTTTTATGGCAATGTAATGCAAAAATATGACAACCAAAACCACTCCCAAAGAAGGAGTGTGCTCTATTCTAAGGAACATATTTGTTTTATACAAAAATACATCAAAGTGAAATGTAAAGAAACCATTCAAATTCTCAGAGGGCTGCCAGGAAGATGGCAGAGTAAGAGAACCCTGAGTCACTCCATCCTAAGTTTACAACTAAATTTCACTCATATCCAAATCAATAAATGGGAGAGTGATCTGAAGACTAATAGAACAAACTCCACAACTAAATGTAGAGAAAGAGCCACATTGGAAAGATTAGGAAAGGCAGAAATGGTGGTCAGGAGCTTCCCACAAGAGGGAGGGAACTGAGGTCCTTGAGAGGAAAAAGAACCAGGGAGCCACACAGGGGAGATGAATCCCCATAACAAATAGCTTTGAAAATCAGAGAGGCTGAATTATGTGAGTTTGTATAACCAGCAGGATTTGGAGCCAGTACTTGGAGGCTGGAGCTTTAAAAGTCAGTGGAATCATCACTGGATGAACCATGAGGGCAAGGTCCCTGCCCTTAAAGAGACAACAGCATAAGAAGAGGCAACATAAAAAGAACGCTTGCAGAATCAGAGGGAGATCTGCTTATATCGATTTCAAAGCATGTTGGTGGGGGTGATTCTGGAAACAAAGGAGCCAGCAACCACCATTTTCATCCCCTATCCCCCAACATAATCACAGAGCCACATGTGGAGGTGATACTGCACAGACACGTGCTACCCAAACTGCTAGCAGAACACCATGCCCACAAGTTCTCCTGAGGCCTCCTCCATGCCAAGCTTGCTGGACTCAGCCTTGGGATCAACACAATTTTTGTTAATGCTGCATGCTCTGCCCAGCCACCACACACAAGTGTGGCTTTCCTCAGCCACTACACTCTGTGCCCAGCCACCACACACACAGATGCCGCATGCCACACCCAGCCACCAGGCATACAGACATTGTGCCCAGCCATGTGCACACAAAGGCCGCAGGCCCCTAGCCTACTGTACACCACATCCCCAGCTATATCCCTAGTTCTAGGGATAGCCTAGAACTAGCAACTCGGTGCATATTTTCCTACACTGCCACCCCAACCCAAGAACTTCTGCTGTCATGCCCCTTCAGAGGCAGCCTGCCTGGGTTTCACTAACATCACAGAGAGCAAGCACAACCAACAACAGGCAAAGAGTCAATGCAGACATCTGGACTGAAAGGAAAAGTGACTTAGGTACAAAGCACAACACAAGCAACACACATAGCAATCTCACATGAAGTGCCAGGCTCTGGTGAATAGGGGAAACTGCACGACAGGACACTACAGGACCTCTTCTTCATAAAGCCACTGAAGTCAAGAGCAGAAGACATAGCTAACTTCCCTAACACAAAGAAACAGACATAGGGATGTAGACAGAATGAAGAGACAGAATAAAACTTCCCAAATGAAATAACATGACAAAATTATAGCAGGATATCTAAGCTAAAGAAAAATAAGCAATATGCCTTATACAGAATTTAAAGTAATCATCATAAATAGGGGTGCTTGGGTGGCTCAGTAGGTTAAGCATTCGATTCTTCATCTCAGCTCAGGTCTTGATCTCAGGAATTGGGCTCCACACTGGGCTTGCAACCTGTTGAATGAATAGATAGATAGATGATAAAATAGTCATCATCAAGATACTTACTGGATATTGGAGAAAGATGGCAGCAAAGTAGGAGGACCCTAGGCTACTCTGAGCCCACGAACACAATTAAATAAACTTTAAACCATCGTAAATACCCCAGAAAACCTGAAAACTCACAGAACTAACTCCACAACAAAAGGGAGAGAAGAGGCCACACTGAAGAAAGTAGGAAGTGTGGAGACATGGTTTAGGGGGGCCGGAGGTAGGCATGGTCACTGAGAAATATGTGTGTGTGGGGGGGGCACACAGAGGAACACACAAGGAGAATATTTCCTCATAATCATTGGCTTGGAAAATGAGCTGGGATGTTTTTCATGAGTTTCTGCTACCAGTAGGGCTAAAAGCCTGGTATTTTAAATGTCAGTGGGCTTGGCTGAGACACAACTCGGAGCGCACTGCTCTGCTCTTGGAAAGAAGGCAGGCAAACAATCCAGGGGCAAACAGTGTGAAAACATCAATCTGTAGAACAATTGGAGCACACAGAGGGACTATTATTCACTCTTTCCAGAGTATGTCCCTGAGAGGGAGCATTTATGGAGACACCTCTCCAGGAACAAAAAAAGCTGATTGGCATAATTTCTCTCCCCCACTCCTCAGCATAAACACAGAGCTACCTGCAGGAAGCAGTCTAGCACCAACACTGGCTGCCTATCTGCTGACACAAAGCCCAAATCCCCTGAGCTCAAGTTCGACTGCCTTTCTTAGTCATGTTTGCCTGAGTCTCATCCCAGAGTACCCCTACTCCAGAAGACAAGCAAAACTATGGCCCACACAATCTCTGCCAAACAGAGAGTTCCGAGGGTCTTAGTTCTGGTGGAAGAGGTGTCAGGTCTCATTTCACAAGCAGACCAAAGCATACCTAGTTAAAACACACCACATTCATGAAAGAGATAAAAAATATCAACAGCAGACAATGAGAGCCTCTACATACAACTGATCTGAAGGATAGAGCAGCCAAAACACAATAGCCCAGTGCATGCAACACACACTAGAGGCACTACCTGAAGTGCCAGGCCCTGGGAATACAGGAACTCTTCTTCATAATGTCATTAGTTTCAGGAGCAGGAGACATAACTGGATTTTCAAAAACAGAGAATACAGAAACTTGGACAAAATTCAATGACAGAGGAAATTTTCCCAAATGAAAGAACAAATTAGGCCATGGCCAGAGATCTAGGTGAAACAGATATAAGTTATAAGCAAGATGGAGAATTTAAGGACACAATCATAAGGATATTAACTAGACTTGAGAAAAGAATAGAAGATGTGAGTAAGAAATTTACCACAGATATAAGTAAGTTTAAAAAGAAAATCAGAGATGAAGAATTCAATAAACAAGATTGGAAACAGGATTGATGCAATTAACAGCAAGTTGGAATGAGCAGAGGACATAAAAGACAAAATAATGGAAAGTAATGAAAATGAACAAAAGACAGGAAGAATTACACAACACAAGAAACATTTAGGAAACTCAGTGACTACATCAAATATAATAACATTTGTATTATAGGACATCAAAAAGAAGAAGATGGAGAAAAGGGGACAGAAAATATATTTGAAGAAAAAATAGCCAAAAAATTACCTAATATGAAGAAAAAGTCATACATATCCAGGAGGTACAGAGAACTCTCATGAAAATCAACAAAAGCAGGTCAACACCAAGACATATTATAATTAAATTTACAAAAAAAGTTAATGAACAAAACATTCTTTTTAAAAAATTCTTTAATGTTTATTTCTCAGAGAGGGGGGGGGGGAGGGGTAGAGAGAGAGGGAGACACATAATCCAAAGCAGGTCCAGGCTCTGAGCTGTCAGCACAGAGCCCAATGTGGGCTTGAACTCATGAACTATGAAATCATGACCTGAGCCAAAATCGGATGTTTAACCAACTGAGACACTCAGGCACCCCCAAAACATTCTTTAAGGAGCAAAATAAAAGAAGTCCTTAACTCACAGGAGAAAACTCAAAAGACTAGCTGGAGATTTCTCACCAGAAACTTGAGAGACAGAAGAGAGTGGCATGATAAATTCAAAGTGTTGAATGGGAAAAAAATATGCAGCCAAGAATATGCTATCCAGCAAGGCTATCATTCAAAATAGAAGGAGAGATAGTTTCCCAGACAGACAAAAATTAAAGGAGTTCGTGACAACTACCCCAGCCCTGCAAAAAAATTAAATGGTAATCTTTGAATAGAAAAGACACACGAAAATTGACAAAGGCAAGAAAAGATCAGAGAAAAATCTCCAGAAACAATGACAAAACAAGTAATAAAATGGCACTAAAAACATATCCATCAATAATTACTTTGAATGCAAATGCACTAACTGCTCCAATCAAAAGAAATAGAATATCAGAATGAATTAAAAAAACAAGTCTCATCTATATGCTTCTGACAAGAGACTCATTACAGGCCTAAAGACACTTGCAGATCAAAAGTGACAGGATGGAGAAATATCATGCAAATGGATAGCAAAAGAAAGCCAGAGGAGCAATACTTATAAGGGACAAACTACACCTTAGAACAAATACTGCAACAAAAGATAAAGAAGGGAACAGTATCATAACAAAGGGGACCCTCAAACAAGAAGATCTAACAATTATAAATATTAATTGACCCAACGTGGATGAACTGAAATATATAAAATAATAATAAATATTAAGGAATGAATTGATGATAACACCAGAATAGTAGAAGAGCTTAACACCCCACTCACATCAATGGATAAATAATCTAATGAGAAAATCAACAAGGAAACGATGACTTTGAATGACACACTGGACCAGATGAACTGAACTGAGCATTCCATCCTAAAATGGCAGAATACAAATTCTTTTCATGTGTGCATGAGACATTCTCCAGAATAGATCAAATGTTAGTCTACAAATCAGGCCTCAACCATACAAAAATATTTAAATCATACCATGCAAATTTTCTTACCACAATACAATGAAACTAGAAGTCAACCACTAGAAAAAAAAATTAGAAAGATCACAACTACATGGAGGTTAAACAACATGCTGCTAAATAATGAATGGTTCAACCATGAAATCAAAGAAGAAATTTTAAAAAATACATAGAAACAAACAGAAGTGTAAACAAAATGGTCCAAAACCTTTAGGATGCAGCAAAAGCAGTCTTAAGAGGGAAGTATATAACAATATAGGCCTAACTTAAGAAGCAAGAAAAATCGCAAATAAACATCCTAACTTTATATCTAAAGGAACTACAAAAACAAACAAAGAAAACATGAAATCAGCAGGAGAAAGGAAATAATAAAGATTAGAACATAAATAAATAATATAAAAACTAAAAACCAAAAGAGCAGATCAATGAAACCAGGAGATGTCTCTTTGAGAAAATTAATAAAATGTATAGACCTCCAGTCAGAATTACCAAAAAGAAAAGAGCAAGGACCCAAATAAACAAAATCACAAATGACAGTGGAGAGATAACAACCAACACCACAGAAATACAATAAGAGAATATTATGTAAAACTATATGAAACAAATTGTACAACCTGGAAGGAATGGATAAATTCCTAGAAACATACAAACTACCAAAATGAAACAGGGAGAAATAGAAAATTTGAACACACTAATAACCAGCAAAAAATTGAGTCAATAATCAAAAAACTCCCAGCAAACAAAAATCCAGGGCTAAATGGCTTCAAAGGAGAATTCTATCAAACATTTAAAGAAGGGTTAATAACTATTTTTCTCAAACTATTCCAAAAAGTAGAAAAGTATAACTTCTGAACTCATTCTATAAGATCAGCATTACCCTGACACCAATACCATGTAAAGACTCCATTAAAAAAGAGAATGACAGAGGCGCCTGAGTGGCTCAGCTGGTTAAGCATCCGACTTCAGCTCATGTCATGATCTTGCAGTTCGTGAGTTAGAGTCCTGCGTTGGGCTCTGTGCTGACAGATCAGAACTTGGAGCCTGCTTCAAATTCTGTGTTTCCCTCTTTCTCTGACCATTCCCCACTCACACTCTTTTTCTCAAAAATAAATAAAAACATTAAAAAAAGAGAAAATGGCAGGCCAATATCCCTGATGTATATTGTATGCAAAAATTCTCAACAAGATACTAGCAAACCAAATGCAACAGTACATTCAAAGAATCATTCACTATGATAAAGAGGGATTTATTCCTGGGTTGCAAGAGTGGTGCAGTATTCACAAATCAATCAATGTGATATGCCACATTGATAAAAGAAATGATAAGAACCGTATGGTTGTTTCCATAGATGAAGAAAAAACATTTGAGAAAGTATAACATCCATTCATGATAAAAAACCCTAATCCAAGTAGAGATAGAGGGAACATATCTCAACATAATAAAGGCCATCTATGTAAAACCTACAACTAATATTATCCTCAAGGTGAAAAATCTGAGAGTTTTACCACCAGCGTCAGGAACAAGACCAAGATGTCCACTCTCACAACTGTTATTCAACATAGTACTGGAAGTCCTAGCCACAAGAATCAGACAACAAAAAGAAATAAAAGACATCCAAACCTTTCCGGAAAAAGTAAAACTTTCACTATTTCTAGATGACATGATATTCTGTATAGAAAACCCAAAAGACTCCACTAAAAACTGCTGGAACTGATAAACAAATCCAATAAACTTGTGGGATATAAAATCAATGTACAGAAATCTGTTGCATTTCTATACACCAATAGTCAAATAGTAGAAGGAAAATTAAGGAATCCATCCCATTGACAATTGCACCAAAAATAGTAATATACCTGGAAACAAACCTAACCAAAAAGGTGAAAGACCTATGTTCTGAAAACTATAAAACACTGATGAAAAAAAAATTAAAGATGACAAAAAAAATGAAAAGACATTCCATGCTCATGTATTAGAAGAACAAATATTGTTAAAATGTCTAAACTACCCGAAGAAATCTACACATATAATACAATCCCTATCAAAATACTGTCAGCATTTTTCAGAGCTAGAACAATCCACAAATTTGTATGGAACCATAAAATACTCTGAATCAGCCAAAGCAACCTTGGAAAAGAAAAGGAAAGTAGGAGGCATCACAATTCTGGATGTCAAATTATATTACAAAGCTGTAGTGATCCACACAGTATTATACTGGCACAAAAATAGACACATAGTTCAATGGAACAGAATGGAAAACCCAGAAATCAACCCACAACTATATAGTCAATTAATCTTTGACAAAGCAAGAAAGAATATCCAATGAGAAGACAGTCTCTTCAACAAATGGTCTTGGAATAACTGGACAGCAATATGCAAAAGAATGAAACTGAACAACTTTGTTACATGATACATAAAAAATAAATTCAAAGTGGATGAAAGACCTGAATGTGAGACCTGAAACCATAAAAATCCTAGAAGAGAACACAAGCAGTAACCACTTTGACATTGGACATAGCAAATTCTTTTTAGATATGTCTCTGGAGTCAAGGGAAACAAAAGACAAAATAAACTGCTGGAACTTCATCAAAATAAAAATATTATGCATAGTGGAGGAAGCAATCAACAAAACTATAAGGCAACTGGTGAAATGGGAGAAGATACTTGAAAATGGCATACCTGATAAAGGGTTAGTATCCAAAATATATAAAGAACTTATCAAACTCAATATCCCAAAAACAAATAATCCAATTAAAAATAGCAGAAGCCATGAATCGAAATTTTTTCCCAAGAAAACATACAGATGGGTAACAGACACATGAAAAGATGATCAACATCACTGATCATCAGTGAAATACAAATCAAAACCACAATGAGATATCACCTCACACCTGTCAGAATAGTTAAATTCAACAACACATGAGAAATAATAGGTGTTGGTGAGAATGTAGAGAAAGGAGAATTCTCTTGCACTGTTGGTGGGAATGCAAACTGGTGAAGCCACATGGAAAACAGCATGGAGTTTCCTTAAAAAATTAAAAATATAACTACTCTACTATCCACCAAATGCACTTCTAGATATTTATCCAAAGAATAAAAAATACTAATTCAAAGGAATACATGCATCTCCAATGTTTATAGCAGTATTATCTACATTAGTCAAATTGTGGAAGGAACCCAAATTGCCACCAACTGATAAATGGATAAAGACGAATTGGAATATATATATACAGTAAAATATTACTCAGCCATAAAAAAGAATTAAATCTTGCCATTTGCAATGATGGGGATGAAACTAGAGAATATCATGCTAAGCAAAATAGTCAGAGAAAAACAAACACCATATGATTTCACTTATATGTGGAATATAAAGAACAAAACAAATAAGCAAAAGGGGGGGGACAGAGGGAGGGAGGCAATTTGAGAAACAGACTCTCAAGTATACAGAACAAATTGATGATTACTAGCAGGGAGGTGGGCAGGGAGATTGGTTAAATAGGTGATGGGGATTAAGGAGTGCACATGTGATGAGCACCAGGTGTTTTATGGAAGGGGTGAATCACTATATTCTAAACCTAAAACTAATATTACACTGTATATTAACTAACTGGAATTTAAATTAAAACTGAAAAAAAAACATGGAAAAAATATACTCACTGTATGTCAGTAAAGGGTGGAGGACATCAGTGAGACCCTTGACAAAGAGATAAAAAATAACATATCAGAGATGTAGTGCTCAATAAATGAAATTAAAAATATAATAGATGGAATAAATAATAGGCCACAGGAAGCAGAACATATCAATGACCTGGAAGATAGAGTAATTGAAAATAATAAAGATGAGCATGTGAGAAATAAAACAAATACTGAATAATGAGAATAAACTTTGAGAATCAGTTCCTCCAAAAGGTGTAGTAACATTTGCATTATAGGGATCCCAGAAGGAAGAGAGAGAAAGATGGGCAGAAAATGTATTTGAAGAAATAATACGTGAAAATTTCCCAAATCTGGGGTAGGAAACAGATCCAGATTCAGAGACACAGCAATCCTCCAACAAATTCAACCCAAGGAGTCCACACCAAGACATATAGTAATTAAAATGGCAAAAATTGGTGATAAAGAAATGATTTGAAAGATTATAAGGGAATACAGTTACATACAGAGAAACCCCATAATGATTTCAGCTTATTTCTAGCAGAAACTTTGCAGGCCAGAAGGGAGTGGCATGATGTATTAGAAGAGCTGGAAGATAAAAATCTGCATCCAAGATTACTCTATCCAACAAGGATATCATTCAGAATAGGAGACATAAAGAATTTACCAGATAAACAAACTTAAAAGAAACAAAGGTAAACAAATCTCCATGACTTTCATGACCACTAAAAAAGCCTTACAAGAAATGTTAAGTAGGTCTCTGTGAGTAGGAAAAAAAGCAAGATAAATAGAAAGCACAAAATAAAAGGATGTTAAAGATGATATCAAATATCTGAACCATGAAGGGGAAAAGAATAAAGAATGAGTTCAAAAATAAGCAACCATCTACTTAATAGAGACTGTTATATGCAGAAGTTATATATAAACCAAATGTTAACCACAAATCAAAAATTGAAAAAAAATAGTAATACCTCTTTTGCAGCTAGTACCAAGTAATGGGAATCTCTCAGGACACCTGGCACAATCACCACAATACTGGGGGCAAGGGAAAGCCTTACTACAAAAAGCAGAAGTAAGAGCTTGGATGCCCCACTGCCAACACTGAGATTGGCCCCTGCCACATACACACAGTCCACATTTGGGGAGGCAACAAGAAGAACCATGCCTTGAGGCGGATGTGGGGAACTTCGCTTAAGACTATAGGTACTGTATGTACAAAACAAGGATTATTGACGTTGTCTACAATACATCCAACAATGAACTGGTCTGCACCAAGACCCTGATTAAGAACTGTATCATGCTCATTGACAGCACACAGGACCCACAGTGGATTGAGTCCTGCTACGCACTGCTCCTGGGCCACAAGAAAGGGCTCAAGCTGACAGAGGAAGAGATTTTAAACAAACAAAAAAAAACTATCAAAAGAAGAAGAAGAAGAAATATGATGAAAGGAAAAAGAAAGTCAAAATCATCAGTTTTCTGAAGGAGCAGTTCCAGCAGGAAAAGCTTCTTGCATACATCACTTCAAGACCAGGCCAGTGTGGCCAGGCAGATGGCTACATGCTAGAGGGCAGGGAGGTAGAGTTTAATCTGTTGAAAATAAAACTCAGAAAGGCAAATATATCTTCCTCCACCCTATATCTCGTCATGTAATAAAGGTGTTTATTGTTCTAAAAAAAGCAGTAATAGATATGCAAAAAATAAAAAGTAAGAAACCAAAGTATATCACTAAAGGAAATCAACAAATCATAAAATAGAGAAAGAGAAGAAACAGAAAAACTACAAAAACAACCACAAATCAACTAACAAAATGTCAATAAATACATATATATCAATAATTACTTTGAATGTAAATGAACTAAATGCTCCAATCAAAATACATAGGGTATCAGAATGGATAAAAAAAAGACTCATCTATATGCTTCCTATAAGAGATTAATTTTACACCTAAAGACACTTGCAGATTGAAAACGAGGGGATGGAGAAACATTTATCATGTAAATGGAGGTCAAAAGAAAGCTGGAGTAGCAATACTTATATCACACATAATGGACTTCAAGACAAAGTCTGTAACAAGAGATGAAAAGGGACACTATATAATAAAAAAGGAGACAATACACCAGGAAGATATAACAATTGTAAATATTTATGCACCCTAAATGGGAACACACAAATACATAAAACATTTAATAACAAACATAAAGAAATTAATCAATACTAATACAATAGAAGGGGCTTTAACACCCCATTTTCATTGGTGAACATAACGTCTAAGCACAAAATAAACAAGGAAACAGTGACTTTGAATGACACACTAACCATATTGATTTAACATAGGATGAGAGGGAACATACCTCAACATAATAAAGACCATATATAAAAAGCCCATAGTGAGCATCATATTAAATTCTGCAAACCTAAGAGCTTCCCTCCTAAGGTCAGGAACTAGCCAAGGGTGTCCACTCTCACCACTTTTATTCAACATAGTCCTAGTCACAGCAATAAGACAAAAAAATAAATAAAAGACATCCAAATTGGTAAGGAAGAACTGAAACTTTCACTATTTTCAGATGACATGATACTATATACAGGAAACCCTAAAGACTCTACCAATAAACTAGTAGAACTGATAAATGAATTCATAAAAGTCACAGGATACAAAATCAATATACAGAAATATGTTGCATTTCTTTACACTAATAATGAAGTAGCAGAAAGAGGAATTAAGAAAACAATCCCATTTACAATTCCACAAAATGTAATAAGATACCTAGGAATAAGCCTAACCAAAGAGATCAAAAACTTGTATTCTCAAATTTATAAACATTGATAAAAGAAATTAAAGATGGCACAAAGAAATGGAAAAACATCCATGCTCATGGATTGGAAAAACAAATATTTATAAAATGTCTCTAATTCCTAAAGCCATCTACACATTTAAAGTAATCCATATCAAAATACCAATAACATTTTTCACAGAGCTAGAAGAAACAATTCTTAAATTTATGTAGAATCACAAAAGACCCCAAAGAGCAAAAGTAACTTTGGTAAAGAAAAGCAAAGCTAGGGGCATCACAATTCCAGACT
This sequence comes from Lynx canadensis, assembly GCF_007474595.2. Taxonomy (NCBI): domain Eukaryota; kingdom Metazoa; phylum Chordata; class Mammalia; order Carnivora; family Felidae; genus Lynx; species Lynx canadensis. The sequence continues at coordinate 69,984,700 of NC_044321.2, read as the reverse complement.
TTAAGTTATACTAGAAACATTTAGCAACTAAAGCAGTATGGCATAGGCATTAAAATAGGTGCATAGATCAATGGAACAGAATAGAAAACCCAGAAATAAACCCACAGTTCTATGGTCAATTAGTCTTTGACAAAGCATGAAAGAATACCCAATGGTAAAAAAAAAAGAACACAGGCAGTAAGTTCTCTGACATCAGCCATTGCAACATTTTTCTGGATATGTCTCCTGTGTCAAAAGAAATAAAATCAAAAGTAAACTATTGGGATTACATCAAAATAAAAAGCTGCTCTGTTTATTCATGCAAATGAAACAATCAAGAAAACTAAAAGGCAACCTACAAAATTGGAGAAGATATTTGCAAATTACACACCAATGAAGGATTAGTATCCAAAATATATAAAGAGCTTATAAAACTCAACATTCCAAAAATGAATAATTCAATTAAAATTGGACACTAGAGAGGACCCAAGATGGCAGAACAGCATGGAAGTCTTTTGCATGTCTCATGTGCAAGAAATACAGCCAGATCAACACAAAATGATCCTTCACACCGAAAACTGATCTGAGGATTAACACAACAATCTGCACAATCTGAACCACAGAATTCATCAGGTACATGGTGCGGACAGGTGAACATGGGAAAGAGAAGTCACAGAGGGCTGGGAGCTGCTTTTGCGTGCAAAGAGAGGACAGAGACGGCGGGGGTGGGGATGGAGAATACGAGAAAACACCCCCCCCAAAGCAGCTGGAGAGAAAGTGCAAAATTGGAAATAACTGCAGTGACTGAACTAAAAAGGGAGAAAGGAGAACGGAGAGGATTTAAATTCCATTAAGACTATAAAGAGGGGGGAGTGCAGAGTCTGAAACTCTGCAGCTCGATACCTGGCAGTGCTCTGGTGGGAGGGGTGAATCCACAGGAGCAGATTGGGGTAAAGGAGGTTCTTGAGCCACATGGGGAGAAGTGGTTCCACTGCTGGAAGCATATTTGGTACAGACTGTGAGGCCATGAGTCCCAGCAGACCCCAGAGAACAATCACATAAGCTGGTGCTAGAACAAGGACATTAAGGCTGAAGCCTGGTGCCAGATGTGTGTTGTGATTTTCCATAATCCCTGAAAAGCTGCTGTTACACTATCTCGCGAACTTTTTCTGGGGCAGGCTGGCACCTGGCCACAGTCTCTGGGCATCAGCAGCAGCATGGTCCTGTGAACGTTCCTGGTTTTGGCCGGCACCCAGCCATTGCTCAGTGAGACCCTCCCACAGAGGGGCAGAATGGGTCAAAACCACAGTCCCTCAGAAGTAAGGGGCCAGGAAAAACAGCCACATATAAGACAAAACTTGGGAGGGAGGTGCTTCCTGGGACTTGCTCATGGAATGTGTGAAAGCGGGGAGTGGATGGAAGCCAAAGACAAAGGACGGGTCTGTGATTGCTGATCGGGGAGAACAGAGTTCTAATACTAGAGACTAGGTAGCTGGGTGATGCCATTTTCAACACTCCCATGCATGCACATACACACATACAAGTGCCACAGCAGTCCACCCCAATAACCTAAGCAGTGCCATCTAGTGAAGAACAGAGCCATTACACTAAGCCCCACCCAACTGGGGCAACCTCGCTCTTCAAGAATGCAAGACTCACCGCCTGCTTAGTTTATGGACTACAAACTGCTCCATAGTTTGACTTCTAGGGGAAAACGAAGTAATTTCATATTTCAGTCTGTTAGCTGGTCCATCTATTCAATTTTTGTTCTTTTTTTTTCTTTTTTCTCTTTTTTGTTTCTGTTTTTTTTCTTGAATACAGAAAGAGAAAAATTTCATTTTTACTTTCATTTTTATTAAAATATTTTCTTACCTTTTTTTCTACTATATTTTTTACTTTTGTGGAATTTTTTTATTCTCTTTAACTTCCATCATTTCATTTTAGTCTACTTCAGTGTATTCATTTTTTCAAAATTTCAAATGATTTCCTTTTTTTCCCTTTCTCCCACTTTTTTAAAAAATCAATCAAGCCATTTTCAACACCCAGACCAAAAAACACCCAGGATCTAGCATAATTTATTCAATTTTGTATGTGGGTGTGTGTTTTTAGTTTTTGAATTTTAATATTTAATTGTAATTTTTTTAATTTTACTTTTTTCTACATCATTAATTCCTTTTCTCCCTTCAAAATGACAAAACGAAGGAATTCACCCCAAAAGAGCACAAAGAAACGACAGCCAGGGACGTAACATACACAGATACAAGCAAGCCCTCTGAACCAGAATTTTAAATCACGATAATAAGAACACTAGCTGGAGTCAAAAATAAATTAGAATCCCTTTCTGCAGAGATAAAAGAAGTAAAAACTAGTCAGGATGAAACAAAATGCTATTAACAGAACTGCAATCTCGAATGGAGGCCACAGCTGCAAGGATGGATGAGGCAGAACAGAGAATCAGTGATATAGAGGACAAATGTACGGAGAATAATGAAGCAGAAAAAAATAGGGAGTTTAAGAAAAAAGAGCATGATTTAAAAATTGGAGAAATCAGTGACTCATTAAAAAGGAACATCAGAATCATAGGGGTTCCAGAAGAGGAAGAGAGAGAAATAGGGGTAGAAGGGTTATGTGAACAAATCATAGCAGAAAACTTTCTTAACCTGGGGAAAGATACAGACATCAAAATTCAGGAAGCATAGAGGACACCCATTAGATTCAACAAAAACCGACCATCAATAAGGCATATCATAGTCAAATTCACAAAATATTTAGGCAAGAAGAGAATCATGAGAGCAGCAAGGGAAAAAAAAGTCCTTAACCTACAAGGGAAGAGAGATCAGGTTTGCAGCAGACCTATCCACAGGAACTTCGCCAACCAGGAAAGAGGGGCAGGATATATTCAATGTGCTGAGTCAGAAAAATATGCAGCAAGAATTCTTTATCCAGCAAAGCTGTCATTCAAATAGAAGGAGAGATAAAAAGTTTCCCAGACAAACAAAAATTAAAGGAGTTTGTGACCAGTAAACCATCCCTGCAAGAAATTTTAAGGGGGACTATCTGAGGGAAGAAAAGATGAAAACAAAAATTAAAAAAAAACAATTAAAGATGAAAAGCAACAAAGATTAGAAAGGACCAGAAAACACCACAAGAAACTCCAACTCTACAAGCATCATAATGACAATAAATTTATATCTTTCAGTACTCACTCCAAACGTCCACGGACTCAATGTTCCAATCAAAAAACATAGAGTAACAGAATGGATAAGAAAACAAAATCCATCTCTATGCTGTTTACAAGAGACCCACATTAGACCTAAGACACCCTCAGATTGAAAATAAGGGGGTGGAGAACCATCTATCATGCTAATCGTCAACAAAAGAAAGCTGGAGTAGCCATACTTATATCAGACCATCCAGACTTTAAAATAAAGACAGTATCAAGAGATGCAGAAGGGAATTATATCATAATTAAGGGGTCTATCCACCAAGAAGACCTAACAATTGTATAACAACTGTAAACATTTATGTGCCAAATGTGGCACCACCCAAATATATAAATCAATTAATCAGAAACATAAAGAAACTCATTGATAGTAATGCCATAATAGTAAGGAACTTCAACACCCCACTCATAGCAATGGACACATCATCTAAACAAAAAATCAACAAGGAAACAATGGCTTTGAATGACACACTGGACCAGACGGACTTAAAAGATATATTCAGAACATTTCATCCCAAAGCAGTGGAATAAACATTCTTCTCCAGTGCACATGAAACGTTCTCCAGAATAGACCACATACTGGGACACAAATGAGTGCTCAACAAGTAAAAAAAGATCGAGATCATACCGTGCATATTTTCAGACCACAATGCTATGAAACTTGAAATCAACCACAGGAAAAAAATTTGGAAAGGTAACAAATACTTGGAGACTAAAAAACATCTTACTAAAGAATGAATGGGGGGTTGGTGCCTGGGTGGCTCAGTCAGTTGAACATCCAAGTTCGGCTCAGGTTATGATCTCACAGTTCGTGAGTTCAAGCCCCTTGTTGGGCTCCGTGCTGACAGCTCAGAGGCTGGAGCGTGCTTCAGATTCTGTATCTCCCTCTCTCTGCCCCTTCCCCACTCATGCTCAGTCTCTCTCTGTCTCTCAAAAATGAACAAACATTAAAAAATTTTTAAAAAATGAATGGGCTAACCAAGAAGTTAAAGAGTAAATTAAAAGTACATGTAAGCCAATGAAAATGAAAAAACCACAGCCCAAAACCTCTGGGACAAAGCAAAGGCGGTCATAAGAGGAAAGTATATACCAATCCAGGCCTTCCTAAAGAGGAAGAAAGATCTCAGATACACAACCTAACCTTACACCTTAAAGAGCTGGAAAAAGAACAGCAAATAAAAACCAACACCAGAAAGAGACAGGAAATAATAGATATTAGAGAAGAAATCAATGCTATCGAAACCAAAAAAAAGAAAAAGAAAAATATAAAGAAACCGTAGAAAAGATCAATGAAACCAGAAGCTGATTCATCAAAGAATTGATGAAATTGATAAACCACTAGCCAGTTATCAAAAAGAAAAAGGAAAGGACCCAAACAAATAAAATCAAGAATGAAAGAGGAGAGATGCCAACCAACACTGCAGAAATAAAAACTATAATAAGAGAATATTATGAGCACTTATATGCCAATAAAATGGGCAATATGGAAGAAATGGACAAATTCCTAGAAACATATACACTACAAAAACTGAAACAGGAAGAAATAGAAAATTGGAACCATAACCAGTAAGGAAATCAAATTAGTAATCAAAAATCTCCCAAAACAAGAGTCCAGGGCCAGATGGCTTTCCAGGGGAATTCTACCAAACATTTAAGGAAGAGTTAACACCTATTTCCTTGAAGCTGTTGCAAAAAATAGAAATGGAAGGAAAACTTCAAGACTCATTCTATGAAGCCAGTATTACCTTGATTCCAAAACCAGAGACCCCACTAAAAAAGAGAACTATATACCAATCTCCCTGATGAATATGGATGCAAAAATCCTCAACAAGATATTGGCCAATTGGATCCAACAATACATTAAAAAAATATTCACCACAACCAAGTAGGATTTATACCTGGGATTCAGGGCTGGTTCAATATCCACCGAACAATCAACGTGATTCATCACATCAATAAATTAAAGGACAAGAACCATATGATCCTCCAATAGATGCAGAAAAAGCATTTGGCCAAATACAGCATCCTTTCTTGATAAAAACTCTCAAGAAAGTAGGGATAGAAGGAGCATAACTCGAGATCATAAAAGCCATAAATGAAAGACCCAACACTAATATCATCCTCAATGGGGAAAAACTGAGAGCTTTCCCCCTCAGGTCAGGAACAAGAAAGGGATATCCACTCTTGCCAACATAGTTATTCAACATAGTATTGGAAGTCTTAGCCTCTGCAATCACACAACACAAAGAAATAAAAGGCATCCAAATCGGCCAGGAGGAGGTCAAACTTTCATTCATCGCAGATGACATGATACTGTATATAGAAAACCCCAAAGATTCCAACAAAAAAATGCTAGAATTGATTCATGAATTCAGCAAAGTTGCAGGATTTAAAATCAATGCACAGAAATCGGTTGCATTCCTTTACACCAACAATGAAGCGACAGAAAGAGAAATCAAGGAATTGACCCCATTTACAGTTGCACAAAAAAACATAAAATACTTGGAATAAATCTAACCAAAGAGATGGAAAATCTATACAATGAAAAGTACAGAAAGCCTATGAAAGAAATTGAAGAAGACACAAAAAAACGGAAAAAGTTTCCATGCTCCTGGATAGGAAGAACAAATATTGTTAAAATGTTGATACTATCCAAAGCAATCTATATATTCAATTCAATCCTTACCAAACTAACACCAGCATTCTTCACAGAGCTAGAACAAATGATCCTAAAATTTGTATGGACCAGAAAAGACCCCGAATAGCCAAAGCGATCTTGAAAAAGAAAGCAAATGTAGGAGGCATCACAATCCCGGATGTCAAGCTATACTACAAAGCTGTAATCATCAAGATGGTATGGTACTGGCACAAGAACAGACACTTAGATCAATGGAACACAATAGAGAACCCAGAAATGGACCCACAAAGTATAGCCAACTAATCTTTGACAAAGCAGGAAAGAATATCCAATGGAATAAAGACAGTCTCTTCAGCAAGTGGTGCTGGGAAAATTGGACAGCGACATGCAGAAGAATAAACTTGGACCACTTTCTTACACCATCCATAAAAAATAAACTCAAAATGTATGAAAGAACTCAATGTAAGACAGGAAGCCATCAAAATCCTCAAGGAGCAAGCAGGCAAAAACCTCTTTGATCTTGGCCACAGAAACTTCTTACTCAACACATCTCCAGAAGCAAGGGAAATAAAGGTAAAAATGAATTCCTGGGACCTCATCAAAATAAAAAGCTTCTGCACATCGAAGGGAACAATCAGCAAAACTAAAAGGCCACCAACAGAATGGGAGAAGATATTTGCAAACGGCATATCAGATAAAGGGTTAGTACCTATAATCTATAAAGAACTTATCAAACTCAACACCCAAAAAAACAAATAATCCAGTGAAGAAATGGGCAAAAGACATGAATATACACTTCTCCAAAGAAGACATCCAGATGGCCAACCGACACATGAAAAAATGCTCAACATCACTCATCATCAGGGAAATATAAATCGAAACCATATTGAGATACCACCTTACGACTGTCAGAATGGCTAACATTAACAACACACGCAAAAACAGATGCTGGCGAGGATGTGGAGAAAGAGGATCTCTTTTGCATTGTTGGTGGGAATCCAGGCTAGTGCAGCCACTCTGGAAAACAGTATGTAGATTCCTCAAAAAATTAAAAATAGAACTAGCCTATGACCCAGCAATTGCACTACTAGGTATTTATCCAAGAGATACAAGTATGCTGTTTCAAAGGGACACAGTACCCAAATGTTTACAGCAGCACTACCAACAATAGCCAAAGTATGGAAAGAGTCTAAATGTCCATATATTGATGAATGAATAAAGAAGATGTGGTAAAAAATACAATGGAGTATTACTCAACAATCAAAATAATGACATCTTGCCATTTGTAACTACGTGGATAGAACTAGAGGGTATTATGCTAAGTGTAATTAGTCAGTCAGAGAAAGGCAGATATCATACGACCTCACTCATATGAGGATTTTAAGACACAGAACAGATGAACATAAAGGAAGGGAAGCAAAAATAATATAAAAACAGGGAGGGGGACAAAACATAAGAGACTCTTAAATATGGAGAACAAACAGAGGGTTACTTAAGGAGTTGTGGGAGGGGGGATGGGCTAAATGTGTAAGGGGAATTAAGGAATCTATTCCTGAAATTATTGTTAAGCTGTATGCTACGTAATTTAGATGTAAATTTAAAAATAAAATTTAAAAAAATTTAAAAAAAAGAAAAATGGGCAGTAGAAATGAACATTTATCCAAAGGAGGCATACAGATTGCCAACAGACACATGAAAAGATGCTCAATATTACTAACCATCAGAAAAATGAAAATTAAAACAACAATGAGATACTACCTCACCCCTGTAAAAATAGCTACAATCAAAAACGCAAGAAACCTCAAGTGTTGGTGAGAATGTGTAGAAAAAGGAGTACTTGTGCACTCTTTGTAGAAATGCAAATTGATGCAGCCACTGGGAACAACAGTATGGATGTTCCTTAAAAAGGATCTAGTAATCGCACTACTGGGTATTTATCCAAAAATATAAAAACACTAACTCACAGATATACATGCACCCATATGTTTATAGCAGCATTATTTACAATAACAAATCATGGAAACAGTCCACGTGTCCATCAACTGATGAATGGATAAAGAAGATGTGGCATATATACACAATTTAATATTATCCAGCCATAGAAAAGAATGAAATCTTGCCATTTGCAGCGACATAGAAGGAGCTAGAGAGTATAATGCTAAGTGAAATAATTCAGTCAGAGAAAGACAAATACGGTATAATTTCCCTCATATGTTGAATTTAAGAAACAAACAAAAAATGAGCTGAAGGAAAAAGAGTCAAATCAAGTAACATACTCTTAAGTGTAGAGAAGAAGCTGATGGTTAATGGAGGGGAGGTGGGTGGGGGGATTGGGTAAAATAGGTGGTGGGGATTAAGGAGTGCACTTGTTGTGATGAGCACTGGGTGATGTATGAAATTGTTGAATGACCGTATTGTACACCTGAAACTAATATAACACTGTATTTTAACTATAGTGGAATTTAAAAGAAAAAAAGAAACTATTCAATGCAGAGTGAGCTACTGGTGTGCTCTTACATATTTATATAGTTTAATCTATTATTTTTCCTTCTCTTTTATTTTCTATCTTAGTATATTTGTTTTTATATCAGTATTTTTTCAAGCAAATGGAAAGCCAACAATGCTTTTTTCTCCATGTCAATAAAAAGGAACTTTTCAGTGACAGTTCCAAGTTGATAATCTCCTATAATCTGTACATAAAGTTTCTGGTCAAGGTTCTGCCCATACTTTCCAAAACAATTGTCATTTTCTCAGAAATATTGAGCCTATACCATTTTTCCATAGGTGATAGTGGAAACTTATCCAATGAATAAGAGAACAAAGCTTTGAAAAGGTGAATGTCAAAAGTAAATTAGACCTCTGATGACATGAACTCCAAGAAAAATCAAATGGAATATTTCTTCTATGAATTTGTAATTGCATACCAGAAAACAAACAATAAGATAAACATTTTTCTGGTTTTTTTTTTACTTTCACAGAAACTTCATCCTTATATGCTTTTAGATGGTCACATTTTGCTGACATTTACAAACATTTCATGTTGATCTTACATGGGCCACATCAATCACCTATACAGTTTCAATGACACTTTGTTAAATAAACTGTCATGAAAGATTTATAGAGAATTTGAGAAAAGTAAAGAAGATGTAGTTTAGCTTTTAAACAGGCATTACCCCCTTTCTGAGGTATAATATCGCTTCTATAACACCATTAAGCTTCTAAAATAAAAAGTTTAAAAAAAAACCTTTCTCCCACAATTTTATTTGCATAACCTTCTTCTTCCAAACATTGGAGATGGGAGTGGGAAGGAGAACCTCATTCCCAATTTAATACTCCTTTCATGTATTGGTTGTGCATTGATCCCATGTCAAGAAACATTACATGTAAGTTAACATTATTTGGAGTTTATTCATTTTAAACAAATGAATCTGTAATGCATTCATGCAAACAAGTGCTTCCTTCAAACACTTGAATCATTGTATTCTGAATTGGGATGTATATGGATGATAAAGATGACACAAATTATTCCTCACACATTATTAAGGTATTCAAGTGGACTTAGGTTACTAAAAAATGCCAGAATTCGTAGATTTTTAAAAACATGTACAATTACAATACAAGACAGTTCAATTTAATTTTAAGGCAGCAGCTGCCTTGAACATTTGGATAGCTTTTTTGTTTGTTTTTTTTTCATGAAATTAAAAATTAATGTTGATTTGAACTAAAATTTTATTAGAACATGAGCAGGGGAAGGGAAGAGACAGAGGGAGACACAGAATCTGAACCAGGCTCCAGGCTTTGAACTGTCAACACAGAGCCCAATGCGGGGCTCCAACTCACATCCTTTGAGATCATGACCTAAGATGTTTAAACAACTGAGCCACCCAGGCACCCCTGGACTAGATTTTGAAAGAAACTCTAAGACTCTAGCAATTTGTGCAAGGCAAACAATAAAGTTATACTGCAATTATGTCTGTAATTATATACCTCATTGTGATGGAAGAATAGGTAATAAAAATTTTGTTACATCATAGGATTTTTTTTTCATTTTACATGTGAATTTGTTGAAAGTACTAATGTAGAATATAATTCCAAATTGTGGCACTATTCTAGATCTTCTTGTAAATTTCCTTGCTTAATGCTCTACTTACTGATAGACCTGGGATATTTCTCTTGCTATTAGTTCCAGGAAAAATTTAAAACTTTTTGGATCACTGAGTTTGTGGTCTGTAAAAGAAGGATATATTCTGGTAATGAATGATTTATAATTTAAAAATGTTAGAACTTTATATTTTAAAGAGCAACCTACATATTCTAAAACCCCAAAAAATAAGTGCTTAGTACAGTATCTTGCATATGTTAAGTGCATACCATTTATTCAGTATTAAGATATGAATTGGTTATATTTCTAAAGGTGACTTTTGACCTGTAGTATAATCAAATACGTGCGTTAAAAATTAAGCTCTACCATAACAGAATTCAACTCTACAAATGGTTAGAGTATACAAACCATTCTTCATGAAAGAAAGCCCAGAGCAAACTTACATTTTAAACATAGCATTCATAATTCATTTACACATAAGAGTTGGAAATTTAGTAATTTTATAGTGATAAAATAGTATTGTTATATGCAGATAACATGTAGAGTCTTTGTTCTATTTCAAAGACCAAATTTCTCCATTGATAGTATTTATTAAATTACTGTTACACTTATTAATATCAAAATAACTTTTTTTGAGTTTATTTCTTTAAGAAACCAAGGTGATCCCTATTATGTTTTGTTCAAGTGTTAACAGGCTGAGGATTTTAGCTTTTTATCATCTTTTATTTTTAATTAGCCAAGTATTCACTTGTTATGAAATCAAAAGAGAAGTTTCTAGGAGAGGGGAAGATGGCAGTGTAGGAGGATGCTGGGCTCACCTTGTACTGCTGATCACTTAGACTCTGCTCACATCTGCCTAAATAACCAAGAAAACTGCCAGAAGACTAGCAGAATGGACTCTCCAGAGCCAAGCATAGACAAGAGGCCCACAGAAGAGAGTAGGAAGGGCAGAAAGGCAGTGCATGCTACACAGACTAGTGGGAGGGAGCCAGGTGGTGGAGGGGCAGCCTGCCCAGCAAGGCAGAGCCACTGAAAAATGGCTTGCAAAAGTGGAGGGGACAGACTCCGTGAGTTCTGACAGCCAGCGGGACTTACCATCTGGAATGTTAAAAGTCAACACCTCTGCTCTCAGAGACCTGGGATGGCAAGAGAACAACTTGAGGGAGAGTTGTTGAGCCCCGGTAGACAGAGCTCAGTTTGGCTGGTGAACAAAGGGTCAGGTAAGCGCCATTTCCCTCTCCCAACCCCCAACCAAAGCTCCAAAAAGAACCAGCTCCCATCAACAAACTTGTTTGCACTGCACAAACTCCCAATGCTGTGCTTCTGTGGATATATCCCTCCTACAGGCCTGCCTCCCCACCAGTGCTGCAGTGCCCCTCCCACAGGAGACCACTGATGGCAAAGCAAGCTAAGCCTGCCACTCCTGCCCCTGTTCACCTTGCAGATACACCATGGCTAATATGCCCTTGGCCAGATACCATTGAAGCAGCACCACAAGCCTGGCAGTGTGCAAGTAGCCCAGATGGGGGCCACACCACTCCACAGAAGGTCCTGCCCCCGGGAGAAGGGAAGGGAAGGTACACACCAGTCTGCCTGTGGCCCCAGTGGTGGGTTGAGGGCAGATATCGGGTCTCACTGTGACCCTGCCCACCAACATAAGTTACTCTGGACAGCACAGGGGAAGTGTCCTAAAGTTTGGAGCCACCACAGGGACTACCCAAAATGACGAAACGGAAGAGTTCTCCTCAAAAGAAATGCCAGAAAGGTGTGAAAGCTAATGAATTGATCAAAAACGATTTAACCAATATAACAGAACAAGAATTTAGAATAATACTCATAAAATTAACCACTGGGCGTGACAAAAGCAGGGAGGACAGCAGAGAATCCATGGCTAGAGATCAAGGGACTAAGAAATAGGCATGAGGAGCTAAAAAATTCTATAAATTAGGTGCAAAATAAAATGGAGGCGGTCATAGCATGGACTGAAGAGGCAGAGGAGAGAATAGGTGAATTAGAAGATAAAATTATGGAAAAAGAGGAAGCTGAGAAAAAGAGAGATAAAAAAAATCCAGGATTATGAGGGGAGAATCACAGAACATAGTGATGCAATCAAACGGAACAATATCCATATCATAGGAATGCCAGAAGACGAAGAGAGAGAGAAAGTAGCTGAAGGTGTACTTGAACAAATCAGAGCTGAGAACTTCCCTGATCTGGGGAAGGAAAAAGGCATTGAAATCCAAGAGGCACAGAGAACTCCCTTCAGACGTATATTGACTCAATCTTCTGCACGACATATAGTGAAACTGGCAAAATACAAGGATAAAGAGAAAATTCTGAAAGAAGCTAGGGATAAACAGGCTCTAACTTACAAAGGGAGACACATAACAGTAGTAGCGGACCTTCCTACTGAAACTTGGAAGTCCAGAAAGGAATGGCAGGAAATCTTCAATGTGATGAACAGGAAAAATATGCACCCGAGAATCCTTTATCCAGCAAGCCTATCATTCAGAATAGGAGAGATAAAGTTCTTCCCAAACAAAAACTGAAGGAATTCATCACCACTAAACCAGCCCTCCAAGAGATCCTAAGTAGGATTCTGTGAGTGAAATGTTGCAAGGACCACAAAGTTCCAGAGACATCACTACAAGCATGAAACCTACAGACATCACAATGACTCTAAACCCATATCTTTCAATAATAACACTGAATGTAAATGGACTAAATGCTCCAACCAAAAGACATGGGGCATCAGAATGGACAAAAAAACCAAGACCCATCTATTTTTGTCTACAAGAGGCTCATTGTAGACTGAGGATATGTTCAATTTCAAAGTGAGGTGATGGAGAACTATCTATAATGCTACTGGAAGTCAAAAGAAAGCTGGAGTAGTCATAATTATATCAGAAAAACTAGACTGTAAATTAAAGTTAACAAAAGATGAAGAAGGCCATTATATAATAATAACAGGGTCTATCCATCAGGAATAGCTAAAAATTATAAATGTCTGCATGCCGAATATGGGAGCCCTCAAATATATAAAACAATTAATCACAAACATAAGCAACCTATTGATAAGGATGTGATAATTGCATGGGACTTTAATACTCCACTTAAAACATGCGATAGATCATCCAGACACAGGATCAATAAAGAAACAAGGGCCCTGAATGACACATTGGATCAGATGGACTTAACAGATATATTTACGACTGCGCATCCCAAAGCAAAAGAATATACTTTCTTCTTGAGTGCACATAGACCGTTCTCTAAGACAGATCACATACTGGGTCACAAAACAGCCCTTCATAAGTACACAAGAATTGAGATCATACCATGCACACTTTCGGACCACAATGCTCTGAAGCTTGAAATCAACCACAGGAAAAAGTCTGGAAAACCTTCAAAAGCATGGAGGTTAAAGAATACCCTAGTAAAGAATTAATGGGTAACCAGGAAATTAGAGAAGAAAATAAAAATATATGGAAACAAATGAAAATGAAAATAAAACAATTCAAATGCTTTGGGATGCAGAAAAGGCAGTCCTGAGAGGAAAATACATTGCAATCCACGCCTATCTCCAGAAACAAGAAAAATCCCAAATACAAAATCTAACAGCACACCTAAAGGAAAGAAGCAGAAAAGCAAAGACACCCTAACCCCAGCAGTAAAAGAGAAATAATAAAGATCCGAGCACAAATAAACAACTTAGAATCTAAAAAACTGTAGAGCAGATCAATGAAACCAAGAGTTGTGTTTTTTGAAAAAATAAACAAAATTGATAAACCTCTAGCCAGGCTTCTCAAAAAGAAAAGGGAGGTGCCCCAAATAGATAAAATCATGAATGAAAATGGAATTATGACAACCAGTCCCTAAGAAATACAAGCAGTTATCAGGGAATACTATGAAAAATTATATGCCAACAAACTGGACAACCTGGAAGAAATGGACAAATTCCTAAGCACCCACACACTTCCAAAACTCAAACAGGAAGAAATAGAAAAATTTAACAGACCCATAACCAGCAAAGAAATTGAATCAGTTATCAAAACTCTCCCAGCAAATAAGAGTTCAGGACCAGATGGCTTCCCAGGGGAATTCTACCAAACATTTAAAGCAGAGATAATACCTATCACTCTCAAGCCGATCCAAAAAAATAAAAAGGGAAGGAAAACTTCCAGACTCATTCTATGAAGCCAGTATTAATTTGTTTCCCAAGCCAGACAGAGATCAAGCAAAAAAAGAGAACTACAGGCCAATATCCCTGATGAATATGGATGCAAACATTCTCAACAAGATACTAGCAAATCAATTTCAACAGCATATAAAAAGAATTATTCACCATGATCAAGCGGGATTCATTCCTGGGCTGCAGGGCTGGGTCAACATTCACAAATCAATCAATGTGATACATCACATTAATCAAAGGAAAGATAAGAAGTATATGATCCTGTCAATCAATGCACAAAAAGCATTTGACAAAATTCAGCATCCTTTCTTAATAAAAACCCTCGAGAAAGTCGGGATAGAAGGAACATACTTAAACATCATCAAAGCCATTTATGAAAAGCCCACAGCCAATATCATCCTCAATGGGGAGAGACTGAGAGATTTCCCCCTGAGATCAGGAACACGACAGGGATGTCCACTCTCACCGTTGTTTAACATACTGGTGGAAGTACTAGCATCAGCAATCAGACAACAAAAAGAAATCAAAGGCATCAAAATTGGCAAAGATGAAGTCAAGCTTTCACTTTTTGCAGATGACATGACATTATACATGGAAAATGCGATAGACTCCACCAAAAGTCTGCTAGAACTGATACATGAATTCAGCAAAGTCGCAGGATACAAAATTAATGTACAGAAATCAGTTGCATCACACTAATAATGAAGCAACAGAAAGACAAATAAAGAAACTGATCCCATTCACAATTGCACGAAGAAGCATAAAATACCTAGGAATAAACCTAACCAAAGATGTAAAGGATCTGTATGCTGAAAATTATAGAAAGCTTATGAAATAAATAGAAGAAGATACAAAGAAATGGAAAACCATTCCATGCTCATGGATTGGAAGAATAAATATTGTTAAAATGTCAATACTACCCAAAGAAAACTACACATTCAATGCAATCCTAATCAAACTTGCACAAGCATTCTTCTTGAAGCTAGAACAAGCAATCCTAAAATTTGTATCGAACCACAAAAGACCCCGAATAGCCAAAGTAATTTTGGAGAAGAAGACCAAAGCGGGAGGTATCACAATCCCAGACTTTAGGCTCTACTACAAAGCTTACAGCATCATGTAATCATCAGCATGGTATTAGCATAAAAACAGACACGTAGACCCATGGAATAGAAGAGAGACTCCAGAATTGGACCCACAAAACTATGGCCAACTAATCTTTGACAAAACAGGAAAGAATATCCAACAGAAAAAAGACAGTCTCCTTAACAAATGGTGTTGGGAGAACTGGACAGCAACATGCAGAAGGATGAAACTAGACCACTTTCTTACACCATTCACAAAAATAAACCCAAAATGGATAAAGGACATGAATGTGAGAAAGGAAACCATCAAAACCCTAGAGGAGAAAGCAGTAAAAAACCTCTCTGACCTCAGCCGCAGCAATTTCTTACTTGATACATCTCCAAAGGCAAGGGAATTAAAACCAAAAATGAACTACTGGGACCTCATGAAGATAAAAAGCTTCCTCACTGCAAAGGAAATAATCAACAAAACTAAAAGGCAACCAACGGAATGGGAAAAAAATTTGCAAATGTCATATCGGACAAAGGGCTAGTATCCAAAATCTATAAAGAGCTCACCAAACTCCACACCTGAAAAACAATCCAGTGATGAAATGGACAGACAACATGAATAGGCACTTCTCTAAAGAAGACATCCAGATGGCCAGCAGTCACATGAAAAGATGCTCGATGTAACTCCTCATCAGGGAAATACAAATCAAAACCACACTGAGATACCACCTCACACCAGTCAGAGTGGCTAAAATGAAAAATTCAGGAGACTATAGTTGCTGGAGAGGATGTGGAGAAACGGTAACCCTCTTGCACTGTTAGTGGGAATGCAAACTGTTGCAGCCACTCTGGAAAACAATGTGGAGTTTCCTCAAAAAATTAAGAATAGATCTACCATACGACCCAGGAATAGCACTGCTAGGAATTTACCCAAGGAATACAGGAGTGCTGATGCATAGGGGCACTTGTACCCCAATGTTTATAGCAGCACTTTTAGCAATAGCCAAATTATGAAAAGAGCCTAAATATCCATCAATTGATGAATGGATAAAGAAGTTGTGGTTCATATATACAATGGAATACTACTTGGCAATGAGAAAGAATGAAATATGGCCTTTTGTAGCAACGTGGATTGAACTGGAGAGTGTTATGCTAAGTGAAGTAAGTTATACAAAGAAAAACAGACACCATATGTTTTCACTATTATATGGATCCTGAGAAACTTATCAGAAGGCCATGGGGGAGGGGAAGGAAAGAAAAAGAGAGAGAGGGAGCCAAACCATCAGAGACTCTTAAAAACTGAGAATAAATTGAGGGTTGATGTGGAGTGGGAAGGAGGGAAAGTGGGTGATGGGCATTGAGGAGGGCATCTGTTGGGATGAGTACTGGGTGTTGTACAGAAACCAATTTGACAATAAATTTCATATTAAAAATAATAAAATAAAATAAAATTATAACTAAACAAATAACTAATAAAATGTGTAATTGTAGCATTACCAAGAAAATAAAAGAGAAGTTTTTGAGTTGTTAAGATTTAAGAAGGAGCAAGCCTGATTTTCAAATTAAGACTTAATTAGCAATTCAAGTGTAGAAACACATTTTGAGAATTGCTGGACAATTTCATAGTAGTTAAACAGTGAGAAATGAGGAAATCAGTAATATCATACAAAGACAACTTCTTATAGGCCTATTAAAATTCAAGATCTTGTTAATGGTATTTTTATTTTATTAAAGAGAATTTGAGTAAAGAAATTTATCTTTAGGAATAGAAATGCTAAGCGTTCTACTTAATAGCACCAGGTCTGCACACTTATTATCATATCAGAGCTGTTTTCATTACAAAGCTATTGCCATTCTAATCATTAGATTTAGTAAACTGAAATCAAGAGGCCTGTCATTCACTAAGTAAAACTAAACATTTATCTAAGAAAGCAGAGATGACAAAGAATGAACCAGGGCATTTACATTATCTTTAATATTTACAAGTTGTGTTTGCCCAATTAAATGTTAGAAAAATATATTTGTATTCTACATTACTTTCTCACATAAAGTTAGAGGTTAGTAAAATACATTTGTATCTTAATGAATTCAAGTGAGCAAACATATAAAGCAAGCCTATAGCATATTGCCAGGTACATAGTGGGTGCTCAAAAGGTTTTTTGTTTTTTGTTTTTTTTTTTTGTTTTTTTTTATATATATATGAAATTTATTGACAAATTGGTTTCCACACAACACCCAGTGCTCATCCCAAAAGGTGCCCTCCTCAATACCCATCACCCACCCTCCCCTCCCTCCCACCCCCCATCAACCCTCAGTTTGTTCTCAGTTTTTAACAGTCTCTTATGCTTTGGCTCTCTCCCACTCTAACCTCTTTTTTTTTTTCCTTCCCCTCCCCCATGGGTTCCTGTAAAGTTTCTCAGGATCCACATAAGAGTGAAACCATATGGTATCTGTCTTTCTCTGTATGGCTTATTTCACTTAGCATCACACTCTCCACTTCCATCCACGTTGCTACAAAAGGCCATATTTCATTTTTTCTCATTGCCACGTAGTATTCCATTGTGTATATAAACCACAATTTCTTTATCCATTCATCAGTTGATGGACATTTAGGCTCTTTCCATAATTTGGCTATTGTTGAGAGTGCTGCTATGAACATTGGGGTACAAGTGCCCCTATGCATCAGTACTCCTGTATCCCTTGGGTAAATTCCTAGCAGTGCTATTGCTGGGTAATAGGGTAGGTCTATTTTTAATTTTCTGAGGAACCTCCACACTGCTTTCCAGAGCGGCTGCACCAATTTGCATTCCCACCAACAGTGCAAGAGGGTTCCCGTTTCTCCACATCCTCTCCAGCATCTATAGTCTCCTGATTTGTTCATTTTGGCCACTCTGACTGGCGTGAGGTGATACCTGAGTGTGGTTTTGATTTGTATTTCCCTGATAAGGAGCGACGCTGAACATCTTTTCATGTGCCTGTTGGCCATCTGGATGTCTTCTTTAGAGAAGTGTCTATTCATGTTTTCTGCCCATTTCTTCACTGGGTTATTTGTTTTTCGGGTGTGGAGTTTGGTGAGCTCTTTATAGATTTTAGATACTAGCCCTTTGTCCGATATGTCATTTGCAAATATCTTTTCCCATTCCGTTGGTTGCCTTTTAGTTTTGTTGGTTGTTTCCTTTGCTGTGCAGAAGCTTTTTATCTTCATAAGGTCCCAGTAATTCACTTTTGCTTTTAATTCCCTTGCCTTTGGGGATGTGTCGAGTAAGAGATTGCTACGGCTGAGTTCAGAGAGGTCTTTTCCTGCTTTCTCCTCTAAGGTTTTGATGGTTTCCTGTCTCACATTTAGGTCCTTTATCCATTTTGAGTTTATTTTTGTAATGGTGTGAGAAAGTGGTCTAGTTTCAACCTTCTGCATGTTGCTGTCCAGTTCTCCCAGCACCATTTGTTAAAGAGGCTGTCTTTTTTCCATTGGATGTTCTTTCCTGCTTTGTCAAAGATGAGTTGGCCATACGTTTGTGGGTCTAGTTCTGGGGTTTCTATTCTATTCCATTGGTCTGTGTGTCTGTTTTTGTGCCAATACCATGCTGTATTGATGATGACAGCTTTGTAGTAGAGGCTAAAGTCTGGGATTGTGATGCCTCCTGCTTTGGTCTTCTTCAAAATTCCTTTGGCTATTCGGGGCCTTTTGTGGTTCCATATGAATTTTAGGATTGCTTGTTCTAGTTTCGAGAAGAATGCTGGTGCAATTTTGATTGGGATTGCATTGAATGTGTAGATAGCTTTGGGTAGTATTGACATTTTGACAATATTTATTTTTCCAATCCATGAGCAGGGAATGTCTTTCCATTTCTTTAAATCTTCTTCAATTACCTTCATAAGCTTTCTATAGTTTTCAGCATACAGATCCTTTACATCTTTGGTTAGATTTATTCCTAAGTATTTTATGCTTCTTGGTGCAATTGTGAATGGGATCAGTTTCTTTATTTGTCTTTCTGTTGCTTCATTGTTAGTGTATAAGAATGCAACTGATTTCTGTACATTGATTTTGTATCCTGCAACTTTGCTGAATTCATGTATCAGTTCTAGCAGACTTTTGGTGGAGTCTATCGGATTTTCCATGTATAATATCATGTCATCTGCAAAAAGCGAAAGCTTGACTTCATCTTGGCCAATTTTGATGCCTTTGATTTCCTTTTGTTGTCTGATTGCTGATGCTAGAACTTCCAGCACTATGTTAAACAACAGCGGTGAGAGTGGACATCCCTGTCGTGTTCCTGATCTCAGGGAAAAAGCTCTCAGTTTTTCCCCGTTGAGGATGATGTTAGCTGTGGGCTTTTCATAAATGGCTTTTATGATCTTTAAGTATGTTCCTTCTATCCCGACTTTCTCAAGGGTTTTTATTAAGAAAGGGTGCTGGATTTTGTCAAAGGCCTTTTCTGCATCGATTGACAGGATCATATGGTTCTTCTCTTTTTTTTTTGTTAATGTGATGTATCACGTTGATTGATTTGCGAATGTTGAACCAGCCCTGCATCCCAGGAATGAATCCCACTTGATCATGGTGAATAATTCTTTTTATATGCTGTTGAATTCGATTTGCTAGTATCTTATTGAGAATTTTTGCATCCATATTCATCAGGGATATTGGCCTGTAGTTCTCTTTTTTACTGGGTCTCTGTCTGGTTTAGGAATCAAAGTAATACTGGCTTCATAGAAGGAGTCTGGAAGTTTTCCTTCCCTTTCTATTTCTTGGAATAGCTTGAGAAGGATAGGTATTATCTCTGCTTTAAATGTCTGGTAGAACTCCCCTGGGAAGCCATCTGGTCCTGGACTCTTATTTGTTGGGAGATTTTTGATAACCGATTCAATTTCTTCGCTGGTTATGGGTCTGTTCAAGCTTTCTATTTCCTCCTGATTGAGTTTTGGAAGAGTGTGGGTGTTCAGGAATGTGTCCATTTCTTCCAGGTTGTCCAATTTGTTGGCATATAATTTTTCATAGTATTCCCTGATAATTGTTTGTATCTCTGAGGGATTGGTTGTAATCATTCCATTTTCATTCATGATTTTATCTATTTGGGTCATCTCCCTTTTCTTTTTGAGAAGCCTGGCTAGCGGTTTATCAATTTTGTTTATTTTTTCAAAAAACCAACTCTTGGTTTCGTTGATTTGCTCTACAGTTTTTTTAGATTCTATATTGTTTATTTCTGCTCTGATCTTTATTATTTCTCTTCTTCTGCTGGGTTTAGGCTGCCTTTGCTGTTCTGCTTCTATTTCCTTTAGGTGTGCTGTTAGATTTTGTATTTGGGATTTTTCTTGTTTCTTGAGATAGGCCTGGATTGCAATGTATTTTCCTGTCAGGACTGCCTTCGCTGCGTCCCAAAGCGTTTGGATTGTTGTATTTTCATTTTCGTTTGTTTCCATATATTTTTTGATTTCTTCTCTAATTGCCTGGTTGACCCACTCATTCGTTAGTAGGGTGTTCTTTAACCTCCATGCTTTTGGAGGTTTTCCAGACTTTTTCCTGTGGTTGATTTCAAGCTTCATAGCATTGTGGTCTGAAAGTATGCATGGTATAATTTCAATTCTTGTAAACTTATGAAGGGCTGTTTTGTGACCCAGTATATGATCTATCTTGGAGAATGTTCCATGTGCACTCGAGAAGAAAGTATATTCTGTTGCTTTGGGATGCAGAGTTCTAAATATATCTGTCAAGTCCATCTGATCCAATGTATCATTCAGGGCCCTTGTTTCTTTATTGACCATGTGTCTAGATGATCTATCCATTTCTGTAAGTGAGGTGTTAAAGTCCCCAGCAATTACCACATTCTTATCAATAAGGTTGCTTCTGTTTATGAGTAATTGTTTTATATATTTGGGGGCTCCGGTATTCGGCGCATAGACATTTATAATTGTTAGCTCTTCCTGATGGATAGACCCTGTAACTATTATATAATGTCCTTCTTCATCTCTTGTTACAGCCTTTAATTTAAAGTCTGGTTTGTCTGATAGAAGTATGGCTACTCCAGCTTTCTTTTGGCTTCCAGTAGCATGATAAATAGTTCTCCATCCCCTCACTCTGAATCTAAAGGTGTCCTCAGGTCTAAAATGAGTCTCTTGTAGACAGCAAATAGATGGGTCTTGTTTTTTTATCCATTCTGATACCCTATGTCTTTTGGTGGGCGCATTTAATCCATTTACATTCAGTGTTATTATAGAAAGATACGGGTTTAGAGTCATTGTGATGTCTGTATGTTTTATGCTTGTAGTGATGTCTCTGGTACTTTGTCTCACAGGGTCCCCCTTAGGATCTCTTGTAGGGCTGGTTTAGTGGTGACAAATTCCTTCAGGTTTTGTTTGTTTGGGAAGACCTTTATCTCTCCTTCTGTTCTAAATGACAGACTTGCTGGATAAAGGATTCTCGGCTGCATATTTTTGCTGTCTAGCACCCTGAAAATCTCGTGCCAGTTCTTTCTGGCCTGCCAAGTTTCAAAAGAGAGATCAGTCACAAGTCTTATAGGTCTCCCTTTATATGTGAGGGCACGTTTACCCCTTGCTGCTTTCAGAATTTTCTCTTTATCCTTGTATTTTGCCAGTTTCACTATGATATGTCGTGCAGAAGATCGATTCAAGTTACGTCTGAAGGGAGTTCTCTGTGCCTCTTGGATTTCAATGCCTTTTTCCTTCCCCAGTTCAGGGAAGTTCTCAGCTATGATTTCTTCAAGTACCCCTTCAGCACCTTTCCCTCTCTCTTCTTTCTCTGGGATACCAATTATGAGTATATTATTTCTTTTTAGTGTATCACTTAGTTCTCTAATTTTCCCCTCATACTCCTGGATTTTTTTATCTCTCTTTTTTTCAGCTTCCTCTTTTTCCATAACTTTATCTTCTAGTTCACCTATTCTCTCCTCTGCCTCTTCCATCCGAGCCGTGGTGGTTTCCATTTTGTTTTGCATTTCATTTAAAGCGTTTTTCAGCTCCTTGTGACTGTTCCTTAGTCCCTTGATCTCTGTAGCAAGAGATTCTCTGCTGTCCTGTATGCTGTTTTCCAGCCCAGCGATTAATTTTATGACTATTATTCTAAATTCACTTTCTGTTATATTATTTAAATCCTTTTTGATCAGCTCATTAGCTGTTGTTATTTCCTGGAGATTCTTCTGAGGGGAATTCTTCCGCTTGGTCATTTTGGATAGTCCCTGGAGTGGTGAGGGCCTGCAGGGCACTTCCCCTGTGCTGTGGTGTATAACTGGAGTTGGTGGGCGGGGCCGCAGTCCGACCTGATGTCTGCCCCCAGCCCACCGCTGGGGCCACAGTCAGACTGGTGTGTGCCTTCTCTTCCCCTCTCCTAGGGGCGGGATTCCCTGTGGGGTGGCGTGGCCCGTCTGGGCTACTTGCACACTGCCAGGCTTGTGGTGCTGGGGATCTGGCGTATTAGCTGGGGTGGGTAAGCAAGGTGCATGGCGGCAGGGGGGGCAGGCTTAGCTCGCTTCTCCTTAGGTGATCCACTTCAGGAGGGGCCCTGTGGCAGTGGGAGGGAGTCAGATCCGCTGCCGGAGGTTTGGCTCCGCAGAAGCACAGAGTTGGTGTTTGCGCGGAGCGAGCACTTTCCCTGGCAGGAACCGGTTCCCTTTGGGATTTTGGCTGGGGGATGGGCGGGGGAGATGGCGCTGGCGAGCGCCTTTGTTCCCCGCCAAACTGAGCTCTGTCGTCCGGGGGCTCCGCAGCTCACCCTCCCTTTGTCCTCCAGCCTTCCCGCTTTCCGAGCAGAGCTGTTAACTTATGACCTCCCAGACGCTAAGTCGCGCTTGCTGTCGGAACACAGTCCGTCAGGCCCCTCCGCTTTTGCAAGTCGGACTCGGGGGCTCTGCTTGGCTGACGAGCCGCCCCTCCGCCCCGGCTCCCTCCCGCCAGTCTGTGGAGCGCGCACAGCCTCGCTGCCCTTCCTACCCTCTTCCCTGGGCCTCTCCCCATTTAGATACATTTTAAAAACACAAAAACGAATACTGCATAAACTCACGTTATTTAAAAAACAGCAATAATTCACACAAATTTTAAAACAGTGGTTAACTCTAATGAAGGGTGGAAGAGAAAGGAGATTAGTGTTAGTCATATCAATAATGCTTTACACATACATTTTTAAAAAATGAGCTCTGAATCAAATGTAGCAAAATGTAGACTTTGTTATTGGTCAACGAATATCTTTCATTATTAAACTGCTCTTTGTATTTGAGCTAATTTATAATTAATCTTGCTAGTTTATTACCCAATCAAAATGGTGCTACAAAATTGATCTCAGAATAATGTCATTTTTTAGTAAATATAGATATAGATGATATAGATATAGATAGATATAGATATAGATATAGATATAGATACAGATATTTAAAGTGTTTTGGTAATTAGTCTGATTCCAGTTGTCAGGTTATAAAATATATTCATCCAAAGTATATGAGCTTTGTAATCAGACAGACTTGATTCAAAAGCTGGCTCTGATATTTTTGGCTGAGAGGCCTTAGATAAGTCATTTAACCTCTGTGCCTCAGTGCCATTATCTGTAAGACAAGATCAGAATAATATCACCTACTTTGTACGGTTGTTATGAAGATTAAATGAACTAACATAACCTGGGATATGAGGCATCTGGGTGGGTAGGTCAGTTAAGCCTCAGACTCTTGATTTCAGTTCGGGTCATGATCTCACGGTTCATAGGATCAAACTCTGCATCAGGCTCCGTGCTGACAGCATGGGCCCTGCTTGGGAATCTCTCCCTCCCTTTCTCTCTGACCCTACCCTGCACTTTCTCTCATGTTCTCTTTCTCTCTCTCTCTCTCTCTCTCAAAATAAATAGTAAATATTTTAAAAATAATAAAATTGGGGTGCCTGGGTGGCTCAGTCAGTTAAGCATCCAACTGTGGCTCAGGTGATGATCTCGCCGTTCATGTGTTCAAGCCTGGCATTGGGCTCTGTGCTAGCTGTTCAGAGCCTGGAGCCTACTTCAGATTCTGTATCTCCCTTTCTCTCTGCCCTTCCCCCACTCGTTCTCTCTCTCTCTCTCTCTCTCTCTCTTTCTCTCTCTCAAAAATAAATAAAACATTAAAATTTTTTAAAAAAATAATAAATAATAAAATATAAAATAAAATAAAATAAAATAACCTGGGATATCATGTCTGGAAAATGTTAGATATTATCATGTCCTGGCAAAATGAAAGTAGGAGATGTTTATTGAAATTTTTCCTGAATTATCTCATTTATATGTCTACACTGGTTTATTGTATCAAAGAACATTTCTTAAATTATCTGTAAGAACTAATCAATTAACTAAGAATTTCTAGTTAGAGTTTTTACACAATAGTTGTAATTAATTAGTATATTTAAACATGGTTCATCTTTATCACACAACAGATTACTTGTGGTCAAAACTATTTGACGATCTTGGGGCACCTGGGTGGCGCAGTCGGTTAAGCGTCCGACTTCAGCCAGGTCACGATCTCGCGGTCCGTGAGTTCGAGCCCCGCGTTGGGCTCTGGGCTGATGGCTCAGAGCCTGGAGCCTGTTTCCGATTCTGTGTCTCCCTCTCTCTCTGCCCCTCCCCCGTTCATACTCTGTCTCTCTCTGTCCCAAAAATAAATAAACGTTGAAAAAAAAATTAAAAAAAAAAAAAAACTATTTGACGATCTAGAGAGGGCAGCACAGTCTACTGAAATTTTATTTAAGTAAATATCACTTATTTTGCAAATTGTCATATGTGTTGACCAATTGCCCAACAATTTCTCATCTTTCATATATGCCTGTGTTAAATCTGCAACGAGAATAATTTGCTGACAAAGGACGGGCATTTTTAGTTAAAAGAACTGTGAATTCTTTATCTTTCTTTTTCAGTTTTCTATTTTTTTAAATCCTCTGATAAGTTTCTCACCACAAATGACAATATTAACTGACTATCCTAAGGATATACGGTGCAGATCATAGGAGCCATTAAAGCAGGTTTAGCAATGGATTTTTTTTCTTTTTTTTTTCCTAGAAAGACTGGAATTTAATTGTTTCCTTTTTAGACAAATATGCTTTTGAATTGCCAGTGATGAAAGGGGTATACAAATATTAAAAGCATTGTAGCACAGTGAGATTACATTCTAAGGTCCAAGGCAAGACAGATAAACAAATGAAGTCTCACATTAGTCAAAGAGTTACTTCTTAATAAAATTTCAGATAACTAACTTTTGTTTTATATTTGCCAATGCCAATTAAAAGTTCAAATGAACTTTTATTAACTACTTACATTTCTTTTATTTCCTTTTTTAACCATGTATAAAAAATAAAGGAATTTTTTAGAAGAAATTGGAAATTTGTTGAAAGACAAGTCAACTTAAAATTAAAAGAACACATGCTATATATATATATATATATATATATATATATATATATATATGGCTTTCTTATGGCTTTCTTCCTATTAAAGCACCAGAAGTTTTAATTATGTTATGTGACAGAACCTATATTTAAATGTTCTCTTTGGATGTGGAAGTAATGATCTTTCATATTGCATTTCATTGATAAATATGAAAGCAAAAAATTCATAATTTTCAAACCAAATTAAGGAAGAATTATCCTGGTTATTTCCATATAGCAAGGAAAAATCACGAAATGCATAGCCACAATTTTGAGTATGAGGAGAATTATTTACAAACACTCCATTTATTTTTTTAATTAAAAAGAAATTTTTTTAATGTTTATTTATTTTTGAGAGAGAGAGATAGCAGAGTGTGAGCAGGGATGGGGAGGGGCAGATAGAGAGAGGGAGACACAGAACTCAAAGCAGGATCCAGGCTCTGAGCTGTCCGCACAGAGCCCGACACGGGGCTCAAACTCACAAACTGTGAGGTCGTGACCTGAGCAGAAATCGGAGGCTCAATCGACTGAGCCACACAGGTGCCCCAACACTCCATTTATTTTTAATTCACTTTACATGGATCTTTCTGTCATCAAGGTCTTTGGGTGTATTTATAATATATTGTGATTTTTTTTAATTACAATATCTAGAGGATTTACAATTTAAAGCAAACTGAGAGCCCATGGGCTAGATGCAGACCACAGATGATTTTGCTTAACCTGCACAGTATTTCTTTCTTTTTCTTTTGTTTTTGTTTTGCTTTTTATTGAGTTGGTTACCAACATTTAAGAAGAATTAGGGAATTTCAGGTAAAAATCTGCATCCCCAGCTTCTCTTAAAAACTCAGAACCTGGGGGACCTGGGTGATTCAGTCAGATAAGCAACCGACTCTTCATTTCAGCTCAGGTCTTGATTTCAAGGTTGATGAGATCAAGCCGCACATCAGGCTCCACGCTGGGCATGGACCCTGCTTGAGATTCTTTCTCTCCCTCTCTCCCTATGCTCCTCTCCCTCTACTCTCTCCCACTCTTTTCTCTCTCTAAAAAAAATTAATGAAAATGAAAAATAAAAACTGAGAGCTTAACAACATTGGGCCTACATTCCCAGATGGTAGCAATAAGTTGAGCTAAGTAATAGCTGCCACCTTTGGAAAGAATACATACTCTCTAGGTCACCATAGTCCCCACCAATCCCTATTGCTTATGGTCTTTCATTTACTTTACCAGCCTTGCCTCAGTAGGCATTAGAGTTTGCAACTCTCCTGTTTCTCTGTAGTTTATGCGAGTGAATCAGTATATATACTTTTAAGAACATTTAATGGTTTTTCTCAGATCACAGGAAATGTAAGAATGCACTACCTATATATGTACATATGTAATGTGTGCTCTGATCAATATAAAATAAATCTATAAAAACCTCTCTGACCTCAGCCGCAGCAATTTCTTACTTGACACATCTCCAAAGGCAAGGGAATTAAAAACAAAAATGAACTCTTGGGACCTCATGAAGATAAAAAGCTTCTGCACTGCAAAGGAAACAGTCAACAAAACCAAAAGGCAACCGACAGAATGGGAAAGATATTTGCAAATGACATATCAGACAGACAAAGGGCTAGTATCCAAAATCTATAAAGAACTCACCAAACTCCACACCTGAAAAACAATCCAGTGAAGAAATGGGCAGAAAACATGAATAGACACTTCTCTAAAGAAGACATCCAGATGGCCAACAGGCACATGAAAAGATGCTCAACGTCACTCCTCATCAGGGAAATACAAATCAAAACCAAACTGAGGTATATCCTCACGCCAGTCAGAGTGGCTAAAATGAAGATCAGGAGACTGTAGGTGCTGGCAAGGATGTGGAGAAACGGGAACCCTCTTGCACTGTTGGTGGGAATGCAAACTGGTCCAGCCACTCTGGAAAACAATGTGGAGTTTCCTCAAAAAATCAAAAATAGATCTACCCTATAACTCAGCAATAGCACTGCTAGGAATTTACCCAAGGGATACAGGAGTGCTGATGCATAGGGGCACTTGTACCCCAATGTTTATAGCAGAACTTTCAACAATAGACAAATTGTGGAAAGAGCCTAAATGTCCATCAACTGATGAATGGATAAGGAAACTGTGGTTTATATACACAATGGAATACTACTTGGCAATGAGAAAGAATGAAATGTGTCCTTTTGTAGCAATGTGGATGGAACTGGAGAGTGTTATGCTAAGTGAAATAAGTCATACAGAGAAAGACAGATACCAAATGTTTTCACTCTTATGTGGATCCTGAAAAACTTAACAGAAGACCATGGGCGAGGGGAAAGAAAAAAAAAAGAGAGAGAGAGAGGGAGGGAGCCAAACCATAAGACACTCTTAAAAACAGAATAAACTGAGGGTGGATGGGGGGTGGGAGAGAGTGGTAAGTGGGTGATGGGCATTGAGGAGGGCACCTGTTGGGATGAGCACTGTGTGTTGTATGGAAACCAATTTGACAATAAATTTCATAAAATAAAATAATAAAATAAAATAAAATAAAATAAAATAAAATAAAATAAAATAAATAAAATAAAATAAAATAAAATAATAAAATAAAATAAATCTATACAGGGGCGTCTGGGTGGCTCAGTCAGTTAAGCGTCTGACTTAAGCTCAGGTCATGATCTCGCAATTTGTGAGTTCCAGCCCCATGTTGGGCTTGCTGCTATCAGTGCAGAGTCTGCTTTGGACCCCCTCTCTCTCTGTCCCTCCCTCACTTGAGGGCTCTTTCTCTCAAAAATAAAAATTAAAAAAAATAAATCTATAGTGATAAACTACTGTTATAATTAATTAAATAAGAGGGCATTGCATTAATTTGCACGTCATTTTACTAGTAAAATTAAAATACAATGAAAGTAAATTTCAATGTCTGAATTCAATTGTACTCATATAAAATAAAAAAAATTACTTTCAAAATCCCAAACCTTAACTCAAAACTCAATCCATTTAAATTTTTCGGTTAAAATCATTCATTAATGAAATCTAGTGGGTTCTAATCTCCCATAACACAAAAGTGTCCAATGGAAAGTGTGGCACTTAAGGAGGTGCATCCACTGCTTCAGGTCACTTGGGTATTATTTAGTGTGCATGATATTTAAAAATAACATTTAGTATAGGAAATATCCCAGATATTGCAAACATCACCATAGTGCTTTCAATTTTCTATGTTGAAAATCCAGAATAAATCACATGGTGTGGTTCCCTTCTCCCCCACAACCCTGTGACATTTTTTTATACAAAAATATGGATAAAACATGTATCAAGGGCAGCCCTGAAGATATTGGGGAAAAGTCCCCAAAGGGTGACTTAACGTGAGAAGGGTACATGGAAGAGAAGAGGGGGCAGTATTGCCAGGCAATATCAAAATGAACTTTATAGGATGC
The DNA here is from genome assembly GCF_007474595.2 of Lynx canadensis. Taxonomy (NCBI): domain Eukaryota; kingdom Metazoa; phylum Chordata; class Mammalia; order Carnivora; family Felidae; genus Lynx; species Lynx canadensis. The sequence goes on along the minus strand of NC_044321.2, from coordinate 69,955,691 downwards.
CTGGCTGACTCAGTCAGTAGAGCATGAGACTCTAGATCTCAGGGTTGCGAGTTTGAGCCCCATGTTGAGTGTAAAGATTACTTAAAAGATAAAAAAAATCTTTTTAAAAAAATGTACTTGAGCATGATGGGTTGCCTTCCTCTTCCCTTGCTTCTCTGAGTTACTGTCCATTATTTTCCCCATTACAACCTAAAAGGTATAAAGCCTAGAGCAATATGGTATCTCTGATTGCAATTCAACTGAAATTGTCATAGATATTTCAGGAAGTTTCAAGCATAAATCTTCCTAGATTTCAAACTATTTTTTAAAAATATATTTTTAGAAAAAAATAATTTTGAATATTTTAGAACTACTAGCATGCTTACAAAATATACCCATGCCTAATGCTTAGAATAATTACAGAAGAATAGATGGCCTATTTTTTTTTCCATTATTGCTATACCACACTTAATAGTCTGTGCTGTCCTTCAAAAGTGAATGTACCTTCCTAAGCATTCCAGAGTCATGAGGGGAGTGAATTATCTTCTCACTGTTTTACAAAGTTGTCATGGTTTTCATGTCAGTGACCCTCACTCAACCCACATCAATTTTGTAGCCTTTCTCTAGACTCTGCTTTAGTTCCCAGGGAAGGAGTTACTTCCTGTGGCTGGAAGTCATCTCCCCACTGCATGGTCCTAGGATCCATTCTCAGTTAAGAGATATAAATGATTACTGTCAATAGTGAAACTACAGCAACACAAATTAACTAGTACCTTCAAATAGACAGGATCTAATTAGCTATTTGGATTTCATTTTTCTTTTTACCAAGGATTAAGAAAGATTCAACATTTGTTCTGAAACATTTCAACAGCTCTACTTTCCTACCTTAATAAGTATAGTACAGGAAACAAAATTATTAAAGTTGGGCTGAATTTGTACAGGCTCCAGGACATTCCCAGAAAGTTGATTTTAAAAAAATAAATACATAAATACCTGTTAACAGCTTGTTTTCTTGTCATTTGCCTCTTCCTTCTAAAAGGAGAGTGTAGCAAAAAATAAATAAATAAAACTGGTTAATCAAGAGTTCTGGATAGTTAGCTTCCAATTAATCAAGGCTTTATTATATTTCACACACACAAAAATCTTAAATTCTTCAAGAATTTTAGATAGGTTACATACAATGAAACACCAGCAAGGAAGAGCACAAAGAAGGTAGAAAAGCCTGAATTGTTATTAGATAATGTTTTAAATTATATGGACAATGGTATTATATTTCTGGTCTAATCCCCACTGGGTAAAGAATAATCTGAAATGTCATGTGGTTTAGGGCTTTTCCATATATTAAGGCAAGGAAATAAGATTATAGATTTCTGTTTATAAAAATGGCCTCGGGTCATAACAATTCCAAAAAAAAAATTCAGCAATATTGAATCTTCTTCCTTTCTCTCAAGAGTTTTCTTCCCATCCCAATGGGTGTTCCAATACTTTTAAAGGAAAAAAAAATCCCCTTCTAGGTTTTTTTTTAAATTTTTTTATTTGGCCAACAGGATGATGACAGTGAGCCAATATCAGTTTTATGCCTTAATTTTCTAAACGTGGAGCCATGTAATCACATAGCTCACTGTATACTTATTTCTGGAGCAATAATGAACTATCTTACATCCTCCCCAAAAGGGTTACACACACACACACACACACACACACACACACACAGAGTCATACACACATCCACACAAAATAAACACATGCAAAAGAGATCAATAAAAAAAATCCCACAAGATTAGCTTAATTAAGAAAGCAAACATTTTTTTTTCCAGTAGTATAGTATTTCCCACTGTTTCCAAACTCCTTAGTGAAGAACAGTGAAATCTAAAACATATTGCTTCCAGAGAAGATGGCAGAGTAGAAGGACCCTTGGCTCACCTCGTCCCATGGTTACACCTAGATAACATCCACATTACAGTAAATAAACCAGAAAACGACCCAAAGACTGACAGAACAGACTCTCCATAGATAAATGTAGAACAGATGCCACATTAAAGAGGGTAGAAAGGGCAGAGATATAGTTAAGAGTCAAACTGACATGTAGGACTGTCCATGGAAGGGAGGGATACCTTGGGCAAAGAAAATAAAGGGGAGCAGACCCTACACCAAACATGATAGGCATGGGGAACCCAAAGTGGGAAGATGAATCTCCGTAATATTTGGCTTTGAAAACCAAAGGAACTTAACTTTGTTTGTTCTTAACAATCAGTAGGGCTTAACACATGGAACTTTAAAATTCAGCAACTCCACTCTGGAAGATCCAGAGGGCAATTGCAACCTGAGTGCCTGCCATTAAATAAACAGCATAACAAACAGCCCCACTGAAATACAGCATAGAAGCAGTGGTTTGAAAAATGCCTGGGGTATACAGGAAGGAGATTTATTTACTAATGTCAGAGCAGGTGCTGGGGAAGAGCTCTTTGAGGACTTCTAGAAAAAAAGAGCTGGCAGGGGGCATTTCCCTCTCCTGCCCCACAGCCTACCTACCCAGACAATTGTGTGAACTACTGCAGATGAATACTTTCCACAAATCTTGCCCCACCCCTGTGCTCATCTACAGACTATCCCCTCCATCCCAGATTGGGGAAGAGTTTTCCCAGGGTGGCTGAAGGTAACCTCCTGCAGTACAGCAGCATAGACCTTGCTGACACTGTGCGCCCCACCCCACATTCTCCTATAGACATGCCCTCTCCAACAGGCCTTTGTCAGGAGACCATCCAAAGTAATGCCATAAGTCTGGCAGGGTGAAGCAAACATGACAGAGGCCACCACCACTCCAAAGTGATCCCTGCCCTAGGGAAAGAGGAAGATACCCACACATGCAATTCTGACTGCAAACCCAGCAGAGGCATATACATCTGCTCTGATTCTAGGACCCGCCCACCAATGACAGCTTCTCAGGGGACAAGATAGGGAGAGTGCCCTGCAGTTTGGTGCTGTCATAGCTCTGGCAAATGCCTGGTCTGATTCAACTCAAGCCTAAGGCAGCTTCAAACTCACTAACACAGGGACCAAACCATGACTACAAGAGGCAAAGAGAGCCACTGCAGATGACTGTACTGAAGGTAAAAACAGCTCAGACACAATAATAGCAGGGTATATGCAAAACATAGAATACACCTTTGATGTGCCAGGTTATGGAAAACAGGGGACATTGCATTGCAGCGCATGACAGGACCTCTTCTTCATAACGTCACTTCTTTCAAGAGATGGAGACTTACCTGACTTTCCTAACATATAGAGACAGACACAGAGAGCTAGACAGAATGAGGACACAAAGGAATATGACCCAAATGAAAAAGAGGATGAAATCACAGCAAGAGAATTAAATGAATCAAAGATAGGTAATATGACTAATAGAAAACTTAAAGTAATGGTCATAAAGATAATTCACTGGACTTGAACAAAGAGTGGAAATCCTCAGCGAGACCCTCAATAAAAAGATAGAAAATATAGGGGGTGTCAGTGTGACTCAGTTAGTTAAGAACCAGCTCTTGACTTCGGCTCAGGTCATGATCTCACAGTTTGTGAGTTTGAGCCCCACACTGGGCTCTGCACTGACAGTGTGGAGCCTGCTTGGGATTCTCTCTCCCTCTCTCTCTCCCCCTCCCCTACTCATGTGCTCTCTAAATAAATAAATAAATAAATAAACTTTTAAAAGATAGAAAACATAAAAGAGAACCAATCAGAAATGAAGAATTCAATAACTGAAAATAAAAATACACTAAAAGGAATAAAGAATAGATTAGAAGAAGCAGAACAGATCAGTGACTTGGAGGACAGAATAAAGAAAAGCAATCAAATTGAACATGACATAGCAAAAATAACAATAATAAAAAAATGAAAATAGAGACACTCAGTGACACCACAAAGCATAACATTATCATTATAGGGATCCCATAAAGAGAAGAGTGAGAAAAGGGGATGGAAACTGTATTTTAAGAGATAACAGCTGAAAATTTCCAGAATATGGGGAAGGAAACAGAAATCCAGATCCAGGAGACACAGAGAGAGCCCAAAAAAAGCAACCGAAGGAGGTCCACACAAAGACACACAGTTACTAAAATGGCAAAATGTGGTGACAAAGAGAGAATGTTAAAAGCAGAAAGAGGAAAGAAAACACTTACATACAAAAGAAACCCCATAAGGCTATCAGTTGGCTTTTCATCAGAAACTGCAGGATTAAATGGAGTGGCATGATACATTCAAAGTGTTGAAAGAAAAGAAAAAAAAAAAAAAAACTACAACCAAGAATACTCTATCCAGAAAGGCTATCATTCAGAATAGAGGAAGAGACAAAGTTTCCAAGATAAACAAAAGTTAAAGGAATTCATCACCACTACCAGCCTTACAAGAAATGTTTAAGAGGATTCTTTGAGTGGAAAGAAAACCACAAGCAAGAGTAATAAAAGTAGGAAGCACAAAAGCATTAAAATCAATTATACCTATAAAAATCAGCCAAAGTATTCACAATATAAAAGTATATAAAGTATTACATCATATATCTAAAATGTTCAGGGAAGAGGAGTAAAAATTTAGTGCTTTTAGAATGGGTTTAAACTTAAGCAACCATCAACTTAATATAGACTGCCATATGCATGAGATGTTATATACAAGCCTAATGATAACCACAAATGAAAAACTAGTAATATATAGGCAAAAAAATAAAAAGAATCCAAGTATGTCACTAAAAAAAGCCAGCAAACTATGAGAGAAGAAAGCAAGAGAAGAGAGAAAACTACAAAAACAACCATAAAGCACATAACAAAATAGAAATAAACATACATGTATCCATAATGACTTTGAAAGTTAATTGGCTATATGTACCATTGAAAAAAATGGAAGAAATAGCCAGACCTATCTATATGCTGCCAACAAGAGATTCATTTCAGACTTAAAGACACATGCAGTTTACAAGTGAAGGTATGGAGAAACATTTATGTAATTCTGCTTCCTCTAGTCTATTCTTCATTCCCTCTAGTGTACATCTATCATCCAATTGGAAATGAAAAGAAATCAGGGGTAGTAATACTTATATCAGACAAAATAGACTCTAAAACAAAGACGTTAACAAGAGACAAAGAATGACATTACATAAAGAGAAAATCCCAACAGGGAGATATAACAATTGTAAATATTTATGACCCAACATGGAAGCACCCAAATACATAAAGCAGCTGATAACAAACAAAGGAAGTAGTTGACAGTAATAGAATAATAGGGTACTTTAATACCCACTTACATCAATGGACAGATCATCCAAACAAAATCAACAAGGAAACAGTGGCTTTGAATGACACACTGGACCAGATGTATCTAATAGATATATTCAGAACATTCCATCTTAAAAAAGCAGAATACATATTCTTTTCAAGTGCACATGGAACATTTTCCAGAATAGGTCACATATTAGGCCACAAAACAAGTCTCAACAAATTTAAAATGATCAAAGTCGTACCATGCATCTTTTCCAGTGACAACACCATGAAACTAGAAATCAACCACAAGAAAAAACCTGGAAGGAATACGAATACATGGAGGTTAAATACCATGCTACTAGGGGCGCCTGGGTGGCTCAGTCGGTTAAACGTCCGACTTCAGCTCAGGTCATGATCTTACGGTCCATGAGTTCAAGCCCCGCGTGGGGCTCTGTGCTGACAGCTCAGAGCCTGGAACCTGTTTCAGATTCTGTGTTTCCCTCTCTCTCTGACCCTCCCCCATTCATGCTCTGTCTCTCTCTGTCTCAAAAATAAGTAAACATTAAAAAAAATTTTAAATACCATGCTACTAAACAATGAGTGGGTCAATCAATAAATCAAAGAAAAAATAAAAATTACATGAAAATAAATGCAAATGAAAACACAACAGTCAGAACAATTCTGGATGCAGCAAAGGTGGTTCTAGGAGGGAAGTTCACAGTAATACAAGCCTATTTCAAGAAGCAAGAAAAATCTCAAATAAACAATCTAACCTTACATCTAAAGGATATAGAAAAAGAACAAACAATGCCTAAAAACAGTAGAAAGAAGGAAAAAAGAAAGAGTCAAGCAGAACTAAAATTAAATAGAAAATAAAAAGGGGGCGCCTGGGTGGCTCAGTTGGTTAAGCATCTGACATCGGCTCAGGTCATGATCTTGCAGTTTGTGGGTTCAAGCCCCGCATCGGGCTCCATGCTGACAGCTCAGAGCCTGGAGTCTGTTTCAGATTCTGTGTGTGTGTGTCTCTCTCTCTTAAAAAATATTTTAAAAAATGTCAATAGAAAATAAAAAAGAAATGAAGCAGATCAATGAACTCAGGGACTGAGTCTTTGAAATAAATCAACAAAATTGATATACCTTTAGCCAGGCTCATCAGAAACAAAAAGGGGAGGGGACTCAAATGAAGAAAATCAAAAATGAAAGGAGATAAATAACAATCAGCACCACAGAAACACAAAGGATTATAAGAGAAGATTATGAAAAGTTATATGCCAACAAATTGGACAACCTAGAAGAAACAAATTCCTAGAAATATGACCTCCCAAAACTGAATCAGGAAGAAATAGAAAATTTGAACAATTATTATTAATGAAACTGAATCAGTAATCAAAACATTTTCAACAAACAAAAGTCCAGAACCAGATGGCTTCACAGGTGAATTCTACCAAACCTATAAGAAAGAGTCAATACCTATTCTCTAATTATTCCAAGAAGTAAAAGAGGAAGAAAGCTTCCAAATTCATCCTATGAGGCCAGAATTACTCTGATACCAAAACCAGATAAGGAGAACTACAAGCCGATATCTCCAATGAACACAGATGAAAAAATCCCGAGCAAAATATTAGCAAACCAAGTCAAATAATACATTTGAAAAATCATTCAACTTAATAAAGTGGGATTTATTCCTGGGATGCAAAGGTGGCTCAATATTCACCAATGAATAAGTGTGATGCATCAAATCAATAAGAGAAAGGATAAAAATCACTTGATCATTTCAATAGATGAGGAAAAAGCATTTCACAAAGTACAACATCCATTCATGATAAAAATCCTCAACAAAATTGGTTTAGAGGGACCATACCTCAATGTAATAAGGGCCTTATATGAAAAAGCCACAGCTAACAGCATAAACAATGCTGAAAAACTTAGAGCTTTTCCCCTAAGGTCAGGAACAAGATAAGGATGTCCACTCTCAACACGTTTATCCAACATAGTACTGGAAGTCCTAGCCACAGCAATCAGATAACAAAAGGAAAGGAATCTAAATTGCTAAGAAAGAAGTAAAATTTTCACCATTTGCAGATGACATGATACTATATAGAGAGAACACAAAACACTCCAACAAGAAACTACTAGAACTGCTAAATGAATTCAGTAAAATTTCAGGATACAAAATCAGTATACAGAAATCCAATGCATTTCTGTACACTAATAATTAAGAAGCAGAAAGACAAATTAAGAAAATAATTCTACATACAATTGCACCAAAAGGAACAAAATACCAAGGAATAAACTTAACCAAGGAGGTGAAACATCTCTACACTGAAAACCATAATACACTGATGAAAGAAATTATCGCTTACACAAATCAAAAGATATTCTATACGAATGAATTGGGAGAAGAAATATTATTAAAATTCCCATACTACCCAAAGAAATCTATAGATTTAATGCAAGCCCTATCAAAATACAAAATATATTTTTCACAGAACTAGAACAAACATTCCTAAATTTTGTATGGAAACAAAAAACACCCTGAATAGCCCAAGCAATCTTGAAAAAGAAAAACAAGACTGGAAATACCAGAATCCCAGATTTAAGGATATACTACAAAGCCATAATAATCAAAATAGTATGGTACTGGCACAAATTATAGACACATATATCAATATAACATAATAGAGAGCCCAGAAATAAACCCATGAATAAACGGTCATTTAATCTTTGACAAAGGAGGCAGGAAGATGCAATGAAAAAGGGGAAATGGTGTTTGGAAAACTGGACAACAACATGCAAAAATATGAAACTGGATCACTTTCTTACACAATACACAAAAATAAACTAAAAATGGAAAAAACCTTCAGAAGGAGACCTGAAATCATAAAAATCCTAGTAGAGAGCACAGGCTGTAAATACTCTGACATCAGCCATAGAAACATTTTTCTAGAAATGTCTCCTGAGGGAAAGGAAACAAAAGCAAAAGTAAACTACTGGGACTACACCAGAATAAAAAGCTTCTGCACAGTAAAGGAAACAATCAACAAAACTAAAAGGCAGCCTACAGAATGAGAGAAGATATTTGCAAATGACATATCCTATAAAGGGTTAGTATTCAAAATCTATAAAGAATTTAACAAAATCAACATCCAGAAAACAAATAATCCAAATAAAAATGAGCAGAAGACATGAACAGACATTTCTCCAGATAAGTCATCCACATGGCCAACAGACACATGAAAAGATGCTCAAAATCACTCATCATCATGGAAATGCAAATCAAAACCACAATGAGATATCACCTCACACCTGCCAGAATGGCTAAAAACAACAACACATGAAACAACAGATGTTGGGAAGGATGTGGAGAAATAGGAACACTTGTGCACTGTTGGTGGGAATGCAAATTGGTGCAGCCACTGTGTAAAACAGTATGGAGGTTCCTCAAAAAATTAAAAATAGAATTACCCTATGATCCAGTAATTCCACTGTTCAGCATTTACCCAAAAAATACAAAAACATGAATTCAAAAGATATAGGCTCCTCTATGTTTACTGCAGCATTATTTAAAATAGGCAAATTATAGAAGTAACCCAGTGTCCATCAATAGATGAATGGATAGAGAAGATGAAGTATATATAGACAATGGAATTGTACTCAGTCATAAAAGAGAATAAAATCTTGTCATTTGCAAAACACAGATGGATCTAGAAGGTATAATGCTAAGTGAAATAAGGCAATCAGAAAAAGGAAAATACCATAAGACTTCACTCATATGTGGAATTTAAGAAACTAAACAAATGAACCTAGAAAAAGAGAAACAAAAAAAAAAATAGACTCTTAACTAACTATAGAGAACAAACTAATGGTTACCAGAGGTGAGGTGGGTAGGGGAATAGGTGAAATAGGTGAAGAGTTTAAGAGTACTGATGATTCCTGAGTAATGTATAGAATTGTTGAAACACTGTACGGTATGCCTGAATATAATATAACACTGTGTGTTAGGTATACTGGAATTAAAACTAAAACTGAAAAAAAGTACATATAAAATAAAACAATATGCTTTAAAAAACTATAAGGACTGCAATTTGGCTCTTTTGAGCTTTAGCACACTTTCTTGGTAGTACAGAAATAGGAACCTCCTTATAATGCCCACTACAAATATATATATAGCTGGTTCATCATCCTTCTGTAATCTCTCGCAATAGCATTTTTGTTAGAAGTCTCCACCAGTAAGTCAGTCAGAGAAAGACAAGTACCATATGACTTCACTCATATGAGGAATTTAAGAAAAAAAGGGGGGGGGCACCTGGGTGGCTCGGTCAGTTAAGTGTCCAGCTTAAGCTCAGGCATGATATTGTGGTTCGTGGGTTAGATCCCCGCGTTGGACTCTGTGCTAACACCTCAGAGCCAGGAGCCTATTTCAGATTCTGTGTCTCCCTCTCTCTCTGCCCTCCACCACTCACGCTCTCTCTCTCTCTCAAAAATAAATAAACATTAAAAAAATTATAAAAGAAAAAAATGAACAAACAAAAAAGAGACAAAGAGAATCTCAACTAAGAGAACAAACAGATGGTTATGACAGGGCCAGTGGGTGGGGGATGGATGAAATAGGTGAAGGAGATTAATAGTGTATTTATCGTGATGAGCACTGAGTTTAAAATTGTTGAATCGCTATATTGTACACCTGAAACTAATATAACACTGTGCTAATTTTATTGAAATTTTTAAAAATTAAATTGAAAAAAGTCTCTTTTCAGGTTTTTTGTTGTTTGCCTGTTTGTTTTGAGGTAACTCTTTTCTGCTTAAAGGTCTGCATAAATGTTACTAAATAAACCAGAAATGCAAACATATACCTGGGGATGCTAGGGAAAGGAGGTGGGAGTGAAGGAAAGTGAACCTTTTTTTCACCTATTCTTGTGTTCTGTCGTTTGACTGTCAGAACTATGTGATTTTGCTTTATAGTTCACTCACCCAGCCTGTTTTGAAATGACACATTCTTAAAGTGAAATATATTCATGCATACTAAGTCAATGATAATGCATACTTCCTTAATTCAATGGGCTATATGTTACTGGATTGGAGGATTTTATGTTTCCTTTTAGTAGAGATATCCTCTCTTTCCAAAGTTTCTACAAAACTTTCTGAAGTCAACAGAACTTTTTTGGCTGTCACCATATGTATATAATTATATTAAGTTCAAAAAAATCATTTACATCTTCTATGACCTGAGATTCATAGATTATTTAAGTCTAGACTTTAAAATTACCAAATACTGGGGTACCTGAGTGGCACCCAACCCAGGTTGAGCATCCAACTTCAGCTCAGGTCATCTCATGGCTTGTGAGTTCAAGCCTCACATCATGCTGACAGCTCAGAGCCTGGAACCTGCTTTGGATTCTGTGTCTCCCTCTCTCTCTCTCTCTCTCTTCCCCTCCCCAACTCGCTCTGTCTCTCCCTCTCTAAAAAATAAATAAAAACATTAAAATATTTAAAAAATTAAATAAAATAAAATTACCAAATACTGAAACATTCTTGTTACAATTATCCAATAAATATATAAATGCCCATGAATTAACTGTTCTGTTATTAAGGATTTTAACATTTCTTAGAAATTAGGAGTTCACTTAACTTTAAATTTTTTTTTCTTTGTCTGGTCAGGTGTGAGAATGTATTTTACAATACTGCCTAACACTAGCTATGGCTCTAGGACTTTATAGACAAGTTAAATACATATACATTATTTTTGACATTCAAAAAAATGTGACTTCTATACTGCTTGATTTGTTCATTCTGTGTGTCAATTTATTTTAGATTTCCTTATACTTTTCCAAGTAATCAACATTTTGGAAAATTTGACTAAATAAGCAGATGATGCTACAGATATTATCAAATCAGTATAAAACAGCTGTCATTTGGGTTTCCTGGAGTTGGCCTAGAATGATTATCTCCCTCTGATACCTCCTAGTCTCTTGAAATTACCTTTTGCTGCCTCTCTCCATTTCTAAGTTTGGCTGTGAAATTAAAACTATTAATAAAGGGCCTGAAATTCACTAGAACTTATCTTTGTGGCTGAAATATACTAACAACCACATTCTTATAAAGCTACTGACAAAATGGGGTTATACATGTTCAAGAACACTGGGTCAGATACTATATTCAATACACCACTACCACCAATAAAACTATTACCAAGATCCTACATCATATTGTGATAAAGTAGTAAGGGTCTCTACACAGCTTAGCAGATCCAATCATCATCATTGCTGCACATGATCAGAACACCAGTTATCCTGACTGTAGGAAGACTCTCCCCCATACACAAGTTATGACTAGAAATTGATTCTGCACCAGTTGAGACTCAAGAATTGAGTAAGTGAGGGAAGGTGATATTTCTACTTTGTCAAGATAATTTTTAATCTGTAATAATTATAAATACATTTTCATACTTTGATTCTTCTAACTTGTAGTGTGTGCACAAAAGGCAACAAAGTTAATAGCAATGCTTGCCACCCATACCCTTCTCTGATTGGAGTCAGATTAGTAGAAGAATCAGAGATATGGAATTGTTACACTTGAAACCTAAACTTGGATCACAGAATCATATTTAACAATTGATAAACAGCATACAAAACACATGACAAGAGGTAACAAAATATTACAAAGTGAGGAGTCCGCTTAAGAAGTCACAGAACCATTGGATTTAAGTATTTTAGTCATTTTGAAGATAAATTTAAAATTCACTATCAAATATCACATAGTAGGTCCTACCTCTGATGTGAAGGTAACCAAATAAAGTGTTACATTTGCTAATTATTCAAATAGAGAAAATTACTTAAAATAGAGCATTTTAAATATATAGTCAAACTTTGAGATGATCCACTCCAATGGATTTGAAACTGGACTCTAAGGAACTTAAGGAAAGTGCTGGTGGTTAGTAGAAGGAAAGATAAGAGGGAGCCATTCCTTTTCATCCCTTCAATTAATAGTGAAGCTCTTTTTTTCTACATAATATATTGGGAGTCTGAACTGCTCTACTTTACTACCCACCACCACCACCACCATTTACCAGATGAGAAAATTAGCCGCTCAGATGTACAATTATTTGGCCAAGATTGCATAGAAAATTTGTGTCAGAAGTCTCCCAACTCCTAACTCAAGATACGGCCCCTGAATTCATCACCCTGCTTCCTCTACTGTATATTAGGGAACCATTTTTTGAAATCTCCCCCAAAGATTGTCATATCTCTTTTATTCTCATGAGAACATAATAAGATCAACAGATGTGCTATACATTTAGACAGTAGAAGAGACAAGATCTGTGGGTCCCTTGATCTCTAAGCAAGTGATTTTTCTACACCACGCTCCTTTTAAAAAAAAATGTTTATTTTTGAGAAAAACAGAGACAGAGTGTGAGAGGGGGAGGGGCAGAGAGAAGGAGACAAAAAATCCAAAGCGGGCTCCAGGCTTTGAGATGTCAGCACAGAGCCTGACGTGGGGCCCAAACTCATGAACAATGAGATCATGACCTGAGCCTAAGTTGGACGCTTAACTGACTGAGCCACACAGGCCCCCCTACATCACACTGCTTTGAAAGCAAGGACTGCAAACTGGCCAGCAAAGGCTGCCAAATATATTTTATTCGGTCTGCCCAGAGCTTTGAAAACCTGAGGTTTTTACATAAAGTCTGAATTTCTAGTAGGTACTCTGAAAAGAAATATCTAGCAAAAGATCTGGCCCCACATATTTACTGGCTCAGCACAGCTAGATGAAGTAGAGAAGTAGTGGCTACCCATAGACAGAGCATGCACTCATTTGTCCCCTATAGAATTGTGATCCCACAATGTCTTATGAGAGTATTCCCAGCCCTCTAAATTAATTTATTTTACCTCCTTGGTTTCAGTAGGAATTTGAGTTTTATGGCCACTATTTTAAAGTTTGTAGACATAATTTACTTCAAACTGTAGTCAATTTCCTCAGAGAAAATATGAGATATCTGGAAACTTCCATATATGTGTATACTATTAATTGAGGGTGTACTAAAAGTGATAGATTGTTTATCTACCTAAAAAGTCATATGCACTTTCTTTAATGAGGAAAGACAAGCCTTCAACCCTTGAAGTAGACACCATTTTACTATTTTTTACATATAAAAAAGCACCTAAAGCAAATTAAGTTAGATGAAAATAGATTCAATAAGAAACTGATTACACTCAGAGAAACATTATCAGAGTAGTAGCCATATTTAAAGTTCTAACATATCAATAACATGTTTCCTATGCTTCAATATATGCATACAATATGAAATGATTATATATATTAAATATATATAATTTTTGTCAATTATACCTAAATAAAGCTAGAAAAAAGTGCTTCTTATGCTTTGAAATTGAAGTCACCTGTTAACCTGGCCTATACTGCCATATTTCAGGGACTACTACATTAAATTTTAGCTGCCCCTTATACATACAAGATCTTATAGTCATGCAACTTCTTTTTCTGGCCCAATACAATAAACAAAATGTTGATTGGGGAAAAAAATGTAACAAATAAATAGAACACAACTCAAGCAATGCTCCCCACACACACACACAACTTCATCTGTAGGGGACAAATGGCCTGTAAATATGTGTTAGTAAAACATTTTTAGGTTCTCTTTGGAGACATGATTAAATCATATTAACTCTTGCATTTCCATTATTGGAGCTTTTTAGGGAGCTTTTCTTACTCTTAGCTAATAACTATATTCATTTTATATACCAACTCTTGTTGCATAACAGCTATTATGAAGCTATTTAATCTCTTTAGGAATCCCAGAAATTTTTTATAAGCATGTATGTAAAACAAAAAAAAAAAGAACTGAAAATATCTTTCAATATAAAAGTATAAGAATAAAGGCTTGGATATATTATATCCAGAAGACATCCAAACAAATTCTGTATCACTTAATTCTCCAAAAACATGTTCTTCTGATTCAAGGCCCAAACAATTAAAACTGACCATTTTCCTCCTTTCAGAAATTTATTTTTCCTAGAACTATTTGGGAATAACAAAACTTTTGGTCATATTAAATATCTCCTTCTTCTGAAAGACTTTGGTGCATAAGCTTGACTCTTTAAAAAGTAGGAGAAATTTAAAATCAGAATCTAGAGAAAAAAGAAAAAGAAAAATTAAATATGGGGTGGGGTAATCGTAAAGATAAGTGAGCCTGTGGTATTTTTAAAATTTGTACAAAAGAGAGTTTCAGGATATGTATTGTATTAACAAAGGCTGCCAATATTGCTTAAAGAATGAAAGACTCTATGCTAATTGTCTCTGACAGATGATATATTTTTTAATTTTTTTAATCTTTATTTATTTTTGAGAGACAGAGAGAGACAGAGCATGAGTGGGGGAAGGGTAGAGAGAGAGGGAGACACAGAATCCAAAGTAGGCTCCAGGCTCTGAACTGTCAGCACAGAGCCCAACCTTGGGGCACGAACTCACAAATTGTGATATCACAACCTGAGCCAAAGTCTGATGCTTAACCGACTGAGCCACTAAGGCACCCCTGACAGATGCTCTTTTATACAGACAGTACTTTGCCAATCTAGCCTATGGAGCCTCAGTAGGTTCAGTGATATTTCTCATATGTCCTACAATAACAAAGAATCTCAGAAATAGAATTATGGTTCAGAATATCAAATGTATTTTTCAAGGAAATAATTATAAAAAATTAGAATAACATATTCTTCTCCAGCACCTGGGTGGGTCAGTCAGTTAAGCAGCTGACTCTTGGTTTTGACTAAGGTCATGATCTCATGGTTTGCGAGTTGAGTCCTGCATTGGGGTCTGTGCTGACAGTACAAAGCCTGCTTGGGAATCTCTTTCCCTCTCTCTCTGCCCCTTCCCTGCTTGCTAGCTCTCTCTCTCTCTCTCTCTCTCTCTCGCTCTCTCTCAAAATAAATAAACTTTAAAAATCATAATACAATGTGCACAATATGCACATATGCACAATATGAGTATATGTCCCATCAAAAAGAACAATTAAGTATCTTTAGTGGTACTATAAGTGCATCTCAGATAGGTTGTTCAACTATATACTTCCACATATTCAAACTCAGTAAATATCAGTCACACAAATGAACTCTGATTATTAGATAGCCTACCTGAAATCATTTATATTGTATAAAACCGTAAATATCCCTCAACATCTTCATACATTTTAAATTTCTTAATGCTGTGGCATCTTTTTTTCCATATTTCTGTTGGAAAATTTTCTCCTTATACTCTTGTTATCCATGTTTGTATATTTGGCTAAAGACACAGTGTGGCCCTTTGAATCCTGTCCTTTGATCTGTATGGGGGTTCTAGCCAGCTTTTTATAAAGGCTTTTTTGAACATGGTACACTAGTTATATTTCATGCCGTCTAATTGATAATCTTGTCTTGCTATTGCATGTTCAGAATGACTGACAGCACTAATGAAATGTTGCAGAAACCAAACAAAATATTTATGGTAGATATATATCAAAACCCTTGACACATTAGACACAATTACTGCTTTATCAGCTTCTAGTTTGCTTTAGGTTTGATGGTTTGATATTACACTGAGATGATAGTAAATTGACCTACTTCCTAACTAGTATGCTGCCTATGTAGAGAACTTAGTAGCAACCTCCAATTCTGAATTGCTAAAATGGTGTTTCCTTCATAGCATTGATAACAATGTGTAAATAGTTTATTTACTTGTTTTATATCTATCTTCCTATGAAAATGCAATCTCCATAAAAGAATGGGTATGTGTTTCTTGTCTACTGTTTCACTCCAAAATCTAACAGAGATGTTGGGATAGAATGGGCACCCAGTAAATATTTGTCAAATCAACTGAATGTTAGCTGTGTAAAGGGCCACTTTACTCTTATTCAAATTCATTATTGTAGAGTGTTCAAGCTTATTTTCATAATACATATTTTTACGAAACTATTTTCACTATGCAGCACAGTTTTAATTATTGATAATGATGCTTAATTTATATAAGGGTAGCCATGGTGCTTTAGAATCTGTATAAATTTTCACTGAATACTTAAAGTTGATCAGAAACATCATGAGCCCAAACTTAGTTGATGACATCAAATATACTGAATTATTGATGGATAAAAAAATATAGATTCATTATAGTTATTCAAAGAGAGAAAAATATTCTAGAATTTTGTTTTACTTATACCTTAACTTTTTCTAGCATTTGGCCTATTTAGTTAAGCTTAAATTGGATGTAAAATGCTGACAGTTCTGCAAGTAGAACTCAGCTAAGCTGTTTCTAAGAAAATGAGTTAATTTGCCAATTGATCACTCTTGGTAATCCTATCTGGTTCAGTCTAGCTACAGATGAAGACAATCAAGCAGGGTCAGAGCAAAGAAATCTTGTCCTAGACATACTCTCAATGTATTACTAAAAGGCATGAGTGGGAATGAAGAGGATTACTTACTTGAAAGTCTGTTAAATCCCTTAACATTCATCCCCTGACTTAATCCCCGACAAAGACCACTGTACTGTCTTAAAGTAAAATAAAATAAAACAAAATAAAATGCAATATAAATAAATAAATAAATACAATAAAGTATATTTGTTACCAAGTAAGACACCAGAAACAATTACTTAAAATTACAAATGATTACATTTTGAAAATCTAAATATAGCTCACTTATGCATCTAAAATTTCATGTTAAGTGCTAATATCTTAATGTTACATAGTTTTACAGTTAATGGAGTATTTATTCTGTTTTAACTAAGGGAATGCAACTATTCTGTGTGTAAAATAGGCTTGAAACATTGTCCCACTTTTGTATATGTAGGAGCTGAAACTGAAGGGTTTTAAATCCAATTCCATGCTATTCCATCACTTTCTGTTGTCCACAATATTTATCTATCAGAATATGACTGAAATACTGTTTTTCTTGATACTTTTTTCTCCTTGATCATCTTGTCATTTTTATGATATGTAAAGAACTTCTTAAAAGTGAAAGGAAGCTCTTCAAACATACTTATGATTGATATCTAACAGTTTGTTTACTGATCCCATGGAGGCCACATTTATCTCTTCACCCTATGAATAGCAGCTTCTTAGTTCAATATTTACTCTACAAATACCTACTGATCATCAACTATGTACAAAAGGCTCTTTGCTATGAGCTATGTAGAATATAAAGATTTTCAAGCCTGGCTCATAATATCAAGAATATAAAAATCTAAGAAGAGTGATAAATCATAGTTCCAAATTGTTACATTGAAAGTTTGTGAGTGATAAACCACACCATTTCCTGGCATAGAGTAGGCACTCAAGAATATCTAGTAAACAGGGCACTTGGGTTGCTCAATCAGTTAAGCTGACTCTTGATTTTGGCTCAGGTCATGATCTCATCATTTGTGAGATCAAGCCCCACATTGGGCTCTGCACTGGCAGCATGGAGCCTACTTGGGATTCTCTCCCTCTCCCTCTCTCTGTCTCTGCCCCTCACTTGCTCATGGGCCCTCTTTGTCTCAAAATAAATATTCAAAAAGAATATCTGATGAACAAATGTTGAATGCATAGGTGATATAAACTAAGTGCTATAAGAATTTAGATGAAGATATCCCTTTTACCTACAATAGTCAGTGAAAACATTATGGAAGAGATGAAATTTGATTTGAGTAGTGAAGATACGTTTGGAAGAGCAAAGACAGAAAAAGGAGAAAAACACTTTGGGAAATTGCAACTGACAGGATGGGCAGAATGAATTGTTACAAAAGAGTTTGGAGGTGAGAACAGGTTGGAGGTTACTTCAACGTTCTCTGCATGAGATGACCAAGTTGGTAGAGATGAGAATCAAAAGGAAGGAACATGCGCAACAAAAAGTCTAAAGCTAGCATTGATATGATTGGAAGCTTAAATTAACATGGTAACTATGTATAGAATAGAGCAAAGAAGAATTCT
The DNA here is from genome assembly GCF_007474595.2 of Lynx canadensis. Classification (NCBI taxonomy): domain Eukaryota; kingdom Metazoa; phylum Chordata; class Mammalia; order Carnivora; family Felidae; genus Lynx; species Lynx canadensis. The sequence goes on along the minus strand of NC_044321.2, from coordinate 69,937,520 downwards.
GAGCTTATGACATTCTTTCTATGAAAAGTTACTTTCCAAGCTCCATGAAACCAGGTTATAAATGAATTTTCAAATAGCAACCTATTCTGGAAGCAATAGTGTTAACAGAAAGAACACTGAACAAGGCATAAGGAGACTTGGGTATTAGTCTCAACTATGCAACAAACTAGCTGTGTGACTATGAACAAATGACTTCTCTTTAGGTCCCAGTATCCTCATTTGTAAAGCCAGGATTGGACAAATTGACCTCTGTGATCCATAATAACTCAAATACCCTATGTTCTCTGATTCCTAAATTGCTGTCTATCTTCCTAAAATACAGGTAGATTAAAATTAAATTTCTCTGAGAAGTTAGTGGCAATTGCAACTCAGTTGCCACTCCTAAGACATACTCTTTTTCCTTTCCTTTGATAAACAGTTATTAGGATGTCTGTTTAGTGGTATTCAGCTAAGGGCATCTCCTTTCTATCTTTCAAACACTGACTGAAAATTTTTCAGACATTTTACTTATAGAAGAAATCAGTAGAGCATTATTCTGCTTACAAGCTATAGAAAGGTGGACTTGAAAAGCTGAGGAGTACAGATGTTTGTTTTGTCAAGTTTCACTTCCATTAAAATTTATACATCTCCTTACAATAATCTATAAAAACAGAGTTGACATTATCAATCTATATATATACTGAAGTGAGTTTATTTTCAATTAAATATTCTTCAACCTTTGCTCTTTAAAGGTTACATAAACTCAGGATTCTATCCTGTCTTCACAGCTCATACCTTGTAGCATAACGTCAATCTAATTCCCCTTTTCAAATGTTACATCTTTTTTTTTAATATGGTAAACAGAACTAAACATAATATTCTAAGTGAGATCATAGAAATGCTATAATCTCATCATATATCCTTTAAATTTTTAGATCTTTCTTATAACCATGTATATAGGTAAAAAGCTGTCATTCATCAAGAAAGCCACTGTTAATTTCATTTTTTCTCTAAGCAGTTATTTTTATCTTGGACTTCTTGGTTGGAAATTCCTATAAGTAGAATTAATTACCTAGCTTGGCTAACAATTATGCAGATTAAAACACATAACCCCTGATGACTGATGTCTACCATCCTACTTCATCTTCCTCAGATGAAATTGAAAGGACATAACAATATGTACACTTTCATCTGTTTATTAATATGTTCCCATTGCCTAACCCCATGAGTGTCTATTGATTTTATCACTTAAAATTCAAACAACTAAAAGCAAGAAGCATGCAGACAAAAACACCTAATTATCAAGTGGTTATAATGAACATTTAAAAGGGCTGTTAAACTTTCTGTCCCTTACCTCTGCTGTGAATAAGTTACTATATTCTTTTCTAATAGTAAAATCAGGTCAAATAATATGCTAATCTTCACATTATCCCTGGTGGGCTCATTTTTGATATTTTTATTTTTTTTAATTTTTAAGGTTTATTTATTTTTGACAGACAGAGACAGAGTGCGAGCGAGGGAGGGGCAGAAGAGAGGGAGACACAGAATCTGAAGTGGGCTCCAGGCTCTGAGCTGTCAGTACAGAGCCCAACGCGGGGCTCAAACCCATGAATGGTGAGATCATGACCTGATCCGGTCAGACACTTAACCCACTAAGCAACCCAGGCGCTCTCATTTTTGTCATTTTTTAAAGTACATTAACTGAATTATGTCTCCTTTCTCTCTGCTCACATAGCACTTTATGCATGCTTTTGTTATAGTACTCAGTAATGTACTTGTCTCCCTCACTAGGCTGTGTGAGCAACAAAACCTAACTACTAAACACCCCATTGATCAGCTCCAACATTATAAACATTATTAAAGTCTTTAGAAGATACATGTTTAATAAAAAAGTGAGACAATGGTGTTTATTTCAAATGTGCATGTCAAGATAAAGCTCATTTTGTTCAGATCTTGTATCAAATCTTTGATACAATGAAATATTACTTTTTCCACATTAATTTTGAATTGAAAAGCAAGTTAAGACAGTGATGAGGAAACCTATTTTATATTCATTTCCATTACAGGCAACTGGAGGACTTAAGTGTGGGAAAGAAGAAAGATGGGATAAAAATACTAGGAAGTGTGCTTAATTACCCCCTGCAGCTTTCTTTTTCCTTTTTCTACAGTTTTCTTTTTTTAGGTTGTTAACCTTTATGTAAAAAATCTTGATAATGGTATTGATGATGAACGTCTCCAGAAAGAGTTTTCTCCATTTGGTATAATCACTAGTGCAAAGGTAAGGCATATAATACTTTTTCTAAGCATTTTGGGAAAATCCATGCACATGGATATACATATGTAAATATCCCATTAATATACCTACTGGAGTGTTTTTCTTTAGTCAAATAGATTTTTTTCTTCCAAAAAATCAATCATTCATTTTTCTGGAAATCAAGGTTTTGTTTCATTGCTTCAAAAACATTCAAATTTGAAGTGGATGTTATAGCCTGATGGTTTATTATGTTGCCTTTTAATAGAAGTCTACAGTTAATCTTTATTTATTTATGTTTATTTTGCCCCAGGTTTTGACAAATACTATTAAAATCTTTATAAATGTAAATTGAATTTTTTACATTCTCTGATTTCAATACTTGTTTCAATGCCATAAATTTTGAATTACACAAAATTTTCTCCAACTAAAATTTCCTTCCCAAAGGATTATTGTTGTATTCCTTCTACACCTTCTATAGTTAGTTTTCCATTGTCTCAGAAATGTTCAATATCATCTTACTCCTTTTTTATGCATGTTTTTACCTTTATCTCTTGATCCCAAACAAAAAAAAAGAATAATTTGCCTTTCGTGAAAATCAATATACTGACACTATCTCCTATTTTAGGCATCAATTTTAACATTTTAGCAAAATCAAATGGGTCCAACAACAGGAGTCTCAATAAAATTTTCAATATATGGGTAAATGGGCAGCTTGTTCAAATATAAATCTCGTACCTAAGTTCACATCAAGGGATATGATTAGCATCAAATGAATGCTTATGAAGGCTATTAGTTATTTCACTACCTAATATTTTCTTTTGGCCATATGTTTGTTTAAGTGACTAGTGTTGTTTTTTTTTTTCTCCTTGTCAGATCATTTCTTTTGGATATTTACCCTTTTCACTTTATCAATTACTAGAGGTTACCCATATAAACTATCTTCTCAAAGAATGCATAAGCATCTTCTTTTTTGTTTTGTTTTGTTTTCTTTTTCTTAGTATGAAATTTATTGTCAAATTGGTTTCCATACAACACCTAGTGCTCATCTCAACAGATGCTCTCCTCAATGCCCATCACCCACTTTCCCCTCCCTCCTACCCCACCAACCCTCAGTTTATTCTGTTTTTTAAGAGTCTCTTATGGTTTGGCTCCCTCCCTCTCTTTTTTTCCTTCCCCTCCCCCATGGTCTTCTGTTAAGTTTCTCAGGATCCACATAAGAGTGAAAACATATGGTATCTGTCTTTCTCTGAATGACTTACTTCACTTAGCATAACACTCTCCAGTTCCATCCACATTGCTACAGAAGGCCATATTTCATTCTTTCTCATTGCAAAGTAGTATTCCATAAGCATCTTCTTTATTCAAACACAGCTATATGCATACTCCATCTATTAGAAGATATTCCCCCTTGAATCTAAAACTTCACCAATCATGCTTTTTTTCTGAAGGGTCCACCAGGAAACTGGCCACAGAGTTTTGGAGAAAACTCTTCCAATCACTTTGTTTCTTGATTCAAGAAAATGTTTTAAATATTTAAAAATGAAAGAATAAAAGAAAGAAAAGTACTCCTCTTAGTTTTGTGAATGTGAAACACTTGTGTAGAAATGACTCAAAACTACTCTGCATGGGTTATGGGTCCCTCCCACCAATCACATCATGCTTCTTCTTATGTATCTCTAGTCACTTGTTGTTTACGACTCCTTAGCAATACATTCTTTCTTTTCCATACTGTAGAAAGTATAGAAGTCCTCACACTGAAAATTAAGGCATCTCAAACTCCCTCTTCATCTCTCCAGGACAGCTAGGCCTTCTTTTTTTTCCTTCTACTCATTGCAGCAATCTCACATAAGGTCTTTAATCTTTTACTCAGCTTACTTGTAAGGCTCTTGGTCTTATAGCGATCATATCTTGAAGAATGTCTTTGTGAATCCTTCCCCCTAAAAGTCACATCAAGAGGCAAAGACCACCCAGCGATTTCTGAAGGTGCATTCATAGTAGGAAAAAATATTTTGCCCTGTTCACAAATAGCATGTCCACATTACAAACTGCAGCAAACAGAAATGAAAAAAAAAATAGCAATGTCACACACAAAATAGACAGGTCTTGAATCATTCACACACAAATTACAGAGCATTCAGGGATAGGGGAAAAACTCAAAGATATTCAGAGCCTTGACTTTCCATTAAAAGCATCATTTTCTTTGAAAGCCCTTAATAGGAAGAAAACTAGTGTCATATTTAAATAATATTTTCATATTAAAGTAAAAAATTAAAACCGTGTACAACACAAGAATAAATGTTTTTTTAATTGTAGGAAACAAAATTAACTGTAAATTGCAAAATCTTGCTTATAAAATAGCGTTTTTATGTTGTTCAAATACTACTGTGGTTCAAACATTTCATCTGTTAAACATAATATGTGTATAGAATTCAAACACACACACACACACACACACACACACACACACACACACATATATATGTATGTATATCTATCCAGAGAAACAAAATCCAAAATCTTAATACCAGGCCACATGATTTTTCTGAACTATTTTTCAGGGAAAAATAATTTTACCACTAACTTTATTATTATAATTTCAATTTTGGTTTCTTGCTAAAAAGGAAAAAAAAAAGACTAGTGAAGGCAATCATGTATATTACAATTAAATAGAAGCAAGCTATCTTCATAGAAAATTTTTGAAAATCGGTTATAATAATATTAAGTTGTGGCTATGAAAGCCACATTTTCATAGCATATGGAAATTTACCTCACCACCTTGCTACATGACAATATCAACAGGATCCTTTATATGATCAAAATATTTTAAAGCTAATCATATAGTATTTTAGTGAAAACTTTTAAAGGACATAGAGCTATAAGAAGGATGGTCATGAGACAAAAAATATTCTTTGGAATCTATTTGAAGCACCAAGGACACCCTAAAAAGGAAAAAAAAAATTAGGCCCAGTGTCAATTTATTTTTCTCTAATTACTACCTTAAAAAAAACCTTAATAAAATAAAATAAAAAACCTTACTTAAAATACAATCTAAACATATATATGTCTAGTTGGAAGACTTTTATTAAGGAAATATTATGCTATTAAATAGGAATAAATTCTAGGCAATATAAATTTCTTGGCAAATCATTTTTGTCTGGAACCCATTTCCCTTTGGGGTGAAAACAGGCCAATTTCTGGCTATATTTTCCTATATCTGAAGTATCCAAAGAGCCAGAAAACAATTGAAGTACCAAGTGTCAAGCCTATGCCATCTCACCAAAGGATGTTTGCTAAATACTGATGGACTGCTCTCAACTAAGCTATTATTATAGTTTCTAGAATACAAATATTATCACAATTAAAAGTAAGACCAACTGTTAAAAATAGACTATACTACTGAAAAATAATCTATTTAGCAACTGGCAAATATACAGTATTCAGAATCACTGTCTTTTGAGACTTCAGTAACTTCATAATATGTTGGGTGATAAGCAGTTCTGTTTGCACTGAATTTGGAAAAGGGAGGGATTAAGTGTCTTAGAAAACATGGAAGTGTATGTTTTCCTTTCAGTTAAGACAATTATTAAAATTAAGTGGGGAAATGTCAGGGAATTAACACTTTTCTGTCCTTTGCAAACAAATTCTCTCAAGTTACCCATACATTTTAATTATGCATCACCTATGAATTTTTTTCAAAACAATCCTATTTAAACTTCTTTATTTCAGTTAATATATCATTTTAAATTTATTTTAACTTATTTTAAAGATTTTGGTTAAAATTCATCACCTTTATACTTTATTTTTTAAAAATTTCCAGTATTATTGATTCAAATTTACCTTTTTTAGTTGTTTTTTATTTTAACTTCAGTATTATTAACATACAGTGTTATATTAGTTTCTGGTGTACAATGTAATGATTCAACAATTCTATATACTACTTGGTGCTCATCAAAATAAGTGTACTCTTAAATCCCCTCACCGATTTCACCCATTATCCCACCTACCTCCCCTGTGGTAACCATCAGTTTGTTCTCTCTAGTTAAGAGTCTATATCTTGGTTTGTCTCTCTTGCCTTTTTTCCCCTTTGTTCATTTGTTTTGTTTCTTAAATTCCACATATGAGTTAAATCATGATATTTTTCTTTCTCTGGCTTATTTTGCTTAGCATTATACTCTAGCTCCATCCACATCATTGCAAATGGAAAGATTTCATTCTTTTTTATGGCTAAATAATATTCCATTATATCTATAGAAATAGATGATATATAGATAATATAGATATATATCTATAGATATAGATGATATATAGATAAGATAGATATAGATATACACATACCCCCCACATTTTCCTTATCTATTCATCTATTGATGGACACTGGGGCTGCTTCCATAATTTGGCTATTGTGAATAATGCTGCAATAAACATAGGGGTGCATGTATCCCTTTGAATTGGTGTTTTGTATTTTGGGGGTAAATTCCCAGTGCTGAGATTACTGGATCTTAGGGTAGTTCCATTTTTAAGTTTTTGAGGAACCTCCATAATGTTTTCCATAGTGGCTACACCAGTTTGCACTACCACCCACAGAGCACAAAGGTTCCTATTTCTCCACATCCTCGCCAACACCTGTTTCTTATATATATTTTTTATTTTAGCCATTCTGACATATGTGAGCTGATAGCTCATTGTAATTTGGATTTGTATTTCCCTAATGATAAGTGATGTTGGGCATCTTTTCATGTGTGTTTTGGCCATGTAGACGTCTTCTTTGGAGAAATGTCTGTTCGTGTCTTATGCCCATTTTTTAAATGGATTATTTATTTTTTTGGTGTTGACTTTTATAAGTTTTTAAATATATTTTGGATACTAACCCTTAATCATAAAAATCCTTTACAAATATCTTCTCCAGTTCCAGAGGTTGTCTTTTAGTTTTGTTGGTTGTTTCCTTTCTTTTGAAGAACTTTTTATTCTGATGTAGTCCCAATACTATTTTTGCTTTTGTTTCCCTTGCCTCAGGAAACATATCTAGAAAAAAGTTCTTACGACCAATGTCAGAGAAATTACTGCCTGTGTTCTCTTCTAGGATTTTTTTTTAGTTTCAGGTCTCACATTTAGGTAATCTATTTTGAGTTTATTTTTGTGTATGGTCTAAGAAAGTGGTCTGGTTTCATTCTTTTGCATGTAGCCATTCAGTTCTCCCAGCATCATTTATTGAACACGCTTTCTCCCATTATGTATTTCTCCTTCTTTGTCAAAATTTGACCATATAAAAGTGGGTTTATTTATGGCTTTTCTTTCCTATTCCATTAATTTACGTGCCTATTACTGTGCTAGTACCATACTGTTTTAATGATTACAGCTTTGCAGTAGAACTTGAAATCTGGAATTGTGATCTCTCCAGCTTTTTTTTTTCTTTTCCAAGACTGTTATGACCATTAAGTACCTTCTGTGGTTCCACACAAATTTTCACATTGTTCGTTTTAGTTCTGTGAAAAAGAGTTGTTGGTATTTTTACAGGGATTTCATTAAATGTATAGATTGCTTTAGGTAGTATAGACATTTTAACAATATTTGTTCTTCTGTTTCATGAGCATGGAATATCTTTCTACTTGTTTGTGTCATCTTCAATATCTTTCATCAGTGTTTTATAGTTTCTGTGTCTACACAGAAAATAATAAAATTGTGTACCATTTTACAAATTTTATATTGTTGCTGGAAAATGTTTAAAAACCAGGTACACTTTAAACGGTTTTTCAAATTTTAGCAAATGGCCAGATGGGGCAGGAAAAAAAAAGTTGTTTTTTTTATTTCCAAAAGATTATTTCAGGTGTTTTTCAACTTAATAACATTGTTGTTAATGATGGGTTTTCCAAGATATAATAAAATGTATACCATGTGGGAATGCAAACTGGTGTAGTCACTCTGAAAAACACTGTGGTTATTCCTCAAAAAGTTAAAAATAGAACTGCCCTACAACCCAGCAATTTCACTACAAGGTATATACCAGAGGATACAAAAATACAGAGTCAAAGGGGTACATGCACCCCGATGTTTATAGCTGCATCATCAATAATAGCCAAACTATGGAAAGAGCCCAAATGGCCATTGACTAATGAATGGATAAAGAAGATGTGATGTATACACAATAGAGTGTTGGAGTATTAGTCATCAAAAAGAATGAAATCTTAGCATTTGAAACAATGTGGATGAAGCTAGAGTGTATTATGCTATGCAAAATAAGTCAATCAGACAAAAACTAATACCATATGATTTCGCTCATGTGGAATTTAAGAAACAAAACAGATGAACATATGGGAAGGGGGAAAATATGGAGGGAAACAAACCATAAGAGATTCTTAACACTAGAGAACAAACTGAGAGCTGATGGAGGGAGGTGAGTTGGGGGGATGGGCTAGATAGGTGATGTGTATTAAGGAGGACACTTATGATGAGCACTGTGTGTTATATGTAAGTGATGAATCACTAAATTCTACTCCTGAAACCAGTATTACACTATATGTCAACTAACTATAATTTAAATAAAAATTTGAAAAAAATTATAATGTATACCATAGCTCAAAATATGCTCATGAACAAAAAGTGAGTATCTGGATCATCATTCAAAGATAAATATTAAACTATCACTTAAACATTATTTAGCTAATAAATTTTGTTTCTTTTAATACCATTAGGGTAAAGTGTTTCTGGAATAAATTATTTATTGATCATATATCTGGGTTCAAATTTTTTATTTGGGAAATCATTTAGCATTGGCTTGCGAAAAATTTGCATTGCCAAAGCGATAGAGATTTAATCTTCTCAGGAAAGAATGGAAAATATACTCGAATCAAAAAGGAATGTGCATTAGCTGTAGGCCTTTGGAAGAATGACACACAGTCATATACATAAATAACATTACTGAACTATTAACAATAGCGTGAATGTAAGCATATTGTTGACACTAAAATGTAAAGGTGTGCTTTTTCCTTATAGTTTTTTCAAACACTGAAAATTTTGTTGACCCTATTTTCATGAGAAAGAAAGAAAAAAGTGTTGATAAGAGTCTATTTTAATCTAGGACCATGGATGTGTGTGTGTGTATGTGTGTGTGTGTTTGTATGTTTCACCCTTATGCTCCATCTATCATTCCTTCATTGTTTTATAGAAAAATGTCAACAGAATGGAAGTGTACAGCACAAGGGGAACATCCTTGGGAATGAAATCATTCTGTAGAATGGCAGTGATCATGATATTGAGTCATGTGATTGAACATTATTATCCTACAAATGTTTGTAGGGCCTAAAGGAACAGAAGACATACAGATATATGACACATTGGAAGTTATTATATGGATGCTATATAAACAATGAATATTTAATTAGAGGAAAACAATCTTAGAGAAGCCACACTTTAAAAATGAACACATGAATCAAATGTACTCACCAAACAGGCAGAAGTCATCATTCTGGTCAGCTAAAACCAGAATTTAACACTTTCTTACCTTTCTCTTAGTTTCAATGTGAATGTGACCATACAAGTTTATGCTTTCTTTCCCTGACCTAATGATATTAGAAAACCTTGTTTTCTAGGATAATACAAAATGTCACAAATTACAGAAGGTGGATATTTTTAATGTATAGTATCAAAATGTAGCTCAGTTCACAGATCACATTTCCATACAAAACTAGTATTGCAATATATTTATTCCATCTTAGCTTTTCATTTGGCTTTGCATTTATTTATTTTTATTTTAAGTACAACCTACCCCACTATGTGGGGTTCAAACTCAACACCCGAAGATCAAGAGTCACATACTCTATCAACTGAGCCATTCAGGAGCCGCTGCACTTTTTTTTAAGTTCATAATAGCATTTGTATTCAGCATCAGAATCACATAAATTAATCATAATTGTAATAAAATTACCTGTAAAAAACTAGAGGTATGCTTTTTAGTTAAACATACATAAGGCAAAATATAATGGTTTTACTTCTCCCTTTTTCTTATGGCACATTCTTGACCGACATAATATCCACTATCATGTCTCACCTCTCACTGGCTATGAAACTTGGCTCTGTGACACTAGCTCATCGTTTTAAAATCTGATCTGAAAGTTTTACAAATGGAAACGTCAATAATATTCTACAAGCCTAGCCTCTTATCAAAGGAGTTGAAGGTTCCAGCCAACCTCCATTAATCAGATTGTTACTAGCTTATGTCAGATTCAGGCCCGTGAAAACTGGACTTCTATACAAAGTGCACTAAATCTCAATCTTAACAGGACGTTTTTAGAATCCCATCACAGTCATTTGCAAAACTATGTATGTTTTCTTTTTACATCAAGAATAATCAGGGGAGTCTGGGTGGCTAGGTCAGTTAAATATCTGACTCTTGATTTTGGCTCAGGTCATGATCTTTCCCTATCATTTTTGCTACGTGCTGTTGGATAATCTTTCTCGCAGAGATTCTCATGATAGTCTGTTTTCCAGAATTTTCAGGTAGCCAAATGATAATAGGGTAGAAAGAAGGGGATTATCAGTTAGCAGCAGGATAGGAGTGGACTTGCCACAACTCCATAATTGCTACCTAGATCTGGTGTGTGTGTATGGGGGGGGGACTCAGAGAATTAATTTGGAAAACACATTTCTGTCTCAGATAAATCTACTCTAAGTGGTACTTTAACAAGCCCATTTAACAAGTGGAGAAAGTGATTGGAAGAAACACACATACTCAGAGAAACCTATCTAGGAATAAAGATCCTCTAAAATGAATGTTTTCTATCCTTACAAGCTGACTGACAGAATTATTTCTAATGATACGTTTTATATAGAGAAATATTGGTGTTAAGCCAATATTAAATAATAGATTACACTTGAATTTACTCAAATTATAACCTGTAACAAAATCCTGCAAAGGGGAATAACAGGGGAGTGGGGTGGGAGAGGAAAGTGACAGGAAGGATGAGGAAATATATAATAGGATATGTGAAAGGGAAAGCAATCCATAAGTCTAGTGTCCTCACTGGACCACTTTCTTACATGATCCATAAAAATAAACTCAAAATGTATTAAAGAACTCAATGTAAGACAGGAAGCCATCAAAATCCTCGAGGAGAAAGCAGGCAAAAACCTCTTTGGTCTTGGCCACAACAACTTCTTACTCAACACATCTCTGGAAGCAAGGGGAACAAAAGCAAAAATGAACTACTGGGACCTCGTCAAAGTTAAAAGCTTCTACACAGTGAAGGAAACAATCAGCAAAAGTAAAAGGCAACCAACAGAATGGGAGAAGATATTTGCAAACGACATATCAGATAAAGGGTTAGTATCCAAAATCTATAAAGAACTTATCAAACTCAACACCCCCCCAAAAAATAAAATAAAATAAAATAAAATAAAATAAAATAAAATAATCCAGTGAAGAAATGGGAAAAAGACATGAATAGACACTTCTTCAAGGAAGACATCCAGATGGCCAACCGAAAAAATGCTCATCGTCACTCATCATCAGGGAAATACAAATCAAAACCACAATGAGATACTACCTCACACCTGTCAGAATGGCTAACATTAACAACTCAGGCAACAACAGTTGTTGGCAAGGATGCAGAGAAGGAGGATCTCTTTTGTATTGCTGGTGGGAATCCAAGCTGGCAGCCACTCTGGAAACAGTATGTAGATTCCTCAAAAAGTTAAAAGTAGAACTACCCTACGACCCAGTAATTGCACTACTAGGTATTTATCCAAGGTATACAGGTATGCTGTTTCGAAGGGACACATACACCCCAATGTTTATAGCAGCACTATCAACAATAGCCAAAGTATGGAAAGAGCCCAAATGTCCATCAATGGATGAATGGATAAAGAAGATGTGGTATATATATGCCATGTGGTATTACTTGGCAATCAAAAAAATGAAATCTTGCCAGTTGCAACTCTGTGGATGGAACTAGAGGGTATTATGCTAATTGAAATTAGTCAGTCAGAAAAAGACAAATATCATATGACTTCACTCATATGAGGACTTCAAGACACAGAACAGAGCACCATAAGGGAAAGGAATCAAAAATAATATAAAAACAGGGAGGGGGACAAAACAGAAGAGACTCATAAATATGGAGAACAAACAGAGGGTTACAGGAGGGAGTGTTGGAGGGGGGATGGGTAAGGGGCACTAAGGAATCTACTCCTGAAATCATTGTCGCACTATATGCTAACTAATTTGGATGTAAATTAAAATAAATAAATAAGTAAAATTAAAAATTAAAAAAAAACAGGGAGTGGGACAAAACACAAGAGAGTCTTAAATATGGAGAATAAACAGAGGGTTACTGGAGGGGTTGTGGGAGGGGGGATAGGTTAATGGGTAAGGGGCATTAAGGAATCTACTCTTAAAATTATTGTTACACTGTATGCTAACTAATTTGGATGTAAATTTAAAAAAAAAAAACAGATGTAGTGGCACCTGGGTGGCTCCGTTGGTTAGGCCTCTGACTCTTGGTTTCGGCTCAGGTCAAGATCTCATGGTTTGTGAGTTTGAGCCCCATGTCATCAGGCTCCACACTTCTGGTGTGAAGCCTGCTTCAGATTATCTCTCCCTCTCTTTATCTCTGCCACTTTCCCTCTCTCACTTGTTCTGTCTCTCAAAATAAAGAAATAAACTTTAAAAAAATGGATGTAATAGAAAAGCATTCCCTTATTAAGACTATATGTTTGGAAAAGCCATAAAAAACTTGGTAAAAATGTTATTGCTCTGTTGTAATTTATTTAAATATATGAAGAATGTCACATAATAAAATTTCACTCAAAAAATAAGAACATTACTTTTTGGACCTGATCCTATAAGTTAAATTGTCTTTTGTAAGAGGAATGTTTACCTATATGCTTCCTTATACAGAACTCAGATTGCTTCACATGTGTAAAATATTGAAAGTCCCAGGCAGTTTAAAGATCTAAAAGGAAGGGAACATTTTTTTTGCCTATTTCCTAAAACTAAAACACAGAACCAAGTGCCAAATGATTTGTAATACTGTTTATACATAAAAAAATAATAAATGCAGGGGTTTCATAAATATGGATTTATTTATTAAACATAATAAAGACAAGTTAATATAACTAAGAAAAGGCGCTGAGAAAATCACCTCAGAGCACCACCATTCAGCTTAGCTTCCATAGTTCATTAGCTCTTAGTTGCATTTCTAAAAATGATTGTAGGGTTGAAGCTGCAAAAAAAGAACCATACTGAGAAGATTCACAGAAAAACAAAGATTACTGTAAAAAAGCAGCTTCCTATTCAAACTTAAGACCTTAAGATAAATGAGATCAATTTGATGTGTACAAATATTTAACCAGATATCTTAGAAAAGTCAACTTGCCATTTTCCATTTTCAAAATTAACAGGAACCAGAATTCAAATCTGAGTAGGATAGATCTGTGTTTATAATGACAAAATTATTAAAGATGGGAATACTTTTTTTAACAGAGTCCAAGCTCTCTGATTCACAGGAGCTAATATAAGTTCTGCTCACCTTATTAAGAAAATGTTTCCTTTATTCCATCAAAAAAACTGTTTTGTTTGATTTCACAAAAAGAAAATGTTATCTCCACCTCAAAAACCTAAAATATACTACCGTTTCCCTCATTACAAATTTAACAAGCATTAATTTTACAGCTATCATGCACAAATGATTTTGTAAAACACAAAATCAAATGTACTGATAAAAGTATAGAAGTGGCATAAAAAAATGAAATAACCTTTTTTACTCTTATAAGACTGTAATTTTACCGGCAGTTCCAAGGCACACTGAAAACAGTAAACAGTTTTATAAACAACAGTTTTCAAAGGAACATTTTAAGCAATGAAAAATCACTAGAATGTTTAGATCTAATTAGAACCTTAAAGAAGAGTTCAGACTGAGGTTGCATCCATCTTAAATCTGAACAAACTCTGGTGATACCATTCACAATAATGGTTTGATGTCTTATGCTTATTACCCAACAAATGTGCTTCTAATACTCAAGGTTAAAAACCTACACATCCTGAGTCAATATCACAAAGTGTAGATCATGCTAAGTAAAGAAAAATAAGAAATAACATTACTCATAAGCTTAATGGCAAAACATGTCAATTTTATCAACATTCCAAGATGATAAGGGTCTCAGTAGGTTTATTCTCAGATTGTCTATACAGAAGATAAACTTCAACTGAGAAAAAGACAGATGATGGCATTCTGACATGCACACAGTGCGTCCACATTAGATGCCATGAGTTTGATTCTCTCTGGAAATATATCTGCATTCATTATAATGGGCGGTCTTATGAGTGCATCACCTGGAGTGCCTTCCTGAATATATGTTCAGAAATTACCTGTGTATATATACAAATGAGACTTCAAAGGGCTTAAGTATCAATCCTTCATACTTGGAAACAAAAGGTGAGGGGGATAATAAAATCTTAAACAGAAAGCTCAAATTGTAAATATTAGGAACTTTTCCCCCATAGCATAAACTGGAAGAGGGGAAGCATGAAGTACTCAAAGTGTTTGATTCATAGATGAAACATGTCTGGGTGTTTAAATCCATAATATTGATATCTCAGCTGCAATAGGAACATTTATGTTTCTTTGAAAGATGATAGTGAGTTTTTAATTATTAAACAAATCATATGTAGCAGATGGTCAAAGAAAAGTACTTTTAAAAAAGTTGCCCAGAGGGTTATATAAACCAGCAAGCTAAAACAGCTGGCAGCTGGTGCATGAAATCAATAATAAGAAAATGAGTTCTACTGTATCTTTGTCTTCATTGTCTAGTTGAAGACAGTGAAGACAAGAGAAAGTGAGAGGGAATCAGCTTGTGAACTTCCCAAATGGGCTAAATGGATTGTGTGTATCTAATTAGCAAGAGACAAACCTCATGGAGTAAGCCTGTAAAACAAAAGACACGATGTGTGTGTGCAAGTGTACCCATGTGCTTACTGAGGAGAAGTATGGAGATAAAACTGTCCTTTCTGACTACTTCAGCTACACTATTGTGGCTGATTCATTGCTTATTTTATGGCCCGAGAAAATCCAATTAAACTTAATCAGAGGAAAATATTTAAAAGATGGAATAAACATACTAATGGAATAATGGTGATTTGGATATTGATGGTTTTCCTTTGCTTGTTATTCTTTTAAGCAATTTCAATAGAGTTTCTTAAATTAAAAAACTCCCACTGAATATCAGAGAATCCTTCTGAAACTGACTAGTAACTACTTCTACCAGAAGGCTCACTATCCAAAAATTTCTATTATTCTTTTCACACTGATGATTCTTTATTATTTAAGGGAAATTGCAAATGAAGATATGTCTTTTAAATTACAAACAAGTTCTGCCTGAAAATGTTATGTCTGAAGAGCACTAAACCTTTAGGACATGACATTAAGATAGGACAATAGATAAAACTATATTCATGTTTATGAATCTGTATTATACTGAAAAAAATACTGTTATAATTGTTTCTTTTTTTCTAACGTTTATTTATTTTTGGGACAGAGAGACAGAGCATGAACGGGGGAGGGGCAGAGAGAGAGGGAGACACAGAATCAGAAGCAGGCTCCAGGCTCTGAGCCATCAGCCCAGAGCCTGACGCGGGGCTCGAACTCACGAACCGTGAGATCGTGACCTGAGCCGAAGTCGGACGCTCGACCGACTGAGCCACCCAGGCGCCCCTGTAATAATTGTTTCTAAAGGCATAGAGATCCTGAACTCTAACATGAAATAGTCCTGTTCCCAGTGACTGTATGCTGTCAAATTTCTTCCATAAAGTCTCAGGATATAAAACCATCACCAAAAAAACCCTAAATAGGGAATCTAAATTTTAATTTATATTTACCAAGGAAAAACATTATTTGAATGGGGAGAGGGAGAAACAATGTAAATACTTTACAAACTCATGTTTCATATATATAGACAGAAAATAAGAAAGAGATTTGTAGTATAGAGATAGCACACCTTGTTCCAGGTCCAATCAGCATTTTATCTCATTGGGTTTTATCTTAAGATGAAAGAGGTACATACCATTCCAACCCACATTGAATATTTTATTTTATAGGATTTTATTTTCAAAAGACAATGATACAGCTCTTACATCATTTTTATGACATGTAATGGATAGTTTTCTTATGCTCACAGAGACTCTGAGCTTGTCGTGAGATATGGAAGTGACACTTCCCATGGTTATCAAGGGTAGGACAATGGAATTAATATTAATTATTAAATTATTAATATTAAATTATATTAAATTATTTAGTTTTGGCCAAGGAATGTTGCCAAAGCAAATAAAAATTTGGAGTTCACCTTGCACAGAGAAAGAAATAGGAACAGGATGAATTTATACCCTAACTAGGGTACATTTTTATACCCTAATTATACCCTAACTAGCATAGATTATGATACCCTAATTAGGGAAGATTATTGTGTACTGCATACTACTGCTCAAGCAAACATGTTTTACCGTCAAAGCTATTTTGACATAGATTATATTAAAAGAAAGAGGAATGTATTTTTTTAATGTTTTATTTATTTTTGAAAGGGAGACAGAGTGTGAGTGGGGGAGGGGCAGAGAGAGAGGGAGACACAGAATCCAAAGCAGGATCCATCCAGGCTCTGAGCTGTCAGTACAGAACCCAATGTGGGGCTCAAAACCAAGAACCATGAGATCATGACCTGAGCTGAAGTCAGACACTTAACCGACTGAGCCACCCAGTTACCCCGAGGGATGTCTGTTTTGATGTTACTGGTACTTAAGTTTCAAAGTCATCACAGTCTGGTTTATATTTTTTTTAATATAAACAAGGTTTTTTCAGCACCCTAATTTCCCTTCTGTTATTCACATAGATTATACATCAGTAAAGCACAACAACCATTATTTCTAAGTTTGTATTTACATTCCAGTTACCTAGATACATTGTAATATTAGTTTCAGGAGTACAATATAGTGATTCAACACTTTCAAACTACACCTGGTGCTTCACAACAGGTACAGTCCTTGATCCACATCACACATTTAACCCCTACTCATTCCAGAGTGGCTGCACCACTTTGCATACCCACCAAGAGGGCAAGAGGGTTCCCCTTTCTCCACATCCTTGCCAACACCTGTTGTTTCTTATGTTGTTGATTTTAGCCTTTCTAACAGGTGTGAGGCGATATTGTAGTTTTGATTTGCATTTCCCTGATGATCAGTGATGTTGAGCAGCATTTCAGGTGTCTGTTGGACATCTGTATGTCTCTTTTGGAAAATTGTCTATTCATGTGTTCTGCCCATTTTTTAACTGGATTATTCCTTTTTTGGGGGGTGTTAAATTCTTTATATATTTTGAATACTAATCCTTTATCAGATATGTCATTTGCAAATACTTCTTCCATTTCATAAGTCACCTTTTATTTTGTTGATTGTTCACTGTGCAAAAGTTGTTTGTTTTTTTAATATAGCTCCAACTGTTTATTTTTGGTTTTGTTTCCCTTTCCTCAGGAAACATATCGAGAAAGAAGTGTCTATGTCCGATGTCAAAGAAGAGATTGCCTCTGTTCTCTTCTACGATTTTTGTGGTATCAGGTCTCCCATTGAGGTCTGTAATCCATTTTGAGTTTATATTTGTGTATGGTGTAAGAAAGTGGTCCAGTTTTATTCTTTTGCCTATTGCTGTCCAGTCTTCCCAAAACCATTTGTTGAAGATAATATCTTTTTCACATTGGATATTCTTTCTTTATTTCTTTGTAGGAAACTAATTGGCCATATGGCTGTGAATTAATTTCTGGGTTTTCTATTCTACTCCATTGATCTATGTGTCTATTTTTGTGCCAGTGCCATACTGTTTTCATGAATACAGTTTTGTAATGTAACCTGAAGTCTGTAATTGTGATGCATCCAGCATGTCTTTGCTTTTTTAAAGTTACTGTGGCCATTTGTGATCTTCTGTGGTTCCATACAAATTTTCAGACTGTTCATTCTAATTCTGTGAAAAATGCTCACAGTATATTAATAGGGATAGCATTAAATGTGTAGATTGCTTTGGGTAGTATAAGTATTTTAACAATATTGGTTCTTCCAATCCATGAGCATGGAAAAACTTCCCAATTCTTTGTTGTATTCAATTTCATTCATCAGTGTTTTATAGTTTTCAGAGGACAGGTCTTTCACCTCTTTGGTAAGATTTATTGCTCGGTATATTATAGATTTGGTGCAAAATTTTTGCATCTATATTCATCAGGGATATTGGTCTATAGCTTTCTTCTGTAATGGAGCCTTTATCTGGTTTTTGTTTCAGGGTAATGCCAGCCTCATAGAATGAATTTGGAAGTTTTTCTTTTCTATTTTTTTGAATAGTTTAAGAAGAATGGCATTAAATCTTCTTTAAATGTTTGGTAGAATTCACCTGTGAAGCCATTTATCCTGGACTTATTTGGAGATTTTTTATTACTGCTTCAATTTCTTTGTTGGTTATTGGTCTGTTCAAGTTTTCAATTTCTTCCTGTTTCAATTCTGATAATTTATGTTTCTAGAAATTTATCCATTTCTTCCAGATTGCCGAATTTGTTGGTATACGGTTTTTCATAATATTATCTTAGACTTGTTTGTATTTCTGTTGTGTTGGTTGTGATTTCCCATCTCTAATTCATGATTTTATTAATTTGGGTCCTTTCTCTTTTTTTCTTGATAAGTCTGGCTATAGTTTTATCAAATTTCTTAATATTTTCAAAGAACTGGTTTCATTGATCTGTTCTATTATTTTTTACTTTCTGTATCATTTATTTCTGTCTAATCTTTATTATCCCCTTCCTTCTGCTGACTTTAGGTTTTGTTTGCTGTTCTTTTTCTAGCTCCTCTAGGTGTAAGGTTAGGTTATTTAATTGAGATTTTTCTTGTTTCCTGATGTTGGCCTGTATTCCTATGTATTTTGTTCTTAGGATAGCTTTTGCTGTATCTCAAATGTTTTGGACCATAATGTTGTCATTTTCATTTGTTTCCATGTATTTTTTTAATTTTTTCTTCGATTTCCTGGTTAAGCCACTCATTGTTTAGTATCATATTGTTTAGCCTCCATATATTTGTGGTCTTTCTAATTTTTTCTTGTGGTTGACTTCTAGTTTAATAGTGTTGTGGTCAGAAAAGGTGCCTAGAATGATGTCATCTTTTTGTATTTGTTGAGGCCTATTTTGTGACCTACAATGTGATCTATTCTGGAGAATGTTTCATGTGCAGTCAAAAGGAATATATATTCTACCATTTTAGTATGGAATGTTCTGAATATATCTGTTAAGTCCATCTGGCTTAGTGCATAATTCAAAGCCATTGTTTTCTTGTTGATTTTCTGCTTAGATTTTCTGTCTATTGATGTAAGTGGGGTGTTAACATCCCGTACCATTATTATATTATTATTAATTTTTCCTTTATGTTTGTTATTAACTGTCATATATATTTGGATGTTCCCAAGTTGGGTGTAAATATTGTGACATCTTCTTGTTGGATTGTCCCTTTTTTATTATATAGTGTCCTTCTTTGTCTCTCATTATAGTCTTTGTTTTAAAATCTAGTTTGTCCGGGGCGCCTGGGTGGCGCAGTCGGTTGAGCGTCCGACTTCAGCCAGGTCACGATCTCGCGGTCCGTGAGTTCGAGCCCCGCGTCGGGCTCTGGGCTGATGGCTCAGAGCCTGGAGCCTGTTTCCGATTCTGTGTCTCCCTCTCTCTCTGCCCCTCCCCCGTTCATGCTCTGTCTCTCTCTGTCCCAAAAATAAATAAACGTTGAAAAAAAAATTAAAAAAAAAAAAAATAAAAAAAAAAATAAAATCTAGTTTGTCCGAAATAAGTGTTGCTACTTCGCCTTTCTTTTGACATCCATTTGCATGATAGATGTTTCCCCGTCCCTTCACTTTCAATCTGCAGGTAACTTTAGCTCTAAAATGATTCTCTTGTAGGCAGCATATAGATGTTTCTTGTTGTTGTTTTATCCATTCTGACACCCTGTGTCTTTTGATTGGAGCTTTTATTCCATTTACATTCAGAATAATTATTAAGTTATAAATATTTATTGCCATTTTATCATATGTTTTGTCATTGTTTCTGGAGATTTTCTTTGATCCTTTCTTGTTTTTGTCACTTTACATTGTTCCTTTCCACTCAAAGAGTCCTCTTTAATATTTCTTTCCAGGCTGGTTAGTGGCCACAAGCTCCTTTAGTTTTTGTTTTTCAGCAAATATCTACATTTCCTTCTGTTCTGAATGATAGACTGGCTGGATAAAGTATTCTCAGCTGCAGATTTTTCCCATTCAGAACTTTGAATATATCATGCCACTCCCTCCTGGCTTCCCAAGTTTCTGTTGAGAAATATCCAGCTAGACTTATAGGCTTTCCCTTGTAAGTTAAGGATTTCTTTTGTGTTTCTGCTTTTAAGATTTTTTTTCATTACCATTATATTTTGCAATGATTACAATATGTCTTGGTGTTGGTTTGCTTTTTTTGATTTTTTATGGGCTTTCTCTATGCCTCTTGGTCTCAATGTCTGCTCTCTTCCCCAGATTTGGGAACTTATTAGCTATTATTTCTTCAAATAAGTTTTCTGCCCCCTTTCCTGTCTCTTCTTCTTCCGTGACTCCTATAATATGAATGCTACTACATTTGATGGAGTCACTGAGTTCCATAAGTCTCTTCTCTTCCATAATTCTTCTTAGCCTCTTTTTTTCAGCTTCATTACTTTCCATTACTTTGTCTTCTAGATTATTAATTCACTCCTCTGCATTCATTCCATCCTACTGTTCATTGCATCTCTGTGTGCTTCTTTGTGCACTCTCCATCTGTTACTTATTCTTTTCTAACTCATCTCTGTGGTAAGGGTCTCCCTGATGTCTTCTCTTTTCTCAAGCCCAGTGAGTATCCTTATGATTCCTGCTTTAAATTCTTCATCAGACATGTTACTTATATCTCATTTGCTTAGATCTCTGTCCACGGCCTTATCTTGTTCTTTCATTTGGGATGAATTTCTCTGTCTTGGTATTTTGTCTATGTCTCTGCCTGCTGTGCGTTAGAAAAGTCAATTATGTCACCTGCTCCTGAAAGTAATGGCCTTATGAAAGAGATCATGTAGTGCCCAGGACCTGGTGATTCAAGGAGTGTCTCTGGTGTGTATGCTGCGTGCACTTTGATGTCGTGTTTTGGCTGCTCTGTCCATCAGTCCAGTCATCTGCAGAGGCTCTACTTTCCTGCAGTGGGCAGTGTTTGTTCCCTGGCCTGAATATGGTGAATATTAACGGATATGGTCTGGTCAGCTTGTGAAATGAGATCTGTCACCACCTCCTCCAGAAATGAAACTCTGCAGAACTCTCTGGTCACAAGATGTGGTGTGGACAGGGGTTTGTGCTGGTCTTCTAGGGGAGGGGCCCCCATGCTGGGGTTGAGGCAAGCTTAAAGTCAGTCCCACCAGAGGGCAGGGGGGTGTAATTTGGTGTATGGCAACCAGTGTTGGCACTGCACTGCTTACAGCAGGTGGCTCTGTGTTTATGCTGAGGGGCAGGGGAGGGAAATGGCACTGGCCATCTCCTTTGTTCCCAGAGGGGTGTCTTCCTGAACATTGTCTCTCAGGTATGTGCTCTGAGAAGAGTGAAGAGCGAATAATCTCTCCACTGTGTGCCATAGGTGCTCTTCAGATTTTGTTTTCACACTGTCTGTCCCTGGATTGTTTGCCTGCCTTCATCTAGGAGCAGAGCAGTGCCCTCCCTGCCAAGCCTATTCACCTTTAAAACTCCAGGCTTTAAAGCCCTGCTGTTTGCAAGAACTCATGAAAGTCAGCCCCTCTTGTTTTCCACATGAAGGAATCTGGGAAAACACTCTCCTTGTGAATTCCGTTGTGTGTTCATCTCTCTCTCACCCTTCTCTGAGTCCACCACTCTCTCCCCTCTGCAGCATCCATGATCCATTTCTCCCCTAAATCATGTGTCTATACTTCCTACCTTCTCCCATATGACATCTTCTCTCCCTTTATTTGTGGAGTTTGTTCTGTCAGTTTTCATATCTATTTGTGTGGCATTTAGGATGATTTGATAGTTATCTAGTTGTGTTCATGGGACTAGGCAAGCCTAGGATCCTCCTACTCAACCACCATCTTCCTCACAACCATCCTTTTTTAAATTACTTGTATAAGATTTTCTTTGCGAACATGGCTGCATAGGAGGATGCTGGGCTCACCGCGTCCTGCTGATCACTTAGATTCCACCTACACCTGCCTAAAAAACCCAGAAAACCACCAGAAGACTAGAAGAACAAAGTCTCCAGAGCCAAGCGCAGATGAGAGGCCCATGGAAGAGGGTAGGAAGGGCAGCAAGGCGGTGTGCACTACACGGACTGGCGGGAGGAAGCCGGGGTGGAGGGGCAGCCCACTGTCCATGCAGAGACCCCGAGTCTGGCTTGCAAAAGCAGAGGGGCTGGACAGAGTGTGTTTGGACAGTGAGCGGGACTTAATATCTGGAAGGTTATAAGTTAACAGCTCTGCTCTGAGAGCGGGAAGGCTGGAGGACAATGGGAGGGAGAGTTGCTGAGACCCAGGATGACAGAGCTCAGTTTGGAGGGGAACAAAGGCGCTCGCCAGTGCAATCTCCCTCGCCCATCCCCCAGCCAAAATCCCAAAGGGAACCAGTTCCTGCCAGGGAACTTACTTGCACCAGGCAAACACCCAACGCTGTGCATCTGCAGAGCCACCACTCCACCGGGTCTGACTCCCTCCTGCTGCTGCAGGGCCCCTCCCTAAGTGGCTTATGGAAGGAGAAGCAAGCTGAGCCTGCCCCTCCCACCCCATGCACCTTGCCTATCCACCCCAGCGAATATGTCATATCCCCAGCACCACAAGCCTGGAGGTGTGCAAGTAGCCCAGATGGGCCACGGCACCCCACAGTGAATCCCGCCCCTAGGAGGGGGAAAGAGAAGGCACAAACCAGTCTGACTGTGGCCCCAGCGGTGGGCTGGGGACACACATTAGGTCTGACTGTGGTCCCACCCACCAATACAAGTTATTAAAGACAGCACAGGGGAAGTGCCCTGCAGTTCCACACAACTCCAGGAGCTATCCAAAATGACCAAACAGAAGATTTCCCCTCATAAGAATCTCCAGGAAATAACAACAGCTAACGAACTGATCTAAAAGGATTTAAACAATATAACACAAAGTGAATTTAGAATAATAGTCATAAAATTAATCATTGGGCTTGAAAACAGTATAGGGGACAGCAGAGAATCTATTGCTACAGAGATCAAGGGACTAAGGAACAGTCAGGAGGAGCTAAAAAATGTGATAAACGAGCTGCAAAATAAAATGCAAATGACCACGGCTCGGATTGAAGACACAGAGGAGAGAATAGGTAAATTAGAAGAAAAAATTATGGAAAAAGAAGGAGCTGGGAAAAAGAGAGATAAAAAAAATCCAGGAGTATGAGGGGAAAATTAGAGAACTAAGTGATGCACTAAAGAGAAATAATCTACACATAATTGGTATTCCAGAGGAGGAAGAGAGAGGGAAAGGTGTTGAAGGTATACTTGAAGAAATAATAGCTGAGAACTTCCCTGATCTGGGGAAGGAAAAAGGCATTGAAATCCAAGAGGCACAGAGGACTCCCTTCAGATGGAATTTGAATCGATCTTCTGCAAGACATATCATAGTGAAACTGGCAAAATACAAGGATAAAGAGAAAATTCTGAAAGCAGCGGGGGATAAACGAGCTCCAACTTATAAAGGGAGACCTATAAGACTCGTGACTGATCTCTCTTTTGAAACTTGGCAGGCCAGAAAGAATTGGCACGAGATTTTCAGTGTGCTAGACAGAAAAAATATGCAGCCGAGAATCCTTTATCCAGCAAGTCTGTCATTTAGAATAGAAGGAGAGATAAAGGTCTTCCCAAACAAACAAAAACTGAAGGAATTCGTCACCACTAAACCAGCCCTACAAGAGATCCTAAGGGGGATCCTGTGAGACAAAGTACCAGCGACATCGCTACAACCATAAAACATACAGACATCACAATGACTCTAAACCCATATCTTTCTATAATAACACTGAATGTAAATGGACTAAATGCAACAACCAAAAGACATAGGGTATCAGAATGGATAAAAAAACAAGACTCATCTATTTGCTGTCTAAAAGAGACTCATTTTAGACTTGAGGACACCTTCAGATTGAAAGTGAGGGGATGGAGAATTATTTATCATGCTACTGGAAGTCAAAAGAAAGCTGGAGTAGCCATACTTATATCAGACAAACTAGACTTTAAATTAAAGGCTGTAACAAGAGATGAAGAAGGGCATTATATAATAATCACAGGGTCTATCCATCAGGAAGAGCTAACATTATAAATGTCTATGCGCTGAATACAGGAGCCCCCAAATATATAAAACAATTACTCATAAACATAAGCAACCTTATTGATAAGACTGTGGTAATTGCTGGGGACTTTAACACTCCACTTACAGAAATGGATAGATCATGTAGACACACGGTCAATAAAGAAACAAGGGCCCTGAATGAGACATTGGATCAGATGGACTTGACAGATATATTTAGAACTCTGCATCCCAAAGCAACAGAATATACTTTCTTCTCGAGTGCACATGGAACATTCTCCAAGATAGATCATATACTGGGTCACAAAACAGCCCTTCATAAGTATACAAGAATTGAAATTATACCATGCATACTTTCAGACCACAATGCTATGAAGCTTGAAATCAACCACAGGAAAAAGTCTGGAAAACCTCCAAAACCATGGAGGTTAAAGAACACCCTACTAACGAATGAGTGGGTCAACCAGGCAATTAGAGAAGAAATTAAAAAATATATGGAAACAAACGAAAATGAAAATACAACAACCCAAATGCTTTGGGACGCAGCGAAGGCAGTCCTGAGAGGAAAATACATTGCAATCCAGGCCTATCTCAAGAAACAAGAAAAATCCCAAATACAAAATATAATAGCACACCTAAAGGAAAAAGAAGCAGAACAGCAAAAACACCCCAAACCCAGCAGAAGAAGAGAAATAATAAAGATCAGAGCAGAAATAAACAATATAAAATCTAAAAACACTATAGAGCACATCAACAAAACCAAGAGTTGGTTTTTTGAAAAAAATAAAAAAAAAATTGACAAACCTCTAGCCAGGCTTCTCAAAAAGAAAAGGGAGATGACCCAAATAGATAAAATCATGAATGAAAATGGAATTATTACAACCAATCCCTCGTAGATACAACCAATTATCAGGGAATACTATGAAAAATTATATGCCAACAAACTGGACAACCTGGAAGAAATGGACAAATTCCTAAACACCCACACGCTTCCAAAACTCAATCAGGAGGAAATAGAAAGCTTGAACATACCCATAACTAGCGAAGAAATTGAATTGGTTATCAAAAATCTCCCAACAAATAAGAGTCCAGGACCAGATGGCTTCCCAGGGGAGTTCTACCAGATGTTTAAATCAGAGATAATACCTATCCTTCTCAAGCTATTCCAAGAAATAGAAAGGGAAGGAAAACTTCCAGACTCATTCTATGAAGCCAGTATTACTTTGATTCCTAAACCAGACAGAGACCCAGTAAAAAAAAAGAGAACTATAGGCCAATAGGCCTGAGGAATATGGATACAAAAATTCTCAATAAGATGCTAGCAAATCGAATTCAAAACCATATAAAAAGAATTATTCACCATGATCAAGTAGGATTCATTCCTGGGATGCAGGGCTGGTTCAACATTCGCATATCAATCAACGTGATACATCACATTAATAAAAGAAAAGATAAGAACCATATTATCCTGTCCATCAATGAAGAAAAGGCATTTGACAAAATTCAGCAACCTTTCTTAATAAAAACCCTCAAGAAAGTCGGGATAAAAGGAACATACTTAAAGATCATAAAAGCCATTTATGAAAAGCCCACAGCTAACATCATCCTCAATGGGGAAAAACTGAGAGCTTTTTCCCTGAGATCAGGAACACAACAGGGATGTCCACTCTCACCGCTGTTGTTTAACATAGTGTTGGAAGTGCTAGCATCAGCAATCAGACAACAAAAGGAAATCAAAGGCATCAAAATTGGCAAAGATGAAGTCAAGCTTTCACTTTTTGCAGATGACATGATATTATACATGGAAAACCCGATAGACTCCACCAAAAGTCTGCTAGAACTCATACATGAATTCAGCAAAGTTGCAGGATACAAAATCAATGTACAGAAATCAGTTGCATTCTTATACACTAACAATGAAGCAACAGAAAGACAAATCAAGAAACTGATCCCATTCACAATTGCACCAAGAAGCATAAAATACTTAGGAATAAATCTAACCAAAGAGGTCAAAGATCTGTATGCTGAAAACTATAGAAAGCTTCTGAAGGAAATTGAAGAAGATATAAAGAAATGGAAAAACATTCCGTGCTCATGGATTGGAAGAATAAATATTGTCAAAATGTCAATACTACCCAAATCTATCTACATATTCCATGCAATCTCAATCAAAATTGCACCAGCATTCTTCTCAAAACTAGAACAAGCTATCCTAAAATTCATATGGAACCACAAAAGGCCCAGAATAGTCAAAGTAATTTTGAAGAAGAAGACCAAAGCAGGAGGCATCACAATCCCAGACTTTAGCCTCTACTACAAAGCTGTCATCATCAAGACAGCATGGTATTGGCACAAAAACAGACACATAGACCAATGGAATAGAATAGAAACCCCAGAACTAGACCCACAAACATATGGCCAACTAATCTTTGACAAAGCAGGAAAGAACATCCAATGGAAAAAAGACAGTCTCTTTAACAAATGGTGCTGGGAGAACTGGACAGCAACATGCAGAAGGTTGAAACTAGACCACTTTCTTAAACCATTCACAAAAATAAACTCAAAATGGCTAAAGGACCTGAATGTGAGACAGGAAACCATCACAACCCTAGAGGAGAAAGCAGGAAAAGACCTCTCTGACCTCAGCCGTAGCAATTTCTTACTTGACACATCCCCAAAGGCAAGGGAATTAAAAGCAAAAATGAATTACTGGGACCTTATGAAGATAAAAAGCTTCTGCACAGCAAAGGAAACAACCAACAAAACTAAAAGGCAACCAACGGAATGGGAAAAGGTATTTGCAAATGACATATCAGACAAAGGACTAGTATCAAAATCTATAAAGAGCTCACCAAACTCCACACCCGAAAAACAAATAATCCAGTGAAGAAATGGGCAGAAAACATGAATAGACACTTCTCTAAAGAAGACATCCAGATGGCCAACAGGCACATGAAAAGATGCTCAACGTCGCTCCTCACCAGGGAAATACAAATCAAAACCACACTCATATATCACCTCACACCAGTCAGAGTGGCCAAAATGAACAAATCAGGAGAGTATAGATGCTGGAGAGGATGCGGAGAAACGGGGACCCTCTTGCACTGTTGGTGGGAATGCAAATTGGCGCAGCCGCTCTGGAAAGCAGTGTGGAGGTTCCTCAGAAAATTAAAAATAGACCTACCCTATGACCCAGCAATAGCACTGCTAGGAATTTACCCAAGGGATACCGGAGTACTGATGCATAGGGGCACTTGTACCCCAATGTTCATAGCAGCACTCTCAACAATAGCCAAATTATGGAAAGAGCCTAAATGTCCATCAACTGATGAATGGATAAAGAAATTGTGGTTTATATACACAATGGAATACTACGTGGCAATGAGAAAAAATGAAATATGGCCTTTTGTAGCAACGTGGATGGAACTGGAGAGTGTGATGCTAAGTGAAATAAGCCATACAGAGAAAGACAGATACCATATGGTTTATGTCTTATGTGGATCCTGAGAAACTTAACAGGAACCCATGGTGGAGGGGAAGGAAAAAAAAAAAAAAAAAAAAGGACGTTAGAGTGGGAGAGAGCCAAAGCATAAGAGACTGTTAAAAAACTGAGAACAAACTGAGGGTTGATGGGGGGTGGGAGGGAGGGGAGGGTGGGTGATGGGTATTGAGGAGGGCACCTTTTGGGATGAGCACTGGGTGTTGTATGGAAACCAATTTGTCAATAAATTTCATATATAAAAAAAATAAATAAATAAAACGAACAACACATTGAAAAAAAAAAAAAGAAACCTATCTATAAATGAAAAGAGCTGCATTCTTACCTTCATCATTTCATGTTTGCAACAGTGAACTCACAGGGCAATTAAAATATGGTTTATTGGAAATGGAAAAAGTGTGATGCAACCACAACACTTCCAGTTTCCTGAGCCCATAAGGGTAAAGAAACTATAACTGACAGAGCAACTTCATCAGGATAAAGACAGCAATAACCAGTTAAATTCAGCCTCTAAATTACCTCCTTTGCACAGACAGGGGAGAGAAACTTTACAGGATAATAAGAAATCGTTTGAAAAGCTTAATGATTTCAGTCAAAAGGAAGAGTAATATCATTGTACTGCTCATTCATGTAAATCTCTGGAATTCCTGATCATAACCACACTAGAGTCTCCAAAAGGCATCAACAGTAACATAAAATCCTCTCCAATTAGCTTTTAATTGGGTCTATACCACTAAGACCTTGATTTTTTCTGCTTATTTCACAGTGTTCTTCCAATTCTAGAATTTTAAAAAGTGGTGATCTAAGTTTCCACTATCTGTCCTCTATACAATATATTGCAGATATTTTTTAATTATAGCTTCCAAGAACATTAATATAATGAACACTATTTCACAAATTTCACTTGTTAATCCTTGTGATGTACTCTCAATCTGCAGATAAATCGTAAGGACTTACCAGTATTCTTGAAGTCTCTAAGTCCAAACTCTTATGCCTAAGGCATTATTAATGCCAAGGGAATCATTATCATTTTAGTTGTTATTCTTGACCTTTATTATTTGGGCTATAGTCTCTCTTTTCCTCTAGGCAATCAGTGACTGCAACAGAATGCTACCTTCTAAAAAATAGATACTTCATCCATTGAATGATTATAAGCCTCTATGGTTGTAATTTACTAGGCTCTAAGTCATTCTATAGTCCTGGGCACAGATGACACAAATTGGAATTGAGGCTAAAAACATATTCAGACCAGTTGATAGTATCAAGTCTCTAATTTCCTGATCAAGAACTGTTGTTAGAAGCTTGGTATCTGAAGTACATGAAGAGATGTCACACAGCTACTTTAATCACGCCCCACTAATAACCACTTTTAGTTACTTATAAATTAAATAGCTCTGCAATGGAAGTAGATTATTTTTCCATTTAATAATGGACACTTGACATTTACCTTCCTGGATAAAGAATAAGCCAGTACCCAAATCGAACTGTAGATTAAGGCATCCTAAGAAAATCATCTAAGCTAAAAACATTTGCTGGGTAAAAGGTAAAAAGGTGTTTTTACTGATTTTTATTAACTGTGCAGGTGATAAGGTGATAAAAACCTTTCAAGGGGTGCGTGGGTGGCTCAGTCAGTTGAGTATCCAACTCTTCATTTTGGCTCAGGTCATGATACCAGGTTCATGGGATAGAGACCCCCATCAAGCTCTGTACTGAGCATGGAGACTGCTTAAGAGTCTCTCTCTCCCTCTGACTCTCTCCCACTCCATCTTTCTCTCCCTTTCTCTAAAACCAAAAAAGAAAAAGAAAGAAAGAAAGAAAGAAAGAAAGAAAGAAGGAAAGAAAGAAAAAAAAACATTTAAAAACGTTTTAAAAGGACTTTAAAAAGTTTGGCAATTATTTAAAGATAATTTACAAAGTTTATTAAAGAACTTTATACAGCCAACAAGTTCTTGATAGAGCATGCAGAAATCCCTGTGGTGGAAAAAAATTAATGTTGCGGTACCAGGGTATTTCATTTACTATTTTCTAGGGTTTAATTTAACCTCATTAAGGAAATAAAATCAGGTAAACATAGTGAATCTGCATTATATTAATATTTTTAATAGAAACTTTCAGAGAGAATTTTTTTAAACTATTGCAGGTCTTCAAATTCTTTCCTTTTTTCTGATTTCTTGGCAAGCTTGCACCAAGCCTAAGAGGCAATGTGGTGCAGGGATAAAGAGCAGGAATATGAAGCCAGAACTGGAAACTTCATTCAGGAAATTCCACCACTTATTAGCCATGTAAATTTGAGTACATAATTGTGCTTTCTTGTGCCTTAGTTTGCTCATCTGTAAGTAGGAATAATATTTAGCGTTTATTTCATAGAGCTGTTGCCAACATTCAGTGAGCTCAAAATATATTAAAGTGTTCATGTTAATGCCTGGAAAATAGTAAGGTATATAAATGTCTGCTAAGATGATTATTCTCATAAATCAAGTAACATTACAATAACATTAAAGGGAATTTGTTTCATTTGCTTTTTGGGGGACAGAAAGTCCATAAAATGTACTTTACTTCCTAAATGAAACTTCAACATTTTAAAGTTTTGATGGGTGAGTTCCCTTGCTCTGATTTATTTTGAAATAATGTTATAAGGAATAAGTTGTTGTTCCATCAGATATTGTAATTGCTCTTTGAGAGAAAGTATCAGATTTTAAGATACGTTCTGTTTCATATTGTTCCAGCAAATGAAATTCAGATTTATGTTCAATTTAATTTAAAAATACTTATCAAAGGGTTAACATTTGATCAAGATTAACCTGGGGCGCCTGGGTGGCTCAGTGGGTTGGGCGTCTGACTTCGGCTCAGGTCATGATCTTGCGGTCCGTGAGTTGGAGCCCCGCGTCAGGCTTTGTGCTG
This sequence comes from Lynx canadensis, assembly GCF_007474595.2. Lineage (NCBI taxonomy): Eukaryota > Metazoa > Chordata > Mammalia > Carnivora > Felidae > Lynx > Lynx canadensis. Next base: position 69,906,527 of record NC_044321.2, on the reverse strand, counting down.
ACAGCTCAGAGCCTGGAGCCTGTTTCAGATTCTGTGTCTCCCTCTCTCTCTGACCCTCCCCCATTCATGCTCTGTCTCTCTCTGTCTCAAAAATAAATAAACGTTAAAAAAAATTTTTTTAAAAAGATTAACCTTACAGGATTTTTTGTCTATTTTCTCTCAAATATTTATTGTACTTTGATCAGTATTAAGAAAAGAGTGGTACATAAAGGAGTGCCAGGTTTTTTATTTAAGTCTTTTAGGGCACTATTGCCTATGTTTAAACTTGTCTTCTAGTCACTAATTCTCATTGCTAGTCTTCAGGCTTTTTTCATGACTCCCTTGCTTCCAATTCAGACTAAAGCGACTACACTTGCTACTGTTAAGAATGTGAGGTCAGCAAGGTCATTCCTTTCCATAGACTCACTAGAGAATTCACACAAAGATATGGAGTAAGCCCTCTATTGCATTTTCCTTTCAATAAAATACAATCATCTTTCAATGACACAGCCTTTTGAAATTATCCAGCACTTACCTTTTTTTTAAGTGTGCATGATTTTTAAAAGTGCAATTACATAATTTATTAAGTTTTATTTTATTTGAGATCCAGGAAATGAGACTAAATGATTATTTGCTAAATATAAAACCTCAAAAGTTGGAAAGCAACAGAATGAAAAAAGAAAAATTGAAACTATAAGGAGTCTACATCTAGGGGCATTAAATCATAGAGTGGTTTATTTCTGGACTTTGAATATTTTAAATTACAAGGTACTTTCTGTATGTTTTATTTTTATTGCACAAATTAATATAATATCAATTTATAAATTATTAGTCATAGCAACATATCAATGAAAAACTAAGTATAAATTACTAAAATTTTGTTTAAAATTGTAGCACTAAGTGAGGCACCCAGGTTGTTCAGTACCAGATAGCATCTGACTGTTGATTTCAGCTTGGGCATGATCTCTTGGTTCATAAGTTTGAGCCCCACATTGGGCTCCGCACTGACAGCATGGAGCCTGCTTTGGATTCTTTTTCTTTCTTTCTTTCTTTCTTTCTTTCTTTCTTTCTTTCTTTCTTCCTTCTTTCTTTCTCTCTCTCTCTCTCTCTCTCCCTCTGCTCCTCCCCCACTCACACACACTCTCTCACTCTCTCAAAATAAATTTTAAAACTTTTTAAAAACTTAAAAAATTAAAATTGTAGCATTAAGCAAAATATAACATGCACAAACACAAACATGCTTTTCTTACTCTCAATGCATTTTTTTTCTGTGATATAATCTTAAAAATTTGATGGGATGAAATGAATAAGTTATGGTATATTGTGTTGATATAATTCTTCAGCCTGCCATTATGTAATTTTAGTCTTATTCATAACCAAACACAAAAGACAAGGAAATATTCAGAATTTAAGTCTACTTTAAGAAAATGTTCAGTTCATCATAATTGCCACTATCACAGCTAATCCTCTATGATAGCAGTACAACATTTTCTCAGGTCCCTGTATTTTAGAGATGTTAGTGTTATGTGTCTACTGATAATATTTCTTAAAAAAAAACTAAAAATGATCTTTAATATATTATCTTAATACACATATACAAAAATAGTAGCAAATACAGATACTATAATCATTAATTTCCAGATCAACTTTCATTAAGAAGTTTAGTTCAGTAGTAAAGGTGGAACTGCAATCAAAATTAGCCTTAGGTATTAATGTACTTGTTGAAATACACTGCTACATATTAGATCTGATCATACACAAAGAGCTGGTAGTGTGAGACCATACCAACAATTATGATCCTTAGATACAATTTACTATACTGGAAAGTAGTATTTATTAACTGGACACTACTAATTTTGAAGAATCACGGCATTTTCAAAATAAAATCATATAATTTATTACAAAAATAATGGTGAGAAATAAATAACCCAGAGGGGTAAGGCACATATACCAATATGTCACAAAAATTTTACCTACCACTTGATAGTTTTTCAGATATTACACTCAGTGACTATAAAGCTATAAATTTAAAACAATTTATCAGCATTTTACTGGGAAATCTTAGCTACCATGCTCTTTAAGCAAGTGTGAGATTTACTTAAGCTTAATTTTCAGGTAAACTGGGCATTAAACAGAAAAGTGCACATTGATGAAAATCTTTTGAAGCGGAGTCTTATAAGCTCAGAATGGGAATGCATTTCCTTTTTTAAATTTGTTTCTTTTGTTTTCTGATGATTCAGACCTCCAAGGACTTCACAGTGCTCACTCTACACATCATCACTAAGATAAGTACCTGAAGCTTTGAGAAGGGTAATATCCTGGAATTGTGTCAAACCTCTTACTCCTCCTTCTCCTCAAAACCACACCAATTACACACACTATAAATTGAAAGTTTGACACCTATACTAGTATATTTTTTCATATCAATCTATGATTTTTTAATTGTAAGGGAAAGTAGACATTTGGTAGTAAAAAATCACATACAATCAATAGAAGTGTTGAGAGTTTCCATAATAAAACCCTAATATGCACATTTTCCTGCCATTTACCCCTTATGTAAAAGTACAGTGCAGATAAAATCCCTTATATGATAGCAAAGTCAACCAGGAGGAGAGGCACAAGTCAGAAATTAGACTGCAGACAGACTCACTTCTGTTTTTTTTTTTTTTTATTTCAGAGACCTATGGTAATTCACAGTATTTGATATTCTAAAGCTAGAGGTAATATAAAGGTTCTTTCTATCTAGAAAAGGGCTATCGTCTGGAATGCTATGCAAGTGGCATTACTGTTACTTTAAGCAGTTGTCAGGAAGCAGTATAATTGACCACATTTGGTTAGTTTTTGTTGATAGAGCCTATATTTACCAATACCACCACATTCTCCCTTGTAACTATCCCAACAGTAGTAAATTGATAAACCTTTCATCCAATGATGTATTACAGCCAAAGATGTTTGCTTTGACATGTGCAAACCCATGGTGAATCGAAAGACTTTAAAAGTAGCTTTCCAAGTAAAAATACAAGACTAGTGTTATATTTTTTTATTGTACAGTTTGTTTCATAATTCTGTAGTGAAAAATACACTCTCCCTTTCTCATTCTCAGAGTAACAGTGAAATTCTGGTTTCGTAAATAAAAATACATGTGTAAATAGTATACTAAATTCAAATGATTTTTGTACATTTGAAATTATGTTATCCATAGATGTTGAAATTGTGAAATAGGGACTAAATCCACATGGTCATGGTCTAACTATTCTAAATGATACACTTCCAGTCACTAAACACCTTCACCTCAAGGGAGGGGTGCTTTCAACATGTGTATTTCTTTTATTATTATTATTATTATTATTATTATTATTATTTTATAGAGGGAGAGAGAGTGCAAGCATGAGCTGGGGAGAAGGGCAGAGGGAGAGAGAGAGAGACAGAGAGAGAGAGAGAGAGAGAAAGAGAGAGAATATCCCAGGCAGGCCCCATGCTCAGTTCAGAGCCAGACATGGGGCAGATCCCATGACCCTGGGATCACAACCCAAGCTGAAACCAAGAGTCAGATGCTCAACTGACTGAGCCACCCAAGAGCGACCACTTGGGTATTTCTTCATACTCCTCCATTCACTGCCATCCAAAGACCCAAATTAAATACCTTGATTATCTAAAACTCAATTAACTAAACAGTTAATGCCATTTTTTATTTTTATTTTTTTGAGAGGGAGAGAAAGAGAGAGGGAGAGAGCATGAGTTGGGGAGGGGCAGAGGGATAGGAGAGAAAGAATCTTAAGCAGGCTTCATGCTCAGTGCCAAGCCTGACATGGACTCAATCCCATGACCCTGGGATCATGACCTGAGTCAAAATCAAGAGCTGGACACTCAACTGACTGCACCACCCAGGAGCCCCATATCATTAAAAAAAACTATACAATTATTAAGAGAAAAACCATTTTAAAATTATTAATAAGTGATATGTGAAAATTGATTATTTTGTGTAGCATCACTAAATTTCAAGTATATTCCAAAACACACTAAGAACAAACTTCTATATGGAGAGAGTTTCTATATGGATAACTCTATAGCTTCTGTATGGATAACACCTTAACTCCCATATTGCTATGCAATCAAAATTGGTGAGTATAAGGATGTTTCTGAGGCCTTAAGAGTTCAATGACCCAAATAAAGTGGTATTTATGTTAACTGTACTATGCTAGCTAAAGCAGGCAATAAAATGGACCAGTATTATTAAAAAGATTTCCAAAAGGGTTGACAACACAAGTTTATGATTAACTTCAACTAGCTGGAACCTCTTACTTGATCTTTCTAGTTAAACAAGATTTTCAATGTAAACAAGTACACATTCCACAAAAGAATTCTTATTTGGAACAAATAGAAGATAGATGATCTAAAATCATTTGTATACTCGATCTTCAAGGAGTTTGGGAAGATTGCCAAGTAGGAGGACCCAGAGCTCACTCCGTCCCATGTTTATTTAATTTACTATTTTTTTGTTTCAAGTTTTTATTTAAATTCTAGTGAGTTAACATACAATATAATATTGGTTTCAAGAGTAACACTTAGTGATTCATCATCACTTTTTTTTTTAATTTTTTTTAACATTTTATTTATTTTTGAGACAGAGACAGAGCATGAACGGGGGAGGGGCAGAGAGAGAGGGAGACACAGAATCGGAAACAGGCTCCAGGCTCTGAGCCATCAGCCCAGAGCCCGACGCGGGGCTCGACCTCGCGGACCGCGAGATCGTGACCTGGCTGAAGTCGGACGCTTAACCGACTGCGCCACCCAGGCGCCCCAATCATCATCACTTTTATATACCATCCAGTACTCAACACAAGTGCTCTCCTTAATACCCATCACACATTAAGCCCATCCCCCCACCCACATCCCCTCCATCAAATCTCAGATTGTTTTCTATAGTTAAGAGTCAATTATGGTTTATCTCCCTTTCTCTTTTCCCACTTTCCTCTATGTTCATCTGTTTTGTTTCTTAAATTCCACATATGAATGAAATCATATGGTACTTGATTTTCCCTGACTGGTTATGCTTAAAATACACTCTAACTTCACTCCATCACTGCAAAAGACAAGAGTTCATTCCTTTTGATGGCTGAGTAATATTCTAATATATATATATATATATTATATATATCTAATATATATACCTATAGATAGCTAATATATATATATATAATATATATAGACCTAATATATATCTAATATATATATCTAATATATACATACCTAATATATATCTAATATATATATATATAGATATATATATATATATATATATATACCACATCTTCTTTAGCCATTCATCAGTCAATAAATTTGGGCTCTCCAAAATTTGGCTATTTTTGATAATGCTGCTACAAACATCAGGGTGCATGTTGTCACATTGAATCAGTATTTTTGTATCTTTTGGGTAAATATCTAGTATTTAAATTACTGGTTATAAGACAGTTCTATTTTTAACTTTTTGAGAAACATCCATGCTGTTTTCCAGAGCATTCCTACCAAAACTGTAAGAGGGTTTCTGTTTCTCTGCATCGTCAATATCTGTTGTTTCCTGTGTTAATTTTAGCCATTCTGACAGGTGTGAGGTGATATTTCATGTAGTTTTTATTTGTATTTCCCTGATGATGAGTAATATTGAGCCTCTTTCATGTGTCAGTTAGTCTTCTTTGGAAAAATGTCTACTCATGTCTTCTGCCTATTTCTAAAATAGATTATTTGTTTTTGGGCATTGAGTTTGATAAGTTCTTTATAGGTTTTAGATACTAACCCTTTGTCAGATATGTCATTTGAAAATATCTTCTCCCAGGGCACCTGGGTAGCTCAGTCGGTTAACCATCCAACTTCGGCTCAGGTCGTGGTCTCACGGTTTGTGAGTTCTAGCCCCCGTGTCGGGCTCTGTGTTGACAGCTCAGAGCCTGGTGCCTGCTTCAGATTCTGTGTCTCCTCCTCTTTGTTCTCCTCCCATGCTCATGCTCTGTCTCTCTCTGTCTCTCAATAATAAAGAAACGTTAAAAAATATATCTTCTCCCATTCTATAGATTCCCTTTTAGTTTTTTATTGTTTCCTTCGCTGTACACTTTTTATCTTGATGGATTCCTAATAGTTCATTTTTGCTTTTGATTCTCTTGGCTCTGGAGACGTATCTAGTAAGAAGTTGCTATAGCCGAGGTCAAAGAGGTTGCTGCCTGTGTTCTACTCCAAGATTTTGATGGGTTCCCATCTCATATTTAAGTATTTCATACATTTTGAATTAATTATTGTGTATGGTGTAAGAACGTGATCCAGTTTCATCCTTCTGCATGTTGCTGTCTGGTTTTCCCAACATTTGTTGAAGAGACTGTCATTTTTCAAATGGAAATTCTTTCCTGCTTTGTAAAAGATGAGTTGACCATATGGTTGTGGGTTTATTTCTGTTTTTTTTTATTATGTTCTATTTATGTTTGTGTCTTTTTTTGTAATAGTGCCATATTGTCTTAATCACTACAGCTTTGTTATACAGCTTGAAGTCTAGATGCCTCCAACTTTGTTTTGCTTTTTCAAGACTGCTTTGGCTATTCCAGGTCATTTGTGGTTCCATACAAAGTTTAGGATTGCATTTTCTAGCTGTGTGAAAAATGCTGGTGGTATTTTCATAGGCATTGCTGTAAATGTGTAGATTGCTTTGGGTAGTATGGACATTTTAACAATAATGGTACTTCCAATCCACAAGCATGGAATGTTTTCTCAATTCCTTGTGTATTCCTCAATTTCTTTAATAAGTTTTTCATAGTTCTCAGAGTACAGATCTTTGGCCTCTTTGGTTAGGTTTATTCCTAGCTATCATACACTTTTTGGGGCAATTGTAAAAGGGGTTGAATCCTTGATTTCTCTTTCTGCTGCTTCATTATTGGTGTATATGTATATGGCCTACATGATGATGATGTATGTTCCATCTATTCCTAATTTGTTGAAGGTTTTTATTAATAATGGATGCTGTATTTTGTCAAATGCTTTTTCTGTATCTATTGAGAGGATCATATGGTTCTTATCCTTTCTTTTATCAACGTGATATGCCACATTTGATTGGCAAATATTGAACCATGCTTCCAGCTCAGGAATAAATCCAACTTGACTCTGATAAACAATTCGTATCATTTACTACTGGATTAAATTTTCTAATATCTTGTTGAGAAGATATGGATGTTGTTTGCATCCATGTTCATCTGAGATATTGACTTGTAATTCTCTTTTTCAATGGGGTCTTTTTATGGTTTTGCAATCAAGGTAATGTCTTCATAGAATGAGTTTGGAAGTTTTCCTTCCATTTTTATTTTTTGGAACAGTTTGGGAAGAATAGGTATTAACTCTTCATTAAATGTCTGGTAGAATTCCCCTGGGAAGCCATCTGGCCCTGGACTTTTGTTTGTTTGGAGAATTTTGAGTGTGATTCTATTTCCTGGTGGTTATGGATCTGTTCAAATTTTCTATTCCTTCCTCTTTCACTTTTGGTAGTTTGTGTGTTTCTAGGAATTTATCCATTTTTTTCAGATTGTCCAATTTGTTGGAATATAATTTTTGATAATATTCTCTTATAATTGTTTCTATTTCTGTGTTGTTGGCTGTGAACTCTCCTCTTTCATTTGTGATTTTGTTTATTTGGATCCTTTCTCATTTTTTTTTGATAAGTCTAGGTATGGGTTTACTGATTTTATTAATCTTTCCATGAACCAGGTCCTAGGTTCATTGATCCGTTCTACTGTAGTTTTTTTTGTTTTGTTTTGTTTCTATATCATTTATTTCTGCTCTAATCTTTATTATTTCCATCCTTTTGCTGGATTTAAGCTTTATTTTATTCCTTTTTTAGCTCCTTTAGGTGTAAGTTTAGGATGTGTATCTGAGACATTCCTTGCTTCTTGAGGTAGGCCTGTATTGCTATATACTTCCCTCTTATGACCACTTCTCCTGGATCCCAAAAGTTTTGGACTGTCATGTTTTCATTTTCATTTGCTTCCATATATTTTTGTATTTCTTCTTTAATTCCTTGGTTAACCCATTCATTCTTTTTTTTCTCCATACTTTATTTAAATTCAAGTTAGTTAATTCATAGAGTAGTATTGGTTTCAGGAGTAGAGTTTAATAATTCATCATGTGCATATAACATCCAGTGCTCATCAAAAACAGTGCCCTCCTTAATGCCCATCACCCATTTAGCCCATATCCACTCCACCCTCCCCTCCAGCAGCTCTCAGTTGTTCTTTATAGTTAAGAGCCGAATGCTTTGCCCCCTCTGTTTTTATCTTATCATATTTTTCTTTCCCTTCCCCTATGTTCATATATTTTGTTTCTTAAATTCCACATATGAGTGAAATCATAATCCATCCATTCTTTAATAGGATGTTCTTTAACTTTCATGTATTTGTGGCCTTTCCAAATTTTTTCTTGTGGTTGACTTCCAGTTTTGTAGTGTTGTGGTCTGAAAATATGTATGGTATGATCTCAATCTTTTGTACTTGTTGAGGCATGATTTGTGACCCAGTATGTGATCTATTCTTGAGAATATCCCATGTGCACTTGAAAAGAATGTGTATTCTCTTGCTTTGGTATGAAATGTTTTGCATATATCTATAAAGTCCATCTTGTCCAGTTTGTCATTCAAAGCCACTGTTTCTTTGTTGATGTTCTGCTGAGATAATCTGTCCATTGATTTAAGTGGGGTGTTAAAGTTCCCCACTATTATTGTATTATTTTAAAGTCCCATACTATTATTGTACTATTATCAACGAGTTTCTTTATGTTTATTATTAATTTATTTACATATTTGTGTGTTACAAGTTGTGGAAATAAATACTTACAATTGTTAGATATTCTTGCTGCATAGACCCCTTTATATGATGTAGTGCTATTCTTCAGATCTTGTTACAGTCTTTGGCTTAAAATCCAGTTTGTCTGATATAAGTATAGTGATGCTTGACCAGGTTTCTCTTGATGCCCATTATCATAAATGGTTCTCCACCCACTGACTTTCTTTTTTTTTTTTTATATATATATGAAATTTATTGACAAATTGGTTTCCATACAACACCCAGTCCTCATCCCAAAAGGTGCCCTCCTCAATACCCATCACCCACCCTCCCCTCCCTCCCACCCCCCATCAACCCTCAGTTTGTTCTCAGTTTTTAACAGTCTCTTATGCTTTGGCTCTCTCCCACTCTAACTTCTTTTTTTTTTTTTTTTCCTTCCCCTCCCCCATGGGTTCCTGTTAAGTTTCTCAGGATCCAAATAAGAGGGAAACCATGTGGTATCTGTCTTTCTCTGTATGGCTTATTTCACTTAGCATTACACTCTCCAGTTCCATCCACGTTGCTACAAAAGGCCATATTTCATTTTTTCTCATTGCCACATAGTACTCCATTGTGTATATATACCACAATTTCTTTATCCATTCATCAGTTGATGGACATTTAGGCTCTTTCCATAATTTGGCTATTGTTGAGAGTGCTGCTATGAACATTGGGGTACAAGTGCCCCTATGCATCAGTACTCCTGTATCCCTTGGATAAATTCCTAGCAGTGCTATTGCTGGGTCATAGGGTAGGTCTATTTTTAATTTCTGAGGAACCTCCACACTGCTTTCCAGAGCGGCTGCACCAATTTGCATTCCCACCAACAGTGCAAGAGGGTTCCCGTTTCTCCACATCCTCTCCAGCATCTATAGTCTCCTGATTTGTTCATTTTGGCCACTCTGACTGGCGTGAGGTGATACCTGAGTGTGGTTTTGATTTGTATTTCCCTGATAAGGAGCGACGCTGAACATCTTTTCATGTGCCTGTTGGCCATCTGGATGTCTTCTTTAGAGAAGTGTCTATTCATGTTTTCTGCCCATTTCTTCACTGGGTTATTTGTTTTTCGGGTGTGGAGTTTGGTGAGCTCTTTATAGATTTTAGATACTAGCCCTTTGTCCGATATGTCATTTGCAAATATCTTTTCCCATTCCGTTGGTTGCCTTTTAGTTTTGTTGGTTGTTTCCTTTGCTGTGCAGAAGCTTTTTATCTTCATAAGATCCCAGTAATTCACTTTTGCTTTTAATTCCCTTGCCTTTGGGGATGTGTCGAGTAAGAGATTGCTACGGCTGAGGTCAGAGAGGTCTTTTCCTGCTTTGTCCTCTAAGGTTTTGATGGTTTCCTGTCTCACATTTAGGTCCTTTATCCATTTTGAGTTTATTTTTGTAATGGTGTGAGAAAGTGGTCTAGTTTCAACCTTCTGCATGTTGCTGTCCAGTTCTCCCAGCACCATTTGTTAAAGAGGCTGTCTTTTTTCCATTGGATGTTCTTTCCTGCTTTGTCAAAGATGAGTTGGCCGTACGTTTGTGGGTCTAGTTCTGGGGTTTCTATTCTATTCCATTGGTCTGTGTGTCTGTTTTTGTGCCAATACCATGCTGTCTTGATGATGACAGCTTTGTAGTAGAGGCTAAAGTCTGGGATTGTGATGCCTCCTGCTTTGGTCTTCTTCTTCAAAATTCCTTTGGCTATTCGGGGCCTTTTGTGGATCCATAGGAATTTTAGGATTGCTTGTTCTAATTTCGAGAAGAATGCTGGTGCAATGTTGATTGGGATTGCATTGAATGTGTAGATAGCTTTGGGTAGTATTGACATTTTGACAATATTTATTTTTCCAATCCATGAGCAGGGAATGTCTTTCCATTTCTTTAAATCTTCTTCAATTACCTTCATAAGCTTTCTATAGTTTTCAGCATACAGATCCTTTACATCTTTGGTTAGATTTATTCCTAGGTATTTTATGCTTCTTGGTGCAATTGTGAATGGGATCATTTTCTTTATTTGTCTTTCTGTTGCTTCATTGTTAGTGTATAGAATGCAACTGATTTCTGTACATTGATTTTGTATCCTGCAACTTTGCTGAATTCATGTATCAGTTCTAGCAGACTTTTGGTGGAGTCTATCGGATTTTCCATGTATAATATCATGTCATCTGCAAAAAGCGAAAGCTTGACTTCATCTTTACCAATTTTGATGCCTTTGATTTCCTTTTGTTGTCTGATTGCTGATGCTAGAACTTCCAGCACTATGTGAAACAACAGCGGTGAGAGTGGGCATCCCTGTCGTGTTCCTGATCTCAGGGAAAAAGCTCTCAGTTTTTCCCCGTTGAGGATGATGTTAGCTGTGGCTTTTCATAAATGGCTTTTATGATCTTTAAGTATGTTCCTTCTATCCCGACTTTCTCAAGGGTTTTTATTAAGAAAGGGTGCTGGATTTTGTCAAAGGCCTTTTCTGCATCGATTGACAGGATCATATGGTTCTTCTCTTTTTTTTGTTAATGTGATGTATCACGTGATTGATTTGCGAATGTTGAACCAGCCCTACATCCCAGGAATGAATCCCACTTGATCATGGTGAATAATTCTTTTTATATGCTGTTGAATTCGATTTGCTAGTATCTTATTGAGAATTTTTGCATCCATATTCATCAGGGATATTGGCCTGTAGTTCTTTTTTTTTACTGGGTCTCTGGTTTAGGAATCAAAGTAATACTGGCTTCATAGAATAAGTCTGGAAGTTTTCCTTCCCTTTCTATTTCTTGGAATAGCTTGAGAAGGATAGGTATTATCTCTGCTTTAAATGTCTGGTAGAACTCCCCTGGGAAGCCATCTGGTCCTGGACTCTTATTTGTTGGGAGCTTTTTGATAACCGATTCAATGTCTTCGCTGGTTATGGGTCTGTTCAAGCTTTCTCTTTCCTCCTGATTGAGTTTTGGAAGAGTGTGGGTGTTTAGGAATTTGTCCATTTCTTCCAGGTTGTCCAATTTGTTGGCATATAATTTTTCATAGTATTCCCTGATAATTGTTTGTATCTCTGAGGGATTGGTTGTAATAATTCTATTTTCATTCATGATTTTATCTATTTGGGTCATCTCCCTTTTCTTTTGAGAAGCCTGGCTAGAGGTTTGTCAATTTTGTTTATTTTTTCAAAAAAACCAACTCTTGGTTTCGTTGATCTGCTCTACAGTTTTTTTAGATTCTATATTGTTTATTTCTGCTCTGATCTTTATTATTTCTCTTCTTCTGCTGGGTTTGGGGTGTCTTTGCTGTTCTGCTTCTATTTCCTTTAGGTGTGCTGTTAGATTTTGTATTTGGGATTTTTCTTGTTTCTTGAGATAGGCCTGGATTGCAATGTATTTTCCTGTCAGGACTGCCTTCGCTGCGTCCCAAAGCGTTTGGATTGTTGTATTTTCATTTCGTTTGTTTCCATATATTTTTTGATTTCTTCTCTAATTGCCTGGTTGACCCACTCATTCGTTAGTAGGGTGTCCTTTAACCTCCATGGTTTTGGAGGTTTTCCAGACTTTTTCCTGTGGTTGATTTCAAGCTTCATAGCATTGTGGTCTGAAAGTATGCATGGTATAATTTCAATTCTTGTAAACTTATGAAGGGCTGTTTTGTGACCCAGTATATGATCTATCTTGGAGAATGTTCCATGAGCACTCGAGAAGAAAGTATATTCTGTTGCTTTGGGATGCAGAGTTCTAAATATATCTGTCAAGTCCATCTGATGCAATGTCTCATTCAGGGCCCTTGTTTCTTTATTGACCGTGTGTCTAGATGATCTATCCATTTCTGTAAGTGGGGTGTTAAAGTCCCCAGCAATTACCACATTCTTAGAATAAGGTTGCTTCTGTTTATGAGTAATTGTTTTATATATTTGGGGGCTCCGGTATTCGACACATAGACATTTATAATTGTTAGCTCTTCCTGATGGATAGACCCTGTAACTATTATATAATGTCCTTCTTCATCTCTTGTTACAGCCTTTAATTTAAGGTCTAGTTTGTCTGATATAAGTATGGCTACTCCAGCTTTCTTTTGGCTTCCAGTAGCATGATAATAGTTCTCCATCCCCTCACTCTGAATCTAAAGGTGTCCTCAGGTCTAAAATGAGTCTCTTGTAGACAGCAAATAGTTGGGTCTTGTTTTTTTATCCATTCTGATACCCTATGTCTTTTGGTGGGCGCATTTAATCCATTTACATTCAGTGTTATTATAGAAAGATACGGGTTTAGAGTCATTGTGATGTCTGTATGTTTTATGCTTGTAGTGATGACTCTGGTACTTTGTCTCACAGGGTCCCCCTTAGGATCTCTTGTAGGGCTGGTTTAGTGGTGACAAATTCCTTCAGTTTTTGTTTGTTTGGGAAGACCTTTATCTCTCCTTCTATTCTAAATGACAGACTTGTTGGATAAAGGATTCTCGGCTGCATATTTTTTTCTGTCTAGCACACTGAAAATCTCGTGCCAATTCTTTCTGGCCTGCCAAGTTTCAAAGAGAGATCAGTCACGAGTCTTATAGGTCTCCCTTTATATGTGAGGGCACGTTTACCCCTTGCTGCTTTCAAAATTTCTCTTTATCCTTGTATTTTGCCAGTTTCACTATGATATGTCGTGCAGAAGATCGATTCAAGTTACGTCTGAAGGGAGTTCTCTGTGCCTCTTGGATTTCAATGCCTTTTTCCTTCCCCAGATCAGGGAAGTTCTCAGCTCCTATTTCTTCAAGTACCCCTTCAGCACCTTTCCCTCTCTCTTCCTCCTCTGGGATACCAATTATGCGTATATTATTTCTTTTTAGTGTATCACTTAGTTCTCTAATTTTCCCCTCATACTCCTGGATTTTTTTATCTCTCTTTTTCTCAGCTTCCTCTTTTTCCATAACTTTATCTTCTAGTTCACCTATTCTCTCCTCTGCCTCTTCCATCCGAGCCGTGGTGGTTTGCATTTGTTTTGCATTTCATTTAAAGCATTTTTCAGCTCCTCGTGACTGTTCCTTAGTCCCTTGATCTCTGTAGCAAGAGATTCTCTGCTGTCCTTTATACTGTTTTCCAGCCCAGCGATTAATTTTATGACTATTTAAAATACTGAAGGGTTGAACTCGTGTGTTTGTAAAATCAGTGGGACTTGGAGCCTGGAGCTTTGAAAGTTAGCTGACTCAGCACTAGGTGAGCCAAAGGAGCATGTGGGGAAGGAGAGTGATAGCTAGAATGCTGTCCTTAAAGAGACAGCAGCTGTGTGGAGAGGCGACATAAAAGAACAGTTTACACAATGTCAAGTACAAATGGGAGACATCTGTTCATAATGATTTGGGAGCATGATGGGGGGGCTTGTCTGAAAATGATGAAGTGGGCAGGCATCATGCTTCTCCCCTGCCTCCCAATATAAACACAGAGCCACATAAAGGAGGCAGAGCTGCACAAATATTTATACCCTTGGTACATGGCCCAGGGAAAATTTTGTTGGTGCTGTTGACTGTTTTACCCAGCAACCAGGTGCACAGGTACCACCACCCACCATGCCCAGCTGCCACACCATACCCAGCTGCACATGCCAACCACCATCAACATGGGCCCTAGCCACACCCAGCCATTGTCACACACCACACCCAGGCTTGTGTCCCTGGCCACCCCTGCCATAGACCTCAACCACTGCAGTGCTTAGGGGAGCCAGCATACAACTAATTTTGCTAATGTTGCTAAATTTACCACATGGCCCCCAAGTTTCATTTTGGGCACACCCCCCTCAGAACTGCCCTGTCTGGGTCTGATACCACAGAGAAAGCATAACCAAGAACAAGCAGTGTGTCAGTGCAGATGAATGCGCTGAAAGGAATAGTGACTCAGACACAATACCAGAGCATAAGCAACACACATAGGATACTCTATTGAACTGCCAGGTTCTGGTGAACAGGGGACACTAAACTACAGGGCACTTCAGGACCCCCTTTTCATAAAGTCACTACTTTCATAGAAAGCTTATGAAAGAAATTGAAGAAGATGCACAAAAAAGGAAAAATATACCATGCCCCTAGACAGAAAGAACAAATATTGTTAGAATGCCAAGGACACCTGGATGGTTCAGTTGGTTAAGCGTCAGACTTTGGCTCAGGTCATGATCTCACAACTCGTGAGTTCAAGCCCCATGTCAGGCTCTGTGCTGACACCTTGGAGCCTGAGTCTGCTTTGGATTCTGTGTCTCGCTCTCTGTCTGCCCCTCCCCTGCTCAATTTCTGTCTATCTCTGTCTCTCAAGAATAAATAAAAATATTAAAAAAAATTTTAAATGTCGATACTACCCAAAGCAATCTACATATTCAATGCAATCCCTATCAAAGTAACACCAATATTCTTCACAGAGCTAGAACAAATAATCTGAACATTTGTACCAGAAAACTAGAAAAGACCCGAAGTAGCCAAAGCAATCTTGAAAAAGAAAACCAAAGCAGGAGGCATCACAATCCCAGAGTTCAAGCTATACTACAAAGCTATAACCATCAAGACAGTATGGTACTGGCACAAGAACAGACACTCAGATCAATGCAACAGAATAGAGAACCCAGAAATTGACCCACAAACGTATGGCCAACTAATCTTTGACAAAGCAGTAAAGAATATCCAATGGAATAAAGACAGTCTTTTCAGCAAGTGGTGCTGGGAAAAGTGGACAGTGACATGCAGAAGAATCAATATGGACCACTTTCTTACACCATACACAAAAATAAACTCAAAATGGATGAAAGACCTCAATGTAAGACAGGAAGCCATCAAAATTCTCAAGCAGAAAGCAGGCAAAAACCTCTTTGATCTTGACTGCAGCAACTTCTTACTCAACACGACTCCAGAGGCAAGGGAAACAAAAGAAAAAATGAACTCCTGGGACCTCATCGAAATAAAAGCTTCTGCATAGAGAAGGAACAATCAGCAAAACTAAAGGCCACCGACAGAATGGGAGAAGATATTTGCAAATGACACATCAGATAAAGGGTTAGTATCCAAAATCTACAAAGAACTTGACAACTCAACACCAAAAAACAAACAAACCAACAAAAACCCCACAAACAAATAATCCAGTGAAGAAATGGGCAAGAGAAATGAATAGACACTTCTCCAAGGAAGACATCCAGATGGCCAACGGACACATGAAAAAAATGCTCAACATCACTCATCATCAGGGAAATACAAATCAAAACCACCATGAATACCACCTTACACCTGTCAGAATGGCTAACATTAACAACTCAGGCAACAACAGATGTTGGTGAGGATGCGGAGAAAGAGGATCTCTTTTGCATTGTTGGTGGGAATGCAAACAGTGGTGTAGCCACTCTGGAAAGCAGTATGGAGGTTCCTCAAAAACTAAAAACAGAACTACCCTACGACCCAGCAATTGCACAACTAGGCATTTATCCATGCTATACAAGTGTGCTGTTTTTGGGGGGCACATGCACCCCCATGTTTATAGCAGCACTATCAACAATAGGCAAAGTATGGAAGAGCCCAGATGTCCATCGATGGATAAATGGATAAAGAAGATGTGGTATATATACATATATAATCAATCAAAAGAATGAAATCTTGCCATTTACAACTACATGGATGGAACTGGAGGGGATTATGCTACGTGAAATTAGTCAGTCAGAGAGAGACAGAAATCATATGACTTCACTCATATGAGGACTTTAAGAGACAAAACAGGTGAACATAAGGGAAGGGAAGAAAAATAATTATAAAACAGGGAGGGGGACAAAATGGAAGAGACTCATAAATATGGAGAACAAACTGAGGGTTACTGGAGAGGTTGTGGGAGGGGGAATGGGCTAAATGGGTAAGGGGCATTAAGGAATCTACTCCTGAAATCAATGTTGCACTATATGCTAACTAATTTGGATGTAAATTAAAAAAAAATAAAAATAAATAAAAATAAATAAATAAAAATAAAAAACCACTAATAAACATGCAAATAATAAGAGAAAGATACAAATACATATTACTAAATAATCAGCAAAACATGAAAGAAAGACAAGAAAGAATAGAGAAAATCCTCAGAAACTACCACAAGTAATAAAATGGCAATAAACACATATCCATCAATAGTTATGTTGATTGTAAATGGACCAATCGCTCCAATCGAAAGATATAGGGTGACAAATGGATTAAAAGAACAAGACCCATACATATGCTGACTAGAAGAGAGTCATTTTAGATGTAAAGGTATCTCCAGATTGAAAATGAAGGGATGGAAGAACATACATCATGCAAATAGATGTTAAAAGCAACATGGAGTAGAAATACTTATTTCAGTCAAACTAGATTCTAAAACAAAGACTGTGACAAGAGACAAAGTAGGACACTATATAATAATAAAGGTGGCAATCCAACAAGAATACATAACAATTGTAAATATTTATACACCCAACACAAAAGCACTCAAATACAGAAAAAAGTTAATAACATACATAAAGGAACTAACCTATAACAATACAGTAAGTGTAGGGGACTTTAACACTCCACTTACATCAATGGAAACATCATCTAAACAGGAAATAAATGAGGAAACAATGGCTTGAATGACACACTGGACCAGATGGACTTAAGAGATATATTGAGAATATTCCATCCTAAAAAAGCAGAATACACATTATTTTCAAGTGCACACAACATTCTTCAGAGGTAGATGACATATTATGCTACAAAACAAGACTCAACAAATTTAAGAAGATCAAAGGCATACTACGCATGTTTCTGACCACAATGCTATGAAACCGAAGTCAACCACACACACACACACACACACACACACACAAAGGAAAGCCCACATATGCATGTTATATAAACACATGCTACTAACAATGAATGGCTCGACTGGGAAACCATAGAATAAATAAAATAAATGGAAAAAAATGAAAATGAAAACAAAATGGTTCAAAACATCTGGGATGCAGCAAAAAGCTGTTCTAAAGAGAAGTTTATAGCAATATAGGCCTATGTGAAGAACAAAAAGAATTCAAATAAACAACCTAACCTGGAAAAAGAAAAGCAAACAAAACCTAAAACCAGCAGAAGGAAGGAAATAATAAACATTAAAGCAGAAATAAATGATACAGAAAGTACAACAAGTCAAAACAAAACAAAAAACAATAGAACAGGTCAATGAAACCAGGAGATGGTTCTTTGCAAAAATCAATAAAATTGTTAAACTTTAAGCCAGACTTATCAAGAAAAAGAGAAAGGACTCAAATAAAAAAAAAAAAAACAAATGAGAGAGAAGAAATAACAACCAACACTACAGAAATACAAACAATTAGAATATCATGAAAAACTATGTGCCAACAAATTGGACAACTTGCGAGAAATGGATAAACTCCTAGAAACATAAACTACCAAAAGTGAAACAGGAAGAAATAGTAAATTTGAACAGACTGACCACCAGCAAAGAAATTGAATCAGTAATCAAACAACTCCCAACAAAAAAATGTCCAGGACCAGGTGGCTTCACAGGTGAATTCTATCAAACATTTAAAGAAAAGTTAATACCTATTATTCTTAAACTATTCCAAAAAATAGGAAAGGAAAGAAAACTCCCAAATTCATTTTATGAGGCCAGCATTATCCTGATAACAAAACCAGATAAAAGCTACACTAAAAAAGAGAACTACGGGCCAATACCACTGATGAACATGGGTGCAAATATTCTCAACAAAATACTAGCAAACTAAATACAAAAATATTAAAAGTACACAAAAATACACGATCAATTGGTATTTAGTCCTTGATTCCATGGTGGTTCAATATTCATAAACTAATCACTGTAGTACATCACATCAATAAGAGAAAGACTAATCACCATATGATCATTTCAATAGATGCAGAAAAAGCATTTGACAAAGTACAACATCCACTCATGATAAAAGCCCTCAACAAGACAGGTTTAGATGGAACATACACCAAAATAATAAAGGCCATATATGAATAATACACACTTAACTTCATCCTCAACAGGAAAAACAGACAGCTTTTCCCCTAAGGTCAGGAACAAAACAAGGATGTCCACTCTCACCACTGTTATTCAACACACTGGAAGTCTTAGCCACAGCAATCAGACAACAAAAAGAAATAAAAGGAATCCAAGTTGGTAAAGAAAAATGGAAACTTTCACTATTTACAGTTGACATGATACTATATAGAGAAAACCCAAAGACTACACCAAAAAATAGCTAGAACTAATAAACAAATTCAGTAAAGTTGCAGAATACAAAACCAAGGTACAGAAATTTCAATACACCAAAAGTGAGGCATCAGAAAGAGAAATTAAGAATATAATTCCATTTACAATTGCACCAAATACCATAAGATATGTAGGAATAAACCTAATCAAAGAGGTGATAGACCTTTACTCAGAAAACAATAAAACACTGATGAAAGAAATTAAAGATGATACAATGAAATGGAAAGACATTCCATGTTTTAATGGATTAGAAGAACCAATATTGTTAAAATGTCTATACTACCCAAAACAATCTACACATTTAATGCAATCCCTATCAAAATACCACGAGCATTTTTCACAGAGCTAAAACAAACCACCCTAAAATTTGTATGAAATCACAAAATACCCTGAATAGCCAAAGCAACCTTGAAAAATCAAAGCAAAGCTGTAGGCATCACAATTCTGGACTTTCGGTTACATTACAAAGCTGTAGTCATCAAAACAGTATGGTACTGGCACAAAAATAGACATACAGATCAATAGGACAGAAGGGCAAATCCAGACATAAACTCAAAATTATATGGTCAATTAATATTTAACAAAGAGAAACAATGAGAAAAAGACAGTCTCTCTCAACAAATGGTGTTGGGAAAACTGGACAGCAACATGCAAAAGAATGAAACCGGACCACTTTCTTATGCCATATACAAAAAAAAAAAAAAAAAAATCAAAATGGATGAAAGACCTAAATGTGAGATTTCAAACCATAAAAATCCTAGAAGAGAACGCAGGCAGCAACTTCTTAGACATTGGCCATACCAAATTCTTTCTAGATGTGTCTCCTGAAGTAAGGAAAACAAAAGTGAAAATAAACTATTGGGACTACATCAAAATAAAAAGCTTCTACACTGTGAAGGAAACACTCAACAACACTAAAAAGCAACCTATAGAATGGGAGAAGATATTTGCAAATGATATATCTGATAACAGTATCCAAAATATATTAAGAGCTTATAAACTCAACACCCCAAAAATGAATAATCCATTTAAAAATGAACAGAAGACATAAATAGAAATTTCTCCAAAGAAGACATCCAGATGTCCAACAGACACATGAAAAGATGCTCATCATCACTTATCATAGGGAAAGTGCAAATCAAAACCACAATGAGATATCACCTCACACCTGTCAGAACAGGTAAAATCAACAACACAAGAAACAACAGGTGTTGGTGAGAATATTGAGAAAAAGAGACCCTCTGGCACTGTTGGTGAGAATGCAAACTGGTGCAGCCACTGTGGAAAACAGTATGGAGTTTCCTCAAAAAGTTAAAAATAGAGCTACCTTATGATCCAGTAATTCCACTACCAGGTATTTACCAAAGAATGCAAAAATAGTAATTCAGACGATATATGCACTCCAATGTTTATATCAGCATTATTTACAATAGCCAAGATATGGAAGAAGCCTAAGTGTCCATTGATTGATAAATAGATAAAGAACGTGGTACATTTATACTGTGAGATAAGATGAGAAGAGAAGAGAATTGGTTGTATACTCTACTGAATCAATTCGTATAAGGGAAGAGCTGCTTCATTGTATAAGATTTGTTCCCTTTCAGGGGCACCTGGGTGGCTCAGTCGGTAAGGCATCCGACTTCAGCTCAGGTCATGATCTCATGGTTTGTGGGTTCAAGCCCCACAGTCAGGCTCTGTACTGAACAGCTCAGAGCCTGGAGTCTGCTTCTGACTCTGTGTCTCCCTGTCTCTCTGCCCTCCACTTCTTGTGCTCTCTCTCTCTCTTCTCTCTCTCTCTCAAAAATAAAATAAAAACATTAAAAAAAGATTGTTCTCTTTCCTTAACTATTTTTTAATTCTCTTTCTTAATTTATTCATTTTGAGAGACAGAGAGAGACAGAGTGTACGAGTGGGGAGGGGCAGAGAGAGAGGGAGACACAGAATCCAAAGCAGGCTCTAGGCTCTGAGCTGTCAGCACAGAGCCCAACGCGGGGCTCGAACTCATGAACAGTGAAATCATGACCTGAGCAAAAGTCCAATGCTTAACCGACTGAGCCACCCAGGTGCCCCTCATAGTATTATTTTTTAAGCTTGCTTTCAAGGGAATGTAGATACTGGTAAATTTAGGGACATTTATTTGTGGAACTCCTGCGTGTGTTTATGTAATATTGTGAGCAAATATTCTGAGATGTTTCATCTCCACTGCCTCTATTCCTTGTATCCATTATTCTTTCCCAACCTGGCAACAGAGATAGCTTTCTGTAGCCCCGCTTGAAGGATGGGCCTCTCTTAGAACAAAGATGTTAATTAGGCTGTTGATTGGATTTTGAAACTTATAGCACATATGATTATTTAAAAGCCAATACATTTTGATTTATAAGAGCCAAGTATGACAGACAAAAATGCTCCTGGAATTCTAAAATGTATTCATGGAACCAAAACTGAGAACATGGAGTTATCATCAGCCACTAAGTGAGAGTTTTTTTGTTTGTTTTTGTTTTTTGGAGGGTGGGACCCACACTACCAGAGACCATTGTCTAGCTCCCTAAATGTACTAGATTAGTGTCCTAAAAAGTATGATCTCATAGGGATATACCTTGGCAATAGATTAGCAATGGCAATAAGAGATACTCAGGAAGATAATCCTCAGTGCAGCCTGCATACATCATGTATACCTCAACATGGTGAGTGGAAAGCAGCTATGTGCTCTACAGCCCACAGGAAGAGATCAAGACAGTGCTGATAGAACCAGCTGTGAAGATAAAATAAGAAGGAAGACATGGTAAATTCAAATTCTGCACTGACCACAGTTAAAACTAAAGGCGACTGAAATACATTAAATTGGCATGTTTAGGTTTTTCTGCCAGTTATGAAAATGGGATTCATAAGCTAATTTAAATTACAATAAATGAAAGTTCTGAGGCTTCACATCAGACTTTTGAAACAGTGCAACTTATATCCACTGCATGAGTTTGGAAGAGCTGAGGCAAACTTCAACAGTACCATTTAAGAAAGAAGCAAGATTTGAAGGTAAAGAGGGAAAAGAAAATTGGATCAAAGAAGATCCAAGTCAGCAAAACTGGACAGGTAAAGAGACAGTGTCCAGTAAGAAATTGCTACAAGGACAAAGAGGTTGCTGCCTGTTTCTTCCTCTAGGATTTTGATGGTTTCCTGTATCACATTTTGTCTTCATCCTTTTTGAATTTATTTTTGTGTATGGTGTAAGAAAGTGGTCCAGTTTCATACCTTTGCTATGTTGCTGTCCAGTTTCCCAACGCCACTTGTTGAAAGAGACTGTTTTATTTTTCCCATTGGATATTCTTTCTTGCTTTGTTGAAGATAATTGACCATATAGCTGTGGATATATTTCTGGGTTTTCTATTCTGTTCCATGCATCTATGTGTCTGTTTTTATGCCAGTAACCAAACTGTCTTGACAACTAACGCTTTGTAGTACAGCTTGATGTCTGGAATGGTGATGCTTCCTGCTTTGCTTTTCTTTTTCAGGATTGCTTTGGATGTTCAGGGTTTTTTTGTGGTGTCCATACAAATTTTAGGATTGTTTGTTCTACCTCTGTGAAAAATGCTTGAGGTATTTAAAAATGTAGATTGCATTGCGTAGTATAGACATTTTTAACAATGTTTGTTCTTTCAATCCATAAGTATGCATTTTTTTCCTATTTCTTGGTGTCCTCTTCAATTTCTTTCTTAAGTGTTCTATACTTTTCAGAGTACAGATCTTTTACCTCTTGGTTAGGTTAGCCCTAGGTATCTTAAGGTTTTTTGGTGCAATTGTAAATGGGATTGATTCCATGATTTCTTTTTCTGCTGCTTCATTATTGGTGTATAGAAATGCAACAGATTTCTGTACATTGCTTTTATATCCCGCGAATTTTCTGAATTCACCTATTAGCTGTAGAAATTTTTTGGTGAAGTCTTTCAGGTTTCAATGTAGAGTATCATGTTGTCTGTAAGAGTGAAAATTTGACTTCTTCCTTTCCAATTTGTATGCTTTTTGTTTCTTTTTGTTGCCAGATTGCTGAGGGTAAGGCTTTCAGTACTATGTAAATAGTAATGGTGAGAGTGGACATCCTGTTTTGCTCCTGACTGTAGAGGAAAAGCTGTCAGTTTTTCCCCCATTGAGGATAATGTTAGCTGTGGGTCTTTGTATATGGCCTCTATGATGTTGAGGGTATGTGTCTTCTATCCCTACTTTTTTGAGTGTTTTTATCAAGAATGGATCCTGTATTTTGTCAAGTGCTTTTTCTGCATCTATTGAGAGGATCATATGATTCTTATTCCTTCTTTTATTAATGTGGTGTATCACATTAATTGATTTGTGGATATTGAACCACTCCTGCAGCCCAGGAATAATTCCACTTAATCATGGTAATAACTTTTTTTTTTTTTTGTGGTTATAACTTTTTTAATGTATTGTTGGATTCGATTGCTAGTGTCTTGTTGGGAATTATTGCATCCGTGTTCATCAGGGAAATTGGTCTGTAATTCTCTTTTTTAGTAGGGTCTTTGGTTTTGGAATTAAGTTAACTGTTGGCTTGTAGAATGTGTTTGAAGTTTTCTTCCATTTATATTTTTGGAACAATTTAAGAAGAATAGGTACTTTTCCTCTTTAAGTGACTGGTAGAATTTCCCCTGAGAAGTTATCTCAACCTGGACTTTTGTTTTTGGGGAGATTTTTGATTACTGATTCAATTTCTTCATTATGGGTCTTTCCAATTTTCTATTTATTCCTCTTTCAGTTTTGGTAGTTTGCATGTTTCTAGAATTTGTACATTTCTTCCAGATTCCCAGTTTGTTGGTATATAAGTTTTCAAAATATTCTAATTATTTGCATTTCTGTGGTGCTCCATCGTGATCTCTCCTCTTTCCATTCGTGATTTTATTTATTTAGGTACTCTCTTTTCTTTTTGAAAGTCTGGCTGGGGGTTATCAATTCTATTAACTCTTTTAAAGAACTAGCTCTTAGTTTCCTTAATCTGTTCTACTGTATTTTTTTAAGTTTCTGTATCATTTATTTCTGCTCTAATCATAATTATTTCCCTTCTTCTGCTGGCTCTAGGCCTCACTTGCTTTTCCTTTTTCTAGCTCCTTAAGTGTAAGGTGTAGGTTATATATCTGAGACTTTTAGTTTTTGAGGTAGACCTGTATTGTAATATACTTCCACCTTAGGACTGCATTTTCTGCATCCCAAGATTTGAAGTATTGTGTTTTCATTTTAATTTGCTTTCATGTGTTGTTTTATTTCTCTTTAATTTCCTGATTAACACATTCATTCTTCAGTAGGATGTTTTTTAACCTCGATGCATTTCTGGTATTTCAAAATTTTTCTTGCGGTTTACTTCAAGTTTCATAGTGTTATGGTCTGAAAATATGCATGGTATGAGCTCAATCTTTTTGCACTTGTTTAGGACTGATTTTTGAGCCAGTATGTAATCTAGTTTGGAGAATATTCCATATGCACTTGAAAGAATGTGTATTCTTCTGCTTTAAGATGAAATGTTCTGAGGGGCGCCTGGGTGGCGCAGTCGGTTAAGCGTCCGGCTTCAGCCAGATCACGATCTCGCGGACCGTGAGTTCGAGCCCCGCGTCAGGCTCTGGGCTGATGGCTCGGAGCCTGGAGCCTGTTTCCGATTCTGTGTCTCCCTCTCTCTCTGCCCCTCCCCCGTTCATGCTCTGTCTCTCTCGTCCCCAAAAATAAAAAAAAAAAAAAACGTTGAAAAAAAAATTAAAATACTCATTTAAAAAAAAAAAAAAGATGAAATGTTCTGAATGTATCTGTTAAGTCTATCTGTTCCAGTGTGTCATTCAAAGCCATTGTTTTCTTTTTGATTTTCTGCTTAGATGATCTCTCATTGTTGTAAGCGGGGTGTTAAAGTGCCCTACTATTAATGTATCATCATCAATGAGTTTCTTTATATTTGTTTTTAAGTGATTTATACATTTGGGTGATCCAAGTTGGGAGCATAAATATTTACATTGTTAGAACTTCTTGATGGATAGACCCCTTAATTATGATATAATGCCTTTCTTCATCTCGTGTTACAGTCTTTGGTTTAAAATCTAGTTTGTCTGATATAAGTATGGCTACTCCCACTTTCTTTTGTTGTCCATTAGCATGTTAGATGGTTCTCCATCCCTTCACTTTCAATCTGCAGGTGTCATTAGATCTAAAATGAGTCTCTTGTAGGCAGCATATAGATGGATCTTTTTTTTTTTAATCCATTCTGGTACCCTATGTCTTTTGATTGGGACATTTAGCCCTTTTCCATTTACCATGATTATTGAAAGATATGGATTTAGTGCCATTGTTCTACCTGTAAATTGGGTATTTCTGGTGTTGTTCTCTGTTCCTTTCTGTCTTTTTTCCTCCACTCAAAGAGTCCCCTTTAATGTTTCTTTCAGGGCTGGTTAAGTGGTCATGTACTCTTTTAGGTTTTGTTTGTTTGGGAAACTCTTTATCTCTCCTTCTATTCTGAATGACAGCCTTGCTGGATTAGTATTCTTGGCTGCATATTTTTCCCATTTAGCATGTTGAATATATCATGCCACCCCTTCTGGCCTGCCAAGTTTCTGAACAGATTTGTGAACCTGATCTGTTTTTCCCTTCAAAGTTAAGGTCTTTTTTCCTTTTGCTGCTTTCAGGATTCTTTCCTTATCTGTGTATTTTATGAATTTGACTAGGATATGTCTTGGTGATGGCTGGACTTTGTTGATGTGTATTTCCTTCCTCAGGTTAGGGAAGTTTTCATCTATAATTTGCTCAAATAAACTTGTTTCTTTCCCTTCTTCTGGGAATCCTATGACATTAATGTTATTATATTTTAAGGAGTCGCTGTGTTCCTTAAGTCTACATTTGTTATCCAATACCTTTATTCTCTTCTCAGCTTCATTATTTTCTATAATTTCATCTTCTATATCACTGATTCATTCCTCAGCTCTGTCCATCCTCATTATTATTGCAACCATTGGGTTTTGCATCTCAGTTATAGCTTTTTATATTTTTGCCTCACTAGATTTTAGTTCTTTTAATTCTGCAGTAAGGGATTCTCTAATTTCCTCTATACTTTTCTCAAGCCCAGGTAGTATCCTTATTTTCTTCTTCTTTCCTTAAATTCAAGTTAATTAAGCGGTGCCTCCTGGCTAGTTGGCTGAGCATCTGACTCTTGATATTGGCTCAGGCATGATCTCACTGTTTGCAGGACTGAGCCCAGCAACAGGCTCTGTGCTGACAGTGCAGAGCCTGCTTGGGATTCTCTCTCTACCTCTGTCCCCCTATTTCTCTCTCCGTCTCTTCTCTCTCTCAGAATAAATAAATAAACTTTTAAAAAATTTTAAAAAACTAAATTCAAGTTAAAGAACCAACTGGCAGTTGCCAGAGGAGATAGGGGTTAGGGAATGGACAAAATAGGTAAAGGGGATTAGAAGATACAAACTTCCAGTTATAAAATAAGTGTCACATGGATATAATGCATAGCATAGGGAATATAGTCAATAGTAATGTAATAACTATGTTTGGTGACAGATGGTAACTAGACTTATCATGGTGATCATTTCATAATGTATATAAATGTTCAATCACGATGTTGTCCATCTGAAACTTATAACATATTGTATGAATTATATTTCAATAAAAAATAAATAAGGGACTGTGAAAGGTATTTTGCAGTCAGGTCACATGCCACACCCCTCTCCCATTTCTCCACCCCAGGTAAAGACAAAAGAAAGCTCAACTATGTGCAGCAATAAATTTGACATGTTTATTAAACTATCACTTAAATTTTTAAAAGTACATAGAATTTTCTTTAATTAAAAAAATTAAAAAGGGGAAAACCTGGCTTTATCACTTAAAAATTATAAATATACCCAAAATATATGTTTTATTACTTTAAAAATCTTTACATAAATAAGTATAGACAGGTTTATTTAGCTATGGCCACACAGATCTCTTCCCTATTCTTCAAGCATATACTTTATAGTTTAATTTCATTGAAGATTTCTACCAGCTCTCTGAGGATAAGGAAGAGTTCCTTCCTTTATATGTTCATGACATTTTGTTTATTTCTTTATAGTGGCATTTATCATCTAATGCCTAGTATTATAACTCATTTGTGTATCTTTTTATACACTCTGTTAGTGTCTTCAACCTAGTAGGTCTACGTAATGTATCCTTTAAGAAATTTTTATTCTTTCTCATTAATATACTCAAAGAAATGATGTAAATATATCTTAAATAAACTGATATCAAGATTTTTAAATAACCTTTGCTTTATCCTAAATGTGAGGATTGGTTTGAAGTTCTGCTACTAGACCTGAACAACTAGGGAAATGTAAATAAAAATAACAATAAGATGCTATTTCAAAAAAAAAAAAAGATGCTATTTCACATCTACTAGGATGGCTAGCATAAAAGTAAGATAACAACAAGTGTTAGCAAAGCTGTGGAGAATAAGAATCCTGATACAATGCTGGCGGGAATATAAAATGGTTCAGTCACTTTGGAAACAGTCTGGCAGTTCTTCAGTCCATTAATCATGAAGTTACCACATGACTCATCAGTTCCATTCCTAGGTATATACCTAAAAGAAATGAAAATATTCGTTCACTCAAAAACTTGTACATGATTATTTATGGCAGCATTACTCATATTATGAGTAATGCATTGATAGAAACAACCTAAATGCCTATCCCTAAATGAGTGGATAAACAAACTGCTGTATATCCATACATTGGAATTTGAAAGCAGTCAGTCACAAAATATCACATATTGTATGATTCCATTCATATGAAATGTCTAGCACAGGGAACTCTATACAGATAAAAAGTAAATTAGTGGTTTATACAGGCTGAGAAGTAGGCTGGGAGTGATGCCAAAAAGGATAAGGGAGTAATGGCTAATGGGTATGGGGTTTCTTTTTGAGATGATGAAATTGACTGTCTTGATTATTGCACAATTCCATGAATAAACTAAAAACCCATTGAATTATACACCTTAAATTGATTAATTCTGTGGTATATGAATTATTTCTCAATAAACTGATAAACTCTGCTTTATGCTTGACCCTGGAAACACTAGTTTGAAAGACCATTAGTCCCAAACAACTGCTTCTTATAACAATGCAAATAAAACAGTATAGTAAACTAATATGTAAATAATATTTAAACACAGCCCTAGTCACTTCACTGGATTCAACTTTGCTTGTTATTCAACTTTACTTGTTAACTTGCTGTTAACCTAAATTTTTTTTTTATTTTTTTAAAAAATTTTTTTTTCAATGTTTATTTATTTTTGGGACAGAGAGAGACAGAGCATGAACGGGGGAGGGGCAGAGTGAGAGGGAGACACAGAATCGGAAACAGGCTCCAGGCTCCGAGCCATCAGCCCGGAGCCTGACGCGGGGCTCGAACTCACGGACCGCGAGATCGTGACCTGGCTGAAGTCGGACGCTTAACCGACTGCGCCACCCAGGCGCCCCAAACCTAAATTTTATTCTCTCACATTTTCCCCATTTACTATATAGGTTACTTGTCATCTCAGCAATCAGTGTCATTAAAACTTCCATTGGTCAATAATAGGAAATGGTACTTTCTTTCTTTAATTTTTATTTTTGAGAGAGAGAGTGTGAGTGGGAAAGGGGTAGAGAGAGGGGGACAGAGGATCTGAAGTGGGCTCTGCACTGACAGCAGCCAGCTGAATGTGGGGCTCAAACTCATGAACCATGAGATCATGACCTGAGCTGAAGTGGGACGTTAATCAACTGAGCCACATAGGTGCCTCAGAAATGGTACTTTCTCAATACAGGAAGGATACAGAAGCCAGGACTTTTACTTACAGTTGAGCAGACTGTGAAATCTATGTGCAATACTACTCCAGAGGATGCCTTTCACATAGCTCACAATGTGAATGGTTCCTCCTAAAACTGAGCAATGTGGTAGCTTTGATAAAATCTTTGGTTTCATTGTCATTCTCTAATTATCTAGGGTTAAGTTTGACTTCTCTTCACTTATCCTCACACTCACCCACAATATACTGACTGGTTTGTCTTTTCTACTTATGTGTCTCCCAAATTCATTCTCATTACCTTCTCACTGCCACTGCTTCTGGTTTCAGCATTTTCCTTTTCTAAAGTATTACAATAGCCTCCTAACTGATCATTCTACCTCCTGCTCTTTCTACTATAGTCTTCATATCACAAGCAACATTTTCTTCTAAGGATATAATTATATCTTTTCCCATACAAAAAGCTTCGTGTTTCCAGTTACATATATATAAAATCCACAATTAGTTTTCCATTTGAAGTCCCTCAGGATCTCACCATAACCTACTTTGAAAGTCTCATTTTAAGAAAATTCTCCATGTACCATACTACAACCACATATGTCTAGTCTCTGTTCCTCTCAAAGTTGCTGTGAATTGGCTACAATCATCTACTGAATTAACAACACTTGCCAGGTGGCCTTCTCCATATAGCTACCCTCTCTGAGCACAGCTAACTCTTCTTGCTTCTTACCAATTCTTGTCCAGACATGATAAAAGCTCTCTTCTGTTGTAATTGCTGCAAGATTCTATGCAGGTTTCCCCAAACTCTGACAATAAACTACCAAGGTTGAGTGTGCCCTCAATTTCTGCTGAGACCCTGATGACAGGAGCAATCAAGGACTGCCCTTATATAGGGACCTGGGGAGAGATGGAGAGACTACTTTTGAATAACAAACTGTAAGGGTTTAATGTGTATCTTTCTAACAGTTATTTTCCCCAACAAAGAGACTGCCTATGGAATAAAGGAAATCTTCACAGGGACTCGGGGGATCAGGACCAAGAAATGGGGGAGAGAGAGATAGAGATAGAGATAGAGAGAGGGCGACCAAGAAAGGGAGACACAGAGAACTAATGAATGGCATTGTTTGAGTTTGAGTCTCAGGATTCAGTCATAGTTAAGCCACCTCCATATCTTGTTATGTGAATCAACAAATGCATTTGAAATTTTTATTTTAATTTCAGTTAATTAAGAACAGTATATATATATATATATATATATATATATATTTAATGTTCATTTATTTTTGAGAGTCAGAGAGAGACAGCATGAGCAGAGAGAGAGAGGGAGACCCAGAATATGATGCAGACTCCAGGCTCTGAGCTGTCAGCACAGAGCCTGACACGGGGCTCGAACCCACGAGCTGTGAGATCATGACCTGAGCTGAAGTCAGACGCTCAACCAACTGAGCCACCCAGGCGCCCCAAGAACAATATTATATTATTTTCATGTGTACAATATAGTGATTCAACAATTCTACACATCACCCAGTGCTGATCACAAAAAATTCACTCCATAATCCACATCACCTATTTAAACCATACCTCAACAACCTCCCCTCTGGTAACCATATCTTTGCTCTCCATAGTTAAGAGTATGTTTCTTGGTTGGTCTATTTTCCCTCTGCTCAATTGTTTCCTTTCTTAAATTCCACATATGAGTCAAATTATATAGTATTTGTCTTTCTCTGACTGAATTATTTCTCTTAGCATTATACTGTCCAGCTCCATCTATGACATAACAAGTGGCAAGACATCATTCCTTTTTATGGCTGAATAATATTCCATTGTAGGTATATACATATATATGTATATATATACTATATATATACACACAATGTGTATATATATATGTGTGTGTGTGTGTGTGTGTATGTATATGTGTGTGTGTGTGTGTGTGTGTGTGTATACACCAAGTCTTCTTTAACCTTAATTGATGAACGCGTGAGCTGCTTCCCTATCTTGGCTATTGTAAATAATGCTGCTATAAACATTGGGGTGAATATATCCCTTTGAATTAGTGTTTTTGTATTATTTCAGTAAATATTCAGTAGTGTGATTGCTGCATCATAAGGTAGTACTATTTTTACCTTTTTGAGGAATCTCCATACTGTTTTCCACAGTGACTCCACCAGTTCACATTCTCACCAACAGTGCGTGAGGGTTCCTTTTTCTCTACATCCTCGCCAACACCTGTTGCTTCCTGTGTTGTTGATTTTGGCCATTCTGGCATATGTGTGGTGATATTGCATTATAGTTTTGATTTGCGTTTCTCTGATGGTGATGATGACTATCTTTTCATGTGTCTGTTGGCCATATGGATGATTTGGAAAATTGTTTGTTCATGTCTTTTGTTCATTTTTAAATTGGATTGTTTTTTGGGTGTTGAGTTTTATAAATTATTCATATATTTTGAATAGTAACCCTTTATCAGATATGTCATTTGCTAATATCTTCTCCCATTCTGTAAGTTGCCTTGTAGTTTTGTTGATTGTTTCCTTTGCTGTGCAGAAGATTTTTATCTTAATGAAGTCCCAATAGTTCAGTTTTATTTTGTTTCCCTTGCCTCAGGAGACATATCTAGAAAAACTTGTTATGGCTGCTGTCAGAGAAGTTACTGTCTGTGTTATATTCTAGGACTTTTATGGTTTCAGATCTCACATTTAGGTCTTTAATCTGTTTTGAATTTACTTTGTGTATGGTGTAGTAAAGTGGTCCAGTTTCATTCTTTCGTGTGTTGATGTCCAGTTTTATCAACAATATTTGCTAAAGAGTCTTTTTCCCATTGGATATTCTATCCTGCTTTGTCAAAGATTAGTTGATCATAGAATTTTGGGTCTATTCCTGGATTTTCTATTCTGTTCCATTGATCTAAGTGTCTATTTTTGAGCCAGTACCATACTGTTTTGATTACTATAGTTTTGTAATATAACTTGAAGTCCAGAATTGTGATACCTCCAGCTTCACTTTTCTTTTTTAAGGTTGTTTTGGTTATCTGGGGACTTTTGTGGTTCTATACAAATTTTAGGATTGTTTGTTCTAGCTCTGTGAAAAATGCTGTTGGTATTTTGATAGGGATTGCATTAAATGTGTAGATTGCTTTGGGTATATAGACATTTTAACAATATTTAACAATATTCCAATCCACGTGTACAGAATGTCTTTCCATTTCTTTGTGTCCTCTTCAATTGCTTTCATCAGTGTTTTATAGTTTTCAGAGTAAAGATCTTTCACCTCTTTGGTGAAATTTATTCCTAGGTATCTTATTATTTTTGGTGCAATTGCAAGTGGGATTGTTTTCTTAATTTCTCTTTCTGCTGCTTCATTTGATGTATAGAAATGGAACAGATTTCTGTACATTGATTTTGTATCTGGCAAATTTACTGAATTCATTTGTCAGTTCTAGCAGTTTTTGGTGAGTCTTTCAGGTTTTCCATAGATCGTATAATGTCATCTGTAAATAATGAAAGTTTTACTTCTTCCTTACCAATTTGGATATTTCATTTTGCTGTTTGATTGTTGTGGTTAGTACTTCCTGTAATATGCTGAATACAGGTGGTGAGAGGGGACATCCTTGTCTTATTCCTGATCTTAGGGGAAAAGCTATCAGTGCTTGCCCATTAAGGATGATGTTAGCTGTCAGTTTTTCAAATATGGCCATTATTATGTTGAAGTATGTTTCCTCTATACCTACTTTGTTGAGTTTTTATCATGAATGGATGTTGTATTTTGTCAAATGCTTTTTCTGCATCTATTGAAAGGATAATATGGTTTCTATCCTTTCTTTTATTGGTGTGATGTATCATTTTGATTGATTTGTGTATATTGAACCACTTCTGCAAACCAGGAATAAATCCCACTGGATTGTGGTGAATAATTTGTAATGCATTGTCAGAGTTGATTCGCTAACATTTTGTTGAGGATTTTTGCATCTGTGTTTATCAGAGATATTGACCTGTAGTTCTCTTTTATGTGTTGTCTTTATCCGGTTTTGGAATCAGGGTAATGCTGGCCTCATAGAATAAAGTTGGAAATTTTTGTTCAGTTTCTATTTTTTGGAATATTCTGAGAAGAATAGGTATTAACTCTTCTTTAAATGTCTGGTAGAATGCACCTGTGAGGCCCTCTGGTCCTGGACTTTTGTTTGTTGGGAGCTTTGGGTACTGATTAAATTTCTTTGCTGATTATCAGTCTGTTCAAATTTTCTATTTCTTTCTGTTTCAGTTTTGGTAGTTCATATGGTTCTAGGAATTTATCCATTTCTTTTAGTTTGTCCAATTTTTTGGCATATATTTTTTCATAATATTCTCTTATAATTGTATTTCTCTGGTGTTTGTTATTATTTCCCCTCTTTCACTTGTGATTTTATGTAGTCTTTTCTGTTTTTTCCTTGATAAGTCTGGGTAGAAGTTTCTCAATTTTATTGACTTTTCCAAATAACCTCGTCCTGGTTTCATTGATGTCTTCCATTGTTTTTTTTTTTTAGTGTCTATATCATTTATTTCCCCTCTTATCTTTATTTTTTCCTTTATAGTGTTCATTTTAGGTTTTATTGTTCTTTTTCTAGTTCCTTTATGTGTAAGATTAGGTTTTTATTTGAGATTTTTCTTGCTTCTTGAGGTATGTCTATATTACTATAAACATCCCTCTTAGAACTGCTTTTCCTGCATCTTAAAGGTTTGTTTTCATTTTGTGTTTTCATTTTCATTTGTTTCCATGGGTTTTTTTTTTTTAATTTTATTTCCTCATTGACCCATTCATTGTTTAGTAGCTTGTTATTTAACCCCCATGTATGTATTTGTGGTCTTTCCAGATTTTTTCTTGGGATTGATTTCTAGTTTCACAGCATTGTGGTCAGAAAGGTGCATGGTATGACTTTGATCTTCTCAAATTTGTTGAGGTTTTATTTCTTTTAAGATTTTATTTTTAAGTAATCTCTACACCCAAGGTGGGGTTCAAACTTACAACCCCAAGATCAAGAGTTGCATGCTCCATGAACTGAGCTAGACATGCACCCTGTTGAGGATTGTTTACAGGCTAATATGTAATCTATTGTGGAGAATGTTTCATGTGTACTTGAAATGAATGTGTATTGTTTTAGGATGGAATGTTCTGAATATATGTGTTAAATCCATCTGTTCTAGTGTATCATTCAAAGTCATTATCCTTGTGGATTATCTATTTACATGATTTGTCCATTGATGTTAGTGGAGTGTTAAATTCCCCTACTATTACTGTATTATACCCATTATTTTCTATACATTTGTTATTAACTTTTTGTATATCTGGGTGCTACATGTTGGGTACATAAATATTTACAATTATTATATGTTCTTGTTCTTGTTGGATTTTCTCCTTTATTATTATATAGTGTCCTTCTTTGTCTCTTGTTACAGTCTTTGTTTTGAATTCTACTTTGTCCAATATAAGTGTTCCTAGTCCATATTTCTTTTGAAGTCCATTTGCATGATAAATGTTTCTCCATCTCCTCAGCTTCAATCTGCAGATGTCTTTAGGTCTAAATGAGTCTCTTGTAGGCAGCCTATCAGTGCGTTTTGTTTTTTTTATCCATCCTGTCACCCTATTTCTTTTGATTGCTTAGTCCATTTACATTCAAAGTAATTATTGATAGATTTGTACTTGTTGCCATTTTATTACTTCTTTCTTGAGTGTTTTTGAAGATTTTCTCTGATCCTTTCTTGTCTTTCTTTTTTGCATTGTTTGCTCGTTTTCTTTAGTGATATATTTAGATTTGTTTATTCTTTGCATATTCATTAGTTATTTTTTATTTTTTGTGTCCATTAGGTCTTTATATGACATCATTTGCAAATAGCAGTCTATATTCATATGATGGTCTTTTAAATTTGAACCCATTCTTTACTCCTCACTTTCCCAATGTTTTAGGTATATTGTATCATATTTTAAATCCTTTTATTTTGTAAGTTCCTTGACTGATTTTTTTACAGACATATTCCTCTTTATGGCTTTTGTGTTTTCTACCTTCATACTGTCACTTTTGGTCTTTCCAAAGTGTCCCCTTTAATATTTCTGCAGGGATGGTTTACTGGTCATTAACGTCTTATTTTTTGTTTGTCTGGGAAACTCTTTATTTCTCCTTATATTCTGAATGATAGCCTTGTTGGATAATGTATTCTTGGGTGCAGATTTTTCCCATTCGGCACTTCAAATATATCATTTGAGTCCCTTCTGGCCTGGAAAGTTTCTGCTTAATAATCCAGTGATATTTTGAGATATTAGATATCTTATAATATTCCCCTTATATGTTACTGTCTTCCTTTGCCTTGCTCCTTTAAATTTTTTTCTTTGTGGGTGTATTTTGCCACTTTAATTACAATATATTTTGGTGTCACCTGATTTTGTTGAATTTGTTAGGGTTCTCTGTGCCTTGTAGACATAGGTATCTGTTTCCTTTACCAGATTAGGGAAGTTTTCAGCTATTATTTCTTCAAATAAATTTTATGTTCCTTTTTCTCTCTATTCTTCTTTTGGGACTCCTATAATACAAATATTATTACATTGGATGGAGTCACTGAGTTCCCTAAACCTATTCTCATTTTGCATAATTTTTTTTTGCTCATTTGTTCAGCTTGATTATTTTCCATTACTCTGTCTCCTAGGTTATTAATTTGTTCCTATGCATCTTCCAGATTGCTGTTCATTCCATCAGTAATGTTTTTATTTTGTTTACTGAGCCCTTTAACTCTGCTATGCTATTCCTTATCTCTGTGTTAAGGGTCTTATTGATGCCTTCCATTTCTTTCTCAAAGGCAGTGAGTATATATGATCATTACTTTAAATTGTCTATCTGGCATATTACTTATATCTTATGGACTTGTCCTGTTCTTTCATTTGGGATAAACTACTCTGTCTTCTCGTCTTTTCTAAGTTTCTGATCCTGCTTTTTTATGTTATGAAAGTCACCTATGTCTCCTATTCTTGAGGATAATAGCCTTATAAAGAAGAGATCCTATAGTGCCCTGCCATGTAGTGTCCCATGTTTCCCAGATCCTGGTGCACCAGGAGTGTCTCCAATGTGTGCTGCATGCATGCTGCTGTTTTGTGCTGACTACTTTATCCTTCAGGCCAGTCATCTGCAGAGGCTCTCTTTGCTTATTGTGGACAGTGTTGGGTCTCTGGCCTAAATGTGGTGCAATCTTACCAGATGTGCTCTGGTCTGCTTGTGAAATAAGACCAGTTGTCACTGCTGCTGGAACCAAGGCCCTGCAAATTTCCTGAGTCAGGAGATGAGGTGTAGGCAGGTATTTAAACTTGTCTTCTGGGTGAGGGGGCCTGTCATGCTGGGACTGAGGTAAGTGTGACTGGAAAGAGGGGGGTTCACCTAGAGTGTGGGAGGTAGGGTTTGTTGTAAGAAAATTAGGTAGCGAGTATCTGCTGTGCGGTGGTTCCCGCAGGGGGTCCTGTGCTTATGCTGAAGGGTAAGGGAGGAAAATGGCACCTGTCAGTTCCTTTGTTCTGAGAGGGGTCTCTCTATGAATGCTGCCTCTCTGGGACACACTCTGAGATGAGCAAATAACCTCCCCACTGTGTGCCCCAGGCACTCTTCAGATTGCTGTTTCCATGCTGCATGTCCATGGACTGTTGGCCCTGCCTTCTCTCCAAGAACAGCCCCAATGCCCTCAGGCTCTATTCAAGCCATGCCTGCTAGCCTTTAAAAATTCAGGCTTTAATCCTCACTGGTTGCAAGAACTCACAAAATTTAGTCCCTTGTGCTTTCCAAGAAAATTGCTATGAGGATTTATTTCCCCCCATACACTCCCCTGTGTGCTAGTCTGTCTCGCCCTTCTATGCAACTGTGGCTCCCTCCCCAATGCAGCAGCCAGGATCCATTTCTCTCTCAAACTGCATCTGTGCACTTTCTACCTTCTTTGATGTGGCCTTTCTCTACCTTCAGTTTTGGAATTTGTTCTGCCAATCTTCAGATAAATTTCTGGGGTATTTAAGATGATTTTATAGTTATCCAATTGTATTCATGGGATGACACAAGCATAGTGTTCTCTTATTACACTGCCAATTTCCCTTCAGTAAATGTCCTTTTTGCTTGAGCTAGTCTGAGGTGGGATTATGTCACTTGCAACTAACATAGTCTCCAATAATACAGGACGTAAATGGAAGAAGATATATAAACCAATTTCAGAGATCATCAGTAAAGCTTGCATGAAGCAGGTGGCAGCTCAGAGGGATTCTGAAGGAAATGTGTGAGTTTACAATAAAGATAGGAAAAATAAATGCTTTTCAGTGAGAGAAAAAAATTAATACATGGAGACATAAAAATGTTCAGGAAACAGTGAATTGACCAGTTTTGCTGGATCAGAGTATAGGTAGTGGAGGAGTAGTGGTATATAATGCTGGAAAGGTTAGATTAGGGCTTGATTTGACTAAATCATTGGGATGGGATGGGGCATAGATTTCTTGGATGTAGCAGTGGCAGCTCTCACCATGAGAAAGCATGATTGAAATGTCATCTTCAGATTACAGGGCTATTTTTTTACTAGCTACCAAATGCTGAATAAGAAGCTGAAAGGGCGGGCCTATGCCGGCCAACTCCATCTTGTTCTGTGTCCTTCACCTTGACCACGCCTCCTCCCCTTGAGTAACCTCCCGCTCACCTGCCTAACAGGACTCGGACCCTTCCCCAGCCAATCAGCTGAGGCCACAGCCATTACCTCACCAACTGCCCCTAGGCCCCAATAAAACCTTTGTCCTTTTGAAACTCGCTCTCTCTCTCCGGTATCTCACCGTATCTCACCGCTGCGTTGGTGCAGGTAGGGGATTGAGCTCGAGCTAGCTCGAATAAAGGCTCTTTTGCTTTTACATCGGACTCGGCTTCCTGGCGGTCTTTGGGGATCACGAATTCTGGGCATAACAAAGCCACCTAAGAAATTAGTGTTTTAGGGGCACTTGGGTGGCTCACTCAGTCCAACTCTTGATTTCGGCTCAGGTCATGATCTCACGGTTTGGTGAGTTCAAGCCCTGTGTTGGACTCTGTGCTGACAGCATGGACAGAGCTTGCTTGGAATTCTCTATGTCTCCCTCTCTCTATCCCTCTCCTGCTTGCTTTATCTCTCTCTGTCTCTCTCTCTCAAAAATAAATAAACATTAAAGAACTACACAATTTTTAAAAAAGAAAAGAAATTAGTGTCTTAAAAGAATAAACCTTTATTATCTCACAGTTTCTATGAACCAAGATTTCAGGAGTAGCTTAGCTGAGTGGTTCTGTTTTGGGGTCTCTCATGAGGTTGCAGTCTAGATGGCAGCTGAGGCTGTAGTCATCTGAAGGCTTAACTAGAGATGGAAGATACACTTCCAAGATGGATCAACCACTCACATGGCTGCTGGCAAGAGGCCTTGGTTCCCTGCTGCATATGTGCAAAAGCTATTACCACATAGACCTCTCCAAAGAGTTGTTGGAATTTCTCATGAAATGACAGCTGACTTTTCCCAGAGCAAGTGATCCTAGACAGATTAAGGTGGAAATTGCAATGTCTTAAATGGCTTGTCCTCTAAAGTCAAACTTCATCATTTCCACAAAATCCTATTTGTACACAGGCTAGCTGATTTTATGTGGCAAGGGACTGCACAAGGGCATGACTTCCAGGATATGAGTCCCATTGATGCCATTTTGGAGGCTGGTTGGCTGCCACAGTTTTGATTTTCCCATCTTGATGAATACTTGTAATTTGCATACTACTGTAGAGTAATTAGGACTGAAACTGAGGTTTCACCATTAATGCAGCTAATTTCATGTGTTTTGATAGTTATATATAATATATACTATTTCTGACAGACTCCATGTGATACCATGCTTATATTGGGAGCATTGTATGGAGGTTTGAATGCTAGGATGAACTGGCATTAGTTGTTTTATTTTCAATCATGCCATGATGTCATATTAATATTTTAATACATCACTTACTACTCCAAATTTAACATTAAAAATTACAGAAACCAATATTGCAGTGACAGAGATTCCTAACCATGAATAAATGGGCAAAAAAGAATGAAATACACTTCCCCAGAGGTTTTAAGAATAAAAATAGCTTTTTCCAGCTGCCTGGAGTAATTTGGCTATGAAATGAGCTGAAGGCAAAAGGAGAGATCAATTTTTTTTAAAATATGTTTTATCCTATGATTTCTTGAGCATTATTTAGACTTGAACTAATATTTCTAGCATTTTAATAGTGCTAATAAAAACTTCTTTCAGGGGTGCCTGGGTGGCTCAGTCTGTTAAGC
The DNA here is from genome assembly GCF_007474595.2 of Lynx canadensis. NCBI lineage: Eukaryota > Metazoa > Chordata > Mammalia > Carnivora > Felidae > Lynx > Lynx canadensis. Next base: position 69,867,375 of record NC_044321.2, on the reverse strand, counting down.
GGCCTACTTCGGCTCAGGTCAAGATCTCAGTTTGAGTCCCACATTGGGCCCTGTGCTGCAGCTCAGAACCTGGAGCCTGCTTCGGATTCTGTGACTCCCTCTCTCTCTGCCCCTCACCAGCTCATACTCTGTCTCTCTCAAAAATAAATAAACATTAAAAAATAATTTTAAAACCTCTTTAAGCTGTAATTTTCAGGTGGAGAAATAGTTTACAAAGAACTGTCTGTAACTGCCTCTTATTTTATAGGGCCTGTGTACTAATTTGTTCTTGGCTACATGGGCACTTTAAAATCTTTTAAACAAAATTCTTTTTGTCTCAATATTAATCCAAGCTACCTGAAGAAAAGGGGGTTTTACTGTAAGGATACACTGGAGTTTACAGGAATTGAAGGATAAAACAAAACACAGCTGATCTTCATGGGACAGAGATCACAACTCTTCTCTCAGGGCAGGAACTTGCTCTTGCTCTCATGGCAATCATACTCCTCTCTCCATATCTCCTCTACTCTCCTTTCTCTTTAGCAGTTGACTTCCTCTAGTACCTATCTTGATTAAGTGCATACAAAAGATGGATGCCTTACATAATGGCTGCTCCAACTCACCTTACAGTGAAGTTGAATCTCAGTATTTTGTTTTGGCTTTTGTTATACTGCATCTTCTATGTCATTTATTTAGAATTTCCTGAAAAGGGAGTCTGATTGGCTCAGGTTATCTTTTTAAAACAGGCCTCAAGTTTAGGCATAAATCTTTGCAAGCCATGGTTTCTCTTGGGTCAGCTTTATTCTTTGTCCTCAATCAACTATGGTTAGAGGCTTGAAATCATGTGGCATTTAAAACATGACTGTGGCCTTTTGGCAGGAGGAAGGAGGGAAAGCATCCATGAGAAGGTATAGTGGCGATGGTAGACATTAGTACTATAGAAATATAGAGACAATTCCTGCTTTTTAGCAGGTATTTCATATATTTCTCTCCACACTCCTATTTTGTACCTATAAAGAATATAAAATATAGTTCAAATGCCCTCATTATAGTCAAACTTGTCACAAAGTTAGTCCAAACATGAAATGACTCTATTCCTAATGGTTTGAGTCATACATTGACTGAATAAAACATTATCCTTGAGGATTAAAGAAAATAAAAGTTCTGAATCTTAGGTTATTCAACTATTTCCTGGTAAAGATTAATTAATTAAAAATGCTTTTGCATTGAAAAACAACATAAATGCATTATAGTAAAAAAAAACTATACTGATAAAGTACAATTAATAAGAGAGACTATTAGTACAAACTACAGAATATTTGAAAATTTTATTATGAATAGCCATGTTAAAAACTTTGATATGAGGTTTTGTAAGCAAATTTGGGGGGAATAATTCACCCTCTGAGATTAAATATATCTTTAAATAAGAAGTTTTTTCTTATTATGGGGTGCCTGAGTCGCTCAGTCAGTTAAGTGTTCAACTTCAGCTTAGGTCATGATCTCAGGGTTGGTGAGTTCGAGCCCTGCATCAAGCTCTACACTGACAGCGTGGAGCCTGCTGGGGATTTCTGTCTCCCTCTCTCTCTGCCCCTCCCCACTTGTGCTCTATCTCTCTCTTTCAAAATAAATAAGCAAACATTTTTAAGAAAAAAAGATTTTTTTAATGAAAAATGAAAAATCAAATATTATTCAAATGTGAACCCATCCCATATTGCAGTTTTCATGTGTTCACTCATTCATTCATTCTTTATATTTAAATGTTTTTAAGTTTATTAATTTTTAGAGAGAGAGAGAGAGGGAGAGCACATGCGAGTGGGGTAGGGGCAGAGAGAGAGGGAAGAGAGAATCCAAAACAGGCTCCACTCTGTCAGCATGGAGCCTGATGTGGGGCTCAAACTCACGAATTGTGAGATCATGACGTGAGCCGAAACCAAGAGTAGGACACAACTGACTGAGTCACTCAGGTACCCATTCTTAATTTATTTTAATTTAATTTTATTTTTGAGAAATTAAGAGAGAGAGAGAGCATATGTATGCATGTGTGAGTGGGGGAGGGGGCAGAAGGAGAGGGAGAGAGAGAATCCCTAGCAGACTCTGTGCTGCCAGTGCAGAACCTGATGAAGGGTTTGAACTCACAAACTGTGAGATTATAACCCAAGCTGAAATCAAGAGTCTGATGCTTAACTAATTGAACCACTCAGGCACCCCATCCATATATTTGAATTTTTTACTTTGTGCAATCATACAGAAAGTTTACTATGTTCAAACTCTGAGGATAATAAAACAAATTGATTTATTGAATGATGAAATGCAAATGAAATGTTTATACGTAACTTTTTCAATATGTGTGCTTGAATATGTTTAGACAATTCTAATTAACAGGATGTTACCACAACAAAATGTAGGAAAACTCTGCAATCAGGCCACTGAATATTCAGTTTAATTACGTTGGTATGCACTTCTATTTACTTCTAATGCCAAGGATCCATTGGTAAAATAAATGCCCATTTTATGGTCTGTTATGCAGAAAATGTTTAATCCAGTATTAGATTTACTCTATTAAATCTTCCTTATTGAATGTGCTTATTCATCCATGCAAAATTTGATATGTTGTTTTGTATTACTGACATTACAATTAAACAGCTACAAGAAGAACAGCAAGACTATCTGTAAGGATTTGTGAAATTCCCACCAAATTATTCATAGCTTTTTTGTTTTTTTTTGTAAGGAAAGTGAAAAAAAATACAAATGTATTCTGAATATTTCTGTATTGAATAAACTGACAAATACAATAGTACAAATAATCATTTTGATACTAAAACTCGTATTTAAAACATACTTCTGATATAGTGGAAATAATTGCTCTCACAACATTGATTATTGTTGAAAGGTAGAAATGAACATGAACTCAAAGAACCTGAATTTTATACAACAGAAAATAGTATGATGGGATAATATTTGTATATATTTGAAATGGAAAAGTCCAAGCTGACTTCAACTGGGTATACCTCAAAGAGTGCGTATGCTCACAAAAGTACAACTTTGGGTAGTTTCAGGTTATTCTCCAGTAGACTGGATTTTCTCCACTTCCAGCTATGTTTTACTGTCCAGAATACTTGTGCTCATGAATTTTTATTATCACTACAACCACAGGGTTAGAGATAGAAAATTTTTAATTCAAAGCAAGCTCAAACATTAGTTCTGCATTAAAAAAAGTTTTTCCTTTGTAAGTCTGAAACTTGTATTAAGGAGTTAATAATTTACTTCCTTAACTGTTATTGCTTGTTTTTCACAGTGTTAAGAGATACACATTCATACAGACATAACTATTTTCTAAGAAGCTCTTGTAAACTTAAAGATAAACTTAGAGTATCAGTGGTTTATCTGGCACTCTTACTTTAGTTTATACTAGATCAGTGTCTGGTAAGTTTGGTTGTTTACAATATAGTAAGAATGAGATTCCATGGTAGTGAATTGAATTTGTGTGTGTACGTGTGTGCATACATGGGTGTGTAAAATTATATGACTGCTGGATCATAAACTGTACTAGTAACACTGACATTTGGAACGAGTATGTATGTAATAGTTCTGGTCCATCTGGTCCCATTATCACTCCTAGAAATTTTTTTGCTGTGTCTTAATGATGGTGGGACAAAAACATCATCTGTGAAACACACAAGAAATGTTATTCTGAGTTAGACCAATAGTCCAGCCTAGTGTTTCCCAAAGTATGTTCTTCCTTTAAAAGTTATTTTGTCAAGTATACTCAAATTTTTTTTAAGGTTATTAAGAAATCTTCATAGCTCACATGTATATTTATTATAAAATATCTGAAGAATCCTCCAGTAAAGAAACCATTTGACTTTTATTGCTCTCTAATTGTATTTGATAGTGCAACTCCTATTAACATCCTACAGAATTACTTTTCCCCAGAAGGCACTTTGGGAAAAAGGATGGCCATGGCACTGAAAGGTGTTTCATAGGGGATTATTTTAGATATCCACTCCTTCAGCATTTAAGAAACATTTATTAAGCTCTTATTCAATTACAGGCATCTTCTAGATGCTTAGGAGTCAGTGAACAAAGATCCCTACCCTCATAGTACTAACTTTTACAGTCCTTGAATTTATATAAGCCTTTCTTAAATATGCTTATATGTTCAATTCCCAAGCCATTAGGGAAGGAGAGAATTTGTATTTTACTTAAGAAAAAATTACATATTCTATAATACCACATGTCAAAAATAACTATTAACATGAAAAGTTTTGTTTTGGTCACATGAATTTAAAACCCAAAAGTCAGAGAAATATTGAGAGGATCAATATGGTGTCATATCATTTGACATATGAATAGAACAATTCACTAGTCTGCAGGATAAATTTAATATGAGAAAATGCTGAATCACCAAATATATGCATTTAAAATGTTGACAAATACTGCCAAATTTCTTTCAACAAATTGTATCAATTTCCACTTCCGTTAGCACTGTATGAGTGAGCTTGCTCCCTCAGAAGTTTATCAATACTGTATGCTATCAAATAATTTCATTTTTGCCAATCTGATTGATGGAAGTTGGTATCTCCCACATGCTCACAATGACTGCTGCTGCTATTACTACTACGACTACTACTGCTGCTGCTACTATTTATTGAGTGCTTACTACCATCAAATACAGTGTTAAGGGCTTTATTTACCCCTCATAACTCCCATGGAGGGTAAGTTATATTATTGTTGCAATTTTACATATGAGGAAATTGAGGTTAAGAAATGTTAAGTAACTTATCTGAGACCATTCAGTTGGTAGAAGATAAAATTGGGGCTCCAACCTAGGAAGTCTGGCGAAGAGTCTGAACTCATAACCATTATTCTATACTGCCTCTCCAAGAAAATGATGTTCATTGCAATATCATTTGTTGTAGGAAAAAACTAAATATCCATCAATAGAGGAATATTAAGTAAAATCATGGCATATTCATACAATGGAATTATAGGAAAGCATTAAAAATGAGGTGTCCCTATATGTTCTGAGAACACAGGATCTCCTAAATATATTATGTAAAAAAATACAGGTGGCAAAATTTCTCTATTTAAGGAATGATTAATATTCATTTGTATAAATCTATCTAAACATATATGTATCTATGTGTGTGTATATAGATATATATGTGTGTGTATACACATATATGTGTACATATATATATATATATATATATATATATATCTCCATCTGTTGATGAACACTGAAGTTGTTTCTATATCTTGGCTACTGTGAATAATGTTGCAATGAACATAGGAGTGCAGATATATCTTTGAGATAGTGATTTTATTTGCTTTGGATATATACCCAGAAGTGGGATTTCAGCAGATATTTTTCAGTGCCTACTATACGCTAGGCACTGAATGATGGTACTGGAAATATAATGATGAAAAACATAGGTATGGCCCTTGCCTTTGCATAACTCACCTCCTAGGAGGGTAACAGATGTAAAATAAGAAACTGCATAAGTAATTTGATATTTCCAATCATGAAAAGTTGAACAAAGGAGAAGTATAGGGTGAAAGGAGACTTAAGGTAGATTGAGGATTAGATGAAGACTTACAAGAGAAAGTGATATTCTGAATGAACTGCAAAATGAGTAGGATTAAGTTAGGAGAAAGGGAGAAGAAGGACAAAAGTATACCTCAGGAATATGGAAGAACATGAATGAAGGCCCTGAAGAAGGAAGGAGCATGGTGTATCAGACAAAATGAAGGAGAGACAATATGGATGGAGCTTAGAGAGAGAAGGGTGACAGGTATGAGAAGAGCCTGGAGAGTTCAGCACGGACTTTTAGACCATGCTTAAAATTTTGGAGTGTATTTTAAGAGTAATGGGAAATCATGTCGATTTTAGGTAGGGGAGGACATAATTAGATTTGAATTTTTTTAACACCTAATTTTTAAGTAACCTCTATGCCCAATGTGGGTCTTGAACTCACAACTCTGAGACCAAGAGCCACATGCTCCACCAACTAAGCCAGCCAGGTGCCCTTATATTTGAATTAAAATTTTTTAAAATCTTTTTTTAAAAAAAGTTTATTTATTTTGAGAGAGAGAGTGCAAGCAGGGTAGGGGCAGAGAGAGAGGGAGGGAGAGAGAATCCCAATCTGTGCTGACAGTGTAGAGTCTGATGCAGGGCTCAGCCTCACAAACTGTGAGATCATGACCTGAGCTGAAATCAAGAGTTAGCCGCTAAAATGACTGAGCCACCCAGATGCCCCTAGATTTGAATTTTTAAGAGTTTACTCTCCTCTACAGTGGACTGGAGAGAAGCAAGCATAAATCAAGGGTCGAGCTGGGGCCTATTGTAGTAGTCTAGGCAAGAGATTACGGGGGCAGTCCAGATTGAGAGGTGGGTATATTTACAATATAACTTTGAGATAGATATGGCAAGAGTTGATGATGAAGTGGTTTAAGAGTGAAAGAGAATAATATATCAAGGATAATTCTTAAGTTTTTGACTTGAGTAACTAATTAGAAGGTAGTACCATTTCTGAGGTAGGGAACACTGGATGAAGAGGTTTGGGAGTGGGGCTGAAATGTTCAGGAGTTCAGTAGTGCACATGTTCAGAAGAGATGTTGAGTAAGGGATTGGATATATGGATCTGGAGCTCAAAGGAAAGGCCAGGGATAGAGACCATTAAATTACCAGTTTATAAACATTTGTTATGTCAGATCACACAGTTATGTAACCTTCTGAATACAAGGTAAATATTCAGGGAATCATGGTTTTCAACTCAGGAAACCATTAAGTACAAAATTAGGATCACAGTGATTTAATACGGTAAGTCAATATGTATCCATCATCTCATACTATGACTTATCCAAATAAAATATTTCACTTCTCAAAAATAGACATCCTTAGAATAACAGAATAGACAGCAATTAAGCTGCTTTGCTTCATGCTATTTTACTGACATTATCAACCCCTATATTTGTCTTTACTTTACAGGAGATCTATAAAAATACATTTGAAATAAAAGGTATTTTGAACACTTTCTCCATGCAGAGGCTTTTAATTTTTTCTAATGTAACCATATTTTCCATGTTCAGAGAGTGTGTAATAGAGAAAGGACAGCTAAATATAGGCTGGCAAATTTATTTTTCCAAGGGTCCTGCTTTCTAACTTCAGAATAAAAGGGATTTCATATTTGAGGCAAAACATATTGGAATATTAGCATGACAGAGCAATTACTTGTTTATTTTGTTTTATACCCTATTAGATGTAAACTTAATGAAGTCAGAGGTTTTTGTCTGTTTTATTCATTGCTGTAATTCCATCATCTAAATCAGTGTTTTGCACATAGTAGGTATTCAATAAATATTTGAGGAAAATTGAATGAAATGATAAGCAGTGTCTTCACAGTGTGTCTGATTGTTATAAAATTTCTGAATCCATAGAAAGATACACTCATATTGAAAAAGATACACACACAAGTATACAGATATTGCCAAAGTATGATAGAGATACCTTAATTTATCATGTTTTTAACTACCCATCCATAGCTTCTCACTGTTAAAGGAGATTTTGGAAAGTTTCCTGTGTTTACTCTGGGAAATCTATTAATTTTCATTTCCACTGATGGTATTAAGAATCTCATAGATCTAACAGATAAGATCTATTTCACTTCTGTTAGTACTCAAAACTTTCTTTTCATATCAAGGCAAATGGCAGAGTGATTTACTGAACAATACCTTACACTTCTCAAAGAAATCTCTTACACAAAATATTCATCAGAGGACCATATCACAAAAGAATTGTTCAATACATCCAGATAACCCATAAAATAAATTAATGAAGCATGTAAAATGTTGCTAAAGATTATGGAAAAATGCAGCAAAACAAAACAAAACCCAACCCCAGTAAAGTACAGTTTTAAAGAATTTTCATGGAACCTTAGCAAAGAAACAGGTATTGATCATCTTCAAAATATGACACATGATAGTTGTGGGTAGATATAAAGATGGAATACTCAGTCCCTGTATTCACAGTACTTACCATCTATTAAGGGAGTCAGAACTAACCAGTTCAGCAAATACTGGCATCCTACTAAGCAAGAGGCCCACGTTAGATGCAGGGGGTAAAAAGATAAATAAGGCACAGTCCCTGTCATAGAAGGTCTTATAAGTTAGGCCTATCTGGGTGTGTATTTTTGTACATATGTAGATATGTGTACTGTTTAGGAACCAACCTAAATGCAAATAATTTCAGGGCAACATGGAAGACTATGACAGAATGTTAGCACTACCTATGGAAATTTAACCCAATATAGGGAGGACATAAAAGGAGGAGGTGGTAGAAGCTAAACTGAATCTTAAGGATATGTTAGGTAGAGAATGGGAAGATAATCCCATGCTGGAGGAACAACAGTGCGACTGGGAAACCAAAAACGATTCAGAGGACAAGTTGTGTAAGGGAAGGTCCACTACTGCACTCGCTTTGAATTATTTTGAAACGCTTATAAAATAACTACACAACGAACCCTAAAGCCCCTTATCAAATACAATCACTTTACTATAAAGGCCATTTTATCATGGTCATTTCTGCAGCAGCTTATCAGAAGAATCTTGTATGGACTCCGTGCATATGTATAAAAAACTAGATTCAGAATCATTAGACGCTTATCAAGCAACTACTATGCTTTCATATCTTTTTTCGCTGCTGTAAAGCAAGGCTAATTTTCTAAATATATACTGCCGGATGTCCGGCTGGACTAACTAGAACAAATGCAGACTCAATTTAGGTTCCATTCTGGAGAAACTAGGGCTAGACTAGGGCGAGACGGTTTTCGTGGGTTTTCGTTGGGGAGGTATGGAGGCAAAAAATATATGGGATATAGTTTTAAAGTGTTGGTGCGTAAAATTATGCCTCAGAGGCCAAAACAAAAGAACAGACACGCTAGGGGAAACAGTTTCAAGACTGGAATGAAAATTTCCTTTGTTCACAGAGCAATCCCCTTTCAATTTCACTCCACCCTTCATATATTCCAATTCTTGCTTCATCGTCAAGGGACACCCAGGTTTCCCCACATTCATCCTAGCTAGCTAGAGTGAAAATCTCCACCTCATTACTACCTCAAACCTCCAGGCTAAATGCGCCACTGCACTCTGCCTGGAAAATAAATTGAACTTTTAACATTCGCATAAACATTTCAAATAAAATGTTGTAGCCGCCTACCTGGACCGGACACCCAAGAACTACAATATCCAGGATGCACTGTTTTCCCTTCCGCCTTCTACCAGGGCAATGCCTGACTTGATCTCATTTCCACAAGCGATAGTCACATGACACCTTTTCTCTCAAGATGGCGGATAATCTCCCTTCGGAGTTTGACGTGATCGTAATAGGGACGGGTATGTGTGGCTCTGGTACTCCCCGAACAAAGTGTAGGAAGTCTATCTCGTTCCTACCTTTTCTGTCAGTGGCGAAGGTTGGTGAGAAATGCCGGGGGTTGAGCATAGTAGGGAGGACTGGAAGGAAGTGAGGTAGTGTGGAGTCAGCGCGGGAGTTAGCAGCTCCAGGGAGGGGCTTGGACCCACGGTACTTAGCGCCGTTTGAGTAGGGGTCGATCTGATCGACGCCGATTGCTGAGGTTGGTTGCTGCGGGTGGTACTTGTAATTTCCTTAGAGGGTGGTGGGTTTTGCAGTGTCATGAGAATGGAGGATCGGGACTTTATCCATGGAGACGCCTTTTGGCATAACATGATCCCCACCTTGTTGATTTCAAGGCGATATTCTCCGTAATTTTGTCTCGCCCTTTAGTAGGAGTTTTTCATATATTTATGTAGTCCTAGGGTGTATTGCAGCTCGGATACAGCTTAGCCTTCAGTTTTTCGAGAAGGATGCTCAGGTGTTGTTCGTGTGCGTATTAATTACTAGGACCAGGAAACGGATTCTTTTATGTTGAGAGGCCTGGGGAATTGTATTTTGTTGAGGTAGCCATTATTCCTGCTTTATGATGCTGAAAGGTAGCGTTTTGCTTTCTGACACCCACCTATCTACTCACAACTAAATGAGCTGAGAAGAAGCTTCTGTGAATTCCATTTCAGGTGTGTGACCTTATCTTCCCCTTGTTTTCACATCATTTATTCTCCATGTTTTGGGTGGAGCCAGAAAATCCCCTTCAATATCTAGTTGACAAATTCAAAGTACCACTTGTGGTAGAAGACATTTGTCAGCAGTTAGTATTTTGTTTTTTAACAGTGTAAAGGGTGGATTTGAAATGTGGTGAAATAGGTTGTTGAGTGGGGTTTTCTGCTGTTTGCAGAATGTGGTAGGCCGGAAAAGCTCTGGTGGATGAATACCTGTCCATTGTGTTAATGAATGGAGTTCGCTGTTTTCTCAAACAGTAGGGGCAGCCATGTTGCCAGGGCCGAGTAAAAATTATAGCTACCTGGTTTTGAATGCTTATTATTTGCTAATCGATGTGCTAAGCACTTTACAAGCCGTATGCAATTCTCACAACCACCTCGTTAGAGTAGGTATTCTCTACACTTTACAGAAGAGGAAACTGGGGTTAGAAAGGTTGCAGTGTGCTCAAGATCACACAGCTGGTAAATTTCCAAAGGCCCATTCCATCTCAGAAGGAGAATCAGTGATTCAGACCCTTAGAGTTAACCCATATAACTCTAATATACTCTAATAATTGGGAAAAATTACTAGATCTTGCAGGTATTTAAATATACCTGTTTGAATTACTAGGGCATTTAATCGCTCTGAGCCTCAGTTTCCTTGTTTTTAAATACAGAGAGGGTACACTAGATGTCCTTTCAGGTGTTTTCTAATCAAAAATTCTTATTGTAGTGGCACTTGGGTAATTGTTCTCAGGACAGCAAAGACATGTTTATTCCCATCCTGAAAACTGCATGGCTGCAGATAACTTGTCTGTAGCTGCTGTGAACAAATGTTGGATGAGAGCTGGAAGGAGCCTATAGACTATTCATTTGTTCTCTCCACTCTATTTTGAAACTGAGAAGAACATCCATTTTTGAATAGTTGTTAATACCATACTTGGATTCTATATTATTGCCTTCCTTTTTTTTTACCTAGAAAGTTGGGGTGTTTTTAAATTTTTTTGAAACATTAAGAGATTTTTTTCCTATCTGGATTCAAATTTTAATTGATAAGAGTGCTAATTCCTATTAAATGCTACTAATTCTTATAATAAATAGTTTGCTTTCTGGTTCAGTTCATAATATGAACTATTTTCATTCTGTTAGAGTCTGTTATGGTAGAGGTAGGAAGATGCTGTGTGTGATCCAGAAAATTGAATTAGGTGGCATCTGGTGTATTTAAAAAAAAGATTCATTTTAGACTTGTTCCAGTGAGAGTAATATTTCTCAAAGTATGGGAAAAACTTATTTGAATTTAATCTTAAAAGTTGTTTTTCATATCACTTACTGGTGAACATATTCTGAGTTTATCAAGCACATTGCATAAATTCATGTTATGAAGCTTTGTTTTTAGGCATGTCAAGATGGAAAAATTAGTTAAAAGTTGTTTCCCAAATGACTTCAATAATTCCAATCATTATTTAATCGGAATTATTTAATTTATTTATTTAAATCCAATTTAGTTAACATCTAGTGTAATAATGATTTCAGGAATATAATTTAGTGATTCCTCACTAGATACAACACCCAGTGCTCATCCCAACAAGTGCCCTTCTTAATGCCCATCACCCATTTAGCCCATCCCCCACCCAACACCCATTCAGCAACCCTCAGTTCTCTGTATTTAAGAGTCTCTTAAGGTTTGTGTCCCTCTCTGTTTTTATCTTATTTTTGCTTCCCTTCCTTTATGTTCATCTTTAATTGGAATTATTTTTAATGTGTTTGGAATATTTCTTTTTTGAAATAGTTTGCTGAAAGTAGCCTTAAAAATGTTTGCATTACTAAATACTAGCTTGAGTAAATCTTAGAAAAAGTAGCATTTCTTAGATTCAGTTTTACTGAAAAAAGCAGAGTTAATCATGCATGTATCACAAACATGAAGAAGTAGATTATGAAATGTAATTTTTATTTTAGTAAATTTAGTTCTAGTTTATGTCATCAAGAGACCATTGCTTCAAGTAAAATCATGTGGATAATACTTAAATCCCTTTGTCTTTGATTAGTGTTTTTCTGTTTTTTGTTTTTTACTTTACATATCATAAGATTTCCCTTAAGATCATGTTTTGAAGAGATTATGGGAAGATAAAGTTTTGTATGTATTTTCTTAGTTATGTCCATATCCTTTTGATTACAAAATACAGGAAATATCTCTCAGACACCCAAAGGCAGATGAATAAAATAAAGTGTTTGAACTGTGAAAAATAAAGTAGAAAAAGGAAAAAAGGAAGGAAGGCTGACTGGAGTCTCAAAGGAGAGGACAAAACTGGAAATAAATGATGTGTCTAGAAAGTGGCTTTCAGTTGGGGTACACAGTCGTCATTTTCAAGGCATTTTGCCGTTTAAAAAGACATTGGAATGATAATTTTGTAGGTTACAGAGAAGTATCCTTGGTTTCAGGTTAAAAATAGTCCCAGTAACATAACACCTCAATGGAGGTGACATCAGGCAACCTCTGTACTGCAGTCTGCTTCAGAGCCAACAATTCAACAGAAGAGCAGGCAAGATGGAAGTTAGGAGAGCTGTGGTAATATTGACGTGCTTCTTACATAGTGGAATCCTTCAGGCCCTTAATTAGAGCATATTTATTCTAATTTCAGAAATAATTATAGTGTTCTCAGAGCATATTAGAAACATCCTATTTAGAAGATACAGTGTTATCAACTTCTACAAAAGCTGTATTTGGGTGGTGTCATTAGACATAAGTGACAGTTCATGTCTTAATAGGAAAGGGAAGAGACAGACACCTGAAGTGCAAGCCTACATCCAACAGTACAATGGCCTGGGACCAGTTTATGTAGTGACAAACACTCATTTTTCAGAGTATTCAACTCACATTTACTGAGAACTTAATCTCTGCCCTTGTGAAGTTTACGATATTGCCTATTTTCAGAGACTGGTTGAGGTTTCTGACAGTCACATCCACAGAACTGTTTGTTCTTAAACCAATGTGGGCTTTTCATTGCATCCTTTTTGCTTTCTGAAGACCACATAGTGATTCAGTCTGCATCCCTTTTCTTTCTGAAGTACACCACAGACATTATATTTTGGGAGTTCTTTCCCTAAGACGGGCTAGCTTAAAATTTTTCCTGCAGAGGATAAACACATAGATCCCTTTTATTTTAATTTTTGTTTTTGAGAGAGAGAGAGAGAGCGAGAGAGAGAGAACACACTCGTGCAGGCCAAGGTGGGGCAGAAAGAGAGGGAGACAGAGGATCCGAAGCAGGTCCTGCTTTGACAGCAGAGAGCCCTATGTGGGACTCAAACTCACAAACCAGGAGATCATGACCTGAGCCAGAGTTGGACGCTTAACTGACTGAGCCACCCAGGTGCCCTAACATAGATCCTTTTTTGTTTTAAAGTTTATTTTTGAGAGAGAGGCAGAGAGAGAGAGGGAGACATAGAATCCAAAGCAGGCTCCAGGCTCTGAGCTGTCATCACAGAGCCTGAATTGGGTCAAACCCATGAACCATGAGATCATGACCTGAGCTGAAGTTGGACGCTTAACCAACTGAGCCACCTAGGTGCCTCTAGATCTTTTTTGACTTAAGAGTTTTATTGCTAAAGATTATGGGGAAAGAAATGAGATAACCAAAATAACAAATATAAGAGACATTACAAAAGTATTGTTCTTATATTGTGACTACCTTGCTAGATAGTGCTCGACATAGTACAATAATAGATGTGGCAGCATGGTGTGATGGGAATCACTTGACCTTTCTATTGGGTGACTTTGGACAAATTGCATCTCCTCTTGGGATACCAGTTTGTTCATCTGTAAAGTGGGAGATTTGAATTAGGTGACCTATCTACTAGTTGTAAAGTTGAGTGTTCTGCACCATTGTGCATGCAGAAGTGTGACCCTGTGTCCTTGAAAAGGCTAAATTCTGTCTAGTCCTTTCAAGAAGTCAAGTCAGTGTTTAATATACTTTAAAAATTTTTGTATCAAAATGGCTCATAAAAATTTTTTTGGAAACAAGAAGTTGCTTTTATCAGGAAGGGCATGTAGGTAGTACACTTCCATTCTTTGATGTTGGTTAAGAATCAAAAAGTCAACCTTGGCTGGCAGCTCAGTGACTATAATGCTTATGATGGTGGTGGTGTAGCTTCACTTCTCTAAATGTTTGGGGACAGTAGTGCTGCAAGAGGTTTCGTGGAAACATATTTACCAAATATGCCTTTGTGCCAGACTCTGCTAAGTGATTTCCCACATACATATTTTATTTAATCTTCTCTCAGGATGGCTATATGAAGTTCTAACATGACAGGATGTTCATACTTCTCTTTGTATTTCCAAACATACATGCACTTATGGTCCAGAGCTGAGTTTGTTTTTGTTTGTTTATTTTTTTTGGTAATTGCAAGATGCCACCTATTTGTGGGTCATGAAATTAATTCCAGCATTAAGAGAAAAGAATAGAATATATTAGAATATGTTACATGTAGTAAGGATGAGTATAGTTTTATGAAACAAATATTTCATATATGTATAATAAATCACTATAAAATTCAAGCGTGTATACTATATACACATTTTTGGGGGGTGGTCAGGAGCCAAAAGTCTTAAAGTCTAGAGGATATTAACTGAGTAACAATGAATAGTAATGGTAATTGTATTTCAAAAGTCCTTTAGTTTTACAAATGCTATACCATCCTTATATTTTATTGACTTTGACATGTATGTGTCTCATTTGAGCAATGTAATTGACAATGTAGTTCTGAAGTGAGACAGACTGGGTTTGAATCAGCTGTGCCTCTTGTGCTACCTCATACATGTTCCTTAAAGCCTAAGTTTCAATATTCTTATCTCTACATGAGAACAAACTTCACAGAGCTCTGTTAAGGATTCGATGAAATAATTCCTATAAAATGCTTAGTAAATACTCAGAAAATGTAGTTGATTTTTATGGCCCATAATTCTATCCCAAGGTGCTTTTATCGTCACTATTGCTACCTGAATGCTTTCAGGAAGGGCTCTTCATGGAAAGCAGAAGAAAGATTCAGGTGTCTGAGTCATTGTCCTCTTCCCCATTGGCTCATTGGTAGGAAAGACCTTTCATTGTGCATCTATTACTACTGTTTCTAACAGATTTCTTATCTGGGTTTACAGGTTTTGTATATTTTTATTTTATTCTTTTTCATTTATCAGCTTTATTTGTCATTTTATTTTGTCTAAAGTTTTTTTAAATTAATTTATTAATTTTAACAGAGAAAGAGAGAGAGAGTACACAGGGAGGGGCAGAGAGAATCCCAAGCCAGCTCCACACTGCCAGTCAGCCCGATGCAGGGCTTGATCCTACGAACCATAAGACTACTGACCTGAGCTGAAATCAAGAGCCAGACACTTAACCAGCTGAGCCACCCAGGCACCCCTGTTTTGTTTAAAGATTTTGAACAGATTTATCTTCTTTGGGGCATAGTATGAAATGCTTCTTTGTCAGTGTAAGAATGTTGAAGGAGCTAAAGAAAGCCTAAAGATTTTGCTGTTCTGAAAAATGGTTTGCAATTCTTCAGGCATTTATTGATGGAAAAGTATGTCTTTTCTGCTTTCAGTACTGAGGAAAGTAAAGGGAGTTGTCTAATGCTGGAGGAGACTCTTTGGAAGAGGCTTATCCTTCCCTGTAAATCATAGCCAATCCCTCAGAGAGAGCTACATTTGTTACCAGAGTTCCCTCTGCAGCATCATTTTCATCTCCCTTGCCTCATGTCATTTTCTCTAGTGTTCTCCTGATGTTTTAGAGAACTCAAGCTGCAGCAATTAAAATCAAATATGGCTGCTCACCATCACATTCCCATGTTTAACATAAAATCCCAATGCACAGAAACAATTACAATTCTGTATAATTGACCTGTTACTCATGCTAAATCACCTGCTATTCAGTTTCAATGGTCTTTTAACTAAAATGTTAGGTTGTGCGTGCTATGTATATGAATGGTTTTAAAAGTAAAATCAACCAAAAGTCGCTATCAGTTTTTATTAACATATATATTAAAACACTGTGTGTGTGTGTGTGTGTGTGTGTGTGTGTGTGTGTGTGTGTGTAATATGCTAGAGAGATTGGAAACATTTTGGGGTTATTTAGTCATGGCCAAAATAATAGGCATACTTTGAAACATTGACTTACTGTGTTTTTGCTTTTCTAATAATTTTATTAAAGGGCAGTGTAAAAAGAGATGATAACTTATCACACAGTGATTTTCCAAAGCAGGATTATGACAGCCATCATATTATCATATTGAGGCTATTTAAAAAATAGTTTGCCAATAAGAGATCAAGGACAGCTTGGCCAGTATGCAAGTATTATTAGCATTAGTGTTATTAATACTTATTAGGGTATTTCATCTCATTGGATTTTACCAAGAATTTAAAATGTCATACTACTTGACCAATTTGGTTTATATCACTTTTAGAATAGTACCAACATCTACTTTTTTCCTTATGTAATGTTCTAACATATCTTTTTTTCCAGCCTAGTGTTCACATTGAGTTACAGTGGCTATTGGTTAATGGAGTTTTAATCATTTATATTGCTTTGAAATGTTTGGATCATATATCTGTGATCCACATTTGTACATTTGTTGAAACTACTTTCTTTTTTTCTTTTTTCTTGTCTTCTTCCTCCTTTTTTTTTTTTTTTTGAGTGCAAGCGGGGGAGGGGGACAAAGGGAGAGATAGAACCCTAAGCAGGCTCCACACTCAGCACAGAGCCAGAAGTGGGGCTCGATCTCGGAACCCTGGGATTATATCCCAAGCCAAAATCAAGGGTCAGATGCTCAACCAACTGAGCCACCCAGGTGCACAAACTACTTTTCTATATATGAGTTTAAAATAATTATTATAGAAAAGTTTACACAAGCTAAAGTATAGAGAAATAGGGCTTTATTTACAGATATAGGGCATATTAGGAAGATGCTGAGTTGTGAGTTCTTTTTTAAATAAAAAAATTTATTTGAGTATAGTCGACACAATTACATTAGTTTCAGATTTACAATTTAGTGATTTGACAAGTTTATATATTACACTATGTTCACCATAAGTGTAGTTACCATCTGTCTCATTGCATTGCTATTACAGTATCATCGACTGTGTTCCTTATGCTCTCTGCCTTTCATTCCCGTGACTTACTGAATTGTGAGTTCTAACCCTTATTTTTCTATGAACTGTATTACTTTGGCATGAGGTATATAAGCCAAATAGATGACAGAGAATTTCAGCACATACAACATACTGTTAAACAAATATATGAAACATATGCAAGTACTGTTCTAAGCTCTTTTAAAAATTTTTTTTTAATGTTTATTTTTGAGAGAAATAGAATGCATGCTGTCATAAGTGGGGGAGGGGCAAAGAGAGAGGAGGACACAGAATCTGAAGCAGGCTCCAGGCTCTGAGCTGTCAGCACAGAGCCTGATGTGGGGCTTGAACCCATGAACCATGAGATCATGACCTGAGCTGAAGTCCGATGCTTAACTGACTGAACCACCCAGGGCGCCCCATCTTAAAACGCATCATTTCCTCGGATTCTCACAATAACCCTGTCTGTAGTGAATACAGTTAATCTCCATTTTACAAATATGTAACCTAAGTCTTAGTTAAGTTTAACCTAGGTCAAACTATTAAGACTGGAGTTACTGTAGCTAAAACTCTCTTATTACATTGAGCTTGTAGGATTCTTCCAAGTAGAAAAATACCTTATACTACCAATATATATTTTTTTAGTATTTTATTTATTTTGTTAATTTACATCCAAGTTAGTTAGCATATAGTGCAACAGTGATTTCAGGAGTAGATTCCTTAATGCCTCTTACCCATTTAGCCCATTCCCCTCCCCCCCCAACAACCCCTCCAGTAATCCTCTGTTTGTTCTCCATATTGAAGAGTCTCTTATGTTTTGTCCCCCTCCTGTTTTTATATTATTTTTGTTTCCCTTCCCTTATGTTTATCTGTTTGGTCTCTTAAAGTCCTCATATGAGTGAAGTCATAAGATTTTTGTCTCTCTGACTGACTAATTTCACTTAGCATAATCCCCTCCAGTTCCATCCATGTAGTTGCAAATGGCAAGCTTTCATTCTTTTTGATTGCCGAGTAATACTCCATTGTATATATACCACATCTTTATCCATTCATCCATCGATGGACACTTGGGCTCTTTCCATATGTTAGCTGTTATTGATAGTGCTGCTTTAAACATGGGGGTGCATGTGCCCTTTTGAAACAGCACACCTGTATCCCTTGGATAAATACCTAGTAGTGCAATTGCTGGGTCATAGGGTAGTTGTATTTTTAATTTTTTAGGAACCTCCATACTGTTTTCCAGAGTGGCTGCACCAGCTTGCATTCCCACCAACAATGCAAAAGAGATCCTCTTTCTCCACATCCTCGCCAACATCTGTTGCCTGAGTTGTTAATGTTAGCCATTCTGACAGGTGTGAGGTGGGTGGTACCCCGTGGTTTTGATTTGTATTTCCCTGATGATGAGTGATGTTGAGCATTTTTTCATGTGTCAGTTGACCATCTGGATGTCTTCTTTGGAGAAGTGTCTATTCATGTCTTTTGCCCATTTCTTCACTGGATTGTTTTTTGGGTGTTGAGTTTGATCACTTCTTTATAGATTTTGGATAGTAACCCTTTATCTGATATGTCATTTGCAAATAATATTATAAATATTATATTAGTATGCCCTAGCTTTGTGGGTGGCAGTTGCTTCATTTTCTAGGAGTCACCATTGTTGACATTAAAATCCTGATGCCAACAAAGTCTTGTGGTATTAACTTATCATTGACAGCATCATGAAATCTCTATCGGCCTGCCAACATTTTGATGAAGGTGAATTGCATGACATGGTTGTATTATTCCTTAAAACTGAGGGAAAAAAATCACAGCCACTAAAGTAATGGTAAAAAAAAAAATGGGATCTGAGAATACAGTCAAATTTCAAGCAATAATCTGTTTTCATTGATTTCAAGATACATAATTAACCACTGAAATAAAATCATTGTTAAAAATGACATATAGGCTGCTTGTGCCTGTGCTGGAGCTTGCCATTTTATGTCTTTCTTTTTTAGTTTTCTTCACTTGCAAATTAAATTTTCAAGATCAAGTATTGGACTCATTGTCCTATTTTTGAAGCTTGTCTTTTTTTGGTTGACTATTCTTTTGGTTCCTACAATTTTCAGTGTTTGTCAGAATTTACAATGGATGCATCTTAATTGGCAGAATGAATATGGTAATATCTTTTTCCTCCAAGGGCTGTGTTATTAACATAATAATAGCACTTTTATATATTTACTTCCAGACGTTTTCTCGGTTTGTGTGTATAGATGTATGTATATTTTCCTGTGTTTATAAAAGTGTATCAGACACTATTTTGAAAGCTATTTTTCACCTCACAGTATGTCTTGAACATCATTCCATGTCAACCAAATGGCCTTCCCAGTGTCCTTGTTACAAGTTTTTATTTAGAGATAATTATAGACTCACATGCAGTGGTAAGTTCTCACTTTATTAATGAGAAGATCCTGCATATACTTCACAGTATGTATGTGGCAAGTAAAATTTTGGATAAATCATAAACAGGAAATTGACCTTACCCACTGACCTCATTCAGATTTCACTAGTTTTACATATAACTTGTGTTACTTTTGTTAACTGCCTTTGGAGATATGCATAAAAAGCCTTCCCCTCCAAGATTAAGTAAATATTAACTCAGTTTATTTTTCAATATTTTATTTTTTACATTTAAATTTAAATTCACTTGAAATTTACTTTGTTGTAGAGTACGAGTGTTTTTCCCCCCTCTAAATCACCAGCCAGTTATTCTAACACCATTGATCTAATTAACTGTTCTTACACCATTGAACTGAAATTACAATTTTCTTTTTTTTTTGTGGGGGAGTGGCACGCCTGGGTGACTCAGTCAGTTAAGCCTCTGACTATTGCTTTCAGTTCAGTCAGCTCAGGTCATGATCTCGCGGTTTGTGAGATCAGCTCTGTGTTGTGCTCTTCCAGCACAGATCCTGCTTGGGATTCTCTCTCCCTCTTTCTTAGCCCCTCCCCTGCTCTTGTGCATGTGTTCACTCGCTCACTCGCTCTGTCTCTTAAATAAGTAAACTTAATTTTTTTTTTTTTTTTTTTTTTTTTTTTTTACCGTATGATCAATTTTGGGGCTTTCTGACAATAATCTGTGTTTCTTTCAGCATATAGTCTCTTTCAAAGTGGGAACTATAAAGTAGGAATAGATTGAGTCATCTGATCTGTAGGGAAAGGATAACTTTTCCTCTTTGAAATCTGAAAAAACAAAAGATAATATTTAATATATTGAAAATTATAGCATCTACTTTGAAAAATAGAAAACCAAAGAAAAAAAACAGAATAGGAATATTTGCAACTCCTAACAGGACTAATTACAGATAATGAGTACCTTCAAGTTTATATGAAAAATATCAAGATCTCTTTAGACAAATGGGCAGAAAATATAAAGAGAAGATAGAAATAGTCAGCAAACTGCTGGGAAAATATTGTTTCCTAATAGTTGAATTCAAAATAATTTAAAAATTAAAAACACTAAATTAAAAGTAACAATGAGTTGTCAGTGAAGTTGTATTCAATTAATATGATGATATTATAAATTGGGACAATATTTGGGAAAAGTAATTTGACAGTTTGTACTGAGAATTGTAAGTGTGTTTATTCCCTTAGACTCAGTAACTCCAGATCTGAGAATTTGAGAAAATCATTCAGTAGAGTTAAAAGCTACCAAAGTGACATCTATTTTAAAGCTGCTTATCATAGTGAAATTTGAAAATAATATAAAAATTCTATATTAAAGAGCTCTGAAATCTCCCAGGAGGCCAGCTAACTGGTGGAATGGGCAGTCTTACAATGTGGCCCAAGATCTGGTACACAGCTTTAATTTTATTATAAAACATCATACGTACAAGTGAAATATGTGTATATGTGTGTGTATATTTATTTCAGTGAACAATAATAAAATGAATGGTGCGTATGTATGACCCAAGTAAAAAGACCATAACCAGAACATTACCAGACTTTAGAAGCTCCCTGTGTGTACCACCATCATTTATATTCTCTTCCTTTCCCACAGATGTAACCATTATGATAAGCTGTATTGTTCCCTTGTATTTTTTAAGGTGTTTTTATTACATGGGTATGTATCTCTAAAAAATATATTGCCTTACCTGTTTTTGACCCTTGTCTAACTTTTGGAATTCTATTGTATGTATTCTTTTTGTGAGTTGCTTTTATTGACCAGTGTTATGCTTGTGAGATTCATCTGTACAGATGCATACAGATGTAATCCCCCCCCCACTCACATGTACTCGCATACACACACCACACACACGTACATACACACATGCTGACTACTACTGTGTAGTACTAGGTTTACAGATCTTCCAACTTCAGTAGGTTATGCCTATTTCCCAAAGTAATTATATATTTGCCCTTTGGTTTACAGTTTTTCAAGCCTCCCCCAACCCAGGAAATATGTAATGTTAAAAATATATCCATGATAAAGTAAGATCATCTGTACATATCATTCTGCAACTTTTTCAGTCAATAATCCTCACGTTTCTATCCATTATAGTACATTTTTATCTACAGTACACAGACTATATTTAACTTTCTACAAACTTCCATCCCCAAATACCCTTCATAGTTGATATTTATAAATATGTGTCCAATTCAGTATTATACTTTGCTTCTGGTTTTTAGTGTCCTGTAAGTCTGTTTTATCCTAGCATAGTTGTTGTTGTTCCTTTTTTTAATTTTTAACGATGACTGGAATGTTGAGACTGGGCCAGTGATCGTACAGAATGTTCTGCCTTTTGGATTTGGCTGCTTTCTTCCTTGTGGTATCAGTTACCTTATTCCTCTAGCCTATGTTTTTCCTGTAAACTGAGAATTATACCTAAAGGCTTGATGGATTCAGGTTAACATTTTTGGCTAGAATTTATTCTTAGTGATTGGATATTATGTTGGATCATACCAGAACACACATCATATCTGGTTGATCCACCATGAGTGTTGCTAAGATTAACCCTGGATTAGGATGATGACAATCTGATTCTTCGATTTGTATGGGTATGTTTTTCACTGTGTATTGAAAATAATCTGTGTATTGGTAATTTAGCACTGTACAAATATTTGATTTGATACCAACTATTCACATAATTATTTTACCATCAGTAAGTTTTATATAAATAAGTGTTTTCATTAGGCCTTGCAAAAGTTTTTATCTTTGATTCTTAGTTCTTTGATTTCTTCTACACTGAGTAGCTGCCACTGAATGCCAATTTAATAATTCATAAAAGGAAACACCTTTCTAGCATTATTGGTGTCTACCGGTTAGACTACTCATTTCTGAAAATCAAGTCATTCAGGAAATTGAATTAATTGTAAGCTTGCCTGGTGGGGATGGGCAAAGAGATTTAGATGTCATATACTACTTAAGGGTATAGACTCGGGATGCCTGGGTTGCTCAGTTGGTTAAGCATCCGACTTCAGTTCAGGTCATGATCTCATGGTTCATGACTTAGAGCCCTGCGTTGGGCTCTGCTGACAGCTCAGAGCCTGGAGCCTGCTTTGGATTCTATGTCTCCCTCTCACGCTGCCCCTTCCCCACTCACACTCGGTCTCTCTCAAAAATAAATAAAGATTAAAAAAAGTTTTAAAAAATGTGTACAGACTTGAGGGGTGCCTGGGTGGCTCAGTCGGTTAAGCATCAGAATCTTGATTTTGGCTCAGGTTATGATCTCACAGTTGGTGAGTCTGAGCCCCACATCAGGCTCTGTGCTGACAGCATGGAACCTGCTTGGGATTCTCTCTCTCCCTTTCTCTTTCTACCCCTCCCCCACTCTCACTCTCTCTCTCTGTCTCTCAAAATAAATAAACTTAAAAAAAGAGTACAGGGGCGCCTGGGTGGCGCAGTCGGTTAAGCGTCCGACTTCAGCCAGGTCACGATCTCGCGGTCCGTGAGTTCGAGCCCCACGTCGGGCTCTGGGCTGATGGCTCAGAGCCTGGAGCCTGTTTCCGATTCTGTGTCTCCCTCTCTCTCTGCCTCTCGCCCATTCATGCTCTGTCTCTCTCTGTCCCAAAAATAAATAAACGTTGAAAAAAAAAAAAAAGAGTACAGACTTGAGGCAGCATGGCTAGGTTCCAATATTAACTTGACATTTTTTGGGTATATGACTTTGGACAAATTACTTAACCCCTCTGTGTTTCAATTTCGGCCCTATGTATACATGTGGACAAAGACTGAAAAGTAAGGGAAAAATGAAAAATTGTTAGAGGTCAGGTTATGTATGATTAAAATATTTTCTTTAGTGCTGTATCATATTTGCAATGTAAGAGAAAATGAAAAAGAAATGTAGCTGTCATGCTGCTTTTTAGGCATTTTGTTACTGTTATTATTTTTAAACTAAAAGTGTTTTAAGTTTTTATTTTAATTCCAGTTAGTTAACATACATGGTTATATTAGTTTCAGGTTCAACAACTCCATACATCACCCAGTGCTCATCACTACAAGTGCATTCCTCAGTCTCCATCACCTATTTAACCCATACCTCAACCACCACCCCTTTGGTAACCATCTCTTTGTTCTCTATAGTTAGGAGTCTGTTTCTTGGTTTCTTTCTATGTATTTCCTTTTGCTCATTTGTATTGTTTGTTTTTTAATTTCACAAGTGAGTGAAATAATATGGTATTTCTCTTTCTCTGAGTTATCTGCCTTACATTATACTTCCTAGCTCTATCCACATCCTTGCAAATGGCAAAGTTTCATTCTTATTTATGACTAAATAATATTCCATTGTATATATATACTACATATTTTTTATCTATTTATCAGTTGATGGACACTTGGGACGCTTCCATAACTTGGCTATTGTAAATAATACTGCAATAAACAGAGGGGTACATGTATCCCTTTGAATTAGTGTTTTTGTATTTTTTTGATAAATACTAGTAGAATGATGGATCATAGGGTGGTTGTATTTTTTTAAGTTTATTTATTTATTTATTTTTTACTTGAGAGAGAGCGAGAGCAAGTGAGTGGGGTGGAGGAGCATAGAGAGAGGGAGAGAGAGTCCCAAGAAGGCTCCACGGTGCCAGCGCAGAGCCCGACATGGGGCTCGATCCCATAAACTATGAGATCTATGACCTGAGCCAAAATAAAGAGTTGGGCGCTTAATTGAGCCACCCAGTGGCCCCATTTTAGTTCTATTTTTAACTTCTTGAGGAACCTCCATGTTGTATTCCACAGTGGCTGCACCAGTTTGCATTCCCACCAACAGTGCAGGAAGGTTTCCCTTTCTCTACATCCTTACCAACACCTGTTGTTTCTTGTGTTGTTGATTTTAGCCATTCTGTCAAGTGTGAAGTGATACCACGTTGTGGTTTTGATTTGCATTTTCCACTTATTAGTGGCGGTAAGTAGCTTTTCATGTGTCTGTTGGCCATCTGGATATCTTCTTTAGAGAAATGACTGTTTATGTCTTCCGGCCATTTTCTAATTAGATTATTTGTTTTCCAGGTGTTGAGTTTTATAAATTCTTTATAGATTTTGGATACTAACCCTTTATCAGATATATTATTTGCAAATATCTTCTCCCATTCTGTAGGTTGCCTTTTGGTTTTGTTGATTGTTTTCCTTCACTGTGCAGAAGCTTTTTATTTTGATGTAGTTCCAAAAGCTTATTTTTGCTTTTGTTTCCCATGCTTCAGGAGACATATCCAGAAAAAAACTTGCTATGGCTGGTGTCAAAGAGGTTACTACCTGTGTTCTACTCTCAGATTTTTGTGGTTTTAGGTCTTACATTTAGGTCTTTGATCCATTCTGAATTTACTTTTGTGTATAGTTTAAGAAAGTGGTCCAGTTTGATTATTTTGCATGTTGCTGTCCGGTTTTCCCAACACCATTTGTTGAAGATGCTGTCTTTTTCCCATTGGATAGTCTTTCCTGCTTTGTCAAATATTAGTTAACCATAGGGTTATGGGTTCCTTTCTGGGTTTTCTATTTTTTTTTGATTTTTTTTTTAATGGTTATTTTTGAGAGAGAGACAGAGACAGAGCAAGAGTGGGGGAAGGGCAGAGAGAGAGGGAGATACAGAATCTGAAGCAGGCTCCAGACTCTGAGCTGTCAGCACAGAGCTGAATGCGGGGCTTGAACTCATGAACTGCGAGATTATGACCTGAGCTGAAGTTGGACACTTAACTGACTGAGCCACCCAGGTGCCCCATGGTTTTTCTATTCTATTCCATTGATCTATGTGTCTATTTTTGTGCTAGTACTATACTGTTTTGATTACTATAAATTTGTAATATAATTTGAAGCCTGGAATTTGATGACTAAGCTTTGCTTTTCTTTTTCCAGGTTGCTTTGGTTATTCAGGGTCTTTTGTGGTTTCACACAAATTTTAGGATTGTTCTGGCTCTGTGAAACATTTTGGTGGTATTTTGGCAAGGGTTGCATTAAACGTGTAGATTGCTTTGGGTATTATAGACATTTAAACGATATTTCTTTTAGTCCATGAGCATGGAATGTCTTTCCATTTCTCTGTGTCATATTGAATTTCTTTCATCAATGTTTTATAGTTTTCAGAGTACAGGTCTTTCACCTCTGTGGTTAAGTTTATTTCTAGGTGTCTTTTTTATTTTGGTGTAATTGGAAATGGAATTATTAATTTCTCTTTCTAGATTATTGATGTATAGAAATGCAACAGATTTCTGTACATTAATTTTATATTGTGTGACTTTACTGAATTTTCTCATTAGTTCTAGCAGGTTTTTGGTGGAGTTTTTATTTATTATTTTTTTAAAAATTTTTAACATTTTTTTTTTATTTTTGAGAGACAGAGAGAGGCAGAGCATGAACAGGGGAGGGGGAGAGAGAGAGAGAGAGAGATACAGAATCTGAAGCAGGCTCCAGGCTCTGAGCTGTCAGCACAGAGCCCGACGCGGAGCTCGAACTCACGAAGTGCGAGACCATGACCTGAGCTGAAGTCAGAAGCTCAACTGACTGAGCCACCCTTGTATATATATAGTATCATGTCATCTGCAAGTAGTCAAGGTTTTACTTGTTTCTTACCCATTTTGATGGCTTTTATTTCTTTTTGTTGTCTGATTGCTATGGCTAGGATTTTAGTTCTATGGTGAATACAAGGGGTGAGAGTGGACATCCTGGTCTTGTTACTGACCTTTGGGAAAAAGCTCTCAGTTTTTCCCCATTAAGGATGATGTTAGCTGTGAGTTTCTCATATTTATGGCCTTTATTATGTTGAGGTATGTTGCCTCTAGACCTACTTTAGGCTTTTTATCATGAATGGATGTTCTGTGTCAGATGCTTCTTCTGTCTCTATTGAAATTATCCTATGGGGGTGCCTGAGTGGCTCAGTCAGTTAAGTGTCAGGCTCTTGGTTTTGGCTCAGGTTATGATCTCACAGTTCCTGGGTTTGTGCCCCTCATGGAGCCCTGTGTCAGTCTCCATGCTTACAGTGTGATGCTTCCTTGAAACTTTGTCTTTCCCTCTGTCTCTGCCCCTTCTCTGCATGTGTGTGTGCTTGCTTTCTCTCAAATAAACTTAAAAAAAATGATCATATGGTTTTATCCTTCTTCTTATTGATGTGATACATCACATTGATTGATTTGTGGTTATTGAACCACTCTTGCAACCCAGGAATAAATCTCACTTGATCATGATTAATGATGTTTATTCTATTGTTGGGTTTGGTTTAGTGATACTTTGTTAGATGCAAATCTATGTTTATCAGAGATATTGGCCTATAGTTTGCTTTTTTTGTTGAGTCTTTATCTGGTTTTAGTATCAGGGTAATGTTGGCCTCATAAAATGAATTTCAAAGTTTTCTTTTTTCAATTTTTTTGGAATGGTTTGAGAGGAATAGGTGTTAACTTTCCTTCAAATGTTTGGTAGAATGTACCTGTGAAGCCATCTGGTCTGGACTTTTGGTAGGAGGTTTTTAGTATGGGCTCATTCTTTGCAGGTTATCAGTCTGTTCAAATTTTGTATTTTATCTTGTTTCAGTTTTGAAATTTGTATGTTTCTAGGAATTCACCCATTTCTTCCAGATTGCTCAGTTTGTTGGCATGTAATTTTTTAATATTCTCTTAGAATTGTTTGTATTTCTGTAGTGTTGGTTGTTATTTCTCCTCTCTCATTTGTGATTTTGTGTATTTGAGTCCTTTCTCTTTTTTTCTTGATAAGTCTGGCTAGAGGTTTATCAATTTTAAGGATATTTTTCAAAGAACCATCCTCTGGTTTCATTTGATCTGTTTTTTGTTGTTTATTTTGTTTTGTTTCTATATTATTTGTTTCTATATTATTTATTTCTGTTCTAATCTTCATTATTTCCCTACCTCTGCTGATTTTAGGTTTTGATCTTTTTCTAGCTCTTTTAGGTGTAAGGTTAGGTTGTGTATTTAAGATTATTCTAGCTTTTGAGGTAGGCCTTTATTGTAAACTTTCCTCTTAGAACCACTTTTGGTGCATCATAAATGTTTTGGACCATTGTGTTTTCATTTTCATTTGTTTCCATGTACTTTTTAAATTCTTTTTTGATTTTCTCGTTGACCCATTTATTATTTAGTAGCATGTTGTTTAATGTCCATTTATTTGTAGTTTTTCCAGATTTTTTTCTTGTGGTTCTTTTAGTGTCATAGTCTGAGGTCAGACAAGATGCATGGTATGACTTTGGTCTTGGATTTGTTGAGGTTTGTCTTATGGGCTAGTATGTGATCTGTTTTGGAGAATGTTCCATGTGCAGTTGGAATCAGTGTGCATTCTGCTGTTTTAGGATGGAATGTTCTTTTTTTTTTTTTTTAATTTTTTTTTTTTTTTTTACGTTTATTTATTTTTGAGACAGGGAGAGACAGAGCATGAACGGGGGAGGGTCAGAGAGAGGGAGACACAGAATCTGAAACAGGCTCCAGGCTCTGAGCTGTCAGCACAGAGCCCGACGCGGGGCTCGAACTCACAGAGTGCAAGATCGTGACCTGAGCCGAAGTCGGCTGCTCAACCGACTGAGCCACCCAGGCGCCCCCTAGGATGGAATGTTCTAAATGTATCTGTTAAGTCCATCTGGCCCAGAGGGAAATGGCACCTGCCATTCTCTCTGTAAATGCTGCCTCTTAGGGACTTACTCTGAGATGAACAAATAATCTCCCTACTGTGTGTTCCAGGCGCTCCTCAGATGGCTGTTTCCAGACTATATGTCCATGGACTGTTTGCTCTTCCTTCTCTTGAGCAGCCCTAATTAAATTCTTTTTTTTTTAATTTTTTTTTTTTAACGTTTATTTATTTTTGAGACAGAGAGAGACAGAGCATGAACGGGGGAGGGTCAGAGAGAGAGAGGGAGACACAGAATCCGAAACAGGCTCCAGGCTCTGAACTGTCAGCACAGAGCCCCACGCAGGGCCTGAACTCACAAACTGCGAGATCATGACCTGAGCCAAAGTCGGATGCCTAACCGACTGAGCCACCCAGGCGCCCCAGCCCTAATTAAATTCTTAATGAAATAAAGTGGTAATTTTCATTAAATAAAACTTTATCCTTCAACTGTTTTAGTAAACTCAATGCAATCACTGTTCAGCTTTTAATAAGGATAAAATAATTATTCTTAATGTTTTCTAAATGATATGTAGCCAGTTTTCTCTTCAATACATAATGAGAGTACATTTGAAATTTGAAGTGTTTTTACTTTATAGAATGTTATATGGCTTGAACAAACAAATTCAGAAGTCCTTTCAAATTTAGTTTATAAGGCTTATAGTTTGTTTTTCTCTACTTTTTAAAAACTAGATTTCATGATAGGATTTTAAATAAGGGAAGAAGATTATTTGTTTCATGATTATAGCACTCTTGGAATGAGTACACAGTCTCTTACATCATTTCGTTTCATAGCTTACCAAGTAATGCAGTTAAGTTCACTTTTCTTCTTGGCATACAATAAAATATGTTCTGAACACAGAAAGTTTATTTTCTTCATCACAAGTTAAATATTAAGGTTGAAGGGAGCTTACCTGGGATATTCTTTGCTGTGAAAAAATCATTCTGGGGAGCACTGGGGTGGCTCAGTCGGTTAAGCGTCTGACTCTTAATTTTGGCTCATGGGTTCTGGGATTGAGTCCCGAGTGGGGCTCTGTGCTGACAGCATGGAGCCTGCTTGGGATTCTCTCTCTCCCCCTCTCTCCCTGCCCCTCCCCTGCTCACTTGCATGCATGCACTCTCTCTCTCAATAAATAAATAAATTTTAGAAAAAGATAATTTTGGTTACTTAAATTGATACAACAGAAATATTAGTATAAGGAAAATCAAGTAAAATTTAATTCTGGTGGAATCTGCTTATTTCATTTCCTGTAAGGTTTTAGTAAGTATTTACATTACTTAGTAAAACTTTTATCATTAAGAGAACTTGAGTTGATCTGTTTTTCTCCATGTTAGTAAAAACTGAATACTAAATGTCAGCTTTCCAAGAGATTATTTGATAGGCCCCAGCTTTCATTAGCTGTCAAAAATTTGGTACTAAATTTTATTTTTAAATCTTTTTATTATGGAAAACTTCAAACATGAAAAAGTAGACTAAAATAACCCCCATGTACCAATCTCCCAGTTCTAACATTTATCAATTTATGGGTGATTTAATGTTCCCTATTCCATTCCATTTTTCCCTTCCATTTTCTCATTACACTATCCATCCTTAAATTATTTTTAAGTAAATTCAAGATATTATATTCTCTGTAAATTTTTTAATATATATCTAAAATGTAAGGCCTCTCCTTTTTAACCATAACTACAGTACCTTCATGCCCTTGTTTACCTCTTCAGTTTTTCCTAAGACATTTACCATTCTGTTTCTTTGCTGTAATGCTCCGTTCTTGTTTTTTATTTCTTTTTTTAAAAAATTTTTTAAATTTATTTTTAATTAATTTATTTTTTTAATTTACATCCAAGTTAGCATGTAGTGCAACAATGATTTCAGGGGTATATTCCTTAATACCCCTTACCCATTTAGCCCATCTCCACTCCACAACCCCTGCAGTAACCCTCTTTATGTTCTCCATAGGAGTCTCTTATGTTTTGTCCCCCTCCCTGTTTTTATATTATTTTTGTTTCCCTTCCCTTAAGTTCATCTGTTTTGTTTCTTAAAGTCGTCATATGAGTGAAGCCCCGCTGGCTGTCAGAGCTCACGCAGTCCAGCCCCTCCACTTTTGTAAGCCAGACTCTAGGGCTCTGCCTTGCAGGGCGGGCTGCCCCTCCACCACCCAGGCTCCCTCCTGCCAGTGCCTGTAGCGCACTGCCTCTCTGCCCTTCCTACCCTCTTCCGTGGGCCTCTCGTCTACGCTTGGCTCCGGAGAATCCATTCTGGTAGTCTTCTGGCGGTTTTCTGGGTTATTTAGGCAGGTGTGGGTGGAATCTAAGTGATCAGCAGGACGCGGTGAGCCCAGCGTCCTCCTAGGCCGCCATCTTCCTCACCAAAACCTCCAGATCTATCATTTTCTTATATTTCTTTCATTGTTTTAGCTTATATTACCATGGTTTGTGGTTTTCATTTATTTTGTGAGCATCTCTTTCTGGCATGCCGTTATTTCATTGTCTCGGATATTATTTCAGTCCTTATTCTGTAATTTTTTTACATTCAATAAGATTACTCATTGTATTATAGGATTTTATATTGAATAGGTTATTTTTTTACTCCTTAATCTGTGTGTGTGTGTGTGTGTGTGTGTGTATTTACAATTAATAGGATTCTCAACTAAGATCCTTTTTGCTTTGCTCATTTTTACATCAAACTTCTTTATGTTCTTTCACTCGGGAGTGTGAACCAGGAAAGCTTTTCTAAAACCACTGTTCTAGATCTCTCTTTTCTTTGTTTCCCAAAGTAATAGAAACAGCCTGAGATCCTGCTGGCTGTGTTACCTTCCCCTAGTTTTGTATGGAGCTTCTCTTTCCTTTCCCCCTATTTTTCCTGTTCTTATGATTTTGGATTAGATTTCCAATAGTTACTTCTCAGTGCAGGGGTTTATCTAGAGGGAGAGTTTGCTTAATTGGTTTCCTATGTTTCTAAGGCCCAACTCAACCGCCCACTCCCCCAACTACCCTAGCACTCCCAGGGGTTCTTTTGTACTCATGCATAGGTTGGAGCCTGCAAAATTCCTCCCAATTTCCACTGTTGTACTCAAATGGCCTGCCAAGTTTCCAGTGAGTGCCTAGTTTAGGGGTTCTTTGGCTTTCAGGACTGTCACAGATTTATTTGTGTTACCTTTGTTTTCTCATGGACACTCTCTGATAATATGTGGATCTAATAGCTATTGATGATTTGTAATGACCCACTTATATTTTGGAGTTCATCATATTTTCTCACCTGTCTTTGCTATAGATGTTCCCGCTTGGTATTTGTTTGGTTTTATATGTTGGTTACACTGTTACACTATCTGTTTTTAGGGTAGTCTTGGGGGAGATTCAACAACTTTGCTGCTAATAAATACCATCTTCCCAGAATTCTGTTTTTCAAAAACATTGCTGCTAATACCATCTTCCCAGAATTCTGTTTTTATTTTTTAAGTTCAAGTCATTTACCTATAAACACAGGCCAAGTTTTTGATCCACCATTAATATTCACCCTTGAACCTATGGGTCATTTATTTCAAGCCCTTCATTTTATCTATCAGGATATCTATAAGCAAGCTGAATTTCAAAGAGGTTAAATGACTTTCCAGATATTTAGTATAATTCTGAAAACATGAATCTAGTTTTCTGGATGTTTAGTTCAGGGCTCTGAATATTAAAACAGTATTCTTGTTATTTAATACTCAAAGCTCACACTATATTGAATTTAAAAAAGTTAAATTTTGTGAGTTAATGTTTTAATGGGTATATTTTTGTAAAGTTCTAAAAGTTACATAGATATTAATAACTATTTTTCCCATGAGAAGGAAATCCATAGATATTAAATTAGCACACTTACTAATATATTCAGTATTTTGTGTGAATCAATGTTAATTAAAATAATTGACAATTTAAGAAAACTATTTTTATCTGTACTTCTTGCATTGCTCAGTCTGGTCAGTTCTGTACCTAATGTTATTTATGCTTTTTACAATGGTGCAGAAGGTCTGTACATAGTGCTAAGTAGTAAAGAATGTGGCTCTCTAAAAGCTTCTGTACCCACAAATATTTCTTTGCCAGTAGAACTATTTTTTTTCCTAAAAAACGTTATTCTTTATAAAAAGCAGTCACAGTAAATTTTCTAGTTCTATGTAATTTTCTTTCCATTCTCGTCCTTACTAGTAATAAATAACACATGAAATAACTTTCAAGGTGGAAAACAGGGATCCATTTTGAAATGTTATATAAAATAAAGAGTGATTTATGGCTTTGTATGATTTGGGCTGAAAGCACTTGGGCTTTGCCGGGTCATCAACATTCTGTCAGGGGAATCTATTATTTATTGTTCGGTATGCTGGGAGTGGTGTAAGTATTTTATATTTATCTTATGTAAGGTTAGCGTCAGGAAAAATCAATTCCAGATACTAATACAGTTTTAAGAATAGCTCATACAGAGCTAACGTTAATATTATAGTTGTAAACAGCAAAGTTCAGCATTAAGGATTTGGATTAAAAGGAGATTTTGAAAAATGAATGAATAATGGTTTCATTCTCATAAAATATTTTAGATAAGATTCTTGAAAATACTAATTTTTTTTTTTTTTTTTTTTTTTTTTTTTTTTTTTTTTTTTATATGAAGTTTATTGACAAATTGGTTTCCATACAACACCCAGTGCTCATCCCAAAAGGTGCCCTCCTCAATACCCATCACCCACCCGCCCCTCCCTCCCACCCCCCATCAACCCTCAGTTTGTTCTCAGTTTTTAACAGTCTCTTATGCTTTGGCTCTCTCCCACTCTAACGTCCTTTTTTTTTTTTTTTTTTTTTTTTTTCCTTCCCCTCCCCCATGGGTTCCTGTTAAGTTTCTCAGGATCCACATAAGAGTGAAACCATATGGTATCTGTCTTTCTCTGTATGGCTTATTTCACTTAGCATCACACTCTCCAGTTCCATCCACGTTGCTACAAAAGGCCATATTTCATTTTTTCTCATTGCCACGTAGTATTCCATTGTGTATATAAACCACAATTTCTTTATCCATTCATCAGTTGATGGACAGAAAATACTAATTTCTTATCTTTTTGGTCTCTATTTTAGCCTAGCCACTTCAGTTGAGAATGATACATCTCTATCTTATCTAGACAGATTTTGCAAAATTGAAGAAATGTGGGACTCTATATGTTTGTTATATGATCATATAACATTCCCTAAGCTTCTAATATATTTTTTCTAGTTGTGAACTTTATACAAAATCTAAACTGAAAAGGACATGATGTAACAAATCTTAGTTTCTCCCATTACGAACTGTTATGAAATGCTAATTTAATACCTAATATTTACTACCTGTGTTGTTTGATAAAAATGACTTGCAAGCAAAAGTTGTTGGTCTTGAATCAGAATTATATATTTTTCCTACGATACTTTGGCAGAGTTTTTGATAGGGCCTCACAAATGAATTTAATAATCACATTTATTGTGAAATGTTTAAATGATACTACATGATGACCTTCTATTGTGAATGTATAGAAAAGGCCTATAATGTGCATGTGGAAAAACCTATTGGGACTTTTTTTTTTTCAATATATGAAATTTATTGTCAAATTGGTTTCCATACAACACCCAGTGTTCATCCCAAAAGGTGCCCTCCTCAGTACCCATCACCCACCCTCCCCTCCCTCCCACCCCCCATCTACCCTCAGTTTGTTCTCAGTTTTTAAGAGTTTCTTATGCTTTGGGTCTCTCCCTCTCTAACCTCTTTTTTTTTTTTTCCTTCCCCTCCCCCATGGGTTTCTGTTAAGTTTCTCAGGATCCACATAAGAGTGCAAACATATGGTATCTGTCTTTCTCTGTATGGCTTATTTCACTTAGCATCACACTCTCCAGTTCCATCCACGTTGCTACAAAGGGCCATATTTCGTTCTGTCTCATTGCCACGTAGTACTCTATTGTGTATATAAACCACAATTTCTTTATCCATTCATCAGTTGATGGACATTTAGGCTCTTTCCATAATTTGGCTATTGTTGACAGTGCTGCTATAAACATTGGGGTACAAGTACCCCTATGCATCAGTACTCCTGTATCCCTTGGGTAAATTCCTAGCAGTGCTATTGCTGGGTCATAGGGTAGGTCTATTTTTAATTTTCTGAGGAACCTCTACACTGTTTTCCAGAGTGGCTGCAACAGTTTGCATTCCCACCAACAGTGCAAGAGGGTTCCCTTTTCTCCACATCCTCTCCAGCATCTATACTCTCCTGATTTGTTCATTTTGGCCACTCTGACTGGCGTGAGGTGATATCTGAGTGTGGTTTTGATTTGTATTTCCCTGGTGAGGAGCGACGTTGAGCATCTTTTTATGTGCCAGTTGGCCATCCGGATGTCTTCTTTAGAGAAGTGTCTATTCATGTTTTCTGCCCATTTCTTCCCTGGGTTATTTGTTTTCCGGGTGTGGAGTTTGGTGAGCTCTTTATAGATTTTGGATACTAGCCCTTTGTCTGATATGTCATTTGCAAATATCTTTTCCCATTTCATTGGTTGCCTTTTAGTTTTGTTGGTTGTTTCCTTTGCTGTGCAGAAGCTTTTTATCTTCATAAGGTCCCAGTAATTCATTTTTGCTTTTAATTCCCTTGCCTTTGGGGATGTGTTGAGTAAGAGATTGCTACGGCTGAGGTCACAGAGGTCTTTTCCTGCTTTGTCCTCTAGGGTTGTGATGGTTTCCTGTCTCACATTCAGGTCCTTTAGCCATTTTGAGTTTATTTTTGTGAATGGTGTGAGAAAGTGGTCTAGTTTCAACCTTCTGCATGTTGCTGTCCAGTTCTCCCAGCACCATTTGTTAAAGAGGCTGTCTTTTTTCCATTGGATGTTCTTTCCTGCTTTGTCAAAGATTAGTTGGCCCTATGTTTGTGGGTCTAGTTCTGGGCTTTCTATTCTCTTCCATTGGTCTATGTGTCTGTTTTTGTGCCAATACCATGCTGTCTTGATGATGACAGCTTTGTAGTAGAGGCTAAAGTCTGGGACTGTGATGCCTCCTGCTTTGGTCTTCTTCTTCAAAATTCCTTTGGCTATTCGGGGCCTTTTGTGGTTCCATATGAATTTTAGGATAGCTTGTTCTAGTTTTGAGAAGAATGCTGGTGCAATTTTGATTGGGATTGCATTGAATGTGTAGATAGCTCTGGGTAGTATTGACATTTTGACAATATTTATTCTTCCAATCCGTGAGCAGGGAATGTCTTTCCATTTCTTTATATCTTCTTCAACTACCTTCACAAGCTTTCTATAGTTTTCAGCATACAGATCTTTTACATCTTTGGTTAGATTTATTCCTAGGTATTTTATGCGTCTTGGTGCAATTGTGAATGGGATCAGTTTCTTGATTTGTCTTTCTGTTGCTTCATTGTTAGTGTATAAGAATGCAACTGATTTCTGTCCATTGATTTTGTATCCTGCAACTATGCTGAATTCATGTATCAGTTCTAGCAGACTTTTGGTGGAGTCTATCGGATTTTCCATGTATAATATCATGTCATCTGCAAAAAGCGAAAGCTTGACTTCATCTTTGTCAATTTGGATGCCTTTGATTTCCTTTTGTTGTCTGATTGCTGATGCTAGGACTTCCAACACTATGTTAAACAACAGCGGTGAGAGTGGGCATTCCTGTCGTGTTCCTGATATCAGGGAGAAAGCTCTCAATTTTTCCCCATTGAGGATGATGTTAGCTGTGGGCTTTTCATAAATGGCTTTTATGATGCTTAAGTATGTTCCTTCTATCCCGACTTTCTCAAGGGTTTTTATTAAGAAAGGGTGCTGAATTTTGTCAAATGCCTTTTCTGCATCGATTGACAGGATCATATGGTTCTTTTCTTTTATTAATGTGATGTATCACATTGATTGATTTGCGAATGTTGAACCAGCCCTGCATCCCAGGAATGAATCCCACTTGATCATGGTGAATAATTCTTTTTATATGCTGTTGAATTTGATTTGCCTGTATCTTATTGAGAATTTTTGCATCCATATTCATCAGGGATATTGGCCTGTAGTTCTCTTTTTTGGCTGGGTCTCTGTCTGGTTTAGGAATCAAAGTAATACTGGCTTTATAGAATGAGTCTGGAAGTTTTCCTTCCCTTTCTATTTCTTGGAATAGCTTGAGAAGGATGGGTATTATCTCTGCTTTAAGCATCTGGTAGACCTCCCCTGGGAAGCCATCTGGTATTGGGACTTCTTTTTAAAAAACTTTTAAGTTTTTGGATCTTTATTTTATTATTTAAAAATGTTAATGTTTATTTTTAGAGAGAGAGAGACAGAGTGCAAGCAGGGGAGGGTTAGAGATAGAGGGAGACACAGAATCTGAAGCAGGCTCCAGGCTCTGGGCTGTCAGCACAGCTGACAGCTGTGCCCCTATGTGCTGCTCAAACTCAGGAACCATGAGATCGTGACCTGAGCCAAAGTTGGACGCTTAACCAGCTGAGCCACCCAGGTGCCCCAAGTTGTTGGATCTTTAAAGATAACTTAAGTAAATAGTAAATAACTGATTTTTCTCCCCCTTCAAATAACTAATCTTATTGAAGGGGTAGGAAGAGATGGGAACAGAACCAGTATTTACTGAATGACAGTGACATGCTAGAAGGCACTGTTTAAGATGTTTTATATTACTTTGTACCTATTCCTCCCTAAATTCCTATGAGATATATTATTAGCCCCATATGTAATTGAAAACATTGTGCTTGTATCTTTGTACTTATATATTTTACAGTGTTTGCCGTGTAATGCTTTGTGATTTGACCCTGATTTAGGTTATCTGTTTCTAACTCATGTCTGGCATTTCCTTATGGGAGAGACTATATAATTCATTATTAGCTTATATAGGTTTTGTAAAAAGGCCTCACAAAATGTTGTGTGAATTTGAGTAATGATTAAAAAGTAGTTCACTTTTTATGGTGCAAGTGTTAAAAAAGGCTTTAATTTTAAATTGGCTAAGGTTTTAAATGCTATTAAAATTGAACTTATAAATATGAATTTAAACAAAACAAGCAGTTATTTTACTTATTTTGTTAAAGTATGAATAAGACCAAAAAGTTTAAATGTATTGTTTTCCTAAACAATAATTAAGAAAACCTGAAACTTAAAAGTCCAAATTTTAAAAATGTTTATTTATTTATTTTGAAGGAGGGTGTGGCAGAGAAAGAGAGAGAGAGAGGGAGAGAGAGAATCCCAGGCAGGCTCTCACTGTTAGCTCAGATCCCGATGCAGGGCTCAATCCCATGAACCTTGAGATCATGACCTGAGCTGAAATCAGAAGTAGGATACTCAACCACCCAGGTGCCCCAAGCTCCAA